>NC_054834.1:8040450-8749450 GCF_018345385.1 Vulpes lagopus
GAAAAAGGAGAAAAGATTTCTCCTTGTGATGAGAACTCCCAGGATTTACACTCTTAAGAAGTTTCTTACATGTCATACCCACATGTTTGCTACAGGCATCATGTCGTATGCTACACCCCTGGCACTTAGCTATCGATAACTGGGATTTTGTACCTTTTGACAACCTCCCTCCAATTCCACCTCCCCAGACTCTCCGCATCTCTGCCTCTGGTAATCACAAGTCTGATCTTCTGGTCTCTTTGCTATGCATTTCTGTTTGTTTGTTTGTTTTAGATTCCATGTATAAGTAGGATCATACAGTATTTATGTTTCTCTGTCTGGCTTCACTCAGCATAATGCCTTCAAGTTCTGTCCATGGGGTCACAAATGGAAGGCTATTTTTAATCACCAAATACTATTCCATCCAGGGTGCATGCGTGTATGTGTGTGTATCTCACAACGTTATCCATTCATCACTGATGGACACTTGGGTTGCTTCTGCGTCCTATTATGAATAATGCTGCTTTGAACATGGTGGTACAGACAGCTTTTCAAGAGAGTAATTTCATTTCCTTCAGATATATTTCCAGAAGTGGAATTGCTGGACCATATGGTAGTCCTATTTTTAATTTTTTGAGGAATCTCCATAGTGGCTCCACCAATTTACAATCCCATGAACAGTGCCCAAGGGATCCCTTTTCTTCACATCCTCCAGCATTTGTTGTATCAGCATGTTTTTTTATGACAGCCATTCTGACAGGGGTGAGGTGGTATCTCGTTCTGGTTTTGATGTGCATTTCCCGGATGATGAGTGATGTTTAGCATCTCTTCACGTGTCTATTAGCCATCTGGATGTCTTCTTTGGAGAATTGTCTGTTCAGGTCCTTTGCCCATTCTAAAAATTAGGTTAATTGGTTTTCTGCTTTTGAGTTGCATGAGTTCTTTATATATTTTGGATATTAACCCCTTAACAGATATATGCTTCCCAAATATTTTTTTTCCCATTCTGTAGGGTTGTCTTTTCACATTGTTGATGTTTTCTTTTACTGTACAGAAACTTTTTTATTTGATGTAGTCCCACTTGTTTATTTTTTTATTTTGTTGCTTGTGCTTTAGTGTCCAGATGATTCAAAATACCACTACCAAAACTCAGGCCAAAGAGCTTTATTCCTGTTTTCTTCTAGGAGTTGCAAGGTTTCAGATCTTACATGAATGAAGTTTTTAATTTATTTTGTTTTTTTTTTTAATTTATTTTGATTTAATTTTTGTGATCAGTGTGAGATATGGATCCACTTTCATTCTTTTACATGTGGATATCTAATTATTCCAGTCATTTGTTAAAGAAACTCTCTTTTCTCCACTGAGTATTCTTGGCCCCCTTGTCAATTATTAGTTGACTGTGTATGCCCTGATTTATTTCTGGGCTCTTGATCCTGTTCCATTGGTCTATCTGTTTTTATTTCAGTACCATACTGAAATATTTGATGGTGATAACTTTATAGTATAGCATAGTCTGTGAGTGTGATATCTCCTAATTTGTTCTTCTTCCTCAGGATCTCTCTGTCTACTTGGGGTATTCTGTGGTTCCACATAAATTTTAGGAGTGTTTTTTTCTACTTCTGTAAAAAATACCATTGGAATCTTGATAGGGATTCTATTAATACAGATGGATTTTGATGGTATTGACATTTTTACAGTATTAATTTTCCAATCCATGAACATGGGATGCTTTCCATTTATTTGTATCTTCAATTTCTTTTATCAGTGTCTTATAGTTTTCAAAATAGAGATTTTTCACCTTCATAATGAAATTCATTCCTAAGTATTTTATTGTTTTTGATGCTATCGTGAATGAGATCTATTTCTTTTTTCTTTTTCAGAAAATTTGTTGCTAATGTATAAAAATGCTATCAATTTTAGCATGTTAATTTTATATCCTGAAACTTTACTGAATTTACTGATTAGATATAACTTATTTCAGTTATTTGAGTCATTAGGGTTTTTCCTATGTATAATATCATATCATGGGGGAATCCCTGGGTGGCTCAGCGGTATGGCACCTGCCTTCAGCCCAGGGCATGATCCTGGAGACCCGGGATCAAGTCCCACATCGGGATCCCTGCACGGGGCGTGCTTCTCCCTCTGTCTGTGTCTCTGCCTCTCTCTCTGTCTCTTTCTCTCATGTATAAATAATAAAAAAAGAAAAAGAAAAAAAAAGAAAATCATATCATCTGTAGAAGACAATTTTAGTTCTTCCAGTCTAATTCTGATATCTTTTATTTCTTTTTCTTGCCTGATCACTCTAGCTAGGACTTCTAGTACCATGTTGAAAAGAAATGAACAAACAAACAAACACAAAAAAAGATGGCACCCATCTAATAATACGGTTGTAAGGATTAAATCATGAAAACATGCTATCTGGACAAAAAATGTGTTAGGAAAGATTTATCCACTTATGAGAGAAACTAGATTGCAATGGTTTGAATAAGATGAGAGTTTATTTCCATTCCAAGCCCTAAAAAGTAGACTAACAGGGCTGGAAAGGCAGATCTGTGATGTCATCAGTGACCTTGGCTCTTTCCAACTCTCCCATCTGGCTTTCCCAAGGCTCCCTCATGGTCCAAAATAGCTTCTGGAGCTCCAGCAATCACACCCACGTTCCAAACAGGAATATGGAGAAGGAAAAATAAGTCTCTCCTTGTGAAAGAAACTTCCCAGAGTTCCTGCATCATTCTGCTAGTTATACTGCAGAGGGCAGAACTTATTCATATAGAGGCATTGAGTCGTAAGGAGGCTGAGAAATGTCTTTCACTCTAAGAGGTAATGAGTGTTCCATTACTGCGGAAGAAGGAGAGAATGGAGAATGGGGGACCACACACAGAAAACGAGCTTTGAGTCAGCCTTCTGGGATTCCAATCCCAGCGTCGCCAGCTACTAGCTGTGGGGAAGTTACTCAGCCTCTCTGTGCCTCAGTTTTCTTATCTGTCCAGTGGTGAATAATATTCCATACCGTGACACATTATTACAGTGGCACATACAGAGCAGGGCATGTGGCACACAGTGAGGGAACTGTTATTACTTCCCGCTCCTTCCACAATTCTGCACCATACCCTTTTCTGATACCTGAAAAGTCAAAGAAGAAAATGAATTGGCCCAAGGCTATCTCTCCCCACCTTGATTCTAGTGTCAGGTCCTCTCATTGGGCCTGAAGTCCTTCCGTTTGAGTCACTTTGATGACCCGTGCCACGATGGAGGAACGTGACGTCCAGAAGACCACTTCTCTTCCAAAGGTCTTTTAAAGGACCTCATCCTTTCCAGCTGATGAACACTGAAATCACGTACCGCTTGCTACCTAGTGTGTGGGAGCCTGGCTTGCAGAGAACCAAGCAACAGAGGGGAAGGTGTGAAGATGTGGGGTGTGGGGCCCATGGGGCTTCCGAGAGGAGGGGTCACTGAAAATGTGGGGCCCAGGCTTGATTTGCCTGCTCTGCAAATTCTACAGGTCACCATTAGGACAGGAAGGAGGTGGGTGGGTTAGCTCGTTTATGGGAACTTCTCTCCTGGGGGGCTGGCCCTGTGTGCTGGTGTGGACATGCATGCAGGGGCCAAAGTCATTCCAGCCAGCCCTGTGGCCCTGTGGATCTGTAGCCCTGTGGCCCTGTGGTTCCAGCTGGCCCTGTTGCCCTATGGCTCTGTGGCCCGGTGGCTCTGTAGCTCTGTTGCCCTGTGGCTCTGTGGCCCTGTGGTTCCAGCTGGCCTTGTGGCCCTGTGGCCCTGTGGCCCTGTGGTTCTGTGGTTCCAGCTGGCCCTGTGGCCCTGTGGCCCTGTGGCCCTGTGGTTCTGTGGTTCTGTGGTTCCAGCTGGCCCTGTGGCCCTGTGGCCCTGTGGTTCTCTGGTTCCAGCTGGCCCTGTGGCTCTGTGGCCCTGTGGCTCTGTGGTTCTGTAGCCCTTTGGCCTGGTGGCCCTGTGACTCTGGCCCACTGCACTGGTCCTGGTCAGCGGTGTCGAGTCCACACAGATGAGGGGCTCAGGCTGGGTTCTGCATGGGCTTTCTCTAATGGTAACTGAGCACAGCAGGAGAGGTTTGCCTGGGAGACCTTTGTGGCAGTTATTGAATATGTAGGTGAAGTTTGGTGGGGTCTGGAGGTGACGGCCAAGAACAAATTCTTGAGCCATCTTCGGTGCAAAATGATGGCTTTATTAAAGAATGTGGGCAGGACCTGTGGGCAGAAAGAGCTGCTGTCTGCTGGTCCCTGCTGGTCCCTGCCATCCCCCACCATCCCCTGCCGCCCCCTGCTGCTCCAGGATGGTGAGGCCATCGAGTGCATCCTGTGGGCTGGGGAGGTAGTGACAAGGGCAGCATGTCCATGTGTTAAGGGGACTCAGCGGGGCTGGAGGCCTTGCTTGCGCCGTCGCCGGTTCCTCGGCAGCAGGACAGCAGCATCTCAGACGGCCGGACTGTCCTGCAGGATGTCCCCTGCCTGCCACCAGCTTGCCAATGGGCTGCAGGTCTCAAGGATGTTTGCTTCTACGCCCGGTTCCCTCCATCCTGTTGCCCACACCGGGTGCCCTCGGGTCGCAGAGCTGCAGGATCGCCCGGCTCAACCCATGGCTGCTCACAACACGTTGGTGCCGCTTTCCACGTCTTGCTCAGTTTTCCATCTGTGAAATGATGAAAACCTTCCCACTTACAGCCGTGGACAGGTCCCTGAAGCAGGCAGAGGGACACTCACCTGCGACTCAGCTGCCCAGGTTGCTCATCCCGTGCTGAGGGCGAAAGGCAAGCTCAGCCCGAGCCCCAGGACCCTGGAAGCCTACTTTGACACATAAAACTTCCTCTAGAAATCTCCTTCCTTTCTAAACCCTCCAAGGCACGTGTTGGCAACCGCCGCCCAAGCCCAGGACCCAGCGATGTACACCGAGGGCCTCAGGCTGCGGTTCCATTAGACGGCGCCGAACCCCCTGCTCCCGACAGCGGCGGCCCCAAGGTCCCGGGCACCTGCGGCCCAAACCCCTTAGAGGCCTCAGCTCCCTAAGCGGCCCACGCGCAGGTGGGGAACGGGCCGCTCCTCGTGACCCCGCCGCAGCCCTTTCGCCCACGGGCCTGTCCCTGGCCCTAATCAGAGCATCTTTTGCACCCAGGACGTCTCAAGCACTCTTCTTGGCCCTCGGCTTCAGACCCGAATTCCCACACGAGTAAGCACAGGTGATCCACGGCTTGGTGTGAACCCGCGTGTCTGCGCTCAGGAGACGGCGAGGCCCCTTGCACATTCTGCCCTGGGCACCTGCGCCCCCGGCGCCCCCCGGCACGTGCCCCGGGGCTACCGGGCGGGTGACTGCGACTGGAGCGCGGAGCGTGGGAGAGCCACGTGCGAGTCTGGAGGATCCGGCCGAGGCACCGGGAGGCTGGGGGCGGTGCTCCCCTGAAGCGCACCTCCGCGGTGCTGCCCGCACGGCCGTGGGCGCTAAGCCAGGAGGGAATCCAGGCGCGGCCCGTTGGCTCTTTGCCCAGGTCCGTCCACCAGCCTGGATGGATCCAGAAAATCCCCTGAAGGTTGCCAGGGAAACGTGTACCTCAGCGCCTTGTAACCTGTAACCGACGTAGATACTGAAGTTCACCCTTGGCCGCGGAGGGTTTCACTAAGGAGGTGACCAGGGGGGTCCCAGGTGGAACCTGGGGGGGGCACAAGGTGGAATGGGGGGAACCAGGTGGAATCCGGGGTGGGGGGGACCAAGTGGACTCCCGGGGAAGGGCACCAGGTGGACTCCGGAGGGGGGGCACCAGGTGGACTCGCGGGGGGAGGAGCACCAGGTGGACTCCCGGGGAGGGGCACCAGGTGGACTCGCGGGGGGAGGGGCACCAGGTGGACTCCCGGGGAGGGGCACCAGGTGGACTCGCGGGGGGAGGGGCACCAGGTGGACTCGCGGGGGGAGGAGCACCAGGTGGACTCCCGGGGGAGAGGGGCACCAGATGGACTTGCGGGGGAGAGGGGCACCAGGTGGACTCCTGGGGAAGAGGGGCACCAGGTGGACTCCCGGGGGAAGGGGCACCAGGTGGACTCCCGGGGGAGGGGCATCAGATGGACTTGCGGGGGAGAGGGGCACCAGGTGGACTCCTGGGGGAGAGGGGCGCCAGGTGGACTCCCGGGGGGAGGGGCACCAGGTGGACTCCCGGGGGAGGGGCACCAGGTGGACTCGCGGGGGAGGGGCACCAGGTGGACTCCGGGGGGAGGAGCACCAGGTGGACTCGCAGGGGAGAGGGGCACCAGATGGACTTGCGGGGGAGAGGGGCACCAGGTGGACTCGCGGGGGAGGGGCACCAGGTGGACTTGCGGGGGAGAGGGGCACCAGGTGGACTCCTGGGGGAGAGGGGCGCCAGGTCGACTCCCGGGGGAGAGGGGCACCAGATGGACTTGCGGGGGAGAGGGGCACCAGGTGGACTCCTGGGGGAGAGGGGCGCCAGGTGGACTCCCGGGGGGAGGGGCACCAGGTGGACTCCCAGGGGGAGGGGCACCAGGTGGACTCGCAGGGGAGGGGCACCAGGTGGACTCCTGGGGGAGAGGGGCGCCAGGTGGACTCGCGGGGGAGGGGCACCAGGTGGACTCCCGGGCCTAGTGACCGGGAGGCCCAGAGTGGGGAGCAGGGTGAAGCGCCCCCCCTACAATCCCCCCCCTGAACCCCCACCCCGGCCAGGCCGTGTCGCCCGCAGCCACCGGGGGGCGCGGGGCTCAGGGACCGCAGGCGCCCGGGGGAGGCCTCCCCTGCAGCGCCCACCCGGGCCACCCCGCGGAGCCTTCCCGGTGGTGCTCCCCAAGGCCGTGTCCTCGGGCCGAGCGCGGGCGGGGCGGCTGCCACCCAGGGGTCGGAGCTCCCGGGGCCGCCCCTCCGAAGGCTGGGGCGAGGGGTCTCCCTGGACCCGGGCGGCGGAAGCGGGGTCCCCCTGGCGCCCAGGGCCCCCCACCCAGAGCCGCGGGGGCCAGGCCCCTGCAAATAGAAGACGCCTTTCGAGCGGTGGGGAGCCCTCTGAGGGCCACGTCGGGACTGTGTGGGGGGAAGCAGGGGAGCCCCCCAGATGGGGCGCGGGAGCGGAGCCAGCGCCCCTTAGAAGCAGCCTGGGGGGGCAGGGAGAGCGCCCCGGCAGGTTCGGTGGCTGCAGGCCCGGCCCCCCACGCCGTTCCCGAGGCGCTGCTGGGCTCCCCCCCCTCCCCCGCCCCCAGCTGCCCAGCGCTCGGAGCCCGCCCCAGGCTGCAGGCAGCCCGCTGCTCCCCGGACAACGCTGCTCCCCGGACCCTGCTCCTCCCGAGACCCCGCTCCTCCCCGGGCCCCGCTCCTCCCCGAGACCACGCTCCTCCCCAGGCCCCGCTCCTCCCCAGGCCCCGCTCCTCCCCAGACTCCCTCCTCCCCAGGCCCTGCTCCTCCCGGACCCGCTCTTCCCCAGGCCCCGCTCCTCCCCGGGCCCCGCTCCTCCCTGAGACCCTGCTCCTCCCCAGGCCCCGCTCCTCCCCGGGCCCCGCTCCTCCCTGAGACCCTGCTCCTCCCTGGGGCCCCGCTCCTCCCCGGGACCCACTCCTCCCCAGACCACGCTCCTTCCCGGGCCCTGCTCCTCCTTGGGCCGCGCTCCTCCCTGGGGCCCCGCTCCTCCCCAGGCCCCGCTCCTCCCCAGACTCCCTCCTCCCCAGGCCCTGCTCCTCCCAGACCCGGCTCCTCCCCAGGCCCCGCTCCTCCCCAGACCACACTCCTCCCTGAGACCCTGCTCCTCCCCAGACCACGCTCCTCCCCGGACCCCGCTCCTCCCCAGGCCCCGCTCCTCCCCAGACCATACTCCTCCCTGAGACCCCGCTTCTCCCCAGACCACGCTCCTCCCCGGGCCCCGCTCCTCCCTGAGACCCTGCTCCTCCCTGGGGCCCCGCTCCTCCCCGGACCCGCTCCTCCCCAGACCACGCTCCTTCCCGGGTCCTGCTCCTCCCTGGGCCCCGCTCCTCCCTGGGACCCTGCTCCTCCCCAGGCCCCGCTCCTCCCCAGGCCCTGCTCCTCCCCAGACTCCCTCCTCCCCAGGCCCTGCTCCTCCCGGACCCGCTCTTCCCCAGGCCCCGCTCCTCCCCGGGCCCCGCTCCTCCTTGAGACCCTGCTCCTCCCCAGACCACGCTCCTCCCCGGGCCCCGCTCCTCCCTGAGACCCTGCTCCTCCCTGGGGCCCCGCTCCTCCCCGGACCCGCTCCTCCCCAGACCACGCTCCTTCCCGGGCCCCGCTCCTCCCCGGGCCCCGCTCCTCCCTGGGACCCTGCTCCTCCCCAGGCCCCGCTCCTCCCCAGGCCCCGCTCCTCCCCGGGGCAGCGTTGTCTCTGTCCTGAGCCCCCACAGGAGGCCCCCGGGGGGGGGGCAGGGAGCAGAGATCCCGCAGCCGGAAGCACTGGGCCCCAGTCCCTCGCTGTCTGGGCCCTGCTGGGTCCCTGGCACGGGTCTCTGGGTCAGGCCCTGGGCCTCGAGTGGGAAGGACCTGCCAGTGCCTGGGCCTCCTCAGGAGCGCTTGGGTCACATGGAGGCAGGGAGCGCTTGGGTCACATGGAGGCAGGGAGCTGGATGCGCATCTCCGCGGACATCTTCTGCCAAAGCAAAAGCTGAAGATGTGGGAGAAGAGTTCATGTGCCTTGAAGAGCTGGAGGTTCAGGACTTGGGAGGCGTCATAGCCCAGCTTGTTCTCGGGCCAAAGGGGATTCAATCGTCCCCCATCTGTGTGTGTGTGTGTGTGTGTGTACACGTGCACCACATGCATGTGCCCAGTGAGATGCTGTAGCACCTTGGGGCAGGAGGTAGGAAGGAGAGGATGAGGAGAGAAATCGAGATGAAGGAGGGGGGTATTGGGGCACCTATGACTTGGAGTCACATAGAAATCTCTAACACAATAAACCCAAATTGCATCTGGTGTCCTTACTCCCTCTTTCCCCAGCACTGCTGGTCCCTGCCTCCAGCCCAGGAATCCAGCCACCAGGGCTGGCTGAGTTTCCTGCCGGCAGTCTCACCTGTGTCCCCTCTCACCTCCACCTGGTGTCCCCTCCCCCCATCTCACCCTAAGCCACACTTAAGTTCTGCTCTGGTGTGACTCCGCAGAAGGAGCTTCCATATTTCCACCTGCCACCACCTTCAATTTCTTGCCTTCTTTTTTTTTTTTTTAAAGATTTTATCCATTTATTCATGAGACACACACACACACACACACACACAGACAGAGAGAGAGGTGGAAACACAGGCAGAGGGAAAAGCAGGCTGCATGCAGGGAGCCCGACGTGGGACTCGATCCCAGGTCTCCAGGATCAGGCCCTGGGTGGAAGGCAGCGCTAAACCACTGAGCCACCAGGCTGCCCATTTTCTTGCCCTCTCTTACCTCCGAATCTGCACACACAGCAGGCTGTGTGTGAATAATCTTCTTATTTGGCAATTTCAGATTCATTCCCTGGGTCTTCGCTTAAATATCCACTTCCTCTAGGAGGCCCTGCCTTAGCTCCCAACTATCGATTTGTTGCCCCTCTTCCCTGTTCCCTTGGGACCCCCAGCTCCTGTCTAATTGCTCGGTTCCTTGGCGGTCACACCTGAGCTCTGGGAGGGCAGGGCCCGGCTGCTATCATTCTGTGGGGTCTCTGGGATCTAGTACCGAACTATATACATGGTAGACGCTTAACGAGTGTGTCCTGAATGAACGCAGCAGTGGCCTGAACACAAGGTCTGTAACCTTTCTGGCAATCAGGTGCCACGAAGAGAGTAAGAGCCCTACGCTGAGTCCTGGGTCCAGCAGCGGCAGGACGTGTGAGGCAGGTTTCTCCCAAAAACCAGAATCAGTAGGAAATCTATAGGGAAGGGGGTACAGAGAGGGAGATGGAGGTTTGTGGCAAGGAATTCCTCGTCCTGGACTGTGGGTGGCTGCCAGGTGCCATCTCTGCAGGGCAGGTGGCGCCCTGGGGACCCAGGGGCGGCGGGACTGCAGCTTGGGTGTGCAGGCATCCTGCAGGCAGGATCCCTCTTCCCCGGGGACTTCAACCTCTTCTCTGAAGAGGTCCAGCTGGATGGCGGAGGCCCACAGGACGGCGGGCCATCTGCTTTACTCCACATCTGTTGATTTCGAGACTAGTTGTGTCTGCCGGGCACCCTGTAGGTGGCATTTGACCAGGGGCCGGGGTACCAGAGCCCAGCGCAGGTGAGACTAAGGGCAGCATCACGAGGGTGATCTGGCCTCTGGGGCTCCCAGCCTCCATCTACTTTACGCCGAGGGGCCCACGCCTGCCCACCCTCCAGGGGTAGTGAGGAGACTCGGAGGGGTCTGACTGCGCTGGGCGCCTAGAAGATTCTCCCCACCCTCTCCTTCCAGCTTTGCCCCGCGGGCCACGGGGAAGCTGAGATTCTAAGTGCTGAGCATTTTCTGCTCCCTCCTCGCTGGTCTCCGTGCAGGGGAGTGCTCCCGGGACTCTCTTGTCCTTGCTCCTAGAGGCGGACTAAGTGTGGCTCTTTCAGTCTCTTGGCACCACGACATCTTGTCACCTCCGTCTAGGCTCTGGTTCGCATGGGCTCTGGAATCACAGCAGGCCCGAACAGAAGATTCTGCTTCCCCTGAGGGCCCCCTGAGCAACTTGTCTCTGCACAGTCGTCCCGAGGCCATGTCCTCATGCTGCTGTGCCTTTGGCTTTTGTTGTATTTCCTTGAAATGGTCAGAGATAATTCTGTGGGATTAGGAAAAATGCTTAGATGCAAGACCCATAGACCTCCTTCTATTTTAAGCAAAATTAACTCTCTTTCTCTCTCTCTTTTTTTCTTTTACGAAAAGGGAAGAAAAAAAATATTGCCCATCGTGTGTGTGGCCTGAACACAACCCTCAGAACATCTTAAAGGTTATCCATCAAGGTTTTTAAAAAGGAATATATTATTCTTAATTATTCTTATCTTATGATATAATCCTTTGTGGATTTATTTTTTAACCCGTAATCTTATGCCAGAAGAGGCCACTTAGGCTTATTTTTATTTGTAGACTGAAGCAAAAACAAAATATATGGGACTCTGTTTACTATTTCAGATTTTATTCTCTATTGCTTTTCTTTTCAACTTGAAAAGGACTTTTGTGCTGCAGATCGACGTTTGGCGCTGGGTCAGCGGCGCTCCCTCCAGGCCAGCAGGGAACGCCGGAGAGATTTCGGGGCCAGCAGGCGGTCATATATTTCTTCCTTAATCCTGTGTGCGTGGGCGAAGTATCAGGCAAAGGTATAAATAAAATGTTCTGACTCTACATATGGTATTTTGGGTTTAAAAATCCTTCATAAACTTTTTCCATCCCTATCAGCAGTTTTATTCATTATGGGACGTCCAGCAATTCTCCTTTGGGGATCATTCGAGAAGCAGCAAAGTCTTCTTGTGAAAAGAGCATGTTTGCTGTAGACTTTGTGCAAAGATTGAGTGCCTGTGGGAGTCATCCCTATATCGCCTATCTAAAATTTTCGGTGGGGTTTCCCCACTTGTTGGCTTCCGTGTTCTCAGGGGCATAGATCTTTCAGTAGTAGAGCTATAATGATGGAAAAATGCTTTCCCATTTCTCTCCAGCGTACCCGGATCGTGTCCAGGGGCTAGTGGATGGGTTTTCTCCTTCCTGTCTATATTTGGCTTGTGTTTTTACTAACCGGGGGTGGGGTGAGGGTGGGGGTCCAGAGTGGGAAATCAGACTAGAGATATTTCAAAAATGTAAGACTGTGTCATGCTCAGTTGGCTCCTACAAGCTAAAGTTAGTATGAGACTGGGATTTGGCTAGGTTGGGGGAAAAAGTATACCTTGAATCAAAAAGAGCCAACAGATGAGTGTGTCCTGGATGGCAAAGAATCTAGACACGTCTTATTGGGTGGCCTCATTCCCAGGAACAAAGAGAGACATCCCATACTTGCTAAATGACCCCAGAAACAGACACTCTGGCTGAGGTTGGCAAAGGCTGTCAGCGTGCTGGGGACGCACCCCGCTCTGCTGGGCAGTGAACGCTGCCTGGCACATCCTAACTGGGTGTTGATGAATTTTTTGGATGAGGCACGAGGGGCAAGCACCAGACCAGATGGTGCTGTACTCTTTTCTCTGGCATCTCTCGTGTCGAACCATCACCACGTCACTCTGATTGTACCTGCCCGCTGCCGTTCCCATCTGTTCTTTTACTACAACTGCACTGCCTCTGCCTGGGATCATTTACTGTCAGTCCAGCAGCAGCCAGACCATACTCAGAACCTTCGGAGAAGGATCCGCTAGTAAACACAGACAGGCTTCAGCGTCCCCTGCTGAGAGCCAGAGGAGGCCCAACAATGTGTTCATGTGGTTTTATATATATACGTAAAGAAAAAAGTTTTAACCAATTATGATTAAATATATCATACTTTTAATTATAATGTATATATTAATTATATTAATATAATATATTAATAATACATAATGTATCATACAATATAAATTATATTACTATATTATATTAATATAAAGGATATATAATATTATATTAATGTGAATTATATATAATTAAAAGTATGATATATTTAATTGTAATTGGGTAAAGCTTTTTTCTGTTTCCATTCCAACTTGCCCAGCCTCTACTGTTGGAGTGTTAGCACACTCGTGGGCATTTGGGAGGATCTAGCTAAAAGAAGTCGAGTTGGGAATATATTTGGTTCCGGTCTCCTAGAGGATTCTTCTGTGGGTGGTATTTGTTTCCAAATGCAGGTAGGTCATTGCTAGCCGTCCTGGTGTTGCAATGACTTCTAGGAATATTCCTTTGGCCCACGACACCGATGCACCCAGTTCTGTCTGTGACACAAAGCAGAAGCCAGCTCTCCTGTCATAACAGGAGTGTCCTTTAGTGTCTGGCACCAGACATTCGTGTAGAGTCAAGGAGAAGCAAAGTTTAAAATGTACGAAGCAGGAGCTTGTCTGGAGAAGAGTCTTCCAAATGTCAGATGTAGAAATTATAAACAGAAGGCTTTGTTTTCAACGACAACTAATCACAACAGAAGTTCTCTCCTTTGGGGAGTGCTGTGTATTTCCTTTAAAAGTACAATAGTTCTCTCTCACTCAATAAGCATTTTACAAAATAGATTTATTGGAGTTTCCATGTTTTCACCTGTGCTTGCAGTGTTTACTACCATTCTCAAATTTTTATTTTGTTTTGGCTTATTTTCTCATTCTCAAATAAGTTTTTGCTCTTATACCTAATTATTTAAATTCTTTTGTTTAATGAGAGTTCTCCAAATACTATGATCTGCAGTCCCCAAAATCTGGATAGGCCACTGACTATCCTTGAGATCATGGTAGGCTGGTCTTCTTCCCCTCGCTTTTTTCTTTTAGAGAGAGGGAGAGAGAGAGAGAGAAACCAGCAGGGGAGGGGCAGAGGGAGAGGGGGAAGGAATCTTCAGTAGGTTCCACATGAAGCTCAGAGCCCTATTTGGGGCTGGATCTCATGACCCTGAGATCATGGCCTGAGCCAAAATCAAGCATCGGACATCGACTGAGCCACCCAGGTGCCCCCAGGCTGGTCTTCTTCTCCCTTTTTTTTTTTTTTTAAGATTATTTATTTATCTATTCAGGAGAGACACAGAAAGAGAGAGGCAGAGACACAGGCAGAGGGAGAAGCAGGCTCCATGCAGGGAGTCTGCTGTGGGACTCGATCTCAGGTCTCCAGGATCATGCCCTGAGCCAAAGGCAGAGGCTTAACTGCTGAGCCACCCAGGTGTCCCCAAGCTGGTCTTCTTAAAGCAGATGCCTGGCCAGGTGACATTTCCCTAATTTGATGACTTTCACATTCACATAAAGTGACACATGCTGCCCTGTCATCTGCCCTCCTGCCTCACCCATCCTAGACACCAGAGATACTACACATCCTGGAACTTGCTGCCTGATTCGTTTCTTTGACCACATGGTTTCCTTGAATCACAATGACTTCTTCAGCTTTTGTTCGATATGCTCCTATTGGTCCTTCAAAAGGCAGGGCGGCAGAAAGCCAGGAGGGTGAGTTGGACTAGATCTGGGGGAGAATGGCCTGAGGGCTCCCGGTGTCCATACTGGCTTTTGTGAGCTGGCCTTGGTAAGCGTGGGAGGCGGGCACGGTGGCCAGCAGGAAGCATGCCACTTGTCCCTGTGGCTGGCTCCTGGCTTGGCAGGGAGCTGGTGCCGAACCCAAGGTGTGAACGGAGCCCACGCAGCATCTACCACCTAAGGGGCTACAGCAGGAAGGACCGTGGCTTTCCTCCCTTTCCTGGTTTTCTGGTTTTCCCTTAGTCTGTGTGCCATGGCATTCTCTCTGACCTGAAAATGGGGCATGTTCTGCTCCGCTCCCTGCCACCCTCACCCTCCTGCTCACACTGCCTGACATTCCTGCTTTGCTCCTGCTTCCCAGGCCAGAGCTATGGGAAATCTCTGGGGGAAGTTACTCGTTTCTCCATTTTCTTCATTTATCCGGGTCACTCACTGCTTTATCCATTCTTAATTAGCCTGCCAAGAAAAAGGTATCTAGAAACAGGCTTCATCTTATATTTGTGACTAAGTGGCCCAACCATGTGTGGCAAAACCAAGCAGGATGTGCAGTTGTAGATGTTCTCTGATTTCACGGGACAGTATTATTAGCAGCAACATTTATGAGAATAAAGCAAAGCCGATTATTGTTTACTACAGTCATTGAAAGCCTTTTTAGGCAAGTGCTTCTTCATTATCTGATGTGTGCTTTAATTAGTCACAGCATGGTTGTACTAAATTAAGCCAGAGTTTTATTGACATTAACAGATGATTTATTCCTCTTTATTTCCTTTACGATTGTCTGAGTGTACAGTACAGTTTTCCGTTTAGTTAAAGGATTTACATGCAAGGAATATCAGGCCAAGTTGCAATCCACCCCTCCCTGCACTCTTTAGGATGTACATTATGTATCCAGAAGGGGTTTAAGAGAATCTAAGAAACTTCTAGGCCAAAGACAGCAAACTTTAAATCTATCATTCCTTAAGCATGCTCTTGGACACGTTTATAAAACTCTCCTGTGATTAGCATTATTTTGGGGGGGGGGGAATGAGAACAGTTTCCTTTGCATCCTCAAGTTTATGTACTTTATTTCTCCTTCTGGTTGTCCCAATGGCCAGTATGATGCCCCTCAAGTCTGTGCCTGGACAGAGAAAAAAAGGCTGGAGGTTTCCCTTAAGCCCAAGGGCTGTGAATCTGCATAGATAAATCTGCTCTCAAATTTGCTGCCTCCAATGTTACTTCACTTGGATCAGCTGGAGGAGGAGTTCTAAGGTCAGAGCCTGGTACACACCTGTCTTCAAAGAAAGCAGAAGTTCACCGTTGTTCTGTCAACTTGACCGTGGTGAATGAATCAGGCAGGATGTTGTCTCCTGGCTTCTCTTTCTCCAGGTTTGGAGCTTCACAAATGAGGTTGGAAGTGTACTCTCTGGAGTGTACTGGTGCCCAATCAGGGCTGAGAAGTCCCTGGGACTTGTGGGCCTACCAGGTGCTTGGGGCTTTGGAGCCACTAGGGGAATGACAGGAGATAGATGACAGTTTCCCAAATACGGTTTTGCCCAACTGAACTTGATACCAAATGTCAAATACCAGAGAATCATAATAGCCCGGATAGTCATCAAGAGTGAGATGCTTTCAAGGATACTTGTTGTTCCAACCAAATTACGGCCCAGTTTTCAGCTCCACAGAATTCTGATCTTGCTGTCATCTCTTGTAAGTAATAAGGGTTACAGTAGGATCAAGAACACAGGCCGGGAGTAGAAGATAAATGACAACCCACCACGCCTTCTAGAGAATACAGAAAGGAGACTATTTATTTCATGCAAAAATAGTTATAACTCTTATAAGTGCTCAGCAGATCTATTTTGCCCCAAAGATAAGAAGCCTTTTTTTTCCCCCTTTCTGGCAGATAATTAATAGTTTCTTATCTATATTTCCCTTGTCCAAACTCTGCTGCTAGGCAGAGTAGAAGAAAAGCAAGAGCATGTTCAATATGCTAATTATAAGGTTATGACATTATAAAATGTAATCCAAATACAGTGGCCTCAGAGATTCTGAAATCTGTGCCAAAAATGAATTGCAGAAGGACAGAATCACTGCAAAATGTCCAGGAAGTGACCATCTCATTTGTTTCCTATTTATCCACTATTCCTGTGAATAGAGCTGATGTTACTTTTTTTACTTTCTTCTATTTGTCCACTCTTTCAGGTTCTACATTAAGTGCTTATTCTCTGTGAGATGAAAGGAGCGGGCGCATACCCATGATATGGATATTGTGAGGCTAAGGTGTGTGTGGTACTTTGTAAAGCTGAAGCACATACAGGTGCTTGTTGGCATGTGGATCCCCAAAAGCTTGCTTTAGTTCTCTAATCATTGTCCCGGACACTGAAAGGCTAAGAGTCAATTAAAAGCTGGAGAAGAGGTTGCTCAAGCAAGAGAGGCAGGCAGGTTGGACCTAACCTGAGAATTTCTCACCATTATATCTGTAAGGGGAAGGAAGGCCTGCAGAAAAGCAAAAGGAAGTCCTTCTTACTTCCAAAGTCTGCAGTAACCTTGCTTGGACTTTAAGCTGCTTCCTTCTGCACATGTCCAGTCTACAGCCCTGCACTCTACTAACTGAGCTATCGAAGGGTCCACTAAGCCACTTCCTTCTAGTAGACTTAGAAGGACAAGGGCAAACTCCTCTTGTTGCCCTTCCTCTTGGGCTGGCACCTTTGGTGCTAACATCTTCAATAAAAGCCAGTGATTTCTTCTTCCTGTAAATCTTGCTTCCAAAAAATTGTGTGTGTGTGTGTGCGTGTGCGCACGCATGTGTCCATGCATGTGTGTGTTTTAACGTGTCGAGAAGCTTGAAACAAAACATTTTCCCATGTTTCATACCTGACATTCATTCATTTTATCTGAATCCATTTTTATTCATAAATGAATGAAATAAATAACCATAAAAATTATTGTGTCCACTTTTCAAGGCAAGTCTCCCCAACCGTACATCTTATAATCAGTCACTGCATTTACATACACATCTGCATGCCCAGCTCACCTCTAGGCTCTAGGCTGGGAGCCTCTTTCAGAGAACAAGCTCTTTCTCATATCTGGCAAGTGGAGGGCATTGTGGGCTGGCGGTCAGGCTTCTACTCCCCCAGTGCTTCTACAAAGTCAGCTGGCTCTGTCACACTTTCTCCTCTGGGGCCTTCTCCAAAGCATTCCACTGCTCTATGCCCACACTCTCCACCTCTTTCCTTTCCATACCTACTCCATCTTGGTTTCCAGCTGTGTTCCAGAATTTCTCCACTATAGGCCCAAGCCTTACATGCATCTGCCCCTCAACTCTGGATTTCCAAAGAGCATCCTGCAGCTGACCTGGCACATACTACATTTGATTTTTCCAAATGGCTGGCCTTTGGCAGGCCCCAAACTGTGTTTGACCAATCACTTTTTTCTCTAAATTTTTAATCCCTTGTGTATTGTAAAAGAAATTTAGTCCCTCTGTTTCTGGTTCATTTGCAATTACAGTAACTCCTCAGAACCTTGTGTTGTAAGACTTATTTGATGTTCAAGAAGTCTTATGAACTTTTTCATGGTGCTTTAAAAACATTCTCCCTTGAACCTGGAAATAGCCTTTGGCCAGCTATAAACTAACTTCAATACGATGATGTGTGGTTTCAATTCAAGGCCTGGGTTAGCTGAAAGGTATTTTCTCACCCCCATGAAGTAATTGTTCAGAGTGGACTTGATTATTGCATTCCCACAGGAAGAAATTTAATTAGGACTGTGTGTACCTAGAAAGCAGAGTTTCCGAGTGTGTAGGCACCTATAGAGTAGGGTGAAATGGGGTGGGGAGGGAAGGCTGGAGAAGGCAGCTCTAGAGTTTTAACTCTTTATGGTAATCCCTGAACATTAACATGAATGTGGAGAATCCCAGATCCAATCTTCTCAATTCCTGATAAGAAGTCATCTCAGGGAAGTTCTTAGACACACACGTACACATCAGTGGAATAGCAAACTGAACCAGATGGTGGCAAAAGTGGGGAATGTGTATGGAAAGAGGTCTTTGGGGATGGAGTCACTGTAAGTGGAGCCGCCTGTGGAAATGATGTGTAGACAATTGGAGTGGGGGCTGGAGTTTCCATTCCAGGCCATTGTAAGAGAAGTGAAGAGAATAGTTTTAACAGCTCTTGTTCTGCTCAAGAGGGGAAACTGGACACGGAGTGGTGTTAACTGGGCGTTGAGATGTCTAGACGAACTGAAAGGCGGCAGACGAGAAATTAACTTCAGGAGCAAGAGCTGGGGTAGCAAACGTTCTGAGTGCTCTGGGGAAGCCTGTCTCTCATGGTGCTGTCAAAGAGAAAGGCCACAGGTCCAAGATGGAGTCACTTATACTAGGCTGCATCACCAAACTGCATATCTAACCTCATTGCAGTTTCAGCACTCTCCTCACTGAAATGTAGTCTTAATGAGTCAGTCGGGAATTTTCTAGTCGGCACCAATGAGGTAATCTGTCACATGGGCCCTATCCATCCTTCAAAGGAAGAAGAGGTGGTCCACCTAATAAGACCTCCTGCCCATCCTCCTAAGGCAAAGTGACCTTGTCTGAAACCACCTCTTCTTTTTCTAATAACTTCTTGCCCCATCTTCCTTCCTATAAAGACCGTCTGTTTTGTCCAACTCCTTGGAGCCCCTTTCTATTTGCTAGATGTGTTGCTGCATTATGAAATAATTCAGAAATTATTTCATAAAGCCATCGGATCTTCACATTTTCTTGGCTGAATTTTATTTTTGTGCAGGCTGATGTGTACAGCCATAGCACTCCAAACAACCAGCATCTGATGCTGTGTCTTTGCAGAATCTGAGTGGAAACTGGAGCTCAGCTGTCTCTGCCCTGACAGGTCTGGTACTCAGCCAGTATGTATCACCACCAGCTGGAGTCCATTCTGATTGGCTATTACCCATGCTGTGATAGTGGTTAATTCCTTTTGAGCTTTCTCTTCTGTTTTAAACTTTGCAATCTCATCTTATATACAAGCTTATAAAAGCATATTTGGGGTTCCAGAGCAGTGGCAGCAGAGGGTTCTGTGTCCCTCTGTGCATTCAACACCCATACCTGTGCCCAGGTGGAACAGGCAGTGAAACAGAGAAAAGCAGAGAAGACAAGCAAGAAAGAATTGCAAGGAAGTGTGAGTAGCCAAGCATTGCTAACTGTCTTGGATGCCAGAGAGAAGTTAGATATACGGCAGAAAAATTACCATTGGGTTTGGAGATCTGGGTATAGTTACTCTGGACAAAGGCAGGTCAGAGATGTATTTGGGGAGGAAGTGAGATTAAAATTCTTTGAAGATGGAAGTGGAGGTGAGCAAGTAGACACTTGTGAGGATAACCTTCAAGACTGCCTAGCTGTGAAAGAGAAAAGGGAAGTAGGCTAGAGACTTGGCCTCTTTCCTCGACCTGACTCCCCACTGCATTGTGGGAACCCCTCCATCCCTTTTCCTCTTGCCCGGATTCTGGTCAATTACTCCAAAATATCTGTTCTTCCTTCATGCTAAGGAATTTTCTCCTCTGACCAAATCAGACTCGGAGCCTCCCTTTGCACTGCTTCTCCTCAAGAGGTCACCACATGTTTTCCTGGTATCACACTCCGAAGAGGAATCTGCTAAACCGAAAAGGGCTTCATCCTTAAAAACAGAAAATCCACCAAATGAAGCTTCACGATTAGCTTCCCTCCCCTACTTTATAGTATTTCTGTTCAAATACAAATATATTTTTTTAAAGATTTTATTTATTTATTCATGAGACACATGGAGAGAGAGGCAGAGACAAAGGCAGAGGGAGAAGCAGGCTCCCTGAGGGGAATCCGATCCAGGACTCCAGGATCACAACCTGAGACAAAGGCAGATGCTCAACCACTGAGCTACTCAGGTGTCCCTCAAATATGAATAATATACAGGTCTCCACCTTTACTCTTCTCCATAAGGGAAATAAAACTATAGAAAATTTTATTCTCCTATCTAGCAGATGTTCAAGGCTCTGAGAGACAGAGAGAGAATAGACTAGAATAGACTAAGAGGCACAGCATGGAAAGAGAGACGAGATTCAGTCAAAGGCACCTCTTTATTAAATTATTCTGCTCTCCAACTGCATTTTCGGCAGGCATGTGTAGAAGCATCATACATCTTCAAATTCCAATCCAGGTCTGAAAGTTGCTGGGCAAGACATAACAGCTATTTGTGCTTCTCCCTCCCCCTTATACATTGTTTTCTAATAAATTCTCCAATAATATTAGAGTTTTCTGAGATGAACAAACTTAAGTACAGGAATTTTTTTCTTCTTCCTTCCCAAGAGTCACATCACATTTTCATTTCTTGTTCATTTGCATAGCCAGGATGTCAGGGGAATATTAAATTAAATAAGAAAGGATGGGTTTTCTTGTCTTGTTCCTGAATTCTCACATTTCAGCATGAATATGGTATTGGCTGTTCATTTAAGTATCCATATTCTTTCTTATGTTGTGGAAATATCCACTTAATACAGGTTTTGCTTGAACAAGAGGAAATGAGGTATGGGTGTTGAATGCTATAGAATGCTTTTTCAGGATTTACTACAATGCTAAAAAGTTTTCCTTCTTGGACTTACTGTGATAAAATTTGGAGTTTCTAACCCTAAACCATTCTTGCATTCTTATAATAAATTCAACTTGCTCAAACACTTATTTGTTGGTCATTTTTTAATTAATTGAGTTTTAATCAAAATGTTGAAATTATGTAAGACAATTGTGTATTGTCTATGTTTATAAAGGAAAGTTTATGTTTCCTTCTCTCAATCAGATTATTAAATTTTGATACAACAGCTACACTAAAGTGAAGTAGATTTGCTTCTTATATTTTTGTAAGTATTGGACTATTTACATGGCATAGTAGTTAGGATAACACTAACTAGTTGCTACAACAAACAACCCCCAATATTGGGGTCTTAACTCAGCATGTTCATTTCTCAGTATTGGTTGATCTCCTTTGGGACATTCAGTTCTATCACATGGATTTGTTTATTTTGGTACCAGGACTAAATATTCTCATTACTATGGTCTCATATTTTAGATCAAGCTCCCCAATATTTTATTTGCTAGCTCTGCTCATTTATGTTTTATTTTTTGTTTATTAGTTTTTGTATTTTTTAGAGAGGGGGTGGAGGGAGAAAGAGAGATAGAGATAGAGATACAGATACAGAGAGAGAGAGAGAGAGAGAGAGAGAGAGAATCCTAAGCAGGCTGCATTCCCAGCTCAGAATTGGATGCATTTGTATTTTGTTTGAATTGCATTGAGATTTTGGGGAGTAAAAGTGACAACTTGCTAAAGATATCACATTAATAGATTTATTAATATTAACTTTTTAATTCCCAGAATTAAATGCTCTAGATCACTCTGTGTTGTTTATTTAATATACTGTTGAAAAAAATATATATATATACTGTTGAAATTTAATGAATACTATTTGATTTAGAATTCTTACATATAATTGACAAATGGGATGAGCTTCTAGTCTTAGTCTCTGTTTATCCTTTCTCTCCCTTTTTATACCATTGTCAGATTCTACTATGGACTTGAGAAAACGAATTGAGAGCATGCTCACTCTTTTCTATGCATTATAATAGCCTGGAAATTACATGCATTATATGCATCTCACTCTTTTCTATGCATTATAACAGCCTGGAAATTATATGTTTCTTGAAATCACCTGACATTGTTTGCCAACTTTTAATATGTGTTCCATAGTTTTTGATTTATTTAGTTTTTCTACTTATTTATTTTTAAAAAGATTTTATTTATTCTTTAGAGAGAGAGAGAACACAGAGAGTGAGAAGCAGACTCCTGCTGAGCAGGGAGCCCAAGCCGGGCTCGATCCCAGAACCCTGGGATCATTACCTGAGCTGAAGGCAAATGGTTAACCGACTGAGCCACCTAAGTGCCCCACTTATTTCTGACTTAATTATTTTAGTAATTACCAACTTAGAAAATTATTTCTCCAGTTGAGATTTTCAAAATTATTCGCATAAAACTCAATAAAATTATGCCAAGGGTGGGAGAAATAAGAATCGACTGAGAAGGGGTACTTTCTGAGCTCATGGAAATGTTCTATATCTTGCTTGTGGTAATGCTTGTGTGGAGTATAAATCTGTCAAAACTCACTGAGATTTGCACTTAAAATCAGTGAATTTTACTGTATACAAAATACACATCAATAAAGTTGGGTTTCTTCAAGAAACCTCTTTTATTATTTAGTTATTTTCAATGTGTCTGTCACATATGAAATATAGTTGTTTTTTCAGCCTTAATTATGGTCACAGATGAATGCTTTCATCCTACTACATTCATTTGCTTTTATTTTTTTTCCTTTCTTTTTTAAGCTTTCTGTGTCACTTCTTTTGTTTCTTTTTTTTTTAATTTTTTTTTTTATTTATTTATGATAGTCACAGAGAGAGAGAGAGAGAGAGGCAGAGACACAGGCAGAGGGAGAAGCAGGCTCCATGCACCGGGAGCCCGATGCGGGACTCGATCCCGGGTCTCCAGGATCGCGCCCTGGGCCAAAGACAGGCGCCAAACCGCTGCGCCACCCAGGGATCCCACTTCTTTTGTTTCTAACTCTTGTATACATTGTTTTCTTTCTTTATTTAATTGTAGTTGACACACAATGTTACATTAGTTTCAGGTGTAAGACATAATGATTCCACATCTGTATACTTTATGCTGGGCTTACCACAAATACAGTTACCATCTGATCCATACAACACTGTTACAGTGCCATTGACTGTATTTGCTATGCTGTACCTTTCATCCCCAGGACTTATTCATTCCACAACTAGAAGCCTACACTTCTTACTCCCCTTCACCCATTGTTTTCTTCTATAATTTTTCATTAGATGATTAGAAGTTATGAAGTCAGTTTTCAATTCTACTAGGAGATTCATTCAAGTTAAAGGGACAATAAAAATCTAAAGATATCTGCACCCCATGTTCATTGTAACATCATCTATAATACTCAAGACATGGAAACAATGTAAGTATTCATCAATAGATGAATGGATTAAAAAACGTGTTATATGTATACAGTGGAAGATTATTCAGCCATGAAAGGGAATCTTGCCATCTGGGACTGTAGGAATGGATCTTGAGGGCTTTATGCTAAGTGAAATAAATCAAAGACAAACACTATATAATCTCACTCATATGAAGAGTCAAGGGGGGGGGAACACCAAGCTCATAGATACGGAGAACAGATTGGTGGTTGTCATAGATAGGAAGTGGGAGGTGAGAGAGATACAAAATTCCAGTTATAAGAGAAATAAGTCATGGAAATGTAATGTATAGCATGGCCTCTATCATTATTAATACTTTATTGCATATTTGAACTTTGCTAAGTGTAGATCTTAAAAGTTCTCATCACAAGAGAAAACTTCTGTGACTACATATAGTGACAGGTGTGAACTAGACCTACTGTAGTAATCATTTTCCAATATATACAAATATAATATAAAAAAAGAAGAAAACACCAACTGATTCTTTTGATGGTCAATGTCAAGAATTAAGCAGTACCACTGATCTCCCTGAGGAAGAAAGTGACTAGTAATTTCTCTGATCCTCCCATCTTGCCCAGATTAGTACTCAATAAATACTTGAATAAGTGAATAATTGGAAAAGAGACAGTTGTAATTAGCCCTGCTCAAACAGCAGCTATATAATGTATATACTCACAAGGTACCATCTTTGGATTGACAGTGAGTCTCTCCTCATTCAAAAGGCAAGTTCACGGATGCGATGCCTACTAGAGCACTATAGTACTCCATGTAGGCTAATCGAATGGAGGAAAATTATTCATGAGAAAAGAACGTTCCTGTTGTATTGGCCAAATATCAGAGGTAAGATATATATGATTGCCTTGGTCTCACTTTGTTGCTTGTTGTCTAGTACTGGCAGCGAATGGAAACTTTCATAAGGCCTCACGTGAACTGGATAGGATGTCAGTCTCACAAAGTGTGCAAATAGGGGAGAATTAAAAAACACAAAATAACCGTTATATCTAATGTCAAAGAAGAATTGTACTTAGTCTCTGGAGATGGAGCTTTAGTACACTTAGGATACCATCACCCTCTCCCTACAAATTATAATTTGCACTGTCATGTATAATAGAGCGATTGACTATCCTGGTTTACAAGGGACTGAGGAATTTCTCAGGATGAAGGGCTGTGGGTGCTAAACTCAAAAAAGTCTTAGGTAACCAGGAAAGTCCACGTGAATCGGGATGAGTTAATTACCCTAAATATAAACATAGCATACATACATGAACATGTTACATGTTTTATGTCATATTCAGTAAACAGCACACTGCCTAGCAATGAGAAATATTAAGAGGCAGAATTCAGTTGAGATTTTAGACACCAGGTTATGAACTTACTATAGCATAGACTCCACAGCAGATAGAATTTACACAGTAAATTATTTTTTACATGGTGTTAAGAGTGTTTGGATAAATGATCTAATTTTGCATCACTGGTAATACTTATGGACTGTGAGGACAAGTGATTACCCATCGTCACTCAGGTTTATGAGACCATGTTGGAGCCTACAGACTCTGGTCTACTGGCACGAGAAATACCAAACATTTACCAAAAGTGCCAAGTCACTGGACCCATGGGGTTAGTTTATTTTGAAAATGGAACTGGACTTTCTATCAAGGACCAGAAAAATGTTGAAAACAACGAAAATCTGTGCTGTGTTTGTAAAAAGCGAAGACTCTCACCCTGATCTAAACCAGACTGGTTTCCTCCTGGCTCCCTCCCTTTTCCCCTTAATTAAGCTAACTGGAAAGGAAAGGCTTTCATCAGACCAAAACAGCAATCTTCCTATCCTAATCTCTAGGACAAAACAGAGGATCTGGCCTGGAATTGAATTTGAAATATTAAAGAAAAATGACTACCAGCTTAGTGCTGTCACTGTCCCGTGTTTATTTTTCTTTCTTTTATGTCTGATATCAAGGAGAAAGTAATGTCCTCTGCTGGAAGTTTGAGCATGTTTGCATTTTGAGATAATGAGAATTAATGTTGGAGGGCCAAACTAACACCAAACCAGCTCTGTTCTTCCCATGTGTGTAAAACATTTTGTAATGACTTTCACTTAATCTGGGAGCCTGGCAGGCTGCCGCAAACCACCTAGATCCAAGTGGCTGAGTTTCTTTTTCAAAAAGAAAAATTTATATGCTGGAAGTCAGAAATGAGGGCATCGGGAAAACGGAGCTCTGCAAATTGCTTTATCCGTTTGGATTTTTCCTCCATCTCTGTCTTCTCTTCCAGCTTCTGGCACACACAGCAGTGATCTCTTACCTCACAGCTATTGTAAAGGCAAGACTTGCAGGGAAAAGGGCAGAGATGAATTTTCCTGAAGGAGCTGTAAACTCAGGGAGCTCAGCGCTGAGCCATCATCTGCGGGATTCATTCAGCGAGGGGGCCCAGACACAATGGTCATTTGTTGTGGGGTAGACAGTAGTTGACAGGATGTTTGGCTTTTCAATAGCTGTTTTGCCAACTGTCCACACAGTCAGTGTGATTCGAGCATAAGGATCTCTTGCTTAAAATCTTTCTATAGACTCTCAACACCCACAGGGTAAACTCTAAATCCCTAATTCCCTTGGCTTGAGGCCCAAGGCCTTTCCTGCCCTGGTCATCTTTAGCTCCCAGGATTCATTTTCCTGCTGCCCATCTCACATGCCACAGGTCACAAATATCAGATACCTTTTAGTTCCCTGAACACATCGTGCTGTTCACGTACATACACTTCCCCCCATCAAAGAAACTCCTATTTACCTTCATGCATAAGCAAGCACTTAGTGTCCAGTTGGTGCTCAGTATATGTGTTAAAGGAATAGATTCCCAAACTCAACTCCAACATCATCTCTGACTTCCCAAGGTGGGAGGACTCTATTCTCTGTGCTTCCACAACTTTTTTGTGCTTCTGACACGGATTCACATCAAGGCATGATTTCGCCTCCTGGGAGCATTTGACAATGTCTGGAGGCAGTTTTGGTTGGCGCACTGGAGGTATCTCCTGGCATCTGCTGGGTGAAGGTCAGGGACGTTGGTGAACATTCCACACTATGCAGGGTGGTCCCTCACAACAAAGAAATATCTGACACAAATATCAGTAGTGCCAAGGTTGAGAAACACTGCTTAGTAGAACTCAGAGTTTGGAATAGTCATCTGGGGGACATCTGTTTACTCCATTAGACAATAAGCTCCTTGATGTCAGGGACTATATCTTAATTATCTTTGCAATCCTACTGTCTAGCACAATGTCTGGCATGTGCACGATGCTCACAGAAGAAAGACAAGACACACCGCAGATGTGCTAAATAGTGATCATTCTCTAAGGGATTATGAAAAATAAAGATATGACTTGCTCCAACATGACATATAAGCTCAAACTGAAATATAAGCTCAAAAAAGTTGCCCAATTTCAAAGAAATGGCACCTCTCCACTTTTTCCACTCCAAAGGGATTTCTTTCTAAAGGTGAGTAACCTTACCAGCAGTGCCATGTTAGGAAGTACCTTTCACCTTGGGAAGAGTATCTTCTACTTCACTGTACTCTTCTCTGACCCCAAAATTCACATTAAGGTTGATGTACTATTTTCATGCCAACTCTCAAAAGCACAGTGTCTTTGTAATTTGTGTCAGCTACAGCATTTCAGAATGCCCCATAAATAGGCCCCATTTGGGAGCTTTTTGGAAGTGCTATTTTGATACCTCCTCCATGCGTATTCACTTGGACTCCAGCCATTTGTCAGGGAAACAATTTGAAAAGGCAATTTGGAAGCCCACCCACATGATCTCGGTACCTCTTTCTTCTTGCTGATGGTATTAGACTAAAATTGGTCTCGTTTTGACTTTACCCACCCCTCTCTGACTAAATAACTAGATTATGTTTAGAATAAGAACTTGAAGCAAGAAGGTCCAACTGTGAAGTCTGCGTTCCTCAGAAGCCTTAGCAGGAACCTCCTCTCTGCATTGCAATTCCCTCCATAGATTTGTGGTTTGCTTGGAAACACTGCAAGTAAATTATGGTCATAGTTGGTGTTTGCCATAATGAAAATGTGAGGGGTACGATTTTCATTTAAGGTTTGTCTTCCCGGGAGTGTCTTCCCAGGAGAATCACTCTGCATTGCCGATTATTTGAATTGGGATTATCTTTACCAGCCAAATAAAAGCATGCCCAATTCTGTTTAGATCCCCACAGAACTAAGTTTACCTCACATGGGCAAAATCCATCTTTCTTTGAGAGAATGCTACCCAATGGTCCTCTTGAAATGTGAATTTATTACATTGTAGACTATGCATTTAACTCAATAAAAACAATTTGTGAACCTCAATGAATATGTTTCACAATAGCCCTTTGCTTTATTTTAAAAAATAACAAACAATTATTACAGATTATGATGTGCAAACAACAGACAGGGTTTCAAAGAAGGAGAATACTTGAAATTCACATCACAGCCAAGAGGCTTCAATTGGGACCAGGATGTGTACAGGTCAGAGGCCTCGACATGGAACCTGACAATGAATGGTTGACCCGTGTTACTTCAGTGGCAAGGAAATGAGGAATTCAGAAAATGAGAAAAATATCAACGTGGATTGAAGTTCTTTAAGAAGGTTCATCAAAGAAGCAAAATAGATAATTTTTTTTTCTTCATACCAGCCCCTCATGCTGCTTCATTTCTCTACCTTGATACCCTCAGCTCTGTCTTATGTTGGATTTATTTATTGAGTCTTCTCCATTCTCTGACATCATCACCTCCTGGAGGGCAGAAGGCATGGCTGCTCATCGCTGGATCTCCACAGCAGATATTTGGTGCCTGCTACAGAGATTTCAGTGCATGTCAGTTGAAGAGAAAGTGAGAACGAGCCTGCTGTTACTTTCCTATATGCACTGGGCCAAAGTGCTCTTTGTAACGGCATAGAGAGGAAAACAAGGTCCCAAGGAACGTGTTGTGCTCCATAGTGTCAAAGAGGAGGCACAGTGGATGGCGGGCGTGCATGTGTGACTCAGCACCATCTGATTCTGCTTTGTACTGAACCAACGTCCGATTGCTCTTGCCCCCTTCTGGGGTTATAGAGGATGAGAATTCAACCTGTGTTCCCACTTAAAATAGTTTATTCCGTTTTATTCTCCCATTGGCGTTCCTAAAATGACTAAATTCAAACTAATTTAAAAGCCACATTAAAAATAAAATCAAAATCCACCAGTCAGTGCCTTCATCTTTTTCTTCATGGCCTAATTCACAACTTCTTTAGAGTCTGGAATTTACTCCAGGGCAACTCTGCAAATATTCTGTATTTAATTGCAGTTTGTAGTTTGAGATCATTATTCATTCTCATGAATTGCATTGAATTTACACATAAATTTTACTTGTCTAATTTACTAATTACTGGGAGGGAGAAATGTGGTGGCGTCTTAATCGAGGAAAAACATCTCAAACGCTTTTGCACACGTTTTACATTTGGCATAACCTAAAACACATTTCCCCACAAAACTCGTTCCCTTAACTCTTAAGCCCCTGAGTATTTCAATGGAAACACAATACTTTTTATCTGGATTCATTTACACTCTCATTTACTCATCAGCATGATGTTTTGTAAGATATTTAATATTCTCTAAGAGCCCTTTTTTCTTCTGCACATTTCAAAGTTTTTCCTGTAGGAAATACTGTGTTCCAAGCCATAAATTGAGTCTGAATCCAGAAAACAGGAGTTGGGGGAAGCCATAAATTCCAAATGAGTTCCAAGTGGTACTGATCTTAACTGCCCATTACCCGTACAATGCGGTTCCCAAGATGAGAACTGCGTACTGGGGTGAAGAAGACTTTATGGGTCCGGTGGCATCAGTGCTCGTGCTTAGGGAAGAGTGACTTGTATCCTCACTCTCACTCTGTTGATTCTAGGACAGCTTCTTTCTCAAGAGACAGGTGTCACAACTGACGAATCCTCTCTGGGAGTACTCAGCCTTCCGGAGTGACTTTCTCCTACTGGAAGTGAAGTGCCAACACTGTGAGTAAGCTGCCTGTCACAAGTGGCAGAAGGACGCTCCCACCCATGTCCACTGATTGACAACACAGCAGACTTCCCCGGGCCTGCAATTGATTCAGGCTTATAGCTAACTTTCCTGTCAAATTTCGTTTTATCGAAAGTATTGGAAACCAATTCTGGTGAGCTATTTTAAAAATACTTTTATTGGCAGGATATCAAGGCCTTTCTTGGAATTCAAGGAAAAGTTGTAAATCTAGCTCCCTAAGACATATGGCCAAAAGACGCCCAGTGCTGTGGATGGCTTGGGCAAATCACAGAGCACGGAATGCGGCCGAGCAGGTGCCCAGATGGTATCTAGCAGGGCTACCTATCGCAAGCTAGTAATTCCCCAAATGGCCACTCTACCAACTCCACTAATCCACCGTTTGTCCTTTTTATTCTCCTTCTCTTCAATATGGGGATTGCGGCCTCCATATTTTCATTGGTTTTATTTTATTCCCAAACGATTTCTCTGTAGAATCAAGTATACTGTCGTGACATTCAGATTTCATGTTAAAAACTTACTATTATTTCCTGCACATAATCTATTCGTGGCTTCTCCCAAGAAGACGCTGGAGTCCTTAAATGATGACACAACTTCTGTGACTGACTCACCCTGTTCGTGAGAAACAAGTGTCCGTGTATTACACTGTGAGTCCGAAACTTCTCTTCCAGTCTGATTGCTTATCATCATTGGACTTTTTCTTTGTGACAACCACATCCTAACCCCTAAGAAACCTGTGTCCAGACAGATGAGATAGCTTCTCACTTTCAAACCTTTAGTTTACAAACCAAAACAGTTTTTGGATTGGGCAATGTACTTGCCCAAAGGCATGCAAGTGAAGCTCACACGTAATTAGTAGATAATTAGATAGTCAAAATTTATATTTTTATAGAAATTAATGGGATCTCTTAAGAATTGCTGACAGAAAATTGATAATCTATTTTGAATGACTTAAATCCATGCATTGTAAATATGGTAAAATTTCTCTTGGGATTTCCAGGTAGCCAGTGATGCTGGAGGCTCAGATTTGAGGTTTGTGATAAGTGAACAGAGAGGCTCTAAAATGCTACCTGACATCTTAAGGCAAGACAAGGGAATCCACACATCTGCTTATCAGTGAACCATGGCCTCTCAGCCTCTCTAGGTAAGGCTTATTCCTTGCAACCTCATCCCTTATAAAAATCTTATCCTACATCTAAAAAGCAGGCCTATTCAAAGACTGCAAATAAAAGACAGCCTTATTAAAAGTGTATTCCCCAGTTCTGCTGTTTATTGGTGTGCTTGCCAACATGAATCCAAAGTACTCATTTTCAGGAGACACCATGTCCATGTTCTTAAGGTTGAAAAATCCCTGCAGAGAGGCGAGTCACTAAGGCGCTCTTTCTCTTTTTCTGATTTTACTGGGTCAAGAGAAAAACCTGTAAACAGAGCTTGCTTTCATCACCTGCCAAACACATGGACCCAAGGTTTTCCTCCAAAGGGAGGAGATCTTATTGGCAGTTGAAGAGGAGCAAAAAATACCCTTTGGCGAGCACCTTTTCCTCAGGTATACACAAGATCAAAAATTTAAATGTCCAGAAAGACAATATTCAGAAGAAAATAAATATCAAGAGTAAAGATATATGTATTGATAGACGGCATTAGATAATATACTATTTCATCTTTTCTCAATATGGTGCCACCCATTCCCACCAATTAACATGGATCTGAAAGAAATCTGACTGTGGTCAAATAAGAATTTGAATTTAAAACACTGTAAGATGTGCTTCCCACTCATTATGGCATTTTGCATGGAAAGCTTAAGAAAGATATGATGATTTGAAAATCTTACTATCATAAAACAATAAGGCCTTGATAGAGAGGTACAACACTTGTTTTACAAACAAGAATTGAAAACAAGAGAATTGACTCCTAAAATGGCATAATCGTTACATGGCAGATTTCAGAGCAGAATTGGAGTTTTATGACTTCCAATAGTCTTTTCCAGTTTATTTGGGATTAAAACATGAATTCTGACTTGAGCATTTATGAAAATAATTAAAAACTCCACCCTCAGAGGCCATCTGTGTACTGTGTACTGAGATATCATGAAGGTTACAAAGAAGAGTAAGAGAATTTATGCCCTAAAGTATGTGTGACCTAAACACAATATGAATATCTGGATCCATCACCCAGAGAAAGTGTGATCTTAGATAATATTTTGTAGAAAATATTGTAAATGAATTTTTAAATAGAGTTTTATACTTACTTCCATTTGAGTGCCAAAAGTAATTAAATACGTGCATGACTAATCTTAGGAAGAGGAGACCAGTTGTTTAGTTCGGTTTATTTACCTGTGTTATGGGCTAAGTAACTCATACTTGTCGTGACTGATATGGTAATTCAGTAAGATAACATGAGCAAGACATCCAGAATTGTGCCAGGCGCACCCTATCTACTCAGTGAATGCTGGTTTCCTTGAGGAATAGTATTTCTTGAGGAAAATGAAAATCCTTCTAATCTCTATAACTATTTCAAATCCTTTTTGCAAGAAACAGGTTATGAATTCATGGATACACGAAGAGCTCAGGGATAAATTCTAGGACAGTGTTTGAAAATGTGCATTTAGTTATTATTACTTTTCCTTGGCCTTGTCAAAATGGCCACATGATTTCAGGTCTCCATCCGTTTGTGTGCCAGCCTTAATGATGCTGGCTTTCAGTTTTATTGGATAGCAAATATCTCCAAAGACACCTCTCTGTACTTTAGTGCTTCCTTCAAAGACTTACTATATGGGGTTGAATGGCATCCCCCCAAATTCACATCTACCTACAACTTATGAATATGACCTTACTTGGAAATGGGGTCTCTACAGATGTAATCAAGTTAAGAGCAAGTTATCTTGCATCAGGGTGGGCACTGAATCCAATGACTATTGTTCTCATAAGAGAAAACAGAGACACAGTTAGGAAGGGAAGCCATCCCTTGAGCCATGGGAGGCTGGAGACAGAGGTTGAAAATAGACATCTGCATCTGCCATAAGCCAAGGGATGAATGGCAAGGACTACAGGCAGCCACCAGAAGAGGCAAGGAAGGATCCTCCCCCAGAGTTCTCAAAGAGACCATGGCCCTGCTGACTTCTTCACTTAATCTTAGCCAAAAGGCCTAGAAGCGATTGCCCTGCTGACTTTTTAATCTTAGACTTCTAGTCTGCAGAATTGAGAAGGAATTCCTTTCTGTTGTTTGTGGCCACCAGCTTTTGGTCATTTGTTTTGGCAGCCCCAGGAAATGAACACTTGCTCATGCAAAGGTCATGGTGTTTGCTGATGATTATGTAAACCATCCTCTGTGCTGTACTAGTTAGGCAGCAATTCCCTTGTAATCCTCATTTGGGCCTAAAGGTAGTACTTGCACTTCTGTAATCTGTACCAGAGAGAGGCTGTTGAAGAATGAAGTCACCGCTAGTATCCTTTCTAAGGAGGGCAGACTTATTTTCTTCCATTGAATCTCACCACTCAGGCTCTCTCTGAGATCAGATAGGTTTCCATTCCTAATGAGGCAGAGAAATGCAAAATCCAGAAGGCCTTGGAGAAATACCATTTGTGAACAATGTATGACAACTGGGAAATTCAGGCAAGAAAATATTCATGGCTAATTGACCTTGTGGCTATTAAAGTGGGTTTTAGGATTTGGAACTTCCCTACTTGAGCTTCCACCTTGACCCCCTTCTATAGTGGTTGCACATAAGACAGGATAGGAGAAGTGGATTTCTGTTCACTGGATCGTTTGCTCCCACAGGATTTTTCAGTTAATCTTGGATTAAGCACATGATGTCCAGATTTCGTAGGGGTCTAACCTCACTTGTACACTGTTACATTGGAATACAAAGGGCACATATGGAAATATAAATAAATCTCAGATTGGCAGTAAAAAGCAGCTACACAAATATATTAATGCTGATCCATATATTTCATTTGACTCTTCCATTCTAGTTTCATTCCATTAATAAACTATTATAATAATCTTCATACTAGGCCTTTGTATCTTTCCTCATTCATTTTGTCCTTTCAGGAAATAAGAGATATGTAGCCCTGATCTGGAATTGAAGACACAAAAATGAAGAAGATGAAACTTCTGTCTTCAAGAACTTATGTTTTTGTAAGGGAAACACACATACACAAATGCACAATTTAAGGATAAAAGGTAAATGTAAAAGGATCATTGTTATGAAAAAAATCAATTAATTTTTCTTGAGAGGGTCAGATCAGTCTTCAGAGACAAATGAGGGAATGTTTGAGCTGGTCTTAGAAAGTGACCAAGTGTGAGAAAGAGGAAGAGAGGAAGGGAAAGAATGAGAAAGAGAGAGAGAGAGGGAGGGAGGGAGAGACAGAGAAAGAATGAGAGAGAGAGAGAGAGAGCAAGAAGGGAGATACACACACACACAGAGTGTGTGTGAGAGGGAGAGACAGAGAGAGAAAGGGGTGGAGGAGGAGGAGAGAGAAAGAGAGGACAAGACTAGGGCTCTGAAATCCATGACCTATCCTGAGCACTGCATTCAGAACAGATTAGTCTACCTGTAGCATAGCTCTAAACATATCCTCTGCCTATAAAACATCACTGTCTGCCCCAATTTGCCACATGTTGCTTCCACAGTGAGGTCCCGTTGGCTGGAATTTAAGACCCCCCACAATTGTACCTCAGTTTTATACCTGTTACTGCCCTCTCTGCTCCATCTGTGTAGTGTCTCCCAAGTCTTTGCTTCCATGGCTCCAGGAGGCCAACCATACTCCCTTCACCCTTCTCCTCATGGCGCATGTTTCAAAACCACCACTTCAGTTCTTCCTTCTTTCTCCCAGTTAGAGGTGTGCTTCCCATTTTCAGACTCCCAAGGCATGTCATCTTTTCCTCTCTCATGATATGTGCAATAGATTGTGTTATATTTTCCATGTATTTGCCACCTTCACAGCCATGCCCAACCCTGTAGCTCCTCCCTGGAGTCCCGCCGGCATCAGACATGGCCAGTGACTTCCTCAGGCCCACAGAACGTGAGAAGGAGTGACTTGCTATTGTTGTGCAGAAGCTCTAAGGAACTCCATGTGGTGTGGCCATGGAGTCAACATGTCCCAGGAAGGGCTGCTTCTTCTGTCGGATTCCAGGAATGTCAACAGCATGGAACAGAAATGCAGCTGACCTATGAATGGCTCTTCCAGACAAGAATTGTTGGCAGCCACTGAGAGGTTGTAGTTGTATTATCAAAATGTAGTCCATCAAAAGACGATTGACACAAGAGATTTCATATTCTGCCTTAAATAGATCAATATTTGCATATATGTCTTTTATTCTTAGAGTATAAGCTCCTTACAGAATCTGTGTATGATTCATCTTTTAATTTATTACTCTTGTAACATTGCCTGACGTTCAATAGTTGCTTACTAAACATTTATTGACTCATTTAATAAATGAGTGTAGGAAATGGGTGTGTGATGTACTGGCATGAACACACAGAGAGTGGGGCAGGTAGGTTGTGATGATGACAACAGAAGAACCAGCTCATTTTCTAGTTTCAGTTAAGCTTGACTCTTTATCCTTAGGACTCCCTACCCTATAGGGGTACATCCATTAACCAGTTGGTTTACTTTTAATCTAGAGATTCAGTCTTCAAGATAAAGAATAGAATTTATTTTGAGAGGATAGACCATGAAAACTGAAAAAATAGATTAACAAAGTGACATTTCAGAACAAAGACAAATTAATATCATAACCTGATATGATAATAGGATGTGGCAAGGATTATGGGGAGTAGCCTAATCTCTAGGTCTCTTAAAGGACACCTGGGAATTCTCATAGGATGTAGATTGTAGATGTGCCAAATGGTTCACTAAGTCTCCTCGGAGTCATAGTGGGGACCAGTGCTTCTTCCATCTTGATGTGCTTGCTAAAATGCAGACTCTCATAGGGATATTAATGGGGAGGCACTGAGAAAATATTTTTAACAAGTTCTTAGACACTGTAGCTGGTCCTTGGATCACCCTCTGAATAGCAAAGTATGGAAGACTCTGGGGTTGAGTTGGTCCTGGAACACTATGATTGATACTTTGTAGAAAAGTTGGTTCCAGTGCCTCATGGGAGTGTGGATCACAGCTATCATTTATACTGTTGGGGAAAGTCTGTGTTTCTATCCTTTCTCAAAGCCAAAAAGGAAACATTTTGCTTATGATGCATAGTGGACATCTTGGCCAAGAGGTTAAAAGCACCAGGACAGGAGACAGGGTTCAACTTTCAGCTCTTCAGTCTAATGGCTGAGTGATGTTGAGCAGTTCTTTAACCTCTCAGAGCCTCCATTTCCTAGTTTGTAAAAAGAGAGACTATTAGAAAGTAGCCTAGATACTGGAGGAGACTGAACCTTCCTACAACTTGGCATCAGGATCAAGATGTTAAAAAAAGTCCCTTCCTACTGCAGTTTTGACCTGGGTATAAATTTAAGAGAGTCATACACCAAAGTGAATATCGGGGAGATCCCTACTTGTAACATTTACAGAAGCTGTTTCTAAGGTAGTTACCTGATTTTTGGATCCCCTCATTGACTTCAAATAGAACAAGAATTGAGAACAGAGAAGAAGGGAGGGATGGAAGGAGATATTTTTGTAAAGAGGTGTTGTGGTGCCATGTTGCAGTATGCCCCACTCCTCCAGTAGAGACAGGGTGCTGCTTTTTTCATCATAAGCCCAGTGAGAGGCTTCTGTAGACCAACTGGAAAGCATGCAATGCATCCCCTGCATTTGGAAGACATGGAGGACTTGAGTCTGACACCTAGAACACTAAATCAGCCTGTCAGGACAAGATGTAGGTTGATGCCACTTACCTATGCTCCCAATATTTGTTGAGTTATATGTTAACTCTATTGGAATCAAAATTTAAAAATTAATTTTAAAATACCTGTTATGGTGTTGGTGTAGTGAGGAACTGATCCAATATGTATAAAAAGCCTAATTCAGTACCTAATATGAAGATAATGTTCAATAATAAGTAATATTTATTCTTTGCTTAATATATGAGGAGAAATAATTTTATGTACTTAATGTAAATTATTGCATTTAAGCTACAGAAGTTTATGGTGCCATTAATTATTCACTTCTAAAAATTGAGGAAACAGACACAGAGAGTTAAGTAGTTGTGTTTAAGTGGTTATTGTGGCAATCCACTGCATTTTGCAAGAGCAATTTTCTAAGATTCTGCTAATTTTTTTCATCCATCCATCTGTCCATCCATCCATCCTTTACGCACAAGCATTTACTAAGTGCCAACAATGAACCAAACATTTATTGGCATCTGAAATTTTGCCACTGTTGAAATTATCCCTTATAGAACAATATAGTACAAGCCTAGTTCCTCTATATAATAACCTTTTGAATTAAAAAAATATTTACTTATTTTATACAGAGAGGGAGAGAAAGAGAGAGAAAGAGAGGGACTGAATATGGGGAGAGGGGCAGAGGCAGAGGGAGAGAAAGTCTCAAGCAGACTCTGCACTGAGTGTGAGGCCCAATGTAGGGTTTGATCTCATGACTCTGAGATTATGACCTGAGCTGAAAACTAAGAGTCTAGAACTCAACTTATTGCATCATCCAGGTGCCCCAATAACCTTTTGAATTTTTAAATATAGCTATTAATGTGTCTAGTTGAGAAAGTGTGGTTCAAAGAAAAAAAAGAGTGAAAAATGAGTGGCACATAGCTATTTCTCTACAGTATTCAATAATTTCATCTTTGTAATCTCATTTGGTCTTCTTGATATGAAAAAATAGGTAGTATTAATTTCATTTCAAAGACTGATAATGCTTAGGTCAAGGTTCCCCAGGAAAGAGACTCTAAGACAGAGATTTAAGTCCAGGTTATGTATTTGGGAATGCTCCTAAGAACTAAACTTATAAAGGAATGAAGGGGAAAGATTGGCAGAGGGAGAATTTGAACCACAATGTAGTTGTGACAAAGGCTTCATGAAGTCCCATGGAGTCTCAGCTCTCTGGAGATGAGATGATTTATTAGAAATATTCTGCATGAAGTAAGAGGGTCCAGCCTTTGGACCTCCAGTGTCCATTCACAGTATGTGGGCTATCTCCTCGTAGGAGGAAAAATCTGGACAATCCTCTATGGTTGGGGGGAATTCCACAGAAGTGATGGGTCTGAGCTACCAGCAGACAATACTACTGGCAGCTGGCAGTGCCTTGGTCATCAAGTCGGGGTCCTGGATCTTGGTGGCATGTAATAGTATCCTCTACACTCACGATGAGAGAAACAGAGAGATTTGTCCATGTATAGCAGTGTGTGTCAGCTCTTCTTCTGCACTCAGATGCCTGTGTTCTTTCTACTAATGTGTGAACAAAACTGAAATTTTGAGTTCAATAGGAGTAAATCAGAATATGAAACTGCAGAAAAAACTAAAAATGGACTTAGACTGAATTATTAGAATTAGAATAGTCAACAATAGTCTGAAGAACAACACCAAGAAAGAATATCATTTATGAGGACTGCTTGAAGGAACCTGTAGTGTTTAGACCAAACAGTGAGGACAGCATGTAAGCTGAATTCAGATAGTCTAGCGCCTCCTTGTGAAAACATATTAGAATCATAAAATCATATACTTCCAGAGGCAGAAGGAAGTCCAGAGACAATCTAATTAATTTGTATCCCAAGTCTTCTCTTCTTGGTCAGTGAGTGTTCAGCTTCTTTATGAAAACTTTTGGTGACAGGAAACTCATCAGCTCTTGAGGTATTTTCAACAACAAGGAATCCATCTTCCCTTGAAATAATCAGCTTCCCTTAAAATAATCAGCCTCTTGTTGGAATAGCTCTAATTCTCAGAAAGGTTTCCTTTACATTGAACCAAGCCTGTTTCATTACAAATATCACTCATTGCACTTGTTTTCTTTTATAAAATTAGTACTCCTAGTACCCATGTTATGTGACAGTCCTTAAAATATTTGAAATTGGTTCTTCTACCCTGTTAAACTAATGATTATCTCTAGGTTATCTCCAAGATTTATTTTCTCTGACTTTTCTCCAATACCTACAGTTCTTATATGATTTTAATAGTTTGAATGGATGACAGAAAATATGTGTGAAGTTAGTATGTAACAAAAGCCTATCGTGTTAAATGGGAAGTCTCCCAGAACAGTAGAGAATGAGCCAAATATAATACTTCAAAATTCAGTCTGGATACATCACCTTGCAAATCATTTAAATTAGATTAAGAAAATCTAAGGACTTTTTGATGCCCCATTTCTTTTATTTCCATTGTTTTCTCATAAATAATATATAAAGAGTCTTTCCTCCTTTTTTTAAAAGTTGGTATTTACATGACAGCCTGCTTTTTTTTTTAGTTTTTATGTAAATGCTAGTTTGAATAATAGTTCTCAATTCTCAGTGAAGGATTTACATTCTTATGTAAAAAAAAAAATTTGTCTACTCTCTTGTATGAAGTGCTTTTTTTAAATGAGTTTAATGTACCTGTTACAGGGGTCTCACCAATGGTATTGGCTATAGGACAGCCAGCCATATGTATTTGTTTGTTTATGTATTCACTCCTACTTGTTGCTTACTTGTTATAAAATTAGGCTCTATTCTAGTTGCTGTGGATGACAAGTAAGTGGAACACTGCCCTGAGAGCTGTGTTATGGTGTGATAAAATTCATGTGAGAATGGAAGGGGAGTTGGAGAGACTCTCACAGAAGGCATGATCTCTGAGTTAGCCCATCAAGTTGAACTGATTTCATTAAATGGAAGATTAAAGGAAGTGAATAGAATCACAGCATTTCAAAGAGCAAAAATTTTTAGAAACCGTCTATCTAACCTGTATTGTTTAAATGTGGAAACTGAGGCTCAGAGAGATTCATGGATTTCTTCAAGGTCACTCAAATTGTGGTAAACTAGGATGAAAGACCCAAAACACTCCAGTTGTTTACATACACTAACAATGAAACATTCAAAAGAAGAAGTTTAGTAACCAATTCTATTTATAACAGCATCAAAAAGAATAAAATACTCAAGAATAGATCTAACCAATGAGGTGAAAACTTATACACTGAAAACTACAATGTGTTTTTGATAGAAATTAAAGATAAAAATAAATAGGAAAGCATCTCATGTTCACAAATTGGAAAAATAAGACTACCCAAAGCAATCTAGTGATTCAGTGCAATTCTTACCAAAATCCCAATTTGCAGAAAGAGAAAAATTCATCCTAAAATTCATATGGAATCTCAAGGGACTCCAACTAGCCTAAACAATCTTGAAAATGAAGAACAAAGCTGGAAGTCTCACATTTCTTCACTTTAAAACTTACTACAAAATTACGGCAACCAAAATAGTACAGTACTGGCACAAAGACAAATACCCAGACCAATAAAATAATAGAACAAAAAGCCCCCAAATAAGTCTTTGCATATATGGTTAAATGACTTTTGACAAGCGTGTGAAGATTATTCAATGGCAAAAGGGCAAACAGCCTTTTCAGTAAATGGTACTGGGAAAACTGGTTAGCCACATGTAAGAAAATGAAGCTGGCTCCTTACCTTACACTATATACAAAATTAATTAAAAGCGAATCAAAAACCTAAACATAGAGCTAAAACTGTAAAATGCTTAGAAGAAAACAAAAGGGGAAAATTCATGAAATCTGATTTGGCAATGCTTTGTTGGATATGACACTGAAAGCTACAGGCAACAAAAGAAAAACATAGATAAATAAATTGAATTTCATCAAGATTTAAAACTTTATGCATCAAAAGATTATCAAGAAAGTGAAAAGGCAGTCCACAGAATGAGAGAAAAAGAAAATATTTGCATACCATACATCTGGGAATAATATCCAGATGATATCCAGGATAATAAAGAACTCTATAACTGAACAACAATAACAGAAATAACAACAACCTGATTATTAAAAATGAGTAAAGAGGACTTACAGCTTTCAGTCTGGCATGCAAGAGTTTGGAAGTCAGTAGTCTGTATTAACAATAAGTAAAAAGCTGAAGAAACTGAAAAACCATCTCTTCTTAGATCCATCAGAGCAATTTGGTCACAGGGCAGTCGGGTGCCCCCAAAACTGGACACATTTGACAGGTGGATACAGAGAATCACAACTCACCAGAGCAGAAACACATAAGCAGAAACCTCTGTTGGAAAAAGTACCAGGGTAGGAAAACCTAAACTGCAATTGGTCAATTGTTGGAGGTTCAGTCTGTGAGTTAAAACTCTAGAAGGAGGGTAGTTTTTTGAATTTTAACTCCTGGAACTCCACCAAGTTCTCATGGTGAGTATCAGAGAAAACACGCATTTTAAAACATATCAGAATGTTCTTTTCTTCGGAAAGAGGGTTGCCCTCAAAAGAATATATTTTACCAGAGCCTAAACTATTGGGGTTTATCAGAACCTAGCCAACCTGGGGAAATGTAAAAACCCAACTCCAGCTCACTCTAGCCTTCCACATGAGGAAGGGACAGAAATACTGCATATCAGCCCCCACCAGCCTCCCAAATTAGGGAGGGGGTACCTAACTTCAGCCTCTTCCAGACATCTTATCCCACCCAAGGCAGGGAAAATTGAAAGGTACTTGTGGAGTTCACAGCCCAGGGGTGGCCACACACTCATTAAAAGGCTGAGTAACTAGAGTTAGTCATTTCACTAAATCATAGGACTATAAAATGCTTCCCTTTCTCTCTCATCTTATCATCACATTTCTAAAGGCTTATTCTCCTGAGTCTTTTCATATGGTACATCATGTTCTGCTTTCAATAACAGCAATAACAGCAGCACTACAAGTCATACTATAAGGCAAAAAACAAACAAACAAAAACAAAAAGCAAAAAACAGTTTGAAGATATTGAAAAAGCATCAGAACCAGACTCAGGTATGGCAGGGATGTTGGAATTGTCAGACTATAAATTTAAAACAATTGTAATTAATATACTAAGATCCCTATTGAAAAAATTAGACAAAATGCAAGAATAGATAGGTAATGTAAACAGAGAGGTGAAACTTCTTAAAAAGAATAAAGAAATACTAAGAATCAAAAATGCTGTGACAGGGCAGCCCCAGTGGCTCAGCGGTTTAGTGCGGCCTTCAGTCCAGGGCATGATCCTGGAGACCCGGGTTGAGTCCCAGGTCGGGCTCCCTGCATGGAGCCTGCTTCTCTTTCTGCCTGTGTCTCTGCCTCTGTGTGTGTTTGTGTCTCTCATGAATAAATAAATAAAATCTTTTAAAAAAGCATCATCCTTTTAAAAAAAATGCTGTGACAGAAATGGAGAATGCCTTTGATGGGCTTATTATTAGACTGAAAACATCTAAGGAAAGAATCTCTGAGTTTGAGGATATGTTATTGTAAACTTCCAAAATTGAAATGCAAAGGGGAAAAGTTTGAAAAAAAAATAATGAAACAGGATATCCAAGAACTATAGGGCCACTACCAAGAGTGGAACATATGCATAACACAAATACTAGGAGTAGAAGACAGAAAGAAATGAAGACAATATTTGAAGCAATAATGACCAAGAATTTACCAGATTAATATCAGGCACAACTGTTATGGACTAAATTGCGTCTTTTTCCAAGTTGATACATTGAAGCACTAACCTAATGTAATAGAGGCTATAATGAAGTAATAATGGTTATGAGAGGTCATGAGGGTCATAACCTAACAGGATGGGTATCCTTGTAAGAGAGGAAGGGACACTAGAGATCCTATCTTTCTTTCTTCATACAAGCACAGAGAAGAGGCCGTATAAGCACATAGAAAGCATTCATCTACAGGGTGGGAATAGATGTCTCACCAGAAAGCAACCCTGATGGGACCCTGACCTTGGAATTCTAGCACCAAAACTGTGAGAAAACATATCTTGTTGTTTGAGCTGCCCAGTCTATGTATTTTGTTGCAGCAGCCTGAGCAGACAAATACAAACACCAAAACACAGATCCAAGAAACTCAGAGAATAACAGGGAGAATAAATGCCAAAAATATCATGCCTAAGCATATCATATACAAACTGCAGAAAATCAAAGATGAAGGAAAAATCTTGAAAAAAGCCCAAGGTGGGTGGGTGGGGGCACCTTTACTTCTAGAGAAGCAAAGATAAGAATTACATTCAACTTCTTTTTAGAAACCATGTAAGCAAGAAGAGGATGGAGTAAAATATTTGAAGTGTAGGGAGTAAAAGCCTACCAACCTAGAATTCTGTATTCTGAGAAAATAATCCTTCAGTGGTGAAGGAGGAAGACTTTCTCAAACAAACATTAGGAGCATTTGTTGCCAGTAGGCTTGCCTTGCAAGAAATGTTAAGAAAACTTTTTTAGAAAGAAGAAAAATGGTATCATTCAGGAACTTGGATCTACATAAAGGAAGAAAGAACATTAGAAGAAGAATATATGAAGATAATTAAACATTTTTCACATTCTTATTTGATTCAACAGACAGTAGTTTGTTCAAAATAATAAGGACAATGATGTATTTGATTATATATATTTACATATGTTTACATATAAGGGAAATGAATGACAACAATAATACAAGAAATAAGTGAAAAGAATTAGGAATAGTTCATTATTATAAAGTACACAGACTACCCATGAAGTAGTATAGTGTTATTTAAAATGGACTGGATTAGTTGTAAATATATATTAGAAACTCTAGGGCAATCACTAAAAAAAGAAGTATAATTTATGTGATAAGAAAGGAGAGAAAATAGAATCATACGAAACACTCAATTAAAACCACAAATGGCAAAAAAGTAGTGGAAGACAAAAAAAAAATAGAAACAAAAAAGCAAGGACAATGAATAGAAACAATAACAAATGTGGTAGATATTAATCCAAATATATCCTGGATCACCTTAAAAATCAATGTTTAAGTGCACAAATTAGAAGACAAAGGTTGTAAGAATGGATCAAAAAACAAAATATTTGGAGATTAAGCAATGTATTTCTGAAGAGCAAATGGCTCAAAGGCAAAATTTTAAGAGAAACTTAAAATTTTTTTGATCTACATGAAAATGAAAGTATAACATGAAAATTTGTGGGATACAGTGAAAGTAGTGCTTAGAGAGAAATTTGTATCATTATATGCATATATGACAAAATAAGTCTAACATTTAAGGAAGAAATGATACCAATTGTCTATAATCATTTTCAGATAATAGAAGCAGAGAAAATACTTCCTAAGTCATTCTATTAGGCCAGTATTAGTCTAATGCCAAACTAGACAAAAACATCACAAGAAAACTTTAGCCCAAAAGCTTTCATGAACATAGATGCAAAAATTCTCAACAAAATATTAGCAAATTGAATCCAACAATATAAAAAGAAATATATATCGTGACCAAGAGGGATTTATCCCAGCACGCAAGTCTAGTTCAACATTTGAAAATCACATTAATGGACTAAAAAAAAAATCATGCGACTATATCAATAAGATGCAAATATTTAATAAAGTCCAACACTCAGTCATGATAAATCTCTTAGAAAACTAGGCTTAGAGGAGAATTTTATCAACCTAGTAAAGAATATCTCCAAAAAACCTACAGGTAATATTATATCTAATGGTGAGCAACTTTAAGCTTTTTCACTAAGATCAGGTACAAGGCAATAATGTTTTTCAGCACTGTTTTCCAACATAGTACTGGAAGCTCTAGCTAGTGTGCTAAGACCAAAAAAAGGATATAAAAGGTAAACAGTTTGAGAAGAAAGATATAAAACTGTCTTTGTTCATAGATATCATGATCATATATGCATAAAATTCAAAAGAATCAAGAAAAAAATCTATCCTGGAACTAATAAGTGATTAAAGCAGGGTTGCAGGATACAAGGTTAAAACAAAATTCAATTGTTTTCTTATAAACCCATGATGAACAAGCAGTACACATTACTATATATATATTATCACCCCATTAAATTAAGTACTATGGTATAAATCTAACAAAATATGTATAAGATTTACAGAAGAAAAACCATACAACTTTGATGGTTGAAATCACAGGCAAACTAAATAGATGAAGAGATATTCCATGTTTATGGACAGGAAGACTCAATATCATAAAGATACCAGTTCCTCCAAACTTGATCTGTAGATTCAATGCAATCCCAATCAAAATCCTAGCAAGTTATTTTGTGGACATCAACAGGCTGATTCCAAAATGTGTATCAAGAGGCAAAAGCCCAGAAGAGCCAGATGCAAGACTGACACTATCCAATGTCAAGACTCACTATGAAGTTACAGTAATCAAGGGAGTGTGGTATTGGCAAAAGAACTAACAGATCAATGGAACAAACGAGAGAGCCCAGGAATAGACCCACATAAATACAGTCAACTAATCTTGAACAAAGGAGAAAAGGCAATACCATGGAGCAAAGATAGTCTTTTGAACAAATGATGCTGGAACAACTGGAAATCTACATGCAAAAGAGTGAATCTAGACACAGACTTCACATCCTTCACAAAAATTAGCTCCAAATGGATCACATATCTAAATATAAAATCAAAACTATAAAACTTCTAGAAGATAACACTGGAGAAAACCTAGATGACCTTGAACGTGGTGATGCCATTTCAGGTACAACATCAAAGGCACAATCCACAAAAGAGATAATTGATTAACTGAACTTCATTAAAATCAAAAACCTCTTCTCTGGGAAAGACAATATCGAGAGAATGAGAAAATAAGCCACAGACTGGGAGAAAATATTTAGAGAATCTCTTAAGGATTGTCATCCAAAATATACAAAGAACTCTTAAAACTCAACAACAAGCATCTCCCCAAAGAAGATATACAGACGACAAATAAGCACAAGAAAAATTGCTCACCATTGTTAATCTTTAGGGAAATGCAAATAAAAGCCATAATGAGATACTGTTACAAGCCCATTATGTTGGGCTATTATCAAAAAAGAAAACAGAAAATTACAAGTGTTGGTGAAGAGAATATCATGATTTGGTAACTCCACTTCTTGGTATATATATACCTAAGAGAATTGAAAGTAGGGGTCCAAACAAATATTTGTCCACTCATGTTCATAGCAACATTATTCACAATAGCCTAAATGTGGAAGGAATTAAAGCGTCCATTGATTGGTGAATGGAAGAACAAAAAGTGATAGATACGTGCAGTATAATATTACTTAGGCCTGAAACAAAAAGGAAATTCCAGTATGTTGCATGGACGCATCTTGAAGACCATGTGCTCAGGGTAATAAGCGAGTTATAAAAAGATAAATACTGTACAATTCTACTTATGTAATGTACTTAGCACAGTCATAATCATAGAAACAGAAAGTAGGATGGTGGTTTCTAGGAGTTGGGGAGAGGGAAAAATTGAGGATGAGTGTTTAATGGGCACAGAGATTCAGTTTTCAGAAGATAAAGTTCTAGAGATAGATGCTGATAGTCATGCAATAAACAGATATCTGTTTCATGCTGCAGAATTATGCACTTAGAAAGGTGAATTCTATTATGTATATTTTGCCACAATAAAGGTAAATGGGAGGCTCTTCTATCCAGAGATAAAGGAGAATCGCAAAATGGCACCCAGTCACACACACTGGCACACACATGAAACGAAAGACTAAAAAAAAAAAAATCCTAGCAATGTTAAGTTAAAAATCTGAAGATCTAGTCAATAACACTATACTGACACACCAAATAAACAGGATGGACAAGTGAAGGCATGTCCATGTTCTGAGATGGACATGGACATGAAATAAATGCTATTGTAAGTGCCATCTGGTTCTTTTAAAATTTCTATTATTTTATTTTGTAAATTATTTTTTTGTCAGTTTTTTTTTAAAAATTTTTGTTTGTATTAACTTTCATGTGGAATGAAATTCCATTCCAAATGCCAACAAAGTGAACCCAACATTCATCTGGAAAGAAAAAATAAATAAATAAAGGACCAGTCAAGAAAATGTTGAAAAGGAAACAGAAATGATTGGGGATTTACTCAGCCCACCAGTGATGATTACAATGCGCTTGGAACAAATACAATAAGGAAAATGGTGTTACTCTGATGCATAAAGTGGAAGCTGGAAGAGAAATACGGGAGATAACCCAGAAAAATGTCCTTAATACACAGTTAAATCTGTTTAAAAATCTGTATATACGATGAAAGAAAACACAATTTTTTTTTCAGAAAACAAAATATTAACAGAAATTACCTATAGTTTGTGGATTGCTCATGAGTTTCACATTCATCTGCAGATTTGTATTCTGTAAGTTTTCAGCAAAGATTGGTAGGGATTTGGATCTCAAGAATGGGCATTCATTTTCAAAGAAGAACAAAGAATCCCACCAGCCCCAGAAGAGCAAGAGCCTGCTGTTTGGAAAGGCCCTGCACCCGCCTGGCCTGGCCCGGGCCGCTCCGCACCGCTCTCCTCTGCTCTTGCTGCTGCGGTCAACTCAATGTGTGGGCAGAAGCCGAACAAAATGCTGAGCTTGAGGAAACGCTGTGAGATACTATCGGGGAGAAGCTAAGAAGTAATTTTGAATGAGGACCGGAGGATTTGTCAACAAACTGGAGGGAATCCAGAGAAGAACCAAGGAATGACTGAAGACCTGGGGCTGAGGCTGGCCTTGCAACTAGAGATGAAAAGAAAGTGTGTTTAACTTGGCCAGACTCTAAGTGGAGACTTCAAATCAACATTGGAGCCCAATCAAACCACCATTAACAACTGCCGGGCAGATCCCCGTCCTAAGCGACCCTGAAAGGTCAAGACAGCCTCTTAAAATTTCCAGCGCTTTTTAGTTCAACCTGAGGTTAGAGACCATATCTTCCACACAGTACAGATTGCTCTTGCATGTGTGCCAGGAGCTCGTCTTCGACGTGTGTGAAGGATGCAAGTACTGCGGAGAGAGAAAGCGGGTCTCCAGGGGCAGCTCTGGGGCCTGGTGATCGGAGGTGCTGACAGGGCCCCAACGGGCCAGGGGCCTGGCCCAGGCTTGCTCGGCATGATGCTCTAACACAGCGGTTGTCTCTTCCTGGGGTTCACTTTTCCAGCTTGGTTTTGTGTTGATGGGGAAACAGAGGGATGCTCGGTGTTTGATGGCCAAAGAGAAGCAGAGATACACAGAGAAAGTAAGGCCAAGAGGGTTGTGAGAGAGACCCAGGGAGGCACCCAGATGGAGGGAAGTGAGATGGGATGGAAGCGGAAGCCCCAAGAAGGTAACAGGAAGCCAGAAAGGAGGGAAGGTCAGAGAGGGCCCAGGGATCTGTCCTGGGGTGCCAGGCAGTTGGAGATTTGACTCATCAGAGCTGCTCAGAATGTTTAAAGGTGAACAGAGATCTGTGGCAACACAGCACTATTTATTTTTTATATGGAGTTGTATTTTGGTAATAGAAAGGAAAAGAAGCAAGAGGAAGTTTAGAATGGAGCTAGGGAACTCTGCATGGGCTCTGGAGAGACTCTCCAAGGAGGGCTGTGCTCAGTGGCCTGTGGCTGGGCGGGGGCTGCTCTCCTTCCGAATGGGGGAATTTGTGCTCTGGTTGCTTCACTCTGAGGCCCGTAAACCCTGCCAGAGAGCACATGGTCTGGAGGCTTTGGAAATGTAGATGGAAACTCCTCAACCTTGCCTCACACTCAGAGGTGATGTAAGACCCCAAGTCTGAGGGGCTGACTATCTGGACTTCTCCCGCGCTGCACAAAGGCAGGGATTCACGGTTTGTCTTGCTTCATTCTTGTTTCATGTGTTTGGGAACATGTCACTAAGTAAAAAAAATAATAATAATAAATATTTTTATATATCATTCTGTGGTTTGATTAAAAGACACACACATAAAAAAAAAATCTCAAAAAAGAAAAAAAAGAAATACAAAAGTCTCTCGAGGACAAAGGTTAAAGTTCCCCAAACTTACTTGTATTGATTTTTCATGTAAGTAGCAATATTTACATTCCGCTTGGAAATAATTCCATTTCAAAATGAAAGAGGTGCGCTGTACGAGAAAACAGCGCGTCGCATCATGGGGGAGTACAGATTGCTGGTGTTGACTCTAAGCCTGATACACCTATTCCCTCGATGGAAGATGCCCGCATCTGAAGACCAGCTGAATTATTTGCTTGCTCTTGGAGGTTGGCTCTGGATTTTAGCATGAGTCCTTTGAAATGTGATGCATTTATGCGGACAATTGCAATTAAATAAATATTCCCACACTGGGGGTGCACACTCGGTTATGGGGGAGCAATCCCCCAAACACTTGGGTACTTCTCCTGCAGACTATGGCACGTGACAAGGGCTCTTTGAACCCAAAAAGTCACAGAAAAGCCAAGGTTTAGACTAAATGCAGCTGCACATCTGAATCACCTTGGGAACATTTAAGAAATATAGAGTCTGGGGATTTAGCCCAGGTCCCTTAAGGAGGGACTTCATAATGAGACGTAGGAATCTGCATTTTTGAAACCTTTTTAATGTCTGGACTAGCACTGTGCACAGTGGGCTAAGCACCTTTTCCTTCCCGCCTCTACTCACTGAGTACGTTCTTAGTATAACAACTTCTTCAGTCAAAGCTAATCATGTCTCTCTGTGGCAAACGGAAGTGATATCTTCCATACTGAGATGATTTCTCCTGACATTTGGATCACCAGATCTATCTAATAACTCTGGAATTTACACAGTTGGCTGTACACTAGATGCCGTTTGGAGGGTTGCTTGAACAAAGATGCCACATTGATTCTATTTGTGTTTTCCACCAGGTCAGCTTCCGTACGGTGAATTCACATGCAAATACGTCCCTTTTTTTTCAGGTGAACATTATTCTAGACATTTATAAAACACGGCGCTTCAGCAAGTCCCCTGAGGCTACCAGCCGGTCAATTTTCAGGACAGCTATTTGTTGCATGAAAACACATTTGCTAACTTTTCTTTAGCAAATTTGTGTTAGGATGTCCTTGGCAGGACAGGAATATGGAAGAAAGGAAGAAAAGGAACAGGGTTTGCAGGGGTGGGGGCGGTGGAGAGGGGTTGGGGGTGGTGGAAATTCTAAATAATGCTCCCTGTCTGTGGGCCTAACTTTGGGGTAGTGCTCAGACTGCAGGCTGGAAGCGGAGGGAAGATGGCCATTGACTCATTGTCACCAACTCTGAGTAAGACTTGTGACCTTTTGGTGTCTTAGTGAATGAACCCACATGGAAAGAAGCAGTGGGAAAAAGTAACATGATCAAGCTGGCCATGAGGTCTCCTAGGTAAATACATGATGACATTGGAATTGAGAGTGCTTGTGACCTTCTGTGGCTTCTTTAGTCTGGGGAGTTATAATTGCTGCAGCAGACAGCCCTGTCATTTTGCTTTGTGGGGAGGAGGAGAGAGCCTTTGATGTGTAACTCTGGGATCACTGTGGGAGCTAAGAAAAGAGTAGTCATCTGGCCGCCGCCCATAGCTCCAGTTCTCTCCAGAGAAAGTGGCAGAGAGGCTTCCATGCGGTCAGTTTCTTTAAAAAGTCAATTTTGTTGTACCCGTTTTAAGTGCGCAATTTGAAGAATTTTGACAAATGTATATACCTGCGTAACTACCACCACACTGAAGATAGAGAATCTTCTCTTCACAGCTGCCCCCCCTTCCCCAAAGTCTCCTTGTGGCTTTCCCAGGAACTCCGCCCTGGTGCCAGCTCCTGGCAGCCACTAATGTGCTTTTCACCACTATACGTTACATTGGTCTTTTCTCGACTTTTGTATAGACGCAACCACATAGTGTGGATCCTTTTATGCCTGACTTCTTTAACTCCGCTCAATGATTGTGAGATTCATCCAGGGGGTAGTCCATTGTAGATGGCACCACCGTGTGTTTATCCCGTCACCTGTCCACGGACACTTGAGGTATTTCTGGTTTGAGGTTGTTGCGGATGCAGCTATTCTGAATATTGGTGTGCCAGTCTTTGTGGATATAGGTTTGTGTGGATATAGGTTCCATTTCCCTTGAGTGAAGAGCTGGGGAAGGATCAGTTGGGTCGTGCAATAGGTGTTTGGTTGACTACAGAAGGGCCTGGCAATTTTTCAAAGCAGCCGCACTATTTCAGATCCCCACCAGTAGGGTACGGGCATTCCAATTTCTCCATGTGTCCCCAGCACTTGTTGTTGTAGGTCGTTCCATGATAGCCAGACAAACCAGGGTATGTGGGATCTCATCAGAATTTCGCTTTGCATTTCCCTGACAACGAAGGATGTTGAGTTTCTTTTCACATGCTTATTGCTCATCGGCTTTCGAAACAGAAGCTTTTTATTAATAAGGGAGAATGGTCTACTATGTGACCTCTGTGGCCCCTTCCGTGTCAGCAGAGAAGACAAAGCTCTGCTTGCTGGTGCAAAGAGCGATCTGCTGCTCACCTAGTGGAGTTGGCTTGGAATGCGACCACCCCATTCTCCTTAAGCCCTCACCCCTGCTCATGATTTCACTCTTCCTTTTCAGATCACTTGTGGCCTTTTAGAAACCTCCTTTCTCCTCCCAGGCTTCCTCAGTGTTTGGCCTTGGATTCAACTGGCCAAAAAAAAATTTTTTTTGATAAAATGAATACACTCAAATCCACTCAGATTGGTCCAATCCCCACTGTCTCCATTTCTGAAGTGGCTCTTACCTGATGATAATAATCACAGCCTCCTGTAGTAGCTGCTGAGAAGCACCATCCACATTCCCTCTTTTTGGGTTGAAGCCTTCATATCCCAACGGCTGGGTATGTTGCTGGCTGACACAATGAAGTCCATGACCTGGAATTGCCCTTGGCTGGAAGGATCTGCTTTATCCTTGAGGAAATATTTGAAGAGCCATGTCAACTTCAAGCTTCCTATGGGGTCAGCTGAGACTGAGGCTGCAAATGCCCTGGAGTTCACCTTTTCTCTCCACCCCATTCTGCTTCTGCCTGCATGCTGAATGTCTGTCTCAGAGTATGTTTTCCTGGGTGTATTAACTTCCTGTGGCTATCATAGCAAGGTGCCACAAACCAGGTGTCTTAAAGCAATAGGAATTTATTCTCAGAGTTCAGAAGGCCAGAAGTCCAAAGTCAAGGTGTTGGCAGTGTTGATTCCTTCTGGGGGCTCTGGGGCCAACCCCTTCCATGCCTCTCTTCTACCTTCTGGTGCTTACTGGCAATCCTTGGCTTGTAGACATATCACTCCAATCTCCGCCCGTCCTCACATCACTTTCACCTAGGCATGTTTTTTAAAAGGATGTTCGTCATTGAATTTGGGGTAGGTTTACCACCAAGGTAACCCATAATGATTTCATCTCAAAATCCTGAATTTAATTATATCTGCAAAGACGCTTTTCCCAAATAAAGTCATATTAATAGGCTTTAAGCAGACGTTATCTTTTGGTGAGGGGCCACTATTCAGCCAACGACACTGGGAAATGACCTATAGCAGTTGCTGATAGGGAGGCTAGCAAGCATATTTTAATGTTCCCACATTTGGAAGACGAATTCGCCAGCAGCTAGCTCTAGCAATGGGTAGGAGTGCAATCATGCCTGGCATGATCACTGGCTGATCAGTGCTTAAACTTCTGCTGGTAGTGAACTGCGATGGGAAAGAAATGCACTGGCAGGTGCCTCTAAACTTCAAGGAGAGTGGTAAGCATGAGGACTGGGGAACCAAATGGATACTACATTGTGACAAGGCAGCAAAAGTCTGAGAGTGATTAATCACCAAATTAAAATGAAATGTTAAAACCATAGAACCTCACTGATAGCATAAAAAGAGGGCATGCATATAGCAGGATGCTGAGGGTAATGGCCTGAAAGGGGTGCAGCCTGCACTTGGATAAGATGAGACCTTCTCTGTGTGCAAGTACTCTCTTGTGATGCAGGAGCTTTGCCCCAGTAAGGATCCTAAGAAACAGTGCTAACTCATTGTTATGACAGCTTCTGAGGCTTGGAGAAAGCAATGGTCACAGCAAGTGAAGTAGAAACCGTGCTCCTTTTGTCACAAATGTGGACAAAAAGATAAAAAATTCAGAGAAATGGACATGCTGGAGTAAGGCCACAAAACTCGGTTGCCCGTTCTGCTCCCCAGGACAACTGGAAGTTCATTCCCCAAAGCGATGAGGAGTGTGCTGGGGACAGCTGTACAACGTCACCAGGAAGTGCAGGACCGGCCTGTTATAGAATGACGGCGGGATCTTGAAATAATAAGAGGCCAGCTGCTGGGGCTCCACTGTCAGAAGCGAAGTGGGTGCTTGAGCGTACTCACAATATGGCGCTGGCTTCCCACAGACCATGAGGAAGAGAAGGGACGGTATGCCAAGAGAGAGCTACCCTTTCAATGACCCGGCCTCAGTTGTCACTGCCACAACAGCCCATTTGTTGAATATGAGTCCCCACGAATGGTCCACATTCAAGGGGAGGGGACAAACATCTTCTTATCATTGTAACTAAAAAATCTGTGGGTTTAGAAGTCATAGTTCCCAAAAGGGAACAGTTTCACCAGGAGGCATGAAGCCAGATAAGCTACAGCTGCTGCCTCGTCTCTATCGGCCTTGCATCAGTAGACCAGTGAGCAAGGGAAGGGGTGGGCAACCTGGCCCTGGGGACGCTAAGTCACCTAGAGTGGGAAGGTGCTAGCTGTGAGTCAGAAGAATCTAGAACAGCTATAGAGGAGGGAGATGATGTGCCTCAGTGTAGGTCCCGAGACCAGATACTGAAGCAGGGTTGTTTTCCATCCCACGGACACTTGTGTATGATTCTCCCTGGAGAAGCAGCCACCTAGGATGCTGCAGGAGCTTTACACAGTTGGTGTCCACCCACCACAAGAGGAAAGTGCCCCTGGGCCACACGGTGGTGGGCCGTGGGGGATGCGGCGTGCATCCCGGACACACAGCCCCTCCTGGCCTGAGGCCTTCATTCCTCCAGCTGCTGGAGCACTGCCTGCCCTGGCTGGCAGCCAAGTCTCTCTAGGAATGGCCCTTGGCTGACAGAGCAGCCTTCCTCACAGCTAGTACCTTCCTCCCTGGGGACAGCCCACATGTAATGACTGGTCTGATGGGAAGGTACGAAGCCCGGCCCCTTGCTTCAGTTTGGGACACCTCTGGAGGGCCCACCGCAGCTCCAGAGCTCCCCGGGGAACCCTCTGAGGCCTTGCCACTGCTCCACTGCGATTTCCCTTCTTCCTCTGACCCAGCCCCTTCCTCCTCTCTCCCCTACAACTGTTGTTCTCCCCGGCATACCCCCCCTAGGTCTCGACCCAGCTCATATTGCTCTTAGTTCCTGTTTCCCAGATAACCTCACTGATGACACCACTGTTAGCATAGCGGTTCCTGTGCTGTGCTGTCACTTTGCAGAGATCATCTCTCTAAACATACTCAGTAGGTCTATGGCATGGCTACTAGCAGCATCCCCATCATACGGATGAGAAGTCAGAAACCCATCTGCCGGGGGATCCCTGAGTGGCTCAGTGGTTTAGTGCCTGCCTTTGGCCCAGGGCGTGATCCTGGAGTCTTGGGATCGAGTCCTGTGTTGGGCTCCCTGCATGGAGCCTGTGTCTCTGCCTCTCTCTCTCTGTGTCTCTCATGAATAAATAAATAAAATCTTAAGAAAAAAAAGAAAGAAACTCATCTGCCAAAGACAGAGTAAACGGTAGTCAACTTTAAACTCTGATCTGTCTCTAGAGCCCAGGCTCTTGGAGTCTACCTTTGAGGTTCCCTGATTTCATGGACCGGAGACCATGATATTATTTAGCATAAATATTCTGTCATATCCTGGGGTGCATCCCATAAATGACATTATAGATGTTAGCTTTGCCTAAAAACTCAATGGTTATAAAAGACACACTGGTTTCTTGCTCACATTACACATCGGCAGCTCTGAGCGGTCTGACATGGCTTTCCTTTGTGCACCTTCTCCTTCCAGGACCAAAGCTAAAGTTCCAGTCCCTATTTGAGTATGTCCTTCCTATGGCAGAGGGAACACTTGTGGCCAGAAAGGTTGTATCGGTCACATAAGCACATTGGTCTTCAAGCCCGGAGAAGGTAGCGGTGATGTGTGCTTCATTTCCTGGCAGAGGGAAGTGGATGAGCATGGACCATAATGCGATCTTTGATACCAGATATCCATGCCAGGGCTATGGCCAATCAATAATCCATTTTCACCATTTAATCGGAATTCAGAAATCACTACCGTGATGCATTATGTAATGCATGATAAAGGATTATTCCAGGTGTGCAGAGGAGGTTCAGTAGAACCAAGGAGTGACGCTGTGGTGGCGAGGGGACACGGTGAGGAGAAGTGTGGCAGTTTTGCCAGACCAGCTTTTGTGAATTTGCAGGATCCCCGTGCTCCAGGTTGGGGACGTCCTCCACCCAGCGAGCGTGTGGAGGTGTCCGCGAAGGCAGGATGCCTGGGTTTGCCATCACAGAAGAATGCAACGAAGCATAGTTGAGTTTATTTATTTTTAGTTTTCCAAGAGGTTTTTGGTTTTATATTTTTGATGTGAAAATAGTGATTTGGAAATACCTTTTCCCCCCTGTGCCTTGCTTTCTGTCAAATTTGGTACCACCGAGACCCAATGAATGCTACTTGGTGAGCTGCCAAACTAAACACATCCCAGCCAAGCGCCTAATAATGGAAACAAACATGTGGTGGGAAAGCGTCTTAGGGAGGTTTTGTGGAAATAAGCTCCTGATGAGCCTGCAAAAACAATTATTTCTTCTTCATTCCTTAAATCTCAATAAATTAGATTAAATCTGCTAGCTTTCTTTTGTTGTAAGTAATTTTAATTCCAAATGGTTAGACTATTCATTTCAAGGAGTTAAAAAAAAAAAGGTCTGTATCTTTCACAGGGAAGCTCATGTGTTATAAGGAAGTTCCAAAGATGGGAATTTTTTTCAGAAATATATAAAACTAGCTTTCTATTTATTTTATTTTATTTTATTATTTTTTGCTTTCTATTTATTTAACTATTTATAGTATTTATATCTGTTGTACTAACATTATACAAAATTTAATTATTATTAATTTAAGTAGTACATTTAATCTACTAGTACATTTAAAAAATAACTGACCCACTTTACCAATAATACTTGTACTCTTTGGTTTTATTTCAGAAGTTCAGTTTTATTTTCTTTTCCCCTAATGATATAAGTTGATTCATTTTTTTCAGTCTCTATTCATCATTTATTTATTCAAGAGATATTTGTTGATTTTCTACTTCTATACGGCAATGGGGATTCAGTACCATAAGCACTATGGGGACCTGGAGGAAAACTGGTGACATTTGCAAAGTCTCCATTCGTTTGATTAATATTGATCCTGTCATCAGTCTACAGAAATGAGTGTCCAATTCCATATGTGCACCCTTATCCCTCCATACTGATGCATACACTGACTCAGACAGCTCTTCCTTACTTGGGAGACTCAAATTTGTAATTATTTATATGAATATCATTCTCATTTGAGCTTCGAGAGAGCCAGGAGGATTGTCCATGACAGCCAGTGCCTTTTTGTTTCTGTAGACATGTGTCTGTCTTATAATCCTCTATGCATTGGCTAGAAATACGATTATTTAGAAATTAATTAAAATCAAGAAATTACTTTTTCAGAAACCTGTCACGAGGCCAAAATGTTAGCCTTTGGACTTAAAAATAAATAAGTAAAAATAATAAATTAATTTTAAAAAGTAATTTCCTGAAGACTATTTTGTTTTTAAAGAAAAATGGTCAGAAGACACGAATTTCCAAAGTTTTGCAAGTTTAGTAACTCACAAGGGGGAATTCTCTCCACTGTACAGACTTCTCTTTTCACTTCTCTGCTGCCACTGAGACAATCCAGCTGCATTCAAGGGAGGGTGAGGCCAGCTCCTTGGAGCTATGCAGAGCTTTCATTTATGTCCCATGTTGTGTTCAGAGAGCAGAGTCATGGCAGGTGATTCATATTCATTACCTCATTGCTCAGGCTACCTGGGAAGTCATAAGACATTTGCTGGTGAAAATATTACATGGGTCAATATTCACATGCAAAGTTCAAAGAGAAACCAGCTCAAATCTGGGTGGGGATGTGTCAGATTCAGAACAAATAAAATTATGAGTTTCTAAGGAAGTCTTTTAAGGTGAAAAGTGCAAGAGACAAGGAAAGATCATCTTGATCTTGTTTTCTAAGATGTCATGGAGTGCCCCATCTTAAATATTCCAAATTGCATGGTGCTTGAATAATACTTGTACTCTTTGGTTTTATTTCAGAAATTCGGTTTTACTTTCTTTTCCTTAATGATATTAACTGATTCATTTTTTTCAGTCCCTATTCATCATTTATTCATTCAAGAGATATTTGTTGATTTGCTACTTTTATCAGGCAATGGGGATTCAGTAATAAATCTTCAATCTCAAGAGCTATATCACTAAAACAATATTTGGTTGCAAGGAGTGCTAGTGAAGAAGTAAACAGTGATATTGGAGGGAGTAAGAAGTGGAGGTAATTGGAGTAGGGGATGCTATATTATAGGGTGACAAGGGATGACCATAAAGCATGAGAAGGAACTAGCCATACAGAGAGCCTAGGGGAGGGCATGCTAGGTAGAGAGAACCTGGCTCTGGTTAGGGGGCTCTGAGATGATCAGGGGGTGCCCTGAGATGATCAAGTGCTTGGCAGGTTCTAGGAACAGAATGGATCCAATTTGATTTGAATGTAGGGAGTGAGGTGAGACTTAGATTCTCCTTTAAATGCAATAGGAAACCCCTGGGAGGGTTTACGTAGGGAGTGATGAGATCTGATTTTCATTAAAGTAAAACCATAACATTAAAAGACAACCTCACACCTGTCAGAATGGCTAAAATCAATGACACAAGAAACAACAAGTGTTGGCAAGGATGAGGAGGAAAAGGAACCCCCCTGCACTGTTGGTGGGAATGTGAACTGTAGAAAATAGTATGGAGATTCCTCAGAAAGTTAAAAATAGGGGCGCCTGGGTGGCTCATGGTTGAGCATCTGCCTTCAGCTCAGGTCATGATCAGGTCCTGGGATCGAGTCCCACATTGGGCTCCCCATAGGAAGCCTGCTTCTCCCTCTGCCTATGTCTCTGCCTCTCTCTCTGTGTCTCTCATGAATAAATAAAACCTTTTAAAAGAAAAGAAAGTTAAAAATAGAACTACCCTACAATTCAGCAATTACACTACTAACTATTTACCCAAAGAATACAAAAACTCTAATTCACAGGAATATATGAACCCCAATGTTTACAGCAGCTTTATCTCTGATAGTCAAATTATGGAAGCAGTCCGAATATCCATCAACAGATGAATGGATAAAGGAAATGTAGTATATATACAGTGGACTATTGCTTAGCCATAAAAAGAATGAAATCTTGCCATTTGCAGCAATGTGGTTGGGACTAGACAGTATTATGCTAAGTGAAATAAGTCAGAGAAAGACAAATGCAATATGATTTCACTCGTATGTGGAATTTGAGAAACAAAACAAATAATGAGAGGAGAAAAAAAGAGAGAAAGTCAAACCAAGAAACAGACACTTAACTATAGAGAACATACTAATGGTTACCAGAGGGGAGGTGGGAAGGGAGATGGGTTAAATGAATGGTAGGGATTAAGAGGTGCACTCGTGATGAGCACCAGGTATTGTAGGGAAGTACTGAATCACTAAACTGTACACCTGAAAGAAATATTATACTGAATGTTAACTAACTGGAATTTAATAAAAACATAAAAAATAAAGGTAGGAAAAAAGAAAAAAAACAAAATATGCACAGAAAAACCCCCCAAATCAGGCCATACCCCGAAATCACCGGTCTTTCACTTGCTGCAATTTTCTTTTGTATCAAAGAACCCCTAGAGACCTGCATATGTGCTCCCAAGTTTCCGGTTCTTGGGGGTCTGCCCTCCTCCAACACCCACAAAAGCCTCCTTGATTACACTGTGGTTTCATCACTCCTGGCTCAAGATGATCTTTCCATTGGCATGATGGTCTACTTCCTGGAAGGAGCTGTTACCCTACCAGTTTTTCATAATGTCAGCTCTTCAGTTGGCTTTACCAATGCTCCTTTTGCTACCTTCCGTCAGTGCCCTCAATCAAGATGAAGCACATATACTCCTTCCACTTGTGTTCAAGTGTGTGAAAGTATGAGGAGTGCATAGGACTGGTTGGCCTCGGACCTAGGCCTGGGCAGAGAAATCTAATAGAGTACTATGGTGCCAAGGGTTGAAGCAACCTGTCCATAGCAGACACATTGAAGACACGCACTTTCCAGTCTGGAGGAGAGGTGGGATCCAAGGGCATTAATTTGAGTTTTTGCAATTCCAAGACTGCTATTGAGGATACTCTCAATGTAACTAGTAAGACTTCTGAATCAAAAACCATATCTGAGAAACAGTATATGTTTTTTGGTTCCTGGAGTATACTGGGGGAGGTATTTGTAGGTGGTGCTAATAGATGTGCTCAGAAATGTCACACAGGATGTAGGTGGTCAGTGATGGTGATGTCATGGATTTCCACCTGTGAAGATGGAAGTCCAAAGGAAAAAAATATCTGTTGGATTTGGTGGAAGTTCTGGGACCTCTTCATTTTGGAGGGTGGAGAGCAAACCCATGGCTCACTATTCTTCCCAGAGGGAATTTATCTATGGTGTCCATCCACTCATCATGAATTTAGTCCTGGGTTTGACTGGACTAGGACTGCCCTGCTTGGCAAACTCTTCCACCCTTCTCAGGGAAGATATAATTGTAGCAGGGAGAAACTCTGTGATTCTCTCTAGACTTAGAAAAACACAATGAAAAGGAAAAACACAACCAAAAGGTATTTTGGTTAGAGTTGCCTTAGGAAAAATTATTACAGGGAATTCGTGGAAAAACATTGCTTTCCAATTTCAGAACTACTCAAAATATTGGGTAGCTAAATATAAAACACTGTTCACAATCCTGCAGGTCCTGGGGCCTGGCTAAAAGCGATGGCTTCTTTCTCTCTCTCTCTCTCTTTTTTTTTCTCTCTCTCTTTTCAATTTTTTGGTCTTAAATCAGCCTTATAAGCTTAACCAAAGATAATTATCAAACAAGAATCTTAATTGTTCTCCTAGCACAAGTTCTTAGTTAATTTGAAAAACATGCTTGGTGTTAATGAAATATCCCTCTGAAAAATAATGGCTGAAATGAAAAAAAGGAATGCTTCATGGCTTGAAAGAGCTCACAAATGCATCTTTCAGGAAATGTTTTATAAAGTCTGTGAAAATCAAAGGAACATTTCAATCACCCAGCATTCTTGGCATGGATTATAGAGTAAATAACTCCCAGGATTTTGTGTGTTAGACTGGAAGATCTTGCTCTTCGTGCCCCTAAAGATCTAATCAACAGAAGGGAACTGAGATTGTATAGTAAAATTTCTCAATTGAAAGATGCTGGGGCTTGAAATTCATTTCTAGGCAGAATTATTAAAATGTATTCTTTGGTGATATAACTTTTCTTTAATACTTTACCCTTTTCTCCTTAAAGCAATGAACAGCAATAAAAATACAAAGAAAAAAAAGTGCGGAGGGATGCGGTGATTATCCAATCCTTTCTCTTCCTTCTTTTCTTGCTTTACATAGATGTGCAGTAGATTCTCCTTATCTGAGGCAGGTATTATTCTAGAAAGTCACCGAAAGTGCTGAATTAGTAAACGAGGAGCCATTGTTCCCGGGAGAAATGCAAGGGTCATTCCTACAAGCCTCTGGCCATCACGTTTTCATCAACACATCAATACAGGTTTTAATACTGGTTTTAAGTGTGTTTCTGTCCTTTAGCACCTTATTTAAACTATGCTGCTGATTCATTAACCTTGAACTCCTGGCCAATAGCATTAGAATTCATGATTGAATAAGGCTTATTTAACGCATATTTGGAAAAGAAAGATTCAGAATGTTATCGTGTAGATTTCATGAACTATGCCGGCACTTGGCATAGGTAGGTCCTCAAGATGCTTTGAATTTCAAGAAATCTGTAGCTCTTTGTAGGCTGGTCAAGCCCTCGGGCTGGTCTTGTTTAATACAGATCCCTTTACCTGGAAATTTTTCGTTGCCCAGAGGTTGATTAGGATCTTGCTTTCTGGAGTTATTTGGATGCAATTAGGCTTAAACCTTACACTATTTTCCTTTGAGAAAGATTTTTTAAAAAATGGGAATTTCCCTTTCGTACAAGGATCATTGTGAAGAATCAAGCCATGTGCCCTCAGTTGGGAGGAGCTGATGAAAGGTGCTTAGCTTCCCAATTTATACCTCCTGGAATGTTCTGATTTCCATGAGGTCAGAAGACAGTTCCTAGTTCATTATAGCATATATGGGTAGTTTGAGGGACTAGAAATCTGGAGATGGAGGATTCAGGAAAAACTCTTTTCTCCTTTTGACTAAGTTCACTCCTGCTTGCTCCCTCCCACCCCAATTATAATTTCCATGAACAATTTTCCTCCTCTTCACTCAAAAGGGAACAGCACTTGGCCTTCTTGACAGTGACTCAAAATGAAATAAAATGCATAGCTGACTTTATGTAATCAAGCATAAGGTCTTTTTAGGTGAATGCATTTTACCTGAAATGGATTTCCAAGAGAAGCAAGCCTGGAAGACGTAGGATGGTCTGGCTGGTATAAATTACTGGACGTCTGTGTTCTGTTTTCTTTGTTGGCACAGTGATGATAATGATAACTCTTCTCCCTGATCTATCGTTGAAGATTCTACATTCAAGAGTCCCATCTTTAAGAGGGTACAAGCCACTAGAGGGGCCACATGGCTTCTTTATCTAGAGAACATTATTGATCCCCTGAAGTGCTGGAAGGACAGCTTGCACTAAATTGAACTAGAGACCCTAGACCTCCTACGTTTTTGGTGGCCACTACTTTCTCACTAACCCCTGATTCAGTTTCCCCTGGCTTGCACAAGGCAAACACTCAGTCCCCTTTCAGTGGTTTGCCCAGTTGTTACAGGAAGTCTGTGGAACTGTGTTTTGTGAACTAGCTGATAGTTCTCACACATCTTTTCAATCTGGGCCCTTTCATTGATCTCTACTGCTGCTAAAGCCATTTAATGTCGGCACCTAAACACTCAGAACACCTGTTGTGTTCCATGTAGACATGCAGGGGTTCCTTCCACCCCTTGGTTTCCTGGACGTCTCATATGTACCTTCCCCCCATTTCTTTTATAAATAAACCCTGAGGAACATCAATCCCTCCTCCTGCCCCTGCAAATAAGCTTCTCACCCACTTTCTTTCCCAAGTATATAGATGCCAAAGGCTACCAACCCTATTGTAGTTGCCTCGACTTGTGGGAATCCTAATGGGTGATTACAAATGTTCTCTGAATGAAGTCCCTGCTTTAGGTGTTAACATAGGTAAAGATCATTTCCTTCCTCTCTGCTCAAGAAAGAAGATATCAGGAAATCTGTCTCCCATGTTCTGAGACATTAGGTATCATTGTAGTTTGAAATGGCTTTCCAGGACCTACAGTTTTAGAAGCAGAGTTATTATATATGGATTTTCAATACTCTAAAAAAGTCATCCCACCAAAAAAACAAAACAAAACAAAACAACCTCCATTCAGGAATATATCTGTCTGTTTTGAATACAGGGTTTACATGCGACCATAATGAGTTTCTAGACATAATTCTAACAAATTAGAAACCTAGACACTAAGGAGAGGAAGGTTTGGTGAAATAAAAGTAGTAAAACTAGAGTTTGATTTCTATATAGATTTTTCTGTATCGTTTGTGATTTCTATACACTTATGTAAGTCAGAGAGTACATGGCAGAGATGTTTTGGTGAAAAAGAGGAAACCTTTGGCTTGTCTCTCGGGTCTTGCCGAAGCCCTAGGTTTCTAACCCTGGTGATGGAAGAAAGTTCCACCCACCCACAGCAAACTGAGTGGCAGAAATTGTCCTGTTTATTAGTCAATGCTTTCCTCGCTCTTTGCTTCTGGGCGACTGTGAGAACTGGACTAGATAAGCAGAGAAAATAAGTCAAAAGGATGTGAGTGCTCTCATTGGGACTACTCGATCGAACTTTGTAGAAAGACTTGTATTCAAATAAGAAAGTCAATAAGTAAAAGTAAATAGGAATGTTCAGTCTCATCGTTTTGCAGGGCTAGTGCTTCCCAAACTAACCTACACGCACGTCATTTGGGATCTTGTTAAAATGCTAATGCTGATTTTGTAGGTCTGGGGCGGCACCTGAGGTTCTGCATTTCAGTAAGCTGCCAGGGGATGTGGATGCTGCCGTCCAAGGACGACAGTTTGAGTAGCTGGAGCTGAGGGATGTTTACCTTCTCTTCCCCTTTTTGGCTTCCTCTTTATGGTTATGTAGCCCCACAACCAAGACCTCTGAGGTTAAAGATGAGAACAAAAGTAAAGGTAGCCACTTTTGCTGTTAGTTATTAGCCATTCCGATAAAGACAGTGAGTGAGTCCTAGTGTGTTTGGGCTGTGTCATAAAATACCACGAGGGAGGTAGTTTATGAAGCAGAGAAATGTGTTGTTCATGGCTCTGGAGGTTGGAAACATGGATCAGGGCACCAGGATGGCTGTCTTCTGGTAAAGGTGCCTTTCCTGTTCCTGGGTGGAGTCTTATTGCAATGTCCCCACATGGTAAGAGGGACTAGAGGTCTCTCCAGAACCTCTTGTGTAAGGCACTAATCCCATCCAGGAGGGCTCCACCCATGACCTCAGCACCTCCCAAAGGCCCGTCTCCTAATACTGTCACATTCGGGGTTAGGATTTCAACGCATGGATTGGGGAAGGGAGACACAAACATTTAGACCAGAGCATGGTGGGAAGAAGGTACTGCAACAATGTTACAGTTTACAGGGATCACCTAGGGATCCTGTTAAAATACAGATTCTGACTCCGTAAGTAGGAATGGAGCCTGAGACGCTGGATTTCTATCAAGCCTCTGCAGGACACTAAAATTGCTGCTTGAGCTGTGAGTAGTGAGGGTCCTAACAAACGATGGAGCTTACAACTCACCCATCGTTTTTCTTTTTGTCTGCCTTGGTTGAATTTTCTGGAGAAGATCGAGGGAAAGGCAAGAGGCAGAAATCTTAATTTTAGTTGCCTGGGATCCTTGCTAAGATTCTGTGGAGGGGAAGGTGAAAAGAAGCAGGTGGGATGTTAGTGTCCATTTCAGGAGGTAATCAGCCAGGTTCCCTTTGATTTAAGCTCTTTCCCACATGGGTTCATTTGCTTGTTATTTCATGAGGCTTGTGCCTGTCCTGTGGCCCCAAAGCCCAGAGGTGTCCAGACGGGTCGTCACTCTGCTACATATTACAGGCCACTTAGAAGGCTGAAGACAAGTAATTTCAACCCAGGGAATTCCCTTCATGACCAAGACTGCCTCTTCTTCTTCCCACTTCGAATGAATAGAAGTCAGCAGGACTTTCGTCACCTCTCACTTCTGTTCAGTTCAAGTTTCTGTCTGCACATGTGTGCACATATCATTTGGAGGCAGACGGAAAGGCTGGGTTAGATCACCCACCACTCCAGGGACGCCCTTCATTTCCTAGACTGGCAGTGGCAACGTAGTGCAGTTTTCCATATGTACCTAAGCATTTTTCCCTTTGAATTCATCACAGTGCATCCTGACCCCACACCCTGTCACCTCCCCACCACTGTGCAGCTCCTGGCTTCAGTCTGGGCTCCAACTCTTGGACACTGACTGTTGAGGACCAACCATGGGGTCATGTTCATGAGTCTATTGTGACGGTTCATCCATTGCTTACTTTTTCATTACATACCCCGTATACTTCCAGACGATCTTTTGTTTCTGTGCTGGACACACATATACACACACATCAGTTTTCTCTGTTTATTTCTTCTGAAATCATATTGCACAAGCGTGAAAGCTGAAAAACATCCCACTTCCTTACCAGCCAGTTGAAACTTTCCTGATGACAGTCCGAAGTAACCACAATAGGCAATGAGTTAACATTTCAGTTGGGAGGATTTCCCCACCCTCCTCTCCTGTCAATGAGGCATAAAGTTCCCAGCTGATTTCTCCATCTGGTCCCACCATTCCTGGAAACCTGCTTCCAAAGAAGTCAATGGGAAGATGTGAAAGAGGGGTTTGCCTAGGCATAGGAGGTGGAGGGGGGGGCGATGTGGTCTAGTGGCTTTCTCGTGGAACCACAACTGGGAGCCTGCTGCTTATTTTTGAGTATTACCACTAACTTACTATAGGGATGCAAGCTCCCAAGTTCTCAAAGCAAAAAAAAAAAAAAATTACAATACACAGGAGCTGAAGTTCCTCATTAGAAATATTTTGAGCATGAAAATGCCAAGAATTGACCTCATACATAAAAATCTCAACTGACTTTGGATAAAAATATAAGCCACAATTTCAATAGGAAGGGCTTCTCTAAACACACTCATATACATATGCCATATAGAAAACAGCCACAGCAAGATCTGATTTCTTTTTTGAAATTTTTTAAAGAGTCACTTATTTATTTTAGAGAGAGAGCCTGCCTGTGCCCGAGAGTAGGGGGAGGGACAGAGGGAGAGAATCTCAAGCAGACTCTGTGATGAGTGCATAGCCCAATGTGGGGCTTGATCCCATGACCCCAAGGATCATGACCTGAGCTGAAATCTAGAATCAGTTGTTCTGTCAGCTGTGCCTCCCAGGAGCCCCAAGATCTGATTTCTTAAATGTTAAAGGGCAGACATCTCTCACTGTTCCCTACTCTCTCTGAGCATTGATCCAAGAGGGTGGGCTGCATGTTAGTTTTTCTAAACTGAATGAGAAAAATTCCGAGAATTAAAATTTTTTTCTGCAAAGCCACCTGCCACAGTAAGAGGAAGAATGTACTAGAATGTACAACACCAACAGCCAACCCTTAGTGACGTGTCAGTGTAGGTTCATCGATGGCAACAAATGTACCCTCTGGTGGGGGTTGTTGGTCATGGAGGAAGCTATGCATGTATGGGGACATGGAGTATATGGAAAATCTCTGTACTTTCCCTCAATTTTGCTATAAACCTAAAACTGTTCCTAAAAAAATAACAGGTAAAAAAGTTACTCAGAGAAGATCTTTAAAAACCTGTCATCTAATTTGTGCATAAATCTAAGTCAATCCTCAGTCCCCTATTTGAATTATGTTCAAAACTTTGGTGAAAGTTACTTGAGCAATTTTTCCACGTAGATACTTTACTAGGAGAAATAATCAGGAGAAAAATTAATAAACTGTGCAATTAAAAAATAATATCGTCTTTTAAGTTCAAAGTATTATTCTATGTCATGAAAATTAGGTAACATTATTTAAAAGTTCACAGATCTGATATTAGATAATTTCCCTGAAATAACAATAAAGGTTTTCTGGAAGACTTTAAAAAGTTGCCCTTATTTCCTTTACTCTTTTAAATGTATGAGTTCAGTCATAAGGCTTTATTTCAAGGTCCAAAGGCTGTTGAGTTCCCCTAAAGCTACAGATGTTCAACCACTAGCTGGACCATTAATTCTAAAATGTCATTGTTGAGCTGGCTGCATCAAAATCACTTAGAAAATTTTTAAAATTTTAGATTATAGGGCTGCTTTCAAGTATCCATTAAATTAAATTTCCAAAGGGGAAAGAGGAATCTGTGTTTATGATTCCCAAGTGTTTAGGGTAGACATGCAAGTTTGGGAATCACTGAATTCAGTGGTTCCTGTTTGTTTGTTTGGTAATTTAGACTAGAAAAAGGGGACTGATCAAAATTACACTTAACAATTCTTAAGTTCTAAAATTCTGTGGCTTAAAAAAAAATCATAAAACAATTCACACTTAGTAGTACAGTATACAACTAACACTGAAGCCAAGGAATAGAGAATCCCAGAGCTGTGGAAATCACTCTGTGTTCCCAAGGACAATTCCTCCCTCCCAAGGAGAAGGAACCACTATCCTAACTCTTGTGATAATCACTTTCCGGCTTTCCTTTAGTTTTACCACCTAGGTATGAATCCCTAAGCAAGAGTTTATTTTTGAATTCTATTGATTTATGTTATATGATCTCTTGTATGTCTTGCTTCTTTTGTTCAAATTATGCTTATAAGACCCACCTACACTCTTACATAGCTGTAGTTCAGCCCCACTCTCGCCTGTGTAATACGCCATTGTCTAAATAGACAGTTCATGTACCCCTTCTACTTTTCATGAACGTTTACATTTTCCCCTAAGTTTTGGATATTATTAGCAATAGTGTAATTCATGTTCTTGTCCTTTGTCCTGGTGCACACATGCATAAATTTCTGTTGAATTCACACATACACTCATGCATGCACACTTGCACACACCCACACATATGGGCAGTCTTTGCACTGCACAAACCATGTGAACTAAAACTTGGACCTATCCAAACTGTGTCTGGGCTCTGCATGTTTGTGTCACCAGTGCTATCTCAGTTGCTGTGGAACTATGCAAAGTGAGGACACAGTTTTAATATGCAAAAGTTTCAGTTAACACGATATTGTCAAAGCAAGGACAGCCTCTAACACACACATATACAAGGAGTGGAATTGCTGGATAATAGGAATTCATATCTGTTTCCTCAGTAGTGCCAAACTGTTTTCCAAAGTAGTGTACGAATTTATACTTTTCTGTCAGCATTGTGTCAGAAGTACCCATTTTTCCACATCCTTACACACACTTGGCATTTCCCAGATTAGTAGTGAAGGTGAGCACCTTGTTCCATGTTTTTGTTGGCTGCATGTATTTCTCTTAGGTGAAATGTCAGCCTCGCTATTTTTCTATTTTTCTGTTAAGTTGTTTTTCTTTTTTCTTACTTATTTATAGAAGTTCTTTATATAGTCTGGTATGTTTTTTGCAGATGTGTTATAAATATGTTTTTCAAGTTTATGACATTATTTGATGAACAAAAGCTTTCAGTATTAAATGTAGCAATATTTAACATTCAACAATATTTTTCTTTGTAGTTCTACTTTTGTGATTGCTTAAGAAACCCCATCCTACCCTAAATTCTAAAAGATATTTAAATATTTTCCTAAAATGTTAAGGTTTTGCTTTTGGTAAATTTAGGCGCTGGATTCATCTGGAGTTGATTTTTGTTTATAGCTGAGGGTACGAACCTAATTTCCATTCTTTTTCATCTATGTGTAGATAATTTTTCCATATTTATTTGTGAATGGGCCCTCCGTTCCCAAATTATCCACCATGCCACACCCTGTCATATAGCAAAGGTCCTCTAACACCAGTGCATCTGGCTCTGGCTTCTCTATTCTGTTCCACTGGTTAATTCATTTGTCCCCAAATACTACATTGCTTAACTACTATCACTTTATAATGAGTCTTTCATAATTATTCTCTTCAGAAGCATTTTTGCTCTTCTTAATCCTTGGTTCTGAGTTACATTTTAAAATCACCCTCTCAAGCTACATGAGATTTTAATAAAGGTTATAAGAAATATACAGATCATTTAGGGTCAAATTAGCCTCTTTAGACTATTACTAAATCTTCCTGACCATGAACATCATATTTCTCTTAACATCCAGATTTCCTTAATATCTTTGAGTAAAGGTTATTCTGTGTACAAGTCTTATTCATATTCTGCTACGTTTATTCTTAGAAACTTTATAGAGTTTTATATTGTAAATGTTATCTTTCAAAGTATATTTTCAAAGTATTTTTTTATTTTATAAACTTATTTTTTATTGGTGTTCGATTTGGCAACATATAGAATAACACCCAGTGCTCATCCCCATCAAGTGCCCCCCTCAGTGCTGGTCACCCAGTCACCCCGTCACCCCAACCCCTGCCCACCTCCCCTTCCACCACCCCTAGTTCGTTTCCCAGAGTTAGGAGTCTCTCATGTTCTGTCTCCCTCCCTGATATTTCCCACTCATTTTTTCTCCTTTCCCTTTTATTCCCTTTCACTATTTTTTATATTCCCCAAATGAATGAGACCATATAATGTTTGTCCTTCTCCGATTGACTTATTTCAAAGTATTATTGCAGAACTGCTAGTAGGGAACTATTCCTTTTAAAATTAGGTAGTAGATAAGACTGCTTCCTACCACTACTATAGTCAACATCACATTGGAGACCTCAGCTATCACAATGATACCAGAAATATATTAGAGGGGTTAGGTTGTGAGAAGAGGCTCATTATTTACGGATAATATCATTGTATGCATGGAAAAATTACTTAGAAATAATCGATGAATCACCAAGTTGACTACATATAAGACCAATATGCGGGATCCCTGGGTGGCGCAGCAGTTTGGCGCCTGCCTTTGGCCCAGGGCGCGATACTGGAGACCCGGGATCGAATCCCACGTTGGGCTCCCGGTGCATGGAGCCTGCTTCTCCCTCTGCCTATGTCTCTGCCTCTCTCTCTCTCTCTGTGTGTGACTATCATAAATAAATAAATAAATAAATAAATAAATAAATAAATAAATAAATAAATAAGAAAAAAAACAATATGCAAAAATCAATTGTACTTCTTAGTTGCACTTAGACTGCATGTGATAAAAGTGTAATATTTAGCAGATATAAGGAGAACTATGTTTTGGGACAATAGCTTTCTATGAAAAAGCATTGTTTTGTGGGTGTGGTTTGCCATTTGACTAAGCACTGTAGAAGCCAGGCCCTTACATCAATTGCCATTTGGAATTCAAGCAAGTTAGTATCTGTCTATACTAGTATACAAAAGGGATTCTTTAATACAGAACTTTATAAAGGCAACAAAAAAATTGACTAAGAACCCACTGAATCCAATAATATAGATTGAGACTATCTGCAAATTACTCATTTATAATACAAATAGTCATATTAATACAACACACTAGAAGTAACCCAAAGTATTATTCTGACCACAAGTTCTAATTCCTTCTGGTAGGATTGCTGAAATACGTAGGGTTGTAGGGGTGAGCATCTCTGTTTAAATTCCATTCATTCTGTTGTATCATCATCTATCATCTGGGTTCTTTGTTGATCTTTTCTGGGTACCTGATGCAAATCTGCACTGGAATGGTCACCTCTGTACATCGAGCTAGATTAGAAGTATTACATTTGTTAGTGTTTGTTTTTTCAATTTTTTTTAGCATTTGTTATTTTAGTAAAGAGCCTGTGTCTTGCTCTAGTCCAGACCCATGCACTTGTGGATTTTAAGAACTTCTTTCCTTTATTTCTTTCTGGAAAACAGCAGCTGCTCACTATAAGGGAAATGGTTAGTCTGTTTGTGTAGGACTTCATCCTTCTGTTCTGACTCATTGTTTTCTCCTCTTCCCCTTTCAGGAGGATAAAAATCAGCTTTCAGATTCCTAATAGTTCTGATTCTACTTGGACGACTCCTCCATACTTATGGTGGCTGTGGGAATTCATGGTATCTCTTCATCCCATTCACAAACTTCTCAGGAATGACTTTTTATCTCACATTTCACAGTTTAATCTTTCTCTGCCCACTACCAGGGAGCTAAAAAACCCCCTATACATCTCTATCTACAAGATCGTTGAACTCTGTTTTAAATGGTTTTGATTAATGTGTACCTCAAGTTTAAAAAACATAATAGAGGGAAAATGCAGTGACAATTAAAAAGAGAAAATGCCTAGGAAGAAAATTAGAATTGTGCAAAATATATGTAAGGAAAATGTTAAATCACTGAAAGAGAAAAAGGAAAAATGGAAAGGTTGGAAGGGCATATCCTACCTTCAGTAGGAAGATTCAATATCCTGATGAGGTCAGTTCACTCTCAATTGGTTTATAAGGTTATTGGGAGCCCAACAGGAATACTACTGAGATATTTTTTAGAACCAGATAAACTAACTTCCAAGTTCACGGATAAAGAAACTGTGAAAGAGAAGGCCAGGAAAATCTAAACTGATAAACTAATTGGGGTATAAAGGTATATTTACAATATAAATCTACAATAATTAAGCATCATGGTATGGAAGTATAGATAAGCAAACAGATCAGTGAAAGTGCATAAAGTGCATAAAGACTCCAGAAGTTGATCCAAAGACATATTGGGATTGACTATGTGAAGAAACAACCATGGCATAATATTGATAACATTGAACATTTGAATATTTGTTGGGGGAAGACAGTACATTGGATTCTTGTCCCTCTCTTTCGCATTAAAATAAACACAAAATGGATACAATATGAAGTGTAAGCAGGGAAACTACAAAAATACTGAAAGAATTTTTAGCTAATTTTGGTAAAAGTAAAACCTTTTTGTGTGATGAAAAAATAAGGTAAAATACTGATAAATTTAATTAGAAAACAATAACATGTTTCTATTACATTTTGCACTATTTAAGAGGATAATTATAAATTTTAATGCTTAAATATTACTCTGAGTAAGTATTTCTATACTTATTAAAATCAAAACTGGATGGCTCAGTCAGCTAAGCATCTGCCTTTGGCTCAGGTCATGATCCCAGGGTCCTGGGATCGAGTCCCACATAAGGCTCTCTGTTCAGCAGGGAGCCTGCTTCTCCCTTTCCCTCTGCCTGCTGCTCCCCCTGCTTATGCTCTCTCCTTCTCCCCCTCTGTCTCTCTGTCAAATAAATAAATAAAATCCTTTTAAAAAATCAAAATATAGTTGGGTAGAAAGATTTTATTACTCTCTCCGTTAAGTGTTGGCTACTTGAGCTGCAAGACTACCCATGTACTTGATATAATTGAGGTTTATTTTATTTTTGCTTTTGTCTCCCTTCTTTCCCCTCTTTCCCTCCCTTCTTCCCCACTCTGTCTCTCTTTCCTTTCCTTTCTTCCACAAAGTACCCGGAATGAATATTTATTTATTTATTTATTTATTTATTTATTTATTTATTTATAATTTTTAGGTAAGAAGGTGGGGGAGGGCAGAGGAAGAGGGAGAAAAGGAATCTCCAGCAGGCTCCACGCCCAGTGCAGAGGCCAGTGTGGGGCTAGATCCCACCACCTTGAGATCATAACCTGAGATGAAACTAAGAGTCGGATGCTTAACTGATTGAGCCACTCAGGTGTCCCAAATCATTGGATTTTACCAGGGTTATCTTTTAGTAAACATTGCAGCTTCTGTCCTTGAGAGCTAAGGGAAAGAGAGACCAAGAGACAGAGGAACAAAGACACAGAGAGAAGGACACAGACAGATACAGAGAGAGGGGCAGACAACCCTCAGGCACTTTCTGTCTGCTGTTCACTCATGCAGCTAATCTGTTATGTCTTGGATAAATATTTATTGCTCAGCTATTTTGGGTAGATGTTGCTGGGCATGGGGAAGATTGTCACGATGCCTGCCCTCACGGAACTCACAGAATCTCAGAAAGAGAGGCGAGGATTCCTCTTTGAGTTAAAGACAACACTTGATATGATGTAAATTGACTGGGTCTACGATCAGCTTGGTCATCCCAAAAGGTTGGCTGGGACCAAGCTATTGTGTCATTAGATTGTTTTTTTTTTTAATTGGCAGTTGAAAGCAGTCGACCAATTCATATTAGTGTTTCAACGCATTCTTATGAACATTGTCCTAAGTTCTGGACTTGGTAAGAATTTTATGAGTTGCTAAAGAAATCCTTTTATTTACTACTTATTGTGATTAAAACAAGAATGTATTTATTTAGTAACAGTGACAAATTTAGCCTAGCCTATTATCCAATTAATCTCTCCACCTACTTTTTTTGCTGGCATTACTAAATGAGGAGAAGAAAATGATTAAGCCCATCCATTTTGGGGTTCTCGGTTCTTTTCTCATCATATATGAGCTGGTTGTTATTTGTTGGAGTGTTTATGAGGGTTGGTGAGGTGAGATACTCCTCTATCAGTGTAGCTATACACACCTGAGGTTGTTTTTCTTTTTACCTTCCCTGGCTGTCAAGTTTATGGTTGTGCATAGATACCCAATTAGCTTTGCAAAGACCATTCAAAAGCTTTTCCTAGTTCCTTGAAACCTACTTGCTTTCTCAGTAGCTTCCCCCTTTCAGAGTCCTAAAGAACCTCATAAGTGGCTCAAACATGAGTCAAGTACTGAGTAACACTTTCAAAGCAGAACGCTAGCCTGGTTGCGTCCTTCTGGTTTCCATACAAATCAATCAACCATAGATCATAAAACTCAACCTGTAACAACAATCACTAATATTTATTAAATTGCCAACTGGTTTGAAAACCTGTTCAAATATTTTGCACCACCCACAAAATCAGTTGCAATAAACTGCTTGGTTATAAAAATCATGTAACACATAATTATTGGCATTATTATGTTCATTTATTCTCTCCTTTGCTCTTTTTGAAAGCAAAATTCTTGGTTTGAAAAACAACTTTCCAGTGACATTTCCCATTCTGAGTTGTGATGTGAATTTTAAGTAAAAAAATAAACTTGGGGCAGTGATAAAAGCGAAATTGGACCTTTTCAAAAATAAGAAATCACAAACTAATTTACATGAGTCATTGCTGATTAATATAATAATTTTCGTAAGGAATCTATTGTACTGTGTATAGAGAAGCCACTATGGAAACTCATGAAAGTACTGTGGTGTGTCAAAGTTTTAGATTAATTTTTTGTAAGAGAAATGACTTGGAAACTATAAACATGTGCCTGGGTTTAGCACAGGGAAATTTGGATTTGAGAAGAAGAAGCTGGGATTCTGACTTATTTATACTGGCCAGGACTTTAGTTACTGATGTCCTAAGAAATACTGAGCTCATGTACTTCGATTGCTGTTAGAAATGGATATCCCAGCACCTGCTGAGGCTCCTGCCATTGTGCCTGTCTGCAGAAAGGGTGCTTTGATTTTAAAAGCTCTGAGGTGAGTCTACTCTGGTGCACCAGCCAGGGTCAACAATTTTATCAGCCTGGCCAAGTATTAGAAAAATGTTGGGAAAATAAAGAGCCCCCCAATTTTAATGCAGCTTTACCCCAAGTTAGTTGGTTATATCTTCAACGGAACTTCCATTACATGACAGGAGGCTTTGCCGTTTGATGGTCACTGATCGCCAGGAGCCAACTGCCAATGACAAGTAACTGTCAAGATCCTGATCAGACTCTCCCCTCAGAGTGCCCGTTCAGTATCTCAACATCTGGGAATAATAGGTAAGTTGTTTTGCTGACACTTTCGTGTACAAACTAGATTAAAATCTCAGGCCATTTCTGGATAGGATGAAGGTTAGGATTAGGTCAGTGGCAATACAGTGCTCATGATGAGGTGAAAAATCTCCACGTAGGCAAGTTCTGAGCTTGTCTTGCAACATTGACGTAAAACTCATCCATCGAGGACCAAATGGAGACGTCGGCGATGGGACCCAACACCTACCAGGTGCAGGGAAAGGTGTGAAAAACACCCAGCACCTCTTAAAAGGCTTTCAAATTAATTGCAGCTGTTAAACCCTCTGAGCCCATATTATGTAATTTCTCTTGCTGTGGGGCTGCAACCATCATATATCTTCATTATGTAGAAGGAAGTTAAAGCACCTAGGGTGGGTGATTTACCAAAGACCACGGAGCAAATCTAATTAGAACCTTAGACTTGGTAGCTTTCTCTTTTCCCATAAGTTCTCTTGTGGCTTTTCTGGGGTCTCATGAACTTCTTGGCTAAGGAAATCAGTTCAAGTTCTGAACAAAAGCACGTACCACCACTCTACAGTGTAAACCACCCTGTTGCCAGACACAAGCCTCACGTGTCAGATGAAGATCCGGGTGGCAGATACCTATAAACTAAGTGACACAACAGAAGAAACACCCTTGGAAAAAGACAAATCTTGTAGTGCTTTCCTATGATATTGTACATAGCGGACTTTGTAGATGACACTCCTCCTTTCTCCCATGCCTTCCATTCTTTAGATAGCTAGTCTAACCCAGTGTAGGTGATTATCCCCCTGGCCAGCGATTGGTTCTGGAATCGTCAGGCCTAAATTAACCAGAGCTAGCAAAATACAAGGAGAACTAGGATAGCTTTAAAAAAATCAAGTTGAGAGAGGAGAGCAAGAAAAAGAATATGTGTACATATCCAGCTGCCAACACAAACACAGGTCCTAAGCTGGTGGGAATGGAGAGGGAAAAATCTGAACATTGTCCCCTTGCCTCCTTGGCTTCTCAGCCCTGGCCATCCCTAGTCATGAACAAGAAGGCATGTTTCTGGGCAGCCCGGGTGGCTCAGCAGTTTAGCGCTGCCTTCGGCCCAGGTCATGGTCCTGGAGACCCGGGATCGAGTCCCGTGTCAGGCTCCCTGCATGGGGCCTGCTTCTCCCCCTGCCTGTGTCTCTGCCTCTCATGAATAAATGATTTTTAAAAAGAAGAGGCATGTTTCCTTCACTGCCCCTTGCAAACTAGCTTTAGAATCGAGCTGTCCTAGCTGAGATGGTGGAGCAGGAGATGCCAATACTTAGGTCTCCTTGATGGCAATCACGAGCTATTAAATCAACCCACCCTGAAGCCCTTTATCACCTGGGCTTCCTCTGATGTGAGTTACTGCATTTTTTCTCATTATGTGAAGCAGTTTGAGTTGGGCTTCTGTACTTAGAGTAGAAATTCTAATCAATATACCCTGACATTTATTCATTTGTCTCACGTCTTATGGATTTGGGGTGCCTGTGTGCTGGTCAGTCACACTTTTGCTCACACCTCAATCTGCCTGCCCTTCTCTGCACTCCAGAAGGCTGACCATTTTGGACTGCATCACCTGGGTTCTAGTGATTTCTGGCTTCTGGTTAGTTTCAACGAGTTGTGGGCAGGTACCAGTAAGGTATGAGAGGACAGAAAGAGACATTCCCATCAGCTTAGAAGCTGCATTTTCTGCCTTAGAAGCAGCCGTGCCCCTCCATGACTGTAACTCCCAGAAGGGAACCCTCTTCCCTGGCTCTATACCTCTTTTTTGCCTTATTTCTTCAGCCTTGGGCTGGTATGGTTGCTTCTGCTGTCTGCCTCTGGCTGCCCCAAACCCCCACATTTGTCACTGTTATTTTGTCATACCTCCACAAATGACCTTTCATCACAGTCTCCTCTTTCAAACCATGTGCAGGGAATTGTGTTGTCTTCTAGGACTTTGAGCCATACATGTGCCACCTGCCTAACTCCCTGACCTTCATTTGTTAGGAGCTATAATATTCTCCAACCCTGAACTATAAACAAAGCTATTCAGCAGATAAAAGGATTTGATGAGAAGTTTTCTCCTGCCAGCTTATTGGTTGACTTTGGATGGGTGCGAGATTGGCAAGATTTTTATGCAAATAATTTTAGACTTTGTGGACTTTGCCATCTCTGTTGCAACTACAAAGTCTGCCATTTTTAAACAAATGGGTGTGGGTATGCCCAAAACAACTATATTTATACAAATAGGTAATGGGCTGGATTTGGTTCCACAGGTCACAGTTTGCCAACCTCTGTGTTAGTTCATTTAGCTTATGACCCGGAAAGAAGGAAATAAGTTATTACTCTCTAAAATTGTTGCAAAGGAGAATGCATGTTTTTGGATTGCAAGGTGACTACTATATATGATAAGTCATTTGGGGGCATAAATTGTATCACATATATCCTGGAAGAAGACTTTCCCTTTTTTTTTACCAGCAGACAGTCATAGCACAGATGCAGTGATCACCAGAGAGAGAGAGTGCTCACTCCTAGCTGGCCCTTCAAAACTCCTCTCTGGAGCCTGAGCTAGATGGTTTTATTTAGGGGGAGGCTGGATTTTAGAAGCAACTTTCTACCACTTACTATTAAAAAAAAAAAATTGGTTGATTGATTGATTGATTTGAAAGAGACAGAGAGAAAGAGAGAAACCCAAGCAGACTCTTTGCTGAGTGTGAAGCCCAATGCAGGGCTTGATCTCACAGCCCTGAGATCAGACTTGAGCCGAAATCAGGAGTAGGATGCTTAACCAACTATACTACCCAGGCACCCCTACCATTTACTCTTTATTGTCAGGCAGGGGCAGGCACGGGGCATTTTCCCAGGATGGCTCCCAAGGCTATCAGAAATTTTAGATTGGTGAGCTAGTGAAATTTCATGTCTTCCAAGTAACTTCTTGGATTTTTCAAGGTCAATACTACCTCTCCCTCTGTGGTTCTTCCATAGGAATCTCTTGATCTCGGAGTCAATATTATGTTTTGGTGTGTGGTAAGTTGGCAGTACACCAACTACTGTCAGCTACTTGGTAATAGAGGCCTTGAGGACAGAGATAGGCTCCATTCATCTTTCCATGTGCCATGAAACCTACTACTGGGCCTTGCACAGGGTGGGCACTCACTGTTTAATTGATTGAACTGATTTAAATTCTTAATAGTTAGGGATGCCTGGGTGGCTCAGCAGTTGAGTGCCTCCCTTTGGTCCAGGGCGTTATCCCGGAGTCCCGGGATCGAGTCCCACATCCGGCTCCCTGCATGGAGCCTGCTTCTCCCTCTGCCTGTGTTTCTGCCTCTCTCTCCATGTCTCTCATGAATAAATAAATAAAATCTTTAAAAAAATAAATTCTCATTAGTTATATTAAAACTTGAAGTCATACCTTCAGCACAAATGGAGGCTGACTAGCACATGCCTAAATATGTGAAGGCTACACATTGAAGAATGTCTACACACTGGCTTGTCTTCCTACCCCTGCAGCTTACTCACTGAATTAGCCCTTGTTATCTGGGGGCAATGCTCTCCCCCTGCCCAGTCCCTGTCCTCAGCCTGACAGGTTGCACAGACCTCCTGGAGCAGAGGGAAGTGAAGGGTTCCTGAAGGAACCTGGGGTGAGCACTGACTTAGCTTCCTGGTGAGACAGGCTGGGCTGGGCTGCATCTTTCCCCTTATACCACTCCTGTCTGACTCAGGACTTCTAGGTAGCTCTAAGTGCCTTCTAGGACAACACCATCTAAATATAGGGGGGCAAGAGAACAGATATCTGGAGAATTGGTCTGCCAGACATCTACTTTGGGCAATGGAGGGCAGCCAACTTAAACAAAAGCAGACACTCTCTGTTCTCTTGGGGCAGTGGCTGTGATCATGGCCAACCCTCCCCAACCCTTCACTGCCCCCCCCCAAACTCTCAAGCATTCTCAACCCTGCTTTTTCTGGCCTAGTGGTTCAGTTCAGCTCATACCGTCCTCTCCCATAATCCTTGTTCATTCAAGTCATTACTGAACTTTCTAAATCTTTTGGCATAGAGAAGGAGGAGTTGAGCATCTTTTATTGTAGAGTTCATGACTACTGGGGTGCACTGGGTAGAGACCTCCTTAACTAGGCCCAAAGGGCAGCAGCAGAACCCAGAAGGTGCACCTAGAGGATACTATATGCTTATCCCCAGTGAGTCTGTCCCTTGAACAATCATTTCTGTTGAAACATTTTTGCTATGGTCGGTGTATACCAGTGACCAGATTCATCCACAGGCCTTGCTAAAATATAGGCTGCTGAAACTCACTTCCAGAGTTTCTCATTCAGTAGGTAGGTCTTGGAAGAAACCCGAAAATTCACACGTCTAACAAGTTCCCAGGTGATACTGCTTGTCTGAGGCCCATACTTTGAGAACCACTGGAGTATATGATTGTATAGTCAGGAGAGACTTCAAAATAGCCATGGTTCTCATAATTCCACAGACATGCAATGGGTTACCCTAGCTGGCACTGGCCCTAAGATATTGTTAGAAACTTGATCTTTAGTAGCTGGGAAAAGAAGGAAAACATTTAAAGCTGCAAGCAATTTCCAGTCTCTAAGGGTAGTGACATGAATTTACCTCAGAGGCAAATTGTTGCTTTTGGTCTGGGAAAACCACTTGAGTCTGCCATTTATTTACAAAAATGTAAATCAAATATTCACCCACTGTTCTAGAGGGAAATGTAAAGTCAGTGTTAACCTGAACACAGATGTTTGAGACTGAGAAGTTAAGTGTTCTATTTGATAACATAAATTTTGGGGGAAGATGGAGCCAAACTTCTGTCTGGGAGACACAGTTGTCTGGGTGGGGGTTGGGGAGTGGTGGCTGGGTCAGCGCGGGGGTGGGGGGTTGTGTACGTTCCAGGATTTCTAGGCCTGTCTGATTCTAAGGGTACTTTGCTTCAAACTGTGGCCTCTTCTTGCAGCTTTGTGTGTATAGCCTTTGTTTTCCAGAACTCCAGAGCAGAGACCCCAGGACTAAGGGAAGAGAGTGCCTATAATAAAACAACTCAACCGGGCACTTGGTATGTCTCACAGATTTTCTGATATAATTTTGTCTGCTGGGAGTTTCCTCCAGAGGAAAGGAATATTTCCATGCCAGTCTACTGGGGAATAGAATATTCAGCCTAGGAAAACGAAAAGGGAGGAGACAGTATTCAGAGTAAGGGAAGGGATCTCCTTTCTGGACCTCAGGGAGCTAGCTGGGCCTGGATTCTGAGGGTGACTAGTCCCTGGATAGCCAGAGGGTAACTGGGAGGTCGAGGTGCATGAGGTGGGAGCTAGCCTGAGAAATGGAGCAGACTGCTTGAAGACCCTTGAAGACAGGACAGGCTTTCTTTCCTTCTCTAGTACCTGAGATTTTGGTGAAATACGGTTCAAGGTTGGAGTTTAATCTTTGTTGGGACACGAAGATTACTAGCTTGGAGCTAAGTAGCCAAGGAGGGTGGACTTCCCCATAACATGGGGGTGCCCCAAGGATTGTTTTGAGGAGCTAAGGAACATAAGGAGCCCAGGCATGAGTAAAGCAACACCAAAGTGGGATGGGGCAAATTTCTTTGTAGGATGGTTGGAGCTCGAGAGGAAACATAATTTTGAAGTCATGGTACAATGAAACTGGATATCTGAGATACAAAGTGAACTACAGTTGGTTGGTTTGGTTAATAACTAGAAACAATTTTGGGATAGGCATTATTGCGAGCATCCATCCTAAAGCTCAGATACAAATAGAAAGCATTCTTTTTCTTTAATAGGATAAGGCAATTCAAGTTTTCATGACAAGTAAATCTATCCAAATAACTGCATCAGCAAGAAATGGAACCCTTGATCTGTAGATCTTAGATAGGAAGTGAAGTTGCACTGCATGAGCTTCAAAAACTCCCTCTAATTAGGCAAAATGATTTCCATCAATTCTATTAATCTTTCATGGCACATATACAAAAACCCTAAACAGAGAAGGAAATAAAACCATGTTAGAGCAACAGAAGGGGTTGAGTAGGTGCAGAAGGTCACCAAAGGGAATCAATTTTCCTGTAATTTTCTTGAGAGCTCCAAAAATAACAAACAAATATCAATTTGGAACCAGATTTCTCTCCACTTCATCATGGCTCCCAGGGACTAGCAGACTGGACAAGGCCATCCAGAAGGTAGGACATCTTGACTGTAGCCAAAGTAAGCATACTTGTGCAGAAAACCAAAACAATTTGGGAAGAAGAAGCCAACATGTAACACATGCTGATTCAGTGGAAAAGTGAATTTATATCTAGTACATCAAAGAGTTGGATCAAGGACTTCACAGTTACAGGCACAGGAGCCATAGAGATGATTATCAATAACTCACACTGGGAGCAAGTGGCTTATGCAGAAGGCAGTCATCTAACGCTTAGTGAGAAAGAGTACTTATTTTTCTATTGAAGGAGTTGTGTATATTTATTGGATTTGTGATCTAAAAAACAAAATCTCAAAATGAATGAGAGTGTCTTATACCTTTGACGTTGCTTTCTTTACTACATGCTCTTCACTGTAGGAATTATGGTAACATTACATGGGCAAGTTCATATGACTAAGCCCAGACCTCATCTACTGAACTGTTTACAACCTTTGTTGAGTTGTTTCTTAATGTATGCCGTGGTGGCTCCTTTCAAAAAAATATTTGCACTTCACTGAGACTGTGAAACATTTCTTAAAAATTCACTTGGCCTCATTAAAGTGAAAAGTCAAGGGACTTTATGTTTTTCCACTTAGAATATGTTATAGACTAACTGACATTAGACAGCATTCTTGACTGTACTGTTTTCCCCTGCTTTCCTTGGGAAAGAGAACTTTCCCTGGGAAACTGTGCTGGTGTGTAATTATCATTTAACCACACTTTCTAGGAGAGATCTCAGAGAATTTTTTTTTAGTGTCTTCCCATCCATCTCCCAGGCCTCCATTCAGAATAGAGATCATTCTTCTCCTTTGAATAATGGAGATAGTGAAGAACCCATTAGTGAAGAAGTTTGCCCAGGGTGGAGTCAGGCACTGACCCTGGGGTTTCAGGCTACCAACCAGAGCTTACTGCCTTGGCCTGCAAGGCTTTCGGTGATGCTGAGCACGTGCTATTTTTTTATGAGGGAGCTACTATTTCTACAACATCAAAAAGTGGCATAGAAACAGAGAAATGCTCCAGAACTGAGGGAATTGGAGACTGGAGAACATTTTATCTTGCTAGAACTTCTCAAACTAGGTTTTTACACTCAGCTGATGAATTATTGAAAACTACATGTGAAACTAAAAAAACAAAAACCAAAAAAAAAACAAAATAGTAGGCTTTTGTCACACCCAAAGCACACTGCAAGGTCAATTTTGGTGCCAAAATACTTAGAATAACTTTTAAAAGCATTTTTAAAAGAGGTTTTCCTTTGGATTCATGAGACTGTCTTGTTGGCAAGTATGAGTGGAATTTAAGTTCTAATTCCAATCAACAAAGATAATCTATTAAGCTTACGTGGACCTCACCTTGGATACCATATCATATATTTAGCAATCCTATCTTTTATAGTATCAACTAAAATATTAGTTATTTATCCTGAAAAGAAAGTACTAGAAAAGGGTGCCCAGGAATCCCAAAGCATAAGGATCCATGTAATGCATTTCTACATGCAGTCAGAGCACCTGGTTTTCAAGGCACCACTCCCCAAGTTTGGAAGAACATAAAGCACGATCTTTGCTTTTAAGGAGTTTAACTTTGAATGAGGAGAAAGAAACTCACAAAAAGATAATAAAAGCTATCCTGAGTACAAAGTATTAGCAAAGTATAGAGGAGGAAGGAATCTTTTATGGGAGATAAGAAAGGCTTTGTGGCTAAGACTGCCTTTGAACTACCAAGTGGTCGGTGATGTCACACAGGGAGAAGGAGGCCAGGGGTCCAACCTCAGGGATTCTAAAGGAAATATGAGCTAATTCAGGAAGTGGCCATTGGTCTGATGAGACGGAAGCAAGTTTTTCATGTTTGTAGCACCTTCCAGAAATGTTTATAAAGCGTTAAGCAGAGATACTCAGTCACACAGGTACAAGGACCTGTGTGGTCTTTTACATCTCCCACTTCATCTGGCAGAGCCAGCTAATAGGTGGTGGTAGAGCCTGACACATGGCATGTCCAAAGGACAAAGCAGCTGGTTGCAGTTGAGAGTGTGGTGATCTAATGGGCCCCAGGGACACTAGTCGGTGTGTGGGCAATCAGCAGACGGTGGCCCACCCTGGATCTCCACACTGTGCCCCCGGATCTGTGTCTGGGTTTTAGGTCTAGAAATTGCCATTTGCCTTTGCCTCTTTATCTTGGATTAGCTTGCTATTTTACCACAAGACACCTATCACTTTGTTCAAATTATTCACCATCCTTGATCAGCATGTTCCTTTCCAGTGTGGGTTTATTAATTGACTGTAGGGAACCTATCATCATGATGCCCGAGATCCTAATGTGTGCAATTAAGAGCATATGCCTCTGCCTAGGTATTCAAGACTTACCACCGGGTGCTGGGAAGACAAGACTGGAAATCTCTGTTTCCATTTTAATGTTAAAATAGGAAAGAAATGAAGTTTGCTAAGTTAGAGTGGGCACAGGGGTGTGCACGTCAGAATCACATTCACCTTCTCCAGGTGTGGCTGTGAGGCCAGAGGGACGATAGGCATGACCTCGGTCACTTGCTTTTACTGAGGCTTGCGTTTATAATCTTATTATATTACATTATATTATCTTCTATTATCGCATTTACACTAAACCAAACATCTGCAGGTATCTTAAAAAATCTCTGCAAAGTAATAAAATAAAAAAAAATTCTGCAAACAAATCATGAACTGAAGGTATTTCTAATAATGCAAACCCAAGTTAAAAACGTAAAAAATATGCGGCAAATACTTTTCCTCCAAGTCTTTCTCTCACATCATGAGGTTATAAAACATGACAGTATGTTCTAACCTAATAAAAAATTAGCCAAAAATACATAGTTACCAAGAAATATTTTTAGATAGGAATTTATAAGACTTGCTAAGGATAGTCAGGCTCTAAGACTATATTGTCCCTGGAGGTATTAGCCAATAACAGTAGTAAGTAAATGTAGTTTATTTTTTTAAATTTTTTTATTTATTTATGATAGTCATACAGAGAGAGAGAGAGAGAGGCAGAGACACAGGCAGAGGGAGAAGCAGGCTCCATGCACCGGGAGCCCGACGTGGGATTCGATCCCGAGTCTCCAGGATCGCGCCCTGGGCCAAAGGCAGGCGCCAAACCGCTGCACCACTCAGGGATCCCATAAATGTAGTTTATAAATAAATATACGGGATCCCTGGGTGGCGCAGCGGTTTGGCGCCTGCCTTTGGCCCAGGGCGCGATCCTGGAGACCCGGGATCTAATCCCACATCGGGCTCCCGGTGCATGGAGCCTGCTTCTCCCTCTGCCTGTGTCTCTGCCTCTCTCTCTCTGTGACTATCATAAATAAAAAAAAAAATTAAAAAATTATAAATAAATATACGCAAATCAAGATATATGATATGTGATATAAAGCATTAGAGATAAAGCCCAAGAACATCCTCTTGTCCGTATAGACACCTAAGAAGGCTCAAAACACCATCACGAGCACTGCTCATCAGATGATAGCTGGCCGTTTGGCCCCAAAACAAAATATGACCCATCTGCTTCTTTACATTATTTTCGGATTTTGTTGTGCTCTAAGTTATGAAGGGGGTCCCTATCACCTTAGATACCACCTGCAAGAGGCACTTTATGTTGAACAAAATACACCCAATCAAGATATTGAACAAACTGAATGGAGAAATGGGCTCCTTGCCAAACATGACCCACCTACGCATTATGGAATTCCTCTCCTACTACGAGAACCAGTGACATGACCATGAAAACTAGCCCCATATACTTTTACTATGAGATACTTAGGGTGACATATCCATAAAGCAAATAAGGAGCTAGATGTGCTTTCCCATTTCCTACAGGTGTTGGAGCAGGTTGGTTACAATTCAGTGGCTTGTCCTAAGTTGAGTTAGCACTAATTCCTAAATTAGACTCTTAAGGAGTCTTTTTTTCCCCTCCAGAATCCTTGAGAGGGGTCAATCTGCTTAGCATGGCAGACCCAAATATGTATTTTACGTGCTATAAATAGTTAGGATTTTCTAATCTTGTTTTAGGTTTTTTTTTCCTTTATAAACAAGGGCCCTGGGTAACTGATATACTACCCTGCCAGCTCCTGGGGCTTAATAAATCTTCTGATTATTTTAATAGTACTTGAAATCTACTGCCTTTGTAATATGCCTTCCCACCCCCAGCCCAGTAGCAATGACTATAAAATAACACAAGTGAATATGGGAATTTGTTTGTGTTCCCAGGTTAGGAGTCTAAGTCATATTGTAAGATAAAGCTATCAGATGAGATAGTTCAAACGAGCTGATGATGGCTAGAGATCTGTCCTGCTCTTGAGCTTCTCACCTTTGATTTGGAGTGATTATTAAGCCAGATAAACGAAAAGTCACACGGAAGAAGTGTGGAATACACCACTTCATAGCAGGGAACTGGAACACTTCAATCAGTAATGACTAAGATGCTTGTCTTGAATTAGGTTCTCTCAGAGATCACCTAGGAGTTCAATGCAAAATGGGTTTCATTTTTTCTTGTCAGGTGATATCAAGTACCTGATATGAATGTGTCAGTGCCAAACTCCCTAATTTACAGTGAGTAAATATATTCACTTGGAGAAGCTGGCTTATTACCCCTCTGCGATGGATGTCACTCTACAAAAGCTGTTGACTTCCGTCCAGTGCCTTACTGGTCTAGGTTTTGAAACACTGCCCTTCTCTCTGCATTTGCTGTTCAAGGTACCTGGAACTCTGCTTGGAAGGTCAGCTAGTGGGGTCTCTCCCCACATCCTACTACGGATTTTCTTTTTTTCTTTTTAAAGATTTTATATATTTATTTATGAGAGACACAGGGACACAGGCAGAGGGAGAAGCAGGCTCCATCCATGTGGGGAGCCCGATGTGGTCTTGATCCTAGGACTCCGGGATCACACCCTGAGCCAAAGGCAGATGCTCAACCACTGAGCCACCCAGGTGCCCCCTTATTAAGGATTTTCATCTACACTTTGGCTCTTCTCCAGGATGAAGCAAGTCCTAACTGAAACCCAGGAACTCAGAAACCAATGTAGAGATCAGAGCCCTGTGTTTGTGTCCGGCTGGGAAGCCTGAACCTCTTGGCATAAGGAGTTCATTTCTTTTCAATTTCTGCATGTATCATGGCAGCAAGACCAGATAGGTCCCATCCAGCTTACCTGTTAGCCTTCCATCATATGGCACTGGGAGGAGGAAAGTGTGCCACCGTAATGGGAAGAGGGTTATTTATGTGTAAGAGCGGCAGGAAGAAGGCTGAACCCAAGAGACTAGACATTTTGGCAAGATTGTGGAATCGGCTTCTCTTTTGCCATTAATGGAATTAGAACTGGTTGCTACATTCCTGCCATCGATAAGATCAGGGATGAAAGACAGTACAATAGTATAAGACTAAAAAGAACAATCAAACACGCGTCATCCCAAATAGACGTGCTGACACTCAAAGTCGGTGTCAAGGGGCAATTCTTAAAGTTAGGTGTCTAATGGCCTCCACTTACTTTCAACTGCCTTAGGATGTTCTGAAAAATTCATTTTTCTTTTTTCATAAGAGAATAGGGGATAGGGGTGGTGTGTGTGCATGCGCACGTGCATCCATGTGCATACATGTGTGCAAGCATATTGCGCTCATGAGTACATCCTTGCTTTTGCCTGTGAGTGTTTGTCATAAAACTTGAAAGAAAGTACAAGTTTTAGCTGAAATGAAGGCTTTTTATAGCAGAGTTATAAATCCCTTCAAGGAGTGATTTTCAGTTAAGAGCTGACAGCTCTCTTGTGAAGTGACCATGCCAGGCCTGCCATTCAAAGAAGATTGGAGACCAGTCTTGTTTGTCATCTGAAATGGAAGTGCTATGTTCTTGGGGAGGCCACGTGAGAAGGCAAGATGGAGTGTTCCTGCAATTTGCACTATCTTTGGATGAAACTAGAAGGAGGTGTTAGTATGATGTAATACATAATATTGAGCGTGAAGTGATTAAGCAGTTGTATACTGAGCTACTGTTTGGGACAGAGCGGAAACAGAAGTGCTGTTTATTGTTACACTAATCATGTCTGGCCACCATGTTTCTGCGTAAGAAAGGATCCATTCGCAGTTATGACTCCAAGCAGTACGTGACTGCACCTGCGTGGTGTACTTTACAACCTTTTCCCATCCTGCAGTGAGAACTCCAAACCCAGAGAGAGAAATCAGACCCAGACCTCTCAAGCTGGAGGTGGAAGTCCACAGCACGGGAGAGGTAAGGCTAAAATTGACAAAGTTTAATGGATGCCAACAAAGGCATGCATAGAACTCCATCTAGAGACTCCTCTTTAAGCAAAAGATTAAGTCATCTGGTCTTAATGTCACATTTTGTCACAATGTCTACACCGAATAAGAACTCACCTTTCATCCTGCTTTTAGCCCCAGTTCCTTACTGTGAAGGAACTGGAGATTCACATCAGAAACCACTATATCCCCATTAGAGTTCACTGGATATAATGATAAAATCTTGACCGGTGGGAAAGTTAGAATCCTAGAAAAATAGTGGGTTTGAAAGAAAAAAAAAAAAAACACTTAAAATGATTTTTTTAAATAAAAAAATGCATTGTCAAGAATATGTTGTCTTTTTCTTGCTGTAGCAACTATTTCATGAAATATCAAATACTAAAAAAGAACTTGTAGAATAAACGAGTCCTGAGCAATGTCAGCTAGCGGCAGCGACAGTTCCAGCAAAAAGGTTTGGATGTTGTTCTCCATCCATTATTAGGATTTCTTGCTGAAGAAGCTTCTTTAGGGATGGTGCAGACAAGCCTTTCAAGGTGATGTCACCATCACTTACTGCTGCTGCTGGGCCTTCCCTGGGGTGAGGTACGAGGCCGATGTCAGACTTCTTTGGTCATTTTCAGTATAGCTAAGAATCTTCTTTTTAACTGGACATGTGATAGGATCTTGCTTAATTTTCATCTGTGGTCCTCCTAGCAATGTTTGACTTCCCTTAAAATTTAAAACAAGGGACACCTGGGTGGCTCAGCAGTTGAACGTCCACCTTTGGGTCAGAGCGTGATCCCGGGGTTCTGGGTTTGAGTCCCACATTGGACTTCCTGTGAGGAGCCTGCTTCTCCCTCTGCCTGTGTCTGTCCCTGCTTCTCTCTCATGAATAAATAAATAAAATCTTTAAAAAAATTTAAAACAAACAACACCAACAACAACAAAAAAAAAACCACTGGGAAAACATAGACATTTAGAGAGCGAAATCTCAGACACGATTACATTCCTATTTATGAAAAGGATTCATTTCATCCCCACTTTTTTCCTTTATAGGGATGGATTTTAACATATAGTTTATATATGTATAATTTGCAGTAGCTTTTATGTATACATCTTGGGAAGATTGAGAAATAGCTACAATTCTCATTACGGAGTTTAGAGTCTCAGTTTTATCCTATACAAATATTTGAATCAGCGGACTTTCACTGGTATGAAGCCAAGAACCTATGGTAAGGAGTGGGCACAACCAAAATCAGCGGCATCCGTTGCAACCCTCTGCTTAGGGAGGCTGATTTCTGTCTGGATCTGCATTGTGTTCAGCGCCTCCACCAGATGGCACACCCAGCGCGGCCAGCACCCCTTCACCCGACACGCTCCAGTAGGAGAGAGAGCCTTGCAGCAGATGAGGACAAAAGGAGGACAGTGTCCCCTCTGAACCAAACAGGGAACAATCAGAAGAGGTTGGGGTGCACCATTTTGATAGGGCTTGATTGGGGTGCCTCAAATCTAGCACCGGAAAGGGAAGCGACGTCTGTTATGTCCTGGGACTTCGGGTTATTTCCCTTTCGGGTCCTAGAGCAAAGTGGCTTCTGCTCTCGCCATGTCTCCCCTTGCTGCCTCCTGCTTCATCGATTTCACAGACTTACACTTTTGTGGAATTAAAAACAACCTCAAGGCTCTTGTTGGAAAAATCACTATTCACTGTTCGAGCCTGTCCAGCAAAGGCTCAGAGTGGCCCGCACCATCCGGTGTCCTTTTGTCTCCTTCCCCCAATCTTCTCTGCGCCAAGGAATCTTCAGTCTGCAATCAATCAGGGAAGTTGTTATTCAGACCCAGACCTTGGGTCCCTTTGCCGTGTCTCTGTTAGCATGTAGCCACGTGGAACCCAGAAAGCTGTTGAAAGAAAAGACCACCGCCGTCATCCCTGTCACATGTATGTTCATGTATGTTTGCACACGCCCGAGTTTCTGCCTCAGTCAACGAGTTCTTCATCTTTTCATTAAAGGCTGAATCTACTGCCCCTTGCCCCCAGGTGCTCTCTGCAGTGTTTCCATACAAATACCTTGGACTCAGCTTCCCTCGAGCAAAGCTCCTTCTCAGGCATTGGCCAAAAGGTGAGCTGGAACTACCTGGGGGTACCGGCCATGTGTTCAGCACATGTAGAGGCTGCAAAAAGCATTTCCTCTGTGCATTTCCTTTACGTTAACGCACTTCAAAATCTAATAATATTTCATTTAGGGGAAGAAGTAAGTTGTTCTCTCTCAATGAGGCAGATCATTACTTTTCCATTGCCTAACGGGGGTACGTGTGCTGCCCTTCCTAACTCAGAGGCTGCACACACACCAATCGGTGAGCTGCAATGGGAGTTGTTTTTCTAATAAACAGCACATGATGTTGTGCTGATCCGGGCATGGTGTGTCATCCAGAACCCCAGTGACCAATAACATGTATTTGGAAAGTTGCTGGCTGGTTCGGAAATACAGTTTGTAATAATTTCTTTCCCCCTGTGAAGCTCAATTATTTATTTCAGTCAAAGTCCTGGGCATTTCATGTTTAGACTCTTTATGAAGGAGAGCAAAATCGTGTGGTGAAGCGCTTGGGCTTTGGAGTCAGAGAGATCTGGAGTAGAGGCCAGGCTCTGCAGTGAGCAGCCGAGCAGCTTTCTGCCCCTCTATATCCTCAGAGTCCCCATTTCCTCCTCTGAAAGGGGGAGCAGTAGTCAGACGGCCTGACAGAGCCATTTGCACTGTAGAGTGTCAGCTTGCGTGGTGCAGATGACATCGGATCTATGACGCCTGGCACCCAGCTGGAACTGAGACTGTATTCAGTTAGTTTAATCTTAGGGCATGGAGGCCAGACACCATCCACGGAGTGCACAGAAATAGTCACTTTGCAGATATTATTATAACCTCTTAGGAGAATATTCAGTCTCTACTCCAGGACTTCTATGGCACCACATACTCTGTGGTTGCCCCCTGGCCTCTCGGTGTCACATCTTTTTCTCCTAGTCTTTAAATGTCATCCTTGACACTGTCTTCTCCTGATTCCCCTAAGCCAAGTCATCATTAAGCCCTACGGATCTGTGCTCTGAAATGCACCCATGTCTCTCCTGATGCGAGGCTGCTGCGAGCACCCACAGAGCCCCCGTGCCTCTCACCCAGACTCCTGCACTAGCCTTCCTGCTGGTCTTTCATACATGTGGCCTTCCCCTCAGTTCACCTTCCACAGGATAGTGAGGGCTTAAAAATGCAATTTTTTTTTCCTTAAGGTTTTACTTATTTATTCATGAGAGACACACAGACAGAGGCAAGACACAGGCAGAGGGAAAAGCAGGATCCTCGCAGGGAGGCCAATGTGGGACTCGATCCTGGGACCCCAGGATCACACCCTGAGCCAAAGGCAGATGTTCAACCACTGAGCCATCCAGATGCCCCCAAAATGCAATCTCAATACATTCTCCTCAGCCAAACCTCTACTGAAAACCCTTCCTTGGCCTTGGTGTGAGACCAAGGTTGGTAGCCCAATCCTCCCAATCCCCCTGTGAGGTCCAGCTCTGCTGCCTCTCTGGCTTTGGCTTGGATCACTCTCCCTCTGCCCTCAACCATGCTCGCCTCCCGCTCCCAGCAACCAGGGAGCCTTGACCAAGCAACGGTTTCTTTCCTCTTCCTGAATCTACTTTTATATTTATAACCAGAGGAGAATTCAAAACTTCCTTTTTTCTTCCTGAGGGCAAGGAGAGTTTGGTGGGTTTGCATTTTCCACAGGCTTTTGGAGCATCTCAGATGAAATGTCAAAAACAAACCCAACGTATTATTATGATTTGAAAGAGGCCCAAACATGTTGGTATTTCTAGTAGGACTGAAATGATTAAACCAGCAGCCATTCCCTTAGCATGTGTGAACTTCAATTTCTAGGCCAGGGTCTTGCTAGAAAAGTGCTGACATTTGAAATGTTATATAGCAGAAAAAGGTAGTGGAATGTTTTATAACCTCAAAAAATATTGGGTTTAGGGGTCAGTCCTGTGTGTTGTGGCAGGTTACTCAGGTGGCTGTGAAATATCCAAAGGTGAATGACATCAACATAAGTGACTCACCAGGAGGCCAGGAGCTTCAATCTCCCCCCTAGAAGTGAGGATTCCAAGGTCTAGAGCAGGAAGCTGTACTATGTAATCTCTAGGTGACACCCCAACAGAGCCCTCTTCCTCTATCCCTGCTGCCGTTCCAACGCCCCCACTTTATTTTTGCTCGCTGCTGGTAAGAGCCCAGGGGTTACGACAGAGGGCACCAGTGGCTTCCAGGAGAGCATGGGCTGGAGACAGAAGAGCTGACAGAGGGCACCCAGCCACTCACAAAAGTCTCTGTATTTGATTGCCACCCAGGATGGGACTTCCCAGTTCTTCTGATGCTTCTAGGTATCTTCTGGAATATGTGGCCAATACTACAGTTGTCAGCAGGTAGGGTTGGTGGGGACATGGCTGGAGGTGGTTGGCATGTGTTATATGGGGGCTGAGTGCCCATGAATTCCTTCTCTATCTGCTTCTAAACTCCACCAGCAAGGGTGAAACCTGTTGGAATTGCTACTGCTTTTGGTTTTGGTCAATGTATTTCAACCGTTGACAGGTTAGGCTTCAAGGTGAGCATTTCTACCAATACCAGTATCCATTGGCCATCTATAATGGTGGAAGTTTTATGACAATTTTTGAAGGTTAGAGGAGGCCTTCCCAGTTCTTTTGGATTGGGTTAGCCCCCTCTGTCCTGCCCTTCGTAGCACTTGCTGTTTCTCTGTTCTCAAAACGTATCCCATCTGTAATAGTTGGTTTAGCATCCTTATTCTCTGCCACGCTGGATGTGCCTGGCATGCACATGGGCCCCACCCATTTTATTCTCTGTTATTTCCTTATATGTTAGATCCATAGAAATATATATAAAAGTATAGATTTAATATATTTTAAATATAAAAATATATATATATATACATATTTGAAGAAGAGATGAAGAAATGTAAGCCCAAACCAGGGTATGTCCTGTTAAGTGAGATCTCCCACGATATAAGTATGGGATCTAAAATGATGAGATTTACTGCTCTAACTAGGGCACCTTAGAACCCCCTTATAATGAGGTAATAATAATTTATAACAATAAAAAAGCCTCTAGCATGTAGGTAACGCTCACAGAGTGCTGCATAATGTTCCAGCACTATCTACACCCAGTCATATCCTCCTCACAGCCCCAGAGGTAGGTACGGTTATCCCCAGTTTACAGGTAAGGAAACTGAGCCTCAGAGTAGCTAGAGGCTGGTTCAGGGGTGTGGGCCCCAGCTCTGCTCTCCCCAGCTCCGCTGCTGTGGAGAACTGAAAGTCAAGGAGATGATACACCAGTGCACAGGGCTGTTGTGAGGCCTGCTCTGTCCAGGGCCTGGGGGCTGCCCAAAGCCAGTTGGATAGGGATTCCATCCCAGCCCTGAAGAAATTACCAGGAGTCATTTAAAAAGCAAAATAAAAACACAAGGTACTAAGATCCTTGTGCTGACGGGATGACTAATTGCTAGATGAACTGTGCTCGTGCAAATGCCCTGGTGCGGAGGAAGGTGGGAGGGCCGGCCGAGGCCGGGAGTGGCCGGGGAGGTTTCCAGGGAAAGTAGCTGACCTTGAACTTGGCCCAGGGTGATGGGTGCAACGTGGATGGGTTGGCAGGCATCTGAGAGTCACAGAGATGACATGAGCAAATACACCACACGAGAAGGTTTTTTTTTAAATCCAGATTCAAATTAATGAATAAAGTACTGTCCTGAAGCCCAGATTTTTCTCCACCTTTGAGAAGCATGTGGGACTTTTGGTCAAATCAGTAGCTCTTTTGCTCCACGTGGGTGTCTCCAGCCATAATAGGAAAGTAGGACTGACCATTTTCTTCCCTAGGAGAGCTGTCCACAGGGCTAAAGCTTTCAGAGCCTCTCTAAAGTAGGTACGCAAACCCAAACTGTAGTCCTCGCTATTGTTTTTGCTGTTGGTTTTTTATTATCCTTATTGAAACGCTGCCCCTCGGGAAGCCTAACTTTCATCCTGCTCAAACAGTTGACTGTCTGCCTCGTGACCCACCTGACCAGAAAAGGCGGGGAGAGCCCTAGCCCCAGCAGATCCTTCCTCCAGCAATCCCTGCTGTTCCGGAAGGTTCTTGCAGCTGGAGCCTGCTCCCCATCTCCCGCTGACCAGGGGCTGGCCCTTCAGTAGTTCTGTTTTTGTTTTTCTCTCCAGCATGTACACTGTTTTTTTTTTTTTTTTAAGAAAAACTAAATTGATATTTAAATATCAGAAAACATCATGTAAGAGTCTATCTAGAATTCTAGCTCCCCTTCCACAGGAGATCTGACGACAACGGGCCCACGTTTTGGTACCTGTCACAGTGAGAATCAATGGGTTCACCAAAGGAATGCTCACACCTTGACCAGCTCCACGTGACCCTTGTCACCATGGGCGTCTGGATCTCTTGTCTACCTCTCTCTGTTTTCCAATCAAATCATTGGGCGGACCTAGGGCGAGCTGCTTGTGGGGCCAGAGGAGGTGACGAAGGGGCCAGGGCTGGGTTAAACCAAATGGGGGTGGCAGTGCTGGAGACCGAATCAAGGAGAAAAGAAGGGGTCTGAAGTCACAGCGTGGGGCCCAAGGCCAGAACCAGGGTGTTGGGTCCTAGGCACCTCTGGCTGGTGAACGAGAGCAGAGAGCACCCGTTCTGGAGCAGATCCCACAAGCCCTGAGTGTCTACCGGGGCATTTAATGTGTCTGCCCTTTAATGACATGGTTTATGTTGATTAGATAGTTCCTGCTTACACATTATAAACACTGGGAAATTGCATACAGATGTGACCCTGCACACGTATGACCCCACACCCATACCCAAGCCCACCGCCAGCAGTTCTGATTTAAGAGCTGGGCTGGGCGTGGGCTGTTCACAGCCTTGAAAGCTCCCAGGCGCTTCCAGTAGGCGGTGTGCAGCCAGGGTAACAATGAGCAGCCTAGGTGAGCTGACCTTTGTGATACTTTTTCCACTGAGTGATCTCCCTCTGACCCCCAAAGTTGATCATCCTCTAAACAACTCAGTTCCTTTTGCATAAAAACCCCTTATTTTGTGGCCTCTCCCTTCCTCTTTCGGTTCCGTAGGATGGTGTCTGGGTGGGTGAAGGGGGCCTGCTGTGCCTCGTGGCTGGCTAGTTTCTCTTTGGCTCCTCTGGATGATGTCATTTGTCCTCCTGGTCACTTCCAGTTCAAGCTGGTCCCAGGTGGAACATGAGTTGGCCCCCGTTAATGCATGAGTGCCACGAACACCTCAGGACTAGTGCCACATCCTCCAGGTGTCCTCCTCTGGGCCAGGCAATCAATGTACAGGGCTCTGAGCTGCCTCCATCTCAGGGACCCCACAGCTGTCCCACTGGCCTCAGGGGGCCAACCTCAGGGCCTGTGCCCACCTGACCTTACTGTGAGAAATTGAGTGTAAAGTGTAATCAGGCATGGTATGTTGGATCGTCACACTGGGTAGGTGCAGAGGCAGTCTCGAGACAACCTCTTCTACGTTCTAATAAAATTGAAACAAGTCACCTTGAACTCAGTTTCCCCACAATCTAAACAACTTCCCTCTGGTTTCCCAGCTCCTGCTTCTCCTGCCTATTGTTCCGTTTCTTCTCCCAGAATATCTGTGTCTGTCAGGGGCAAACTCACGTGTCCTCTCCCCCATGTCTGTCTGGGAGTCCCCTCTCCATTCCTGAGTCCAGCTTCAGCAAGACTTAGCCAATGGGAATCTCACACGTAAGGAAGAATTCGTCTTGTTGTCCTATTACAAATTCATTTTCGCTAATTTTTCTTCTTTTTTTCCAATATTCTTGGCTGCTCTTACCCTCTCACTCTTTTGGATGAAAGATCTGAAGGATTTATGAACCCAGAGCACAGTTTCTTCTATTAGATCTGGAACATTTTGTAGGCAAAGCGGTCCCCTAGGGCATCCTAACTCTGTAAGACAAATTCCCCTGTGGCAGTCTCGGGGGCCCTCGTAAGAGTTCCTCAAAGGTTGTAGCAAGTATAACAGGACTTGATATTTGAATCAGAACCCAAGGACATGATATTGACGGGATATCAATATCCCAGATATGCTGACTCTCCTTCTGGGCGGAAGGAATCTCCTTCATCTGCTGGAAGTTAGTTAGTGGCCATAAGATTTGCTTCAGCCAATGGGATGTGAGGGCCGACTCTGGCCAGCCCATTAGGGCCAGTGTGAGCTTCCCCGTGGCCTTGGTATCCTGTGCCAGTACATGGGGCAATGTTCCAGGTAGTGGCTGCTCCCTCAGCTGGAGTCGTGGATTGAGAACATCTGTCGTGGAACCCCCACACGACCATTAGTAGATGAATGAGAAAAAAAATCTCCCTTGTTTTAAGCCTCTGTGACTTGGGGTAGCTGTTACCCCTCATAACCGTCCCAAGTGAAGTGAAGAATCTGTGTTTGTGCATAGGCAGCCGGGATGCAGACCACACCTCCCACCCAACTCCAGCACGTTTTCTTTGCTCTCTCTCCCTCCCTTTTAATCATTTTCTTTTTGTTGAGTCATGGATTCATCCTTCTAGAAAGCTGACTGTAAGTCTAAAACTGCTCTTATCTGTGAAGAAATGGTCTCCAACGAGGATGGGGAGGAAATGAACAACTTCAAGAGTCCAAAGAGCATGAAGTTGGTGGGCTGTGCACTCCAGCTTGCTGTCTGCCATCACGCTTGCCAACAAATGTGGAGCGAGGGGTGCTCTGGGCGCCGACACACTTTTCTTTGAGCAGTACCTCTTGGCGTCCTGCCCCTGCCTCCCTGCTTCTCACTCTACCCTCTCCCTTCCGAGATCCCCACGGAGCAGTGCAGAGGAGATCTGAGGGAAGCTAATCCCTCATTTTGGGGATATGGAATTTAGAGCTAGTGGGTCCTGAGCAAGCAGCCTTCTGTCGCTTCTCATTTGGGCCTCACATGGCTTTTCCAGCCAAGAGGCACATGGGCATTTCTAAGCTGCTGCTCCCCCATCACACAGCCTGTGATTTCTTCACCAAAGTATCAAAGCAAAGCTACTCATCTCTCTAGTTAAAAAAGTCCCTAACAGCCCCTAACAGTTATAGCATCTAACTGCCTTTAATTAGCCCAGATTACTAACTCCTTCCTCCAGGGTCCCACCCATCTATCTGCCTCTGTCCCTAGAAAGAGGATGCCTGCTACCTTGGCCCACTTCTCTTGTTTTTGATGGATTTAGCTTTTTGCCACCTTATTTAGTCCAAACTTATTCAAAAGAGGACCCAAGGAGGACCAGGGAGCTATCTCATAGCTCCAGATAAGAAATAAAATACCTGAGAGGTTAAACCAAGTAGCCCCGGACCAGAACAAAAGCGTGACACCTTGAAATCTTTCCCTCCTGCTAACGGTCAGGCTAAAAACTGATTTTAGGTTGTTAACGTTTCACGGTGTCCACAAGGTTAAACCAAATTAGTTCAGAAAGAGAACAACGGTTTCTTAGAGTGAGGCAAACAACTTCCTCCCCCGATCCGGCCAAGACTCTTCCTACAAAGGAGACCATATAAGTAATAACAGAATCCTCTCTGTAACACGTGACAGATTTCACAGAGCTGTCACTTATCATTTCCCTTGGTATAGGATGATGACATCGTGTTGGATTTCCCTTGGCAAAACAATCCATGGGGGCTGGGGCGGAACTGAGTAGTGGAATTAGGCTACCCTGGACATCCACGCACTAATCAGCTGGCTGATCCAAGGACAGGTTTCAGACTCTCTACAAGGAGAAGACCAGCCCTCCGTGAACTGCTGCGCATCTGGTTAACCTTTAAAAGGCGTAGGGCAGTAGTGAGCGAGTGAGGATCTCCTTAACCAAAAAGAGGGCAGACAGTCCACGTGGCTAGGTGAGTGCAGCGCTGTATACTCTTTAAGTGCCATTGGCCAGTCTGCTTCATGCAAATATGATGAAATAACGTCACAGGGCAAAGCACAAAGAGGCCTAAATGGCCAAAAAATAAGTAAAGGTGCTGTTACTGCTGGTGGCCACGTAAATTAGCACAACGTTGTCGGTAGGCATATAAGGGACAGGAAATACATGTATACCCTTGGATCCAGCAATTCTATTCCGAGACTGCCGCCTGAGGAATTATTTCAGAATGTGTGCAAATATTCATGTATATTTGTCCTATCACTGCATACGTTAATGAGATAGGAATGAAAACATTCTAAATGTCCAACTCTAAACTGTGCTTCCTGCATGTCACAGAATATTAGTCTGCTATTTAAAATGATGTCCCTGGTGAATTTTTATGGGCACGATCAGTGTACATGACACAAGGATAAATTATTTATAAAGTGGTTTGCTAAAGAGTATGAGGTGTGGTCTCTTTTTTTATGAAAAATGGCACTGATGTGCTCTGTGCATGTGTAATAGGTATTTTCAATATGAAACATTTTTTTTTTCCTCACCACATACTTCTTTCTGCTAAGTCCTTTGGGTTCCCATTTCCTTTCCCCTTAAAAATAGATGACTCCATACGTTTCTAGCCACTTTGAGTTATTACAAGTACTCTCTGGTTTAAATTTTCAATCTCAAACCCAGGCCTGATGTCATCACCCAGGAAGGAAAGCCTGCTCTACTCCTCTCAGGGAAACGTCTCTCCTTCAGGATCTGGCCGTGGGCAGCACTCTTCTTGTCTCTGCTGCTTTGGTTAACACCAGCTGGCAGCACCGCCCTCTGCGAGGTGGCCATCCAAATGCAGACTCTTCCAAAGCTTCCAAAAGAGCCTCATGAAGCCTCCCAGCTTTACACTTCCTGCGGTACTGGATCGTATGTCCACTCTGCTGGTTTCTGCCACACACAATCACATGCATTTTCATCCCAGATTCTCTCACTAAAGTGGGCAGCAGGGCAAGATGGGCTGGACCCAGGTACCTTGTGTGCCTTCCACTTGACCACGCAGGAGACATATACCTCCAGGACATGCCAAACTGCACTTCTCCATTGACACTGCCTCTTGCCACCCTGCCCTCTCTCTTGTGGTCATTTCCTTTGCTAATCGCAGTCATTTAAGCAAGTCCACCGCCAAGGTAGACATCCAACTGGAGAATGTTTGCCAATTGCCCCTCATTGCAAGGACCCCCGACCTGCTGTGGTGATTCCTTTGGCTCTGCCCTTACTTGTCTGAAGAGGGAAGAGCATAGACACCTTTATTAGAAGAAAAGATGAAAAAAAATCATTCTTACCTTAAATCTTTCTTTTTAAAAATTTTATTTACTTATTTGAGGGGAGGAGAGAAAGAGAGTGAGCACATACAAGCCAGGCAAAGGGAGAGAGGAGAAGTAGACTCCCCACCGAGCAGAGAGCCCAACATGGGGCTTGATCTCAGGGATCATGATCTGAACCAAAGGCAGATGCTTAACTGACTGAACCACGGAGGCGCCCGTTTTAACCTTAAAACTTACCTGCTCTACAAGGCCAATGACTTCAACAATTCCCCCTTGTTCTTTTTACACAGACTTTAAAGGAAGGGCTATTGGGATGTTGGCTGGCCATGGAGGGACTGATTTCGTTATTCCTTACTAAGCCCTGGGATAACATGTCTAGCTCCATGGCTGGCTCTTTATCTCATGGAAGATAGTGGAAAATAGTTTGATAATTCTCAAAAGGATAATTATGGAATTACTATATAGCCCAATAATTCTACTTCTGGTATATATACAAAAGAATCAAAAGCAGGTATTCAAACAAAAACTTGTACACAAATGTTCATGGCAGTACAATGTGCAATAGCTAAAAGGTAGAAGCAAACCAAATGTCCATCAACAGATGCACAGATAAATGAAATGCCTTATAGCTATACACTGGAAGGTTATCCAACCCTAAAAAGGAATAACTGCTTATACATGCTGCAACAAGAATGAACCTTGAAGACACCATGCTCAGTGAAGGAGACCAGACACAAAAAGCCACACATTATATGATTCCATTTACATGAGCCATCCAGAATAGACAAGTCCAAACAGACAGTTCACGGAATGGGGGTCACTCGGGGCTGGGAGGAAGGAAGACTGGGGAGTCACTGCTTAATGGGTATGAGGCTTCCTTTTGGGATGATGAAAATAGTCTGGTAATGTGACTATGGTTGCATAACTTTGTGAATTTACTGATTGCCACTGAATTATGCACTCCAATATAATTGAAATGATGGATTTCAATATCATGTATTTTACCACGATTCAAAAGAACAGCGAGCCAAATGCTATGGTGAGACAATTACACATATTTTCCACGCCTGTTATCAGATGAAGGAATTTCCTGAGTTGTGGTCCTGGCCTCTGAGTCTTGGTTCAGTCGCTTCCTCCTTCTCCCTTTGGGATCGAACCGCCCTAAGGGAGGTGTTCATCAGGGTAGGCTCCCATGGTGGAGACCTGCACCTGCCTGGTATCCCCCATGATTGGCTGAGTTCAGGGAAAAAGTCTTAGCAAGACACCACTTCGCCGTATCTCACTCATGTCAACCCGACTAATTTATAAATAAGATTTCTGCCATTTGGTCTCTTATGCTTCTTCATCTATCTCTCTGGATATGAAATTTTAAGATTAAGTTGGGTGGAGAGGAAAACCTCCCTCCAAATTCCTTCCCCCTGCCAAAATTCCAAGTTCCAAACCATTGTGCATGGCCACCATTAGCCTCTAGACCTCTAAATTACATGTAAGCAAACACTCACCTTTACAGTTTGAAAAAAAAAATTCAAGCCAGAAAAATATCAAAGAACATCTATTCTTGAGCAATGAAACTTTTGGATGTGGCCTCCAAGCTAAACTTGTAAATTGTGCTTCGTGTAATCAAATAGGTTGGATGACTCCGTGTGATTTATTAATTATAAGCTAGCTAAAATTAGAGAAACATTAAAAAAAACATTTCAGCTTCTCGCTCATTGCCTGTGTTTCTTCATTCCTCTCTCCACTTTCTCCTCTACTGCGTGTCACCCTTATTTGGAGAGTATGACTTACAGGAGGTAGTAAAGGACCGCGAAAGCAAAACACCATTTAGAATTGAAAGTAAATGTTCAGTAAATCAATAAGTACGGTATCACCATGCTTTTAAAATTTAAAAACTTATCAGAATCACCCAAAGTATTTCAAAGCAAAAAGAAAAACCCCACAACAACATTTTTACAGAACCGGGTGTTTTAAAAATTCTTAGTTGCACACCGAAGAGGATACAGAAAAGTTGGAAAGAAGCCATATAACGAATGTGAAGAAGGCTTGAGGGCTTGAAGAGATGGAAAGATAACAAGGTTTTAAAGGAAGAGTCAGATCGGCCATAAAATAAATGTATTTTAAATGTTTAAAGGCCTTTTACTGAGGAAATAATGTGTCAAGGTCTTCGTCTCTTTGGTCATCAGACTTAAATTTTCTTCTAGAAAAGGAATGGCTTCCCAACACATTCATATAAGAGGGAATCCTCAACAGAGGCTGGAAAGTTCAAACATAGATGATGGTTGCTAGAGGAACACTCTCACTCTGATGGCTTGGTGCAGACTTGGGGAAGGCACGTGTGAAGAGATGGCTTGTGTGCCTTTCTGTCCCCCAGTTGTTCTCAGAATGTTACCAGCTGCTACAGGAGAGCAGGGTGAGACAGAGGAAGGCAGGGAGAAGGAGCCTAAGTGCCCCCAGCAGATTTTATTCTGTTTTCTTGTAATAACAACCCTGGTTGCTATGACTATGTTCTTAACTCCTGGGAATTTTCAGGAATCCTCTCAGTAATCCACATGATCTCCGATTTTATATTCCACGTTGAACTGTGCCCTCTCTCCGAGATAGAGACTCTTGAAGGGGCCAAGAGCTATGGCTCCGAGGAGGAAGGAATGTGACCCCATGTTACTGTCGTAAATGCAGTGTGGGTGAAAAGTGTCAGCGACAAATGGGCCATACACATTTCACCAATTGGGTTTGCATATTTCACATTAAGTATTACAAGCTGAATCCATAGGCCTAATCAAAACAAAAGTGGAAAAACTTAAGTTCATATGGTTGGGAAAGGCACACTTTGTTCCTGTACCAATTCATAGTTTGTTTTTTCTAAGGAATCGCAATGTCTACTAAAATTAGTATTGATTTTCACCTTCCACACACAAATTTCTCTTCTAGGTATCTGTTCTGGAGAAGAATCTACACATTTACACAACAGAGTTCACTAAAGCAGTATCTGCCACTGTCACTGATAACAACCTTAACGGCAATGGAACGGTTAGATTATCTGTGGTATGTTCATACCACGAAATATCGCACAGTGCTTACAAAGAAGGAGGTAGAGCTGTATATTTAGACATAGACGGCATCATGGGTGTCTTGCTAAATGAAAAATCAAGTTCCATAAAGATGTATAGAGCATGATTCCATTTGTGTAAATAAAGATTCATAAAACCAAACTATACACAGAAATATAAAAAAAGAAATATAGATATAAGAATATTTGAAGACTTTCCGTGTGCCAGTCACTGTATTAATGGCTTTATATAAACCATCTCATTTAAAACTCGCAATAGCTCCATAAGATGTACACTATTATTACCCACATTACAGATGAGGAAACTGAGGCACACAGGTTAGGTAACATGTCCAAGAGCCACTAAATAAGTATGAGAATATACATAGAGAAAGCCCGAGAAGGGTATACATAAAAGTGATAACAAGATAATTTCCTGGAAGGGGAATGAGATTGGATAGGATTCAATGGTGGCTTTATTTTGTAACAAAAATAATTCATATCTTAGTCAGTTCTGGCTGCTATAACAAAATACCATAAACTGGGTGGCTTAAACAGCAAACATTTATTTCTCACAGTTCTAGAGCCTGGAAAGTGCAAGATAAAGGTGCTACAGATTCAGTGTCTGGTGAGAGTTCTCTCCCTGGCTTGTAGACAGCCACCTTCTTGCTGTGTGCACACACGCCTTTCCTCTGCGTGAGTGTGGAGAGAGGATTTTGGTCTTTTCCTCTTCTTTTAGGGGCACTAATACCGTCATGGGAGTTCAACCTTCATGACCTCAGCTAAACCCAATCAATCTCCCAAAGCCCCCACCTCCAAATGTCATCACAATAGGGATTCGGGCTTCAACATACCAATTTTGGAGGGATACAAACATTCATCCATAGTGACAGGTAGATAGATAGATAGATAGATAGATAGATAGATAGATAGATACATAGATGATAGATGATTTATATATATATAGATAATTTTAAATCAAGAAAAAATAGTGGAGAGTAAAAAGAAAAGTGATCATTCTTCTGTCTTTTTAGTCTTAACGGAGTGAGAAACTTTCCATTGATCTGAAATCTTCCCTTTGATACATGTTTGTAGAATATCTTAATCACATATTTGTAACTCTTGCTCACGCAGGCGGCATGAACCTTAATAAAGATGGAAAGTTAAGGATTAGCTGACTGTCAAAGGGTGATGCAAACCTCATGGGTGTTCCCCAAGGCTCAGACCCTAAGAAGGAGGGAGTTCCAAGGATAAGGAATGACTTTATTGATCTGGTGTTCCCAGGCTTCACCCTGTAGAGTCACTGAGACTCTTCTCAAGTCTCTGTAATTTCCCCATAAGGTCCTAGAAAATTCTCAGAGATTGTCCTCCATGATTGTTTGTGGCTCCCTATAGGGACAAAGCTATGTTATCCTCCATTCCAGGATCTCATTCAACACTCCTCTAATTGCTATCATTGTTTCCAAGCCTGCAAGTCTTGTCAATGAAATAATTCTCTCTTCCACCAGTGTTGACATTTGAAATTTGGTGTGTGTGCGCAGCCTTTTCAAAAGGGAATTGTAGCACTTTCTTTTGTAATAGCCCTAGCCCAGAGCCAGTTGTGTAACATTCTCTCTGAGAGTCAGTAGACATTTTAATGAAACTGATTCAAGTGTCTTCTTTCTGCTCGGGTCTAAAGGGATCCGAGGACTTTAAGGTTCTGCTACCTTGAGATGTGTTTCCTGTAGACTCGGGCACCCTATTCTAAGTTTAGGAGAAGATTTGATCTACTCTTCTTGTTCAGGAATCTACATTTTAGTGTCCAAGAACATGACTTTAACTTCCTTTCACTCATCCTCCAAGAGACCTATCAGGCCCTGGTGCAGACACTGCTCCCAATTCAGTACTCTGGGTTCTTCTGTTCCTGAGTTGGACATTCAGGTGATGATTCTTGCTCTCCTTTGTCTCCAGGTACTTAAAACATACTTGCCTAATGATAAGGTTGGGAAAAACAGGAAAGAGTTTGGAATGTATGAGCTCCTTCGTCTCTTGTCAAGGTTAAAAAAATTGGAATGTTTATTATACACTTAGTCTTCGCTAAGATGAAATATGGAAAAACATATTTATATAAATATTCCCTTAAGACAAAGCCACATTTCCCCCTTCTCCCTTGTTGCATGCTCACACTTTGAGCATACTTTGATGTGAATGCACATACATATATCTCACCTCAAAATTTAAGCTCTGGTGGGGGATTTTTTTCTTCCAATGGTACATAAGTGTTTGAGGTGCAATGGGGTAGGTAGCAGATATTTTCTGACTGTAACACAGACATATACAATCATTCTAGTTTGTTTATTATTTCCTAGGGTAAACAAATCTGAAAGAAGATAGAAATAGCCTTTCCTAAAATGTTATATAACACCTATTAGGTTGGCATCAAACAACAGGTGTTGATGAGGATGTGGAGAAATTGGAACCCATTCATTGCTGGTGTCTTTAATTTTTGTTCAATCTTTCTTGAGAAATAGAAATTTTCGATACACAATCCTAGTTGGACCTCCCACCTCAACCCTTGACACTTTGAAGAGATTATTCCACTGGCTTTTGGTTTTCATGATTGCTGATGAGAAGCCTGCTGCCAGTTTAACTGTCATTCCTTTATAGATAAACTACTTTTCTTTTTTGGCTACTGCTACTGTTGTTACGACTATGATTACTATGATTATGATCATCAGGCCCCAACTATTTTCCAGTTTAACAATTCACTTTAAATTCTTTAAATATTTTGGGCAGTTAATGTATGCCTCTTTCTTATCATTCTGTTCTTTAAATTCCATGAGCATTTACATTTCTTGGGGTTGTATTCAATTTCAGTCAACTTTCATGCCTGAATTTTTTTTTCACTTGTATATTTGGTTGATCTAAATGTATGGAAAACTTGGAGGCCTAAACTTGGAGGATTCTTTTTACCAGAGAGGATTTGTGCTTAATTCAGCTGGGGACATTACTGCTTCTGACAGCTCTCGCCTCCCATGGGTCCCAGGCTTCATCAAAGTGCTTCGGAGCCAAGGCCAGTTTCCAGCTCAGGGTGTTTTGTTTTGTTTTGTTTTCATCTTAGAGGTATTTTTACAATCTGTCAGCCCTGTGATGCCAGTTAATAAAAAAATGCAGAATTTGTAGCAACAGAGCCACTTATGGATCCTGTCCTCTCTATTGCTGGTGATATAAATCTCTGTCTTACTTCAGTTTACTTTACATTATGCCAAGTTTACTTAGTAAAGGGCCAAGCATGCAATAATAGGAAAGATTAGATCCTTTAGCTCATTTCCATAAACCAAAATCATTTTAACAACATGAAATTAAAAAGATTTTGTATCCAGAGACTGACATTAAACTAATTTCTTGATGAACATTTCTTTAGTATAGTCACAGGACTGAGACTGGAATCATTTCCTACAGCAGGAGCTAACATGCATGCTTTGGGCATATGTCTCCATTGCATGAATATCTCATTTATTTGTATTAAAAGATACATTTGAAAAGAGGGTCAATCTTTACTCTAAACAAGAAGATATAAAATAAACCCCACCAAGGACTTTATTTAATTCATTAATTAACGAGGGAACCAGTAATATGTTGCAACGTCTTTCAGCGATAACTAAAGAATTTGAAAAATCTACTAGCCCTTTTTCTGCTATTTGCCTTCTGTCATTATGACTCAGTATCATTCATGAACACAGATGGTCCTGCCCAGTCTGATGCAACTCCTTGCCACCCTTGAGATGCCACTGTTGGGTTTGCAGTAATTGATCCATGTGCATGAGAGTGAGGAAGGGAGGAGAAGTCTTGGCTCTTGGAGTTGCAGTTCCTCAAACATGATGCTGATGTAGACCAATGAATGCATGGGCTACAATGGTTCTTCATGGGAGGACCACCCCACTTGCGGCAAACCAGACTATAGAAGAAAACATTTGTCAAAGAAGAATGGGGATTCTTGCTGCCTAATAGAGAGGGGTGTGGAGACTGTTCCCAAACAGATCTTCTGGAAGTAGGTCAGTGTTCTGGGGAAGTGGCTATGTGAATCCAAAATGTAGCAAGTTGGATACCCAAAATAGTTCTTTCTTAAATACATATTTATTTATTTTTTTTACATTTTTTAAAGATTTTATTTTAAATACATATTTAATAACTAGGTGGTCAATTGGCTGTACCATCTGATCCATAATGCCACCTGGTGATTTATGACTTGTCAACATCAGTCTTCATTGTCCAAACTTCTCAATTCAAGCTGGCTTTTCCCATGAGAATAAAGCACTCTGATACATTTCATGTGCACATCTCAGTTAAGTACTTTCATCATAAACAAGGATTTCAATATGTGTTCTTTGACCACAGTCAAGGGCAGGGAATTCCTGATTCCATTTAAAAACCTCATTAATGTTTCTCTTGTTGTTTTCAAAATATTTTTAAGGAAGTAAATCTTAGAATGATAATTTCTCATTCACATGATTATTTATATTCCCCACATTTATATCTCTTCTAATGTCATTACTGAACTTGTTTTCCTTTTCTGGCCTTTTATCCCCTACTACTTCCTTATTGCTCCCATTCTTATTACCAGTCTTTCATTTTCTCACCAATGTCCTCCCATGAAAGGAGAACTTTATAGTTTACTCCAAATAACTGTTCTGTCCATACCCCTCTGGAGACTTTCTTCGTGGTCTCTACAATTGGTCTTTTCTTTATTTCAGTAGTTCTGCAAACCTTCAAAAGAACCCTTGGGAGTATCTCTTTTCAAGGTCATTATCTGCAAATTCATGTCCATCTTCTCCACTGTGTAAGGAATGAATTTTATGGGCATATTTATAAGCTCCTAATCATTTTGGCAATAAGAAACTACAGTTTCTCATTATTCTTTGAGCCACAAGTTTCCTCCTATAAAAAGAAAAAATAATTTATGGGATGTTAAATGAATGCTTTGCTTTTCTGATATTGCTATATTTATCATTCAATTGTTTATTGAAAAACATTTATTGACTGCTATGTGCCAGGCATTGTTGTAGATACATTGAATAAAAAGATAGAGATGATACCCACCCCCTGGGTGCTGCTGGGAGTTCCCAGTGGGTGCTATAAATATATAAGCAAATGTGATATAGTGAGAATTACTAATAGAGTTAGAAGAAAGTCGTCTGACAGCACACTTGCCTTCTTTTGGGAGATTGGAGATGAGAGAGGACTATAGGAAAGAAGAGGTAGTCATGCAATTATCCCACAGGATGTTTCACAAGGTTTTGAGAGAACAGAGGTTCTCTAGGTAGGGCACACAGGTAGGGGGAGAAAACAAGAAAGAAAAAAAAAGCAGCAGCAAGTAGAAAGGTAAGGATACTTGAAAACCATGACATTTTGAGAAAATGTTGGCTGTAGCAGAGACTATGCTTTCTAGTACAAAGAGGGATGAGGGTGAAAATGTATATGAGGCCCAGAGAGCAAAGCTTCTTACATGTGATGCTACTGCATTTCCATTCATTCTGCAGGTGATGATAGAGTTGAAGACTTTAAAGTCTCAGTTGGCCTGATGTATGGAAGCAGTTTGAAGATCTATTGAAGGAAAGAGATTCCTGGCAAAAGGAAAACCATGTAAATAGTTTAGGCAAGAGGTTACAGGCATGTGGAGGTGGAGATGGGAGTGCAAACTCATATGACCAGGCACTTAATAGACTGCACAACTGAAGAAGATCTGAAGAGTGATGAGGTGTGCTGAGAGAGGGGCAGAAAAAAGTTAAGCGTCACTGAGAAAATTTTGACCTAGACCCTCTGCGTAAACTTCAGTGACATTAACCAAGATGCAAATTCGAGACAGGGAAAAGATGGGTCAGGGCAATGTAGGAAGTTAGTTTAGTTTTGAACATAACAAAATGAGTTTCCACGTAGTTATTGGAGCAGGGGTTGGGACTCAAGAGAGAAGACAGTGCAGGGAAGGAAAAGGGAAGAGAAAACTGCTTTTAATCTGAATGCTAAGAGCTGTGCTAGGTGCTTTAGACTACTATAAGGCACCCCACAGAAAGGGATCTCAACAATTTAGTAGATGTATCACCATTCAAAGCCTAGTAGTTCCCTTGACTAGAGATACCTCTTGTTTTGCAAAATTCACTCCAGTTCCATAGAAATAATTAGAGAAAAAATTAAAGTAATTATACATATGAATATAGATGCCATAATGTGATATGTTAAGTGGTCTGTTTAATCATGTAAATTGGGTATCTTCAGTGCTGAGCTGTGGCCTTGCTAGGTTAGAGGCAACTTTTTCATATACGCAATATTAGAATGAACCATTGGCATTTCCCACAGCGTGTTTTGTAAGATTGATAAATCCAGGCTTTGGCAAATTCACTATTGATAGTTATGGGCCGTGGAGTACAACAGCTTTTGGGTAGAAGGGGGTGGAGGTGCTCCTGAAAGAACCTAGAAAAATAAGTGTGACCCATTCCTGTCTTTCAATGGCACCTGGTAGGACCACACACAAAAATAAAATCTAGAGGAACCAGGTGAGTTCAGTGAAAGAGACAGAGATTTAAGCAGCATCTACAGGAGCCTTCTGGGAAATACCCAATACAGTAATGGTTAGATGAAGGCAAGGGTAAGATGGAGACCAGGGAAGAGCATAAAGGAGGTGGTGTCTGCCCTGAGTCTTTGATGGTGAGCAGTAGTAGTCCAGGTGAAAGGTCAGGGGGAAGGCATTGTAGGGAGAAAAAATGGCAGTGGTGGAGGAAAGGTCCTGGGGTAAGACAATCTAGTGAAAGTCAAGAGCTCCTCACTTTGGTGCCTTGGAGTCCACAGTGCTAGAAGGAGGGAGTGGGAAAGAGCTGAGTAGGAGTAGTAGGGCATCTGGAGTAGGGGGCAGATTAAGGAACTCGGGCTATCCCTGACAATGGCGATAGAAAGCCATCATACGAATTTAACCAGAGGACCAACACATCATCATAGGAGGTGTGTGGAGGTCTCAGTAGAGAATGACCTGAAGGAGGCAAACGTAGTTCTTATACTAGGTCAGGTGAGAAATGCTGAAGGCTAAAACCAGGTCAGGGGTAGGAGGGCCGGAGAAGGAGACAGAACCAAATATGTATCAAGGTGATAGAACTGATTGTCAGCAGAGATTTGGGTGCCAGTGATCAAGGTGGGGAATAAAAAGGTAAGGAAATAGGATGAACATAGCTTTAGACATATTAAGTTGAGGTCTCTATGGACATCAAGAGAGAAGTCCAGGCTGGAGACAGAGATTTAGGGGATGATGACAAGGGAGATGGCGGTGGCAAGCATTTGCTGAGCATCCCCTCCCTGCTGGGCACTGTACTGACTGTTTCCCATTCATTGGGCTGTTACTTCTTGTTCTGCTATATTCTCCAGAGCCCCTATCACCGTTGCATATCCAACAGTCCATTTGCTCATTTGTTCAGTGTCTGTCTCACACCATAGTACAAGTGCCGCAAGGACAAGGATTTTTCTATGTTTTGCTTATCATTATATATCCAGGGTAACACATAGTAGCTACTCAAAACATTTTGGAGGGCGGTACGTGTGCATCGGGTGTATGTGTGTGTGTGGTGTGGTACCTATATGTGATGTATGTGGAAGATGTGTATGCAGAGGGATGTGTATGTGGAAAGGTGTATGGGTGTGGGGAGATGTATGTCGAATGAACGAATGAGTCAATAAAATCCAATAATGCCCATTAACCTGCTTGGGAAGATTGTGCCTTCAAAAACCTCACCTTATGCTAAACTAGCAAAGGCACTTGCTCAGATGGTGTTCCCCACTACTCCCCCTCTCACAGGGACTGTGCGTCCCATCCTATGCCATTGCTTATAGGGAGTTTATAGGGAGCAAGTTGCCTGTCCTCTTAAAGAGAGGGGGGATGTCATGCATCACTTATCTGCAAGTTTTTGTGCAAGTTGCTTGTGCCAGGAAGAGACCTGAGAGGAACCAGCTGAGCGAGTCCTCTCCCCTTGGTGAGACTCACTCCTCCTGGAGCACCAGCTGGTTTTCCCACTCGGGTAAAAAGAGAAAGCAGATTGCCCTTCACTCCATTCTCGGGACAGGCCTGCCTATGGACAGGACTGGCCACATAATATGTGGGTCCCACTGCAGAATTAAATGGGGACGGGGTTACCACTGCTCTACAATGATTATGAATCTAACACTGAGAGCAGAGCACTGACCAAGGGTGGGTCCTTCCAAGTTCAGGGCTGTGAATTAGAGCTCAGAGGTAAGCCACTGGGAGCCCTGCTGCCTACCAGGCTGAGGTTTGATGAGAAGTTCAATCCCCATCTTATAAAATCTTTGCAAACCTGCCCGTTATTGATTTTCTTCTCTTAAACACCAGATGATTTCCTGAGACAAATTACGTGGTGTCCCCTCTCTATAGGTCCTCTTCTCTCTCCTTTGACGATTCCTCTTCCCACCTTTCTTGCAATACTATCTGGCAGTATTGTGAATTCATTTACTTTCAATTCTGGGACCCAAGGCAGGAAACTTCCCCGGCTTACATGTTTGGTGAGTTCCTGAAAATGTGAGCCTATGGCTGTTATTTATATGTGATATTATATCCTCCCGTGGGTGCTCATTAAATTTGCAAAGACTTTCCCACAGGTAGCTCTAGAGCATCCCAAATACTTTAAAGAATACAGGTCAATAATTGCTTATCCATAACTCTGGAATTCCAGAGGTGAAGGGGCAACTCTGAAAACTTGTTATTTTTGGTAAATTATTTAAACCAATGTGAGAATATTTGATAGCAATTATCCCACTTAGTGTGAATATTTTATATGTGTCACTGTAGAAAATGTAATGGGTTCGAGTGCTTCCTCTGGCCCCCGATGGGGATGCTACACAATATACACCATGCACTCACATTACCTTTCTGAAATACAATAAATTCTGAAGTCTGGCCCGTATGGGTTGTGGTTCAAGAACTGTGATCTGATATTAATATACGCTTTGGGAAGCAGTTTGCACCAGTCAATGTATAATCTATTATCACTTGATTCATACACATTCTCTCTGGGAATGTAATTAAGTGGGTATATAAGCCATCCTTTTCTTTAATATTCAAATAAAGGCCAGAAAACATGGTTATATGCTTCCTAGGTCTTTTCATTTCTTTGGGAATACTTGCTGACTTTGGAGTTTTAATATTTAAGTCTTAAATCTTCAGCAATGAATTTCTCATGAATCTATTAGAGATTTATGGACTTAGGAATCCTGTATGTAAGTAGCATAATAAAGAAGTTGCTGTTTTAAAAAGCATGACATTACTGTAACCAATAAACATTTCTAACCTCGTTGGAAACAAGCAAAGGGAGAAAATACAACCCTCAAACACACTTAATCCACAGGTAGAATTACTCAGGGACCAATGATGATGTTTAGTTTTCTATGGAAAGCTCTGTGTAAGGTGCCTGATGGGCCTTTACAGTTTTGTAGTTAGTGAGTGAATACTAACTGTAGTTATAAATAGGGCGGAAATATAAATACCAAGCAAGATGAGTTGAGAGGTTAGCCCTATTTTCCAGATAAATAAACTGAGGCACCAGAATAATGGAAATATCCTTCCTAGACTTTTAAGTGTCCTGTTGGTCCAGAGAGTAACTCATTAATTCCTATTCCCCTGCTTCTTCTTCCTCTTTCTTCTTCTGCTCCCCCTCTTTTTCCTACTGCTGTAGTTCAATGCCATTAGTTGATTCTTTTCTTTACTTAGCGTTTCTATTATCTTCATTGGCACCAAGAGTCTTTCAGTTTTCATGTAAAACATACACAATGTGTTTGGGAGCAGTGATTATCTTCTTGGAGACAGAATGAAAAGGCTGCGAAAAGTGTTAAGAGGCATAGGATGGGTTTTACTGGCCAATCTGAGAAACCCATTACTTGGCAGAGTCACTGAGGTTTCGTAGGATTAACTCTGAGCAAGGCCTAATGGTCATAATTACAAACACTACTAACCAGGAGTCAGATTTGAAAACATTATTGCAATTATGTTTGGGTAAATCTCAATTTATAGGCAGTGACTGTTCACAAAGCATCAGGGAGACTGGCACCGGGCAGATTGGAGAGTGACGCAAATTTTGATCGAGCTTCACAGAGGACTTCACAATATAATTTGGTGTTCCTTATAGTTTAGTAAGGTGAGTTAGAGTTGAACACTGTCTTCCAGGAGCCACATGCGGGAGATGTTTATAGTATACCTATTACAGAAATGAAGTCAGTGGTGGAAGCAGAATTAAAACTTAGGGCATCTGAGGATCCCATGTCTGCTCTCACCCATTAGCCAGAAAGGGGATGAATTGAGTCACCGGTGTGAACTCTGGGGGAGGGGGCCCTAAAATAATTTCTCCTGACTGTGCTACATCTTATCTTGCCACATTGTGGGTGACAGAGCCTGTCCTCATTATCTTATGCCCAACCATGAGCCCTTGTGTAGGAGAAGTGAGAAAAGTGAAGTCTGTGGTGTGATTTTGATTGTCATGTGGGAAGGCGATGTAAGCGACTCCCTCCTCGTGGACCGGGGATCTGAGTGAGCAGGCCTTTCAGGATGGATCCTGGGCACAGCACTCTTTTCTCGGCCTGACAGCTGAGAGTGCACCTCCTACTTCCTTGGCCACAAGCACACATTTTTAATAAGACATCAGTTGAGCAGCAGAATATTGGATATGACTTTTAATTACATTCTGCTTCCCATAAGCTCTACCTCCTCACTGCTAAAGAAAATATCACTGCCTTTGGGGTCACATAGCTTTCTGTGATAGGCAATTTTCAAATTTTACTTAAAAATTCGTGTGAAGATATGACCCACTTCACCAGCTCACGGTGCAAAATCAGGTCTTATTTCTCCTCATAAACCGATCATTATTGACTCTAAGCCTTTGTCATTCCTCAGAGGCTCTAAAAAAATGTGTTCTCGCTGGAAGGGGATCAATGAATAACCCTTTAGAGTGAAGGGAATGGGGATGTTTGGCAATTTGCTCTGAGGGAGACCCTTTCTGTGATTGCCACTTCCTGGGGTTGCTACCAAGATGGGCCACCAAGCATTCCAGGGCAAGGCTTCATCTGCTCGAGAAATCCCAAGGCACTGAAGGGCACGCCAGCTACACCTCTGGATTCAGGGTATGTAGGAAGCTGCTTCTGCTCTTGGGCACATTATCATCTATTGTTGCTTCACACCGAACCAGATATAAATTCCAAGATGTATGCCATCACTTTATATCCATGCACAGACACTTCCCCAGGACGCACACGTCATGGTACCTGGACACTGGTTCAGGAGGGGTCACAGAAAATGTTCTGTTAGAAGAGCTCTCCTCATCCTCTTCATCGACACAGGCCCTGACTGTTGAGCTTAAATTCAGCTTCCCTGGAAGCCCCTTCTCTCATTTGTTGGCCACACTCTGGGCAACCACAGACCATCAGACATCCTCTAATAAATTAGAACCTCAAATATTTAATTCTTTTCCTTCTTGGTGGCCATTTGGCCCTTTATATTAATCTACTGATGGGGATAGATGGCAAAGAAAGGGACCATGCCGATCTTTATTCGCCTATGGAAGCTATGCCTCACAACCTGCCATGCTGACTACAAAATCATTATGTACTTGTCTCACATGACATACTTTAGATGGCATCTAACTACTTTCTCTCTGTAAGAAAACCCAGGGGGGTCTGTTATGCTGCTAAAACTAGAAATGACTAGTGCTGTTTAATGTCAGTTTTCAAAAAAAAACCCTAATAAATAAAACAAATTAAACAGATTTACCAGAACATAAAGACTCCTAACTCTGGGAAACGAACTAGGGGTGATGGAAGGGGAGGAGGGCGGGGGGTGGGGGTGAATGGGTGATGGGCACTGAGGGGGGCACTTGACGGGATGAGCACTGGGTGTTATTCTGTATGTTGGCAAATTGAACACCAATAAAAAATAAATTTATTATTAAAAAAATAAATAAATAAACAGATTTACCCCACCCAATAGTACTGCTGCAGGCTATGTAGTCACCTCAATAGAACTGTTGTTGAGGGAGAAGATGGAGGATTTCTGATAAAAGCGATGTTCCACGTGTGAGAATAACCACATGCATGGATGTTCTGACTACTTTAGGGACCAAGGAGAAGTCCATGGAATCTAACAGAGCCAGGAAAGCTGAGTGTTGGATGGGGAAACCTCCATCTCAGTCCTACCAAATTCAAAGGATGCTTAACTTCTGGACAATGAGGAGATGGATATTCAGGACTCAAGCCGACTGGAGCTGAGAACATTCCATATATTCTTTCTGTTGATGAACATCACCTGGACGGTTTGCACCCCATTCCAGTTTAGGCAAGGTGGAATCACATGTAACGTAATCCTAGATTCTAAGGTAAGCACATAAGGATATTACATATATAAGTATGAAATTATCTTGAAAAGTCCCACAATCTACCCACGGGTTCATAATGTAGTGATTTGTGAGTATAACCCCAGAAGAACATCAGATGCACATCTATTTCCCCTGTTCTTGGGCACACGCATTGAGTAGAGTGCCAGGTGGGATCACCCACCACATTGTTATGTTCTCTCTTCTCTTCAACTGCATGTAATTCAAATCACGAGTTCAATGTGCACATGATGCATCCGCAGTCTAAGTGGGAAGGGTGGACTTCTACATGTGGGGTCTTGAAGGAGTAATAACACACAGGAAAAAGAAATACCGGCCAGGAGATGCAAAAGAAAAGCATAATCCTAAAAACATACTTTGGTGTTGAAGCAGGAAATTTTTTTCTGGTGTTCTCGAAAAACTGCTAGTCTAAGATGAAGCCACTGGAGCTAAAGAAGAGATTGACCTGATTCTTGCAACACTTTCTAAAATGTTTCTAAATCTGGCTTCCAGGGAGGGCGCCACACCAGTTCTCCTACTGTTCTGGTCACTCCTTCTCAGGCTTTTTTGCTCCTTCCTCCTCATCATCTCAACCTCAAAATGTCAGGAGCCTACAGGTCTTAGTCTTTGGATTTCTTCTCTCCTAAATAGACTCTCACTCATTGATCTCTTCCACTCCCATGCTTTATATACCATATATACCCTGATGGTTCCGCATTTATATCTATAGCCAACAGCTCCTCTGGGAGCTCCAGACGCACATATCCAATCACCTACATAACATTTCCACTTGATGTAATAGACTTCTCGAGCAGATATGTCTAAAACTGGATTCTTGATTCCCTATTTCCATCATATTTGTTCTTCCTCCAGCACATTTTATCTCTGCCAGTGTCACCTCCATTCTCCCAGTTGCTCAGGTCAAAAATACAAAGTCATTCTCCATTCTCTTTCTCTCCCACACCACATCTAATTCATCAGCATATGCTGTTATCTGGATATTAAAACACATGCACAGTCTGGGGTTTTCTCATCATCTATGGACATTGCTGTGCTCCAGGCTGTGGGCATCTCCCGCTTAAATCATTCCCATCTTTCCCTAACTGGTCTTCCTCTTAGTGGTCATTCTTCTCATAGTGGTCAGAGATGCCTTTTAAAGATATATATCAGATCATGTATCTCCTTTGTCCAAAAGTTTCTGATAGTTTTTCATTGAGGTGAGAATAAAACCTCAAGCCCCTTTATGGCTTTCAGAAGTCCCCATGATCCGGCCATGGCTCAACTCCTCAACAATTCATGCCTTCTTGGATCCTTCTTTGGCTAATGTCAAGTCACTTGGGCCTTTTAATAGAATACACATAATCCTTCACCTCACTAGAACACTTTAATATATTTTATTTATTTAGTATTTATTTTCTAGTCCTTTCAGCCTGTAGCTGCCTTTTACAGTCTTAGCATAGCTGACTCAAAAAGCTCTCTATAGGGCAGAACAGAGAGTGATTAGAAGAGGTAATCAGGTCTTTCTTCACGCTTCAGATTCTTAGTGCCATGAATCAAACCTATGTTGGTAAAAGGAGACAAGTTATTTAAGTCAACCTCATGGTTGACTTCCTCCATCTAGATATATTTCAATAATTAAAATATTACAGAATCCATTCAATATGTTGTTAAGAGATATGGATAGAAGATTCACAATAGCATTGTTGAAGGCAAAGTTTGGGGAGGGGGAGGATTAAGAAAAATGAACAAAAACATTTTATATTTATAGTGCTTTAAGTCGACACTTCTCAACAAGCCAGTTCCTGTGGTTTAGGGAACACCACTGATGCACACATATCAGAGCCAACCATGCAAAGAGCCAAGTTGCAAAACTTCCGTGTTGGCTCTAATTATATCCCAATTGATTATTTTAAGTTTTTTATGTATCTGGGGCAAATTACAAGAATAACATATCCCAACTGAGTACTATTGTGTGTAAGGTGATGAAAAATTATCAAAACGCAAGCAGTCGGAAAATGGGACTCTTGTGTGTCTTTACTAAAAACAAAGTAAACCTAAAGATGTACTGCAATTGATGAAGATGGAAATTCAAAATTACAGTGACAATTCAAGAATGGAAAAGTCCTACATAAAAGGAATCAAGGTAAATATTAAGACCAATGAAGCTTAAGCGTGATTTGCAATACCTTTAAATAAGGATTAGAAATGTAAATGTGCAGGAGCACCTGGCTGGCCCAGGCGGTAGATAGAACATGTGACTCTTAATCTCAGTGTTGTGAGTTCGAACCCCACAATGGGCATGGGGCCTACCTAAAACATCGAAATAATTTTTTAAAATAAATAAATAAGTAAAAGAAACAAATGTGCAAAGCAGAGCAGTTTTTATTTTTTATTAATTTCTTTAAATTCAAGTTAGTGAACATATAGTGTATTACTAGTTTCAGAGGTAGAGTTCAGTGATTCATCAGTTGCTCATTATGTCACGTGCCCTCCTTAATATCCATCACCGAGTTACCCCATCCCCACTCCCCAACCCTTCCAGCAATCCCCGGTTTGTTTCCTATAGTCATGAGTCTCTTGTGGTTTGCTCCTTGTCTTTACCTTATTTTATTTTTCCTTCCCTTCTCCTATGTTCATCTGGTTTGTTTTTAAAAATACAGTGGTGTATTACGAAGTTCATCATGTAATAATAAAATGGGTCTATTATCCTGGGTCAATTAACAGCAGTTCAGAAGTAGAACAGAGAGGAGTAGACAAAGTAAAATGCATTGAATTCCTTACTATAAATATTACCAGACTGAGTGTTGCTGAGAATTAGAACATGTAGCTTTAAATATGTAACTTACTACTCTAAAAGATGACCCGATTGGAATAAAAAAAATTACAACCTTAAAATCACTATAGAATAGAAAATAAAGATCTTAATGTCAATATAACTGTCAAGAGTCTTTGTGACCTGAAGAAAAAAGACTTTCGTTTTGCAAAGCAATCATTTGCTGATATAAGAGAACTCTATGGGAAAAGATGAGTGTTACAGTCTGTTAAAGATTAATTTCTTTAAATCTTGCACACAAAAGAATGTATATAATATCCATAAGGAGAAATTAGTAGGTATTTATTTACTTTTAACATCAAAAAAAGTCTGTCCTCTTTTTATATATTCAGAAGATATTTAGAAGACATGAAGCACATATTAGGGTTCAAAGTTTCAATAATTTTCAAACAACAGATATTGCACAAAGTATCCAATGGAAATTCCAGAAAGGCATACAAAAAAAAAAAAAGTGCACTTTCCTGCATTTTTAAATCTCAATCTCATTTGTGTGTGTGAGTGTATGTGTGTGTGTGTGTGTGTGTGTGTGTGTGTGTGTGTGAGAGAGAGAGATCGTGCTTGGGTTAACATCTGGTATACAAAATTTAAAGTGTTCAAATATCAATTTTTTTCCTTCTTCCTTAGTAATGGAATCTCAAATTTTTGTTGGATTTGTAGCCAACCAGACTAGACTATTTTCCCCGCCTTCCCTTGTGGCGAGGTCTACACATATGACTGCATTCAGACCATTGAGATGGGAGTTGAAGCAGAGGACAGGACTGCCAGCAGGTATCCTTCAGGGCAAGAGCGCATCTTTCTGCGTCATTTCCTTCTTCCTACTGGCTGGGCAGCGCACAGGGATGCAAACAGCTGTGTGAGCTCCGGTGCTTCGGCTGCTGCAGATGGCTGGACAACAAGGTAGATAATCCAAGAAACCTGATGTCACAGAAGCCCCTGATTACCTTTGAGACAGCAGTTCCTGATTCATAATGGAAGCATGAAACCAAAGTGGTTCATATGCAGGAGTGAGTGGGTGATGGGAAGTGGAAACGAGGGAAGAGTCTACACTTTCAAGATGCCTCACAGGGAAGCCATGGAGATGCGAGGCAGGGGTTTGTGCAAGAGTCAAGGCTGGGGGCGAGTCATGCCTTTTCTGGGTGGGAGCAGAGCACTGGGGAATCTGGAACGTTTATAGCTGGAGGCCAGAGAGAAGTATCTGTGAAGAGAGAGAAGAACCGAACAGATCATGGGAACAAAATATTGCTGTTGGGAGACAGTCGAATCCAAAGCAAATGGAGAAGAGGCTAGTGTCCACTGGTGGAAGAAGGGACACAGATGAAGACAGGTTGGGAAGTGCCAGGTAAGGAAATGGAAGGCCTAGTAGCTCCAGCTGTTTTCTGGAAACTAAGAAGCAGATCAAGTCTTAAGGAGAATAGTCAAGATTCGAAACATCGTTGAGGGATGAGAAAAACTCAGAACACTGCTGAGCATTTCCGAGATCCCACCCAAGAGTGGCCCAGAGGACACAGAGTCTGCCAACGGACAAAGCAGTGTGATTTTCTTCGGTGGGGTTCCGCAGCTTAGCAATTGGAGCTGGCTCAAATGGATCATTGGGCTCTAGTAGACTAGACTCTTTCAAGGCGTATACAGCAGACGATCAAAGGGTTGGTGGAAATGATTGTGCTGACAATGTGGTTGAACTAATAAGCCACGAAGTGCAGACAAGTTAGGAAATGAATTGAAATGGGGTGGGGGGGGTCGGAGAGCCTGGTTGAATGGGTGGATGGAGACAAGGAAGGGAGTGCAGGTGCGACCCTGTGGACAGGGAGGAGTTTTGGCCTGAGGGCTGTGTGGTAGTGGTAGAAGGAGGGAGCTGGGGGTCCCCAGGGAGTATGGGGGAGGCCAGAGGTGCAGCCCAGCCCGAGGGCTGAGTGCTGACTAAGCTAAAGCAGAGATGGGAGTAGGGCAGATGAGAGCACAGGGGCTCAGAGGCCCACTAAGCTGAGATGCGACATGCGGTGCCCAGAACGAAGTTCAAATCACGCATGGTTTTGGAAGGAACAGGTTTAAAGAAGAAAATTGGTCCAAGGACCAACTTGTTGCAGAGGCCATGGCTGTAAACCAAATGCAACAGTATGGAGACATGTAGCCACTGGAAATCAGAGCCGGCCAAGGAATTTGGGTACATATAAAACCTCGAAGATATACACCATTAGCTCCTTTTAATAGTAATTTTTAGAAAAAAATGTGATCACTGTCAAGTCATTGTGAATAACATACGTTAAGTGTGTTTACCATTATTATTATTGTCCCGACAATAAGGATGACATTTTGGTAGGTAGGACCCAACCACGCAAGCCCTCCTCCCTGCAACTGATTTTTTTTTTTTGTTTTTTTTTCTTATTCCAGTAGAGGGCACTCAAAGCTCAAATAAATGCATGACAATCATTTTTACAGCGATTGTTTTATATAATTAAAGCTCATATTGAAGTGAAAAAGAGAAAATCTGATTTAATGAGACTTAATTACTAGTTACGTGTGTAAATTTCACTTACATGAAATAAGAACCTATAAGTGATCACGTGAGAACATGCCTCCCCAGACACTCTCGTTTTCTCTCTGCACACACTGAGAGTGGGAGGGAAAATCTCTTGCCTATGAGACAAGATGGACTTTCTGAATGCGCGTCCACAACGGACACCTGACCCTCGGGCTTCATTTTCATTCCCATCTGACTTCTTTGAGACCGGGCTTAAATAATCTGGAAATAATCCTGTGGGCTACTGGACAAACATCCCTCAGTGACAATGGCCTGAGAAAGCGCCAATGGGACAGAAGTGACGAGGAGGAGAGGAAATCCCTTGTTGGCGAAACTGTGCCACAAATGAGGGAGGTGGCTCAGAGGGAGGTTGTCACCGCCGCGCACAGCCCACGAAGAGTTCTTAGGGAAGCTTCCAGAAGACCTCGTGTTTCGGAGAGCTGTGAAAATCCAAGTATCGTCTGTACTTGAGGGAAGACACTCTTCCAAGCACAAGATTAGCCTTGTGTGGCTTTGGTTGCCAATTTGGCCGGATCGCAGTGGAAGATGTGAACAGTGGTAACGCGGCTGTCAGTATCTTGTCAAGGGTTCTCCTGGAGGAGTCAGACCCTGGGGTCAAGTGATTCTGCAGCTATGGTCGTTGCCACAAGCGGGTTGCCATGATCCAAGCACAGCAGCTTTTCCAAACACAGAGGACATTTCGGTTTGGCTTCACATCTTATGTCAGAGTGAGGTTACTTGCAGGCAGCGAACGGAATCGGTTCCAATTTCCTGTAATAATGATGACCTATCAATATGAATTAGCTTCTTAGGTAGTACGCAGGCTGCTTAAGGGGAAGAGAAGATTCTTCCCCAAAAAGTCTTCTTGGCAGAGATTGTGGACCTGGCATTACAGAGAGTATGTTATGGCTTTATGACTTATTTATAACAGATTTTTTTTTAAGGCACCGTTACAAGATTCTGAGACTTTACGATTTAAACATCTCCACTTCTCTGCCCCCCACCCTCACCAGACGCAGCCTTCCCAGTGCTCATAAACTCTGGATGCCGTAGTGCTGGGATTCAGCCATCGTTCACTTGTGTCAACTCCCTTGAACTCGGGATGCAAGTGCCAGGGGAGCAAAGGTCTGAGAAGCTATGCAAAATGGAATTTTTTAAAAAGCACTTTCTCTTCGTCCTAATAACACGACAGTACAAGATAAAGGATTTAGCGTGTAAGACCTCGAGGGTGTGCAAACATCAATAATGAAAATCAAACAGCTTTCAGCTCACGGGGTTAAGTATAGAATATGTATTTATGGCTTGATTGTAATTGTTGGGCACGTCTCGCCTTGTCATATATTGTTGACCCATCAGGCGGCCGCGGGCCCATTGTTTATCCTTTTTCTCAGCTTCCTGACATTGGCTTGATTCATAGTTGTAGGCGATACACTACAAGGTTGCATCTAGTTTCTAACCCTCTAGCTGAAGGTTCCCCTGTTACGTGGTTGGGCAAGCTAAATATTTTACGGAAAATAACATCAAATTTGTACTAAAGGAAAATTGTTCAAATGAAAGGGAATGCCAAAGGTCTTGACCCTGACCAGCCTGGCCCCGTGTGGCAGCGCCGCAGAGTGGTCCCGGCACACAGTGTGGCTTCTGTAACTTGTGCCAGCTACAACTTCTCCGCAGGTCTGTAAGTTCCTCCTTCTCCCATCCAACCACCCAACCTCAAGATTCTCTGCCCCTACGGATGACTTTTGTAGCACCGAGGATACGTTCTGCTGTGTGTGTGAGAACCAGAAGACCTAGCTAAAAATAGCTTAATAAATAAAGGCCTGGGTGATGACCTTACCTAACAGGAAGTCTGGCCACAGGGTAATTCCAGCGACATTCACTTGATAGCTCAGTGAGGTCAGCTGGCCCGCACACATCTTGTCTTCGGGGTCACAAGATGACTACCAGCAGTATCACATCCTCACACGGTGACATTCACAGAGAGGAACGATCGTAGTTAGCCTGGACCAGTCATCCTCTGTGCTCAGCCCAGATGTGCCCAGGAGCACGAGGAGGGTGTGAACCAGGGGGGTGAAGGCGATGGCCGGTGGGGGTTGCTTAGGTGATGTGCGGTGTAGACATGCACACAACACTCACTGGTAGGTTTCAGAGTGGTCTGAAGGCCCCGCAAGTACCCAAGATGACAAATCTCTCACCATAACACGATTCTGATGGGTAGAGACCACCCTCCTTATTTCGTAGTTTGAAATTTTTCCTCTTTGGAACCTATTCCCAGTTTGCTTAAAGCACTTGGGAGCACGCTAAATTCCACAAGCAGCGTCTCTTAACCCCTCTGAATTTATCTGAATCCTGATCCCTCCAAATAACTAATAAGCAGCATGGCACCCCATGAGACAGATGATGGGGAACCTCCATCATTACTGCTTATGCCTTACTAAGGGTGATGGTGGTGGGAGAGAAGAAGGGTGCCATGTGGCTTCTAGAACTCATCACGATCGAGTTGTAAAACTTCAGACACTCAGTTTTTGCTGCCCTTGTGTTGCATGATTTCCTTCCAAAAAAATCCAGAATTTACCAGCTATTACCCCTCTTGCCATTTTCAGGGGACCTCGTCAATTCAAGATGGTGTTTTGCCTATGACCAATGTGAGGCTGGCTGCCCTTCTTTTGTGGGAATGGTCACTCAGATAACATAATTCATGGCCAGGAGACATGTTATGTGCCTCCCACTCTGTCCTTTAATCTCAGGCTTCATTATCCCTGTCTGAGATCCTCCTGCTACTGGTGATAGAGAGGAAAATGGGGCTTTTCTGTTGGCATGAAGCTGAGGTTCCTTCTCACCCTTTTCCCCCTGAGCTGGGGCTGCAATGTAGAGTTGGAGGAGACAGACATTCTAGAAGGACAACTGCATTCATAAAGTATAAGAGAGCTGAGGTTCCAAACACCAGAGGGTGAATCAGGATGTTCTCAACAGTCAGAGCAACAGGAGGAGGAGGATGTCAACTGGGAAATGGATCCCAAAATTCAGTCAGGACAGTGTGAGCAGGAGAAAGCACACGAGGATCAGGGGAACAGAGAGGGTGACAAGGGGACTGAACAATTGACGGATACACCAATCAGCCAGCCTGGCTCAACCAGGAGCAGTTTGGGTAAAATCGGTTTTCCAAATCACTTACGCCGCCCATGTATTGCGGCCTTGAGACTGTTAGTGATGAAAATGAGAACACATTTCTACGTTGGGGAGGGGAAATTTTATAGAGGTTACTTTGGGAGCCAAAGCTATTCATCCTCAGTGTAATGCGAGTTTCTGTCAGCAACCTTTCCTGATAGTTTAACCTCATCTGCTCAAGATTCTTTCTAGATTTGGGGATAATTACTCACATGCCGTTAAACTTTATGTTTGAGAGGATCGCGCTGATGTGGAATTTCTGGTGTCTGCCTTCCTGTTATTGCTACAGATTTAGGTGTGCTCTCTTGCAGAGCATCACCCACAAGTAGCCTTGTGTCACTAGGCAAATGGGTTTGACTTCAGATGAGAATTTAGTCTACAGATTCACATCATATGGAACAATTAAGCTGTTTTCTATTATGTGCTAGTCAGAACATTTCAGCAGATATGTATGTGTATAATAATATATAATTATATTTAGTTACATCATATTTTATAAATATATACTTAAAATATACATATCTATATATATCTATCTATCTATCTATATATATATATATATCAATTTAGAGAAAGTTTGTGGCTTCAGCTAATAGAAACTCTGACTAATAGGGACTTAACCAAACGTAAGCTTGTATTTTTCGGCTAATGCCTCTGGAGACAGAGCCTTTTTATCTTTTTGCTCTCCCATTCTCAGCACAATGGCTCATTGCCTCAGTGTCACTGGACCGCCGCTCCAGCCCTAATCATCTCATCTGCGCTCAAGGCCAGAGGTAAAGGAAATCACTCCCTTTATCAGGAAAGGATAGGCTTTATTGGCCAGAATTGAGTCATATGGACACTGGTAGCTGCAAAGAAAGCTGGAAAAGCATGTTATTGATTCTTGCAGCCTTAACTGAGGAGGTGGCCGAAGGCAAACGGGGCTAGGGAAGGGCATGGAGCCAACTAGCCAAGGATGACCACCACACCTGCTATAGCAAAGGTCCCAAACAGGGATGATACTAAAACCTAAAGGCAAGCTCTTACTTAAATGAAACTTTGTGCGACATACCACAACAGCCCTGAAAAATAGGAGAAGCTTAAAAGTTCACAGATAGAATCAAACAGGCCGAAAGCTGGCAAGTATGAAGGATAGAAACAATTTTTAAAATCTAAGTTGTTTCTTTGCCTTCTTATTTTTCTTTAGTTAAAACTGCCTGCAGTATAAAGTATTTTATTTATTTAGTTGAGAGAGAGAGACAGAGATAGCAACAGAGAGCATGAACAGGGGAGGAGCGGGAGAAGCAGGCTCCCCACCGAGCAGGGAGGCTGCGTGGGGCTCGATCCCAGGACGGCGATCATGACCTGAGCTGAAGGTAGATGCTCAACCCACTGAGCCACCCAGGCACCCCATGCCTACATTTTCTAAAGGAATTTCAGAAATCTTTTAAAGGTGTATAAATGATTACAGAATAACACAGGTTAAAATTGGAACAAAGGAATAAAGGCTGATTAGCTGAACCTATTACGGTGATCATTTCACAATGAACGTAAATCAAACCATCATGTCATATACCTTACACATATACAGTGATATTTTTTTTCAATTATTTCTCAACAAAACTGGAAAAAAAAAAGTTTTTTTAAATAAAGTTGCAAGCAAATTGCAAGCAGGAATCTGACTAAAAATGCACTCACTCCTCATTGAGGTAAACATATATTAGGGGTGGACCCCAAATTTTCCTTTACTCTCTCTCTCTGATCTTTTGCTTTATGTTCCCCCTAAAAGAGACCCTGCTAGGTCTCCTTCAGTTGCAGGGGGAATGAGCTCCTCTGGGTCCTGGAGCAAAATCAGTGGGAAAGGCAGGCATCCGTCCACAGTGACCTCCTCCCTCCTGAGTTATGCAGCCGCTTCTTGGGACTGAGGTAGGTCTCCACGGCTGCTTGGCCACTTAGAGTGTTTCTTCAGTGCTTCTCCTGTTAAGGGACATTTGATTACTATTATTATTATTCAGTTCATAAGCCCTTTTAGTTACTTTCTTTCTTGGATTAAAGGAGAAAAGAGAGAGACTTAGTCACTGAGGCTTCCAAGTGTCAGGGCCTGGCTCTGTGTCTCCCTGTGGCTCCTCTCATCTTCCTGCTGGCTGGAAGGAGTCATGTGCTGTAGGTGGAGAGGCCGAGGTTCAGCCCCGTTGAGTTATGTGACCATGGTTTGGCCCAGTCATCGGCAGAGCTAGGTTGGAGCTTGGATCTGACTCTGAAGCCCAGGCCTGTCCATTATGCCACTTTAAAGGAACTGCATGACTGCACGTATTCATAAACCTGAGGTCCACTGTCAGAGCAGGCCGTCATCAGAGGCTCAGCCCTTCTCCACTGTTCTCTCTGCTTTCTGAAGGCTGTTCTAGGAAGATTCCTGCGCTTGGAATTAGAAGGCTTGCTTATCACTTTCTGTTCTTTTACTTAATAGCTGTGTGACCTTGGGTAATTCATGGAAGCCTCCTGAAGCTGGGTTTAGTCATCTACAGACCTAAGGCAATGACAGGGCCCACTCCCCCACCCCTGTGGTCACCTCAAGGCAGGACTGGCGAGAGGGGAGAGGTTGGCATAAAACTCAAATGACAGCCTCTGCGGTACAGACCTTGGAAGGAACATAAGCTTCAGCCACATTCCATGCGTTGTCTTAGGTATTCATTACTGGAATCTCAAGATGTGGTTTCAGAGAAAATACATTACTTTTCCGACCCTGGTTCACTCGCTTAGGAGTCTCCATGGAACACTCGGTAGACTGTTCCCTAGTGTGCACCAATAGCAACAACAGCAATGTGGCCATGTTGAGAGGTTAGGTTACTTGACAATCCCTAAAGTGAAAAGAAGTGAATCCTCCTAGCCTCTCTTACCTGCCGCGAGGGTAGTTACTCTGGAGAGGGAGGGCTTTTGGCTCCGACATCTCATATGGCTGATCCTACACACAGCTGTTAGAGCAGGAATCAGCACTGGTGAAATAAGCACAGGAACTGCTGGATAAAATAGATCCTAACTGATTGGCATTTCCGTGCCTCCCTAAAACACGAACTGCCTGTATACTGCACTTACTCACACCCAAGGACACGCACACTTGCGCTCCTCTAGGCGGGCTCACATGCACAAACATATGCCATCGCACCGGGAACCTCTGAGGAGAATTCTTTGGGAAGAAGGTCGGCTTTGGAGAGCCAGCTAAATATCTTGCAGACCCTGTGGGGATGGTAGCCACCATGCAACCACAGAGTCAGGCAGTCTCTGGATCCAGGCCTCTGGATCCATGGTCCTCTGACTCAGCATTGTTTCAAAGATTTAGAAAAAAAAAATAAGTGGAAAAAATATTTCCCAGTGATGAATAGATGCAGAGCAAAATCAGCTTCTACCTAGAATCCAGGAATATATTTTTGGATCTGGTGACCTGGAAAGAAGACATTTGAAGCAGGGTCCTCCCAGCATGACTTCCAAACCAGCCTCACAGTTCAGGGAGTATACGTGCACAGGACAAGCACCAGGCTGGCGCTCGAAAAGAAAATGGAAACATTCAAAGGAGGCAGTAGGAACATTTTTTTGACTGTGCAGCCAATCAAGCAATGGAATAAATTACTTGGGAAAACATTTGGGCCTCCCTAAATAGAAACATTCAGGAGAAAAGTGAGATGGAACACACATTCCCATTGTCATTATTGAGCAGTGTTTATTGAGTGTGGACAGGGTACTAGGTAGCTTTCCAAATGCAGAGGCACCCCCAGTTCCTGTGGAAAAGTGTGGGGAAGAGCTGCATGTTGGCAGATCCCGGCTGTAGCAGAAGCCATGACTCATGAAGACCCTGTGGCTCCGTGGCAAGTTTACAAACTCTTGAGATGCCTCCTGCTCAGAAGACTGTGTCTTGGGTTGGTTATGAACACAGAAACTTTAATTATTGTGATTGTTAAGAGTAGCCCTCATAATCAATGCACTTAGGGTCCTATGTGGTATTTTATGTGCTATCATGTTTTAAACCACTACTAATCAGACAAATCATCTCTCTTGCATATTTGATAAACTGTGATCAGTAATAACAACTAAGTTGTGATGTCATGTTGAATAGGAACAGGCTGATTAACAGGTTATGGCATGAGTACAGGCTGGAAAGATGTACATGAGGCAGAGAGAAAGGTAAAGACTAGAGAAGCCTTTGTTCTTGTCCAAAATCTTCTTGTATAATAGAATAATCTTATTGTAATACTGAAGGGAGGAAATTGGTCGGTCAAAATGCACCGTGAAAGCCTTGCAAAAAGATCTGCCTTTCCTTGGAATCAATTTACTGATGGAAAATAGGAACACAGTTGAATTGATTTGTTGTTTCACAGGGAAAACATACTCTTGATTCACCTTTTGGTTACCTTCACTACTGACCACCAAATCAAGGATCTGGGAGATTTCATTAACTGTCATTTCATTGGGGCCCGCTTGGCCAAACTATTCATTGACTCGGGAAATAAAACAGCACTTTTCATCATACAGAAGAAAGGACATTATGTTATCCTCCTCAAGTTTTGACTCCTGGCTAGTCAACCAAGCATCCCCTTTCACTGCAGAGGTGGGCCTTTCCAATGGGGCTAACATATGACCCTTTTCTCATATTACCCTTTTTTTTATTCTATCCCTTTAACCTTTCTGCATCAATTGTGGGACAGTCACTTCCAGAAAACAAGGGGACAGATACTGACACTGGAACCATCAATCCCTTGGTGAAGCCCTAGAATTATCCCCTCTGCAAAGCCCTCCTGCAGAGGTAAAAATGGAATTACCTCTATAAAAGTGCCTTGGGAATTGTAGGTTTTCATATACACCATTGGTACAAAGTATCACAGAATCAGACATCTTCAGAAGAACACTTGTCAGATTCTAGGACTTACTAACAATCCTCCTTTCAGAGTATTTAACCCATCACAGAAGTCAGAGAACAGACCCAAGGAATCCACATACCCTATATAATTACAAACACCAAATAGGAATAGCTCACTTTGCAAGTGAAGATGAAGAGGAAAACAAAACAAAAAAAAGACCAACGTAAGAACTCAGTTGAAAACAGAGTATTCATAATGTGGGGCATTCAGCAGAAAAGTATTCTTCCTACAATTATTTACTATTACAATTATTCAGAAATTTGGTATCCTAGAGCAGTCTAAGAAAAAGTGACCTAAAAAGATGTGGTAAAGGTCAATGGAATTTAGAAAGGAAGAATGAACAAAGAGCTAAGTGCGATGAGAAAGGATTGTAAAGGAACTAAATTTGCCAGAGTAGAGTTAAAATCTTTACCAGAGGATATAAAGAACAAATTTCATACTGAATGAAATTTGACATTGATGAGAATGACACACTTCAGTGACTCTTCCAGAAAGAAGAAACATACCAAGAGATGAACATGAAGAGAAAAGATATGGCATTCCTAAAATGCAAAGCCAAGGTAGGAATGATAGATGTTCCTGGAGAGGAAACAAAACGTTTCCTATATAAGAAAACTTTCTTGAACTGGAAGAAACATTACAATGTACAGATTGAAAACAGCTAACTCAGTTTCAGGGAATGTCAATAAAAAGAAGCACCTGTGACTCTATCATGATGAATGTTTGAATTACAAAGATTAAAAAAAAAGGACCTATAAGCATCCATGAAGAAAATAAGAGGATAGTAACAAACTAACTTTGACAGCAACGACAAAAAAAAATCAAGCTGACTGCAGACTTTTCCGGAAGCAAACATGTGAAGGCCACAGAGAGAGATCAATAGAAAGGTTAAGATTAAGAGAGTACTGCTAAATAACTGGATTCGATCAAGTTTTTACTCACATGTGATAACCCAGAAAGGCATTGTGTGATATGTATAAGTTAATAAAATGTGTTATAGCACACATTTTGAAGACTGGCTTGTAGACAAATGCTACAGGACAATTATGTGTTATGGTAGGATTATGAATGAAGGCTGGTGACAGATACTTGTATAAATGTATTGTTTCCAAGGCGATTGATTGAAATGACTTCATAAGATATTGACTTAAATTCCCAAAAGGCCCTAGGAAACTAACAGTTGATGAGATTCATGGTCTCTATATTTAGAGAAACCAGGATTTAGCTAGATTAAGTGGTATGTCTCAGAATCTCAGTAGTACAATGGAAGAGGGCATTAGTTATCAGATTAGTATTACCTCTTTCTATTTTGATTTAATTTTAGGAAGTTTATATAAGAAAAATGAAAGAGAAAAGGAAGTTGCTTAACGAGTCAATCATGCTTAAATTCCTCTTCTCTTTCCTAAGGCGAGGTTAGTGCCTATGTCGAATTAGAGTTTTCTCTAGATTTCACTCATAATATTGTCAACTCCAACAAGAAGGGCCTTTGATAATGATGGGTTCTGACTTTTAAAGTCCTTGGTATGCTCCAGGCACTGTTCTAGACGCTAGGGCATAAAACATAGGGAACTAAAGCAAACGAAATCATGTGCTCGTGTCTCCCACCGTCAAGAGTTAGGCTTTAGGGATAGGCAGACCTACCTCAACTACAGCAAAGGGTACTGGTTTGAGCCTGGTAACTAATATGCCAGCTGTGGTAGTTAATGCCCTTCCTCTTTGCTGTTGAGGAGACAACCCAGGATCACCAGGCATGAGGAAAACCAAAGTTACAAAAGACAAATAGAAAAAATACTGGTGGAGAAAATAAATTAAGGGCCCAGAACAGAAAGTGTCTTTTCTAAGGGCACTTTTGAAAAGTGCCCTTAGAACTATTTTAGAAGAAATTAACCCAAAGACATAAAAGAAACAGAGACAATACAAAAGCTTTTACAGACTAAAAATATAAGTTGAAACAGAAATAAAGGAAGGGCTGGAAGGTAAAGTTGAAGATGTCTCTCAAAACACAGAGCAGAGATATGGAAAAAATATGAAAGAAAGAAAGATGAAAACAATGGAAGCATTAATCCCAAAGTGCCAACATCTGATTAATTAGCAGTCAAAGGCTGTGGTGGCACAGTTTGCTTCTGTTGTGGTGGTGGTGGTTGTTATTGTTTATGTATTAGTAAAAATAATAACTAACATTTGTTGAGGGATTTCATTGTACTGGAATCTGGGCTATGGTCCTAATCCGCAATGTCTTGCTTTATTACCCTACCAGTTTTTTTTTTTTTTTTTTTTTTTTTTTTTTTTTTTACTGGAACAATGGGATTAGATCAGAGAAATATTTAGAAGGTAAATGAGTATGATGTGGTTATTGAGTGTATTTAGTTGTGAGGAAGAGAAAATAGTCAAGGGGTAACTCTCAGTGACTGGATGGCAATAACCAAGATCAGAAATGCAGAAGTAGGGGCAGGTTTTGCCTGGAAGAAGATACGTTCACTTTTCACATGTTGAGTTGAAGGTACCCGAAGGATATCAGAATGAGTAAGATCAAGAGATGGTTGGCTTAATAAGCTTGAGGCTCAGAGAAAAGGCTGGGCCCGAGAGAGGTTCAGGGATCACCCACATATTGGTTGAAGCCAGAGTGGATACAAGCACTCAAAGAAAGTCTTGAGTGTAGACAGAGAAGAGCTGATGCCAAGGCCAAGGTAGCCTGAGGGAGAGACTTGGAAGGAGTACTCAGTGAGGGGATCTTGGGACCAGAGTGTCAAATGGCCAGGGGACAAGAGAGGCCTGGGGAGGAAGTGGTCAGGGATGGACACCAGTGCACTGGAATGTTCTACATAGAGGATGCTATTTGGTAGTATTTGTAAGAATGATTTTAATGTCATTCTGGGAACAAGCCAGATAACAGCTAAAGAATAAGTGAGAAATGAATTTGTCAAGTTCTTTGCCTGATTTCTGTGTGACTTGAATGAATAAATCCTCTATTAGTAGATATTAGAGGATTAAGAGATAATGTCTGCAGATTATTTAGCAAGGTGCCTGGCATATAATAAATGCTCAACGAATGCAGGAGGTGTACATATATGCATATGTATTGATTTTTAAACCAATGTATCATAGTGATTGGGTGCATAAATTTTGGATCTAGATAGACTTGAATTTGTAGCTTAGCTCTGCCACTGTGTACTTGTGTAAATTTAGACCAGTCACTTTATTACTGTGGGTTTTTTTTTTCATCTATAAAATGGAGGGTGAAGAAGTATCTACCTTCTAAAATGATTTCTAGGTATTATCCATTTTTTTTAATTGTGAATAGTATACTAACTTCTGGATACTTATTTAGTTACCAGGCTGAACTCTCATACTAGTATGTGAATTCATAGAGTCAGGGTTCATCAGGTATGTAATGGTGAATACAGTCTGGTTTAATGCTGGTTTGAGTTTGTCCTCCCTAGCATTCTCTTTTCCCCAAAAGAGAGGAAGAAAGCCAGGTCTTTTGTGTATCTTTGTCCTGGGTGTCTCTGCGGGGCAGACTCCTGCTAAACTTGGGAAAGGCAACGGTGGCTCTCTGGAATAGGGAGGGAAGAGAGGACATGGCCCAGGGCAGAGAAGGAGAGGTGGATGGAAGTGGGCACCCACCCGAGGAGCAGTGGAGACTTGCAGGAGGCTGGAAGGTGCCCTGAGAGAGTAGCAACGTGTCAGACCTTGTGGGACCTTATGGCCCCAGCACCAGCCAGCTGGGGACCTCGGAATAGAGGGGTTTTCCTTTGGCTAAGACCCAGGAAACATTAGAATGAGGGGAAGGCAAAAAATCATAATGGAGATTTGATTTGCCATTGATGTGTGTTGATTTGAGAACTAAAGAAATGGAATGAGTCTTGCACACGAATTTGTGCACTGAAAAATTGTACCTGCAGCAAACTCATACTATTTACCAAGACATAAATGTAACTCGCTTTTATTTCCCTGAGACTTTCCCATTATTTCTATTTCTTGCCTTGTTATACTGACAGAATTTGCAAAGTAATTAAGATGTCACAAATTAAGAATGAGGAGCAAGTGAGGGGTGCCTGGGTGGCTCAGTCAGTTAAGTGCCTGACTCGATTTTGGCTAAGGTCGTGATCTCAGATCATGAAATAAAGCTCCACATCAGGTTCCGGGCTCCTTGGAGAGTCTGCTTGACATTCTCTCTCCCTCTCCCTCCCTCTCTCTCTGTCCTTTCCCTCCCCCTTCTCTCTCCCTCTTTTTTTTTTTTTTTAAAGAATGAGGAACAATTTAGCCATGACCTGCCTAGACCAAGACATCTGAGGAGGACTGCAGGTGAAATAGATGATGATCCCTCCATGCCTTCCAGCCCATGAGACTGGGAAACTAGTTGACCTCTCCTACCCCTCACCACTCTCCACCATCTCAGAATTTAGGTGCAAGGGGCAATTGGGAGATGCCAAATAGAATGAGGTTCATTCACTGGCATTTGGCAAATAAAAGGCTCATGGTAGAAATTCAATGCAATTACAGAAAAACAAAGTAAGTTAACTATCCTGACCACAAATGTATGTAGATTAAGACTCATTCCCACTCTTACTCCAATGCTTCTGGAAATTTCTACCTTGTGTAATATCCTCATGAAAATAGGTACAGCAAAAAACAGTTGAATGCTATTATGCAAACCAGGGACTCATAAATTAAATTCGTTTTCATCATTAGCTCCCTTCGTTTTTAAATCAATTTTTTTAATTTAAATTCAGTTTGCTGACATATAGTATAACATCCAGTGCTCATCCCATCAAGTGCCCTCCTTAGTGCCCATCACCCAGTCACCCCATTCCCCCTCCTACCTCCCCCTCTGTAACCCTTTGTTGTTTCTCAGAGTTAGGAGTCTATCATGGTTTGTCTTCTTTTCTAATTTTCCCCACTCAGTTTCCCTCCTTTCCCTTGTAATCCCTTTCACTATTTCTCATACTCCACATATAAGTGAAGCCACATGATGATTGTCTTTCTCTGATTGACTTATTTCACTCAGCATAATATCCTCCAGTTCCATCCACTTTGAAGAAAATGGTAGGTATTTGTTAATTCTCTTCTAATAACTGTTAATACAGGTAATCACTACACTTAAAAGTTTTCTCGTGTCATGAGAAATGAATATAGAGATACCACATATATTGTATATTAAGTATGAAAGTTTAAGGTCAATTAATTGTCCTTAATTAGGTTTGTCAGTCTTTCTCTCCATCCCAAATTGAGGCCTTCAGAGAATTGTCCTTCCCAGTAATCCCTTCCAAAGGGCTCTATGCTTGCACACCTCCTCTTTACACTGTACCCACTCACTTTGCTACACTGTGGGTAAGCTACCAATCACTCTGTTTTCACCCTAAAAGGTTGCTACACCATCTAGATGCTGACGTTGAGTCCTCTGTGGACATTCTCCTTCCACTCAAGCATGCCTACTTTCCTGTCATTCCCGGATCCTTCAGAACCTGGGCGTGGGTAGGAGCCACTCAGGATTCTTATTGCTACCCACTGCTGCTCTAAGTAAGAAGGCAATGGAGTTTGGAGGTAACATGCATGGACTTTAGTGGGATTAAAATCCTGGCTCCACCAGAGCACATCCTTGGACAAGTTATTTTGTGTTTCAGAGCCTCGGTGGCTTCATTTGTAAATAGCAATGATATGAAAACCTACTTGAGCAGGCCATTCAAAGGGTTGAAGGAGATCACACATTTATCAAGCATATTGACCCAAGCCCAGCAGAGGTGTTTGACAAATAATAACTAACAATGGCATCACCTTTATTACATTTTCACTTTCGTATAAAATCAGCTTGAAGGCATTGGGTATCCAGTCGCACATGTTCTGTGCCTAACCCCACCTCAGCTTTTTTATTCATCCTATCCTCTCCTACAGATCTTTGAATTCCTTAACACCAAGGAGTTTTCATTCTTGCTCCACATAAGAAATCTATCCCCATGGCCACATCTTGTACCTTTTCACTGTTTAGAACTGTTTGTCTTCTAAAATCTTGAACCTCGATATTCTGTTCTCTGAGAAACACTTCCTGTCAACTCTCTCTGGCTCCAAACACACCATTTCACATCACCAATGCCTCTGATTCCTGGATAATTATGTTTTCCACAAACGATCAGTTGCTTTCTGGCTTCACTTCTTTTTGCCACGTTCAGATCCCCGAGGTCACCTACCACCTCCTTATTGACATTTCCTTTTAGCTCCACTCTTTGCTGCCCTTTCCTGGCTTCCTGCCCCACCAGAACCTGAGTCTAGATCCCTCCACATGTGCTGCCCAGTGTGGTAGCCAGTCAGGACAGGCACACGTGGGCTGCAATGACTATCGCGCAGCACCAATGATGGAACATTTTCATCATCACAGAAAGTGCTACTGGACAGCAATGCTTTAAACAATTTACTTTTTCTCTTCTACACCTTGTGGTGAAGGACACTGATGGGTTAGACAGAATAGCTATGTGGTTAGTGCCCCTTGAAACTCTAGTGTGTTCAACCTCAAGGATCCTTAAGAATGCCTGAAGCTGTTCTGAATTAGCTCTTAATTAGCTCTGCCTCCTACCTCCTTTGGCCACCATTACAAAATTTCAACTGGTTCCCCAAACCTGCCACTTACTGCCTCCACCACCTAAAGGTTCATCACTCTCAGCAGATGCACTGGCCTTCCCTTTTCACTGCAAAATCAATATGATTAATAAGAATTCTCTTAATTCCCTACCCTGTCAGTTATAACCACATCTCTCTATGCCCACACTTTGTTTTTTCTCCCTAATATTTACAGATAATCTTTCCACCTGTGCTTACGATTCCCTCATCAGTCCACAAATATTTATTGAGGAGGTACTAAGTGTAAGGACAGTCTTAGGTTCTGAGATTTAGCTGTTAACAAAACAGTGTCCCTAGCCTCATTCTTATATTGTCAGGTAGACAACAAAGAAATATTTGAAATGCTCATAAGCAGAATGAAAAAAAAAACAGGCTGGGTATTAGGGAGTGGACTCCACTCCATTAGGGTAGAGTCAATTGTTATTTTATATTAAGCAGCCAAGAAAGGCTTTATTGTCAATGCAAACCCTATCAAAATATCATTGACATTTTTCACAGGGCTGAACAAAAAGTCCTAAAATTTGTGTGGGACCAGGAAAGACCCCAAATAGTCAGAAGGAGGTTGAAAACGAAAATCAAATCTGGTGGCATCACAACCTCAGACTTCAAGCTATAGTACAAAGCTATAATCATCAAGACAGTGTAGTACTGGCACAAAAACAGACACATAGATCAATGGAACAGCCTAGAGAACCCAGAAATGGCCCTCAACTCTATGGTCAACTAATCTTTGACAAAGCAGGAAAGAATATCCAACAGGAAAAGGATGTTAACCCTTTCAATAAATGGTGCTGAGGAATTGGACAGCCACATGCAGAAGAATGAAACTGGACCATTTTCTAACACCATACACAAAGATAAACTCAAAATGAATGAAAGACCTAAATGTGAGACAAAAATCCATCAAAATTCTAGAGGAGAACAGGCAACAGTCTCTTCAACCTTGGCCACAGTAACTTCTTGCTAGAAATGTCTCCAAAGCAAGGGAAATAAAAACAAAAATGAACTATTGGGACTTCATTGAGATATAAAGCTTCTGCACAGCAAAAGAAACAATCAACAAAACTAAAAGGCAACATACAGAATGGGAGAAGATATTTTCAAATGACATATCAGAAAAAAGTCTAGTATCCAAGATCCATAAAGAACTCATCAAACAAACGACACCCAAAAAAGCAAATAATCCAGTCAAGAAACGGCAGAAGATAATGAACAGACATTTCTCCAAAGAAGACACAAATGGCCAACAGACACATGAGAAAATGCTCCACATCACTTACCATCAGGGAAATACAAATCAAAACCACAATGAGATACCACCTCACACCAGTCAGAATGGCTAAAATTAACAAGACAGGAAACAACAAATGTTGGTGAGGATACAGAGAAAGGGGAACCTTCTTACACTGTTGTGGGAAGGCAAAGTGGTGCAGCCACTCTGGGAAACAGTATGGAGCTTCCTCAAGAAGTTAAAAAGAGAGCTACCCTACAATCCAACAATTGCACTACTAGGTATTTCCCCAAAGATACAAACAAGTGATGTGAAGGGACACCTATACCCCGATGGTCACAGTAGCAATGTGCACAATAGCCAAACTGTGGAAGGAGCTGAGATGTCCATCCACAGATGAATGGATAAAGAAGATGTGGTGTATATATACAATGGAATATTCCTCAGCCATCAGAAAAGATGAATACTTATAGTTTACTTACCGATGTGGATGGAACTTGAGGGTATTATGCTGAGAGAAATAAGGCAGTTTGAGAAAGATAATTAGCATGTGGTTTCACTCATATGTGGGATATAAGAAACAGTGCAGAAGATCATAGGGGAAAGGAGGAAAAACTGAATGGGAAGTCATCAGAGAGGGAAAAAAAACATGAGAGAGTCTTAACTATAGGAAATAAACTAAGGATTGTTGGAGGAGAAATAGGTGGGGGGATGGGGTAATTTGGTGATGGGCATGAAGGAGAGCATGTGATGTGATGAGCACTAGGTGTTAAAGGCAACTGATAAATTATCTGAAACTAATGATGTACTACATGTTGGCTAATTGAATTTAAATTAAAAGAAAAATAAAGGCCTTATTGAACTGGAGACAACTGAGAAGAGAGTCAGGAAGTGAGCCAAGAAGCTGTCTGGTGGAAAAAATGAGGAAATTCCTAGCAGCAGGAGTGGTAAGTGCAAAGGCTCTGGGGCAGGTGTGGGCTCAGTATATTGGAAGGATCGCAAAGGGGCCTAATATGGGTGGACTATAAGTGCAAAGATAACACAGAAGAAGTGGTCAGGGGCAAAGGCAGATCACGTAGCTCCTTTCGGCCACAGTAAGGACTTTGAGTGTGTTAAGAAGCCATGGAATGGTATGAGTAGGGGAGAGATCTCATCTGACTTATATTTTTTAAAGAGTCATTTTGAGTGTTGAGTTCTGATCATTCTATAGAGGAAAGGATGGAACTAGGGATATTTGCTAGGAGGTTATTGCAATAATTCAGGCGTAGTGACAAATTTAGGTCAATTGGGATGGTGGGTTAGTTAGCCTAAGTGGGATGGCAAGAAGTGACCTGCAAACGAGCCTATTTTTCTTAAAGATTTATTTTATTTATTTTAGAAAGGGAGAGTGTAAACAGGGTGGGGAGGGGCAGAGGAAGAGAGAAACACAAGCAGCCTCCCCGCTGAGGATGGAGCCTGATGCGGAACTAGATCTCATGACCTCGACCGAGAGTTGGATGCTCAGCGGACTGCCTCACGATGGGTCCTATTTTTAAATCAGTCAAAAGAGGATCACAGACTATGCCTGAGATATTATAGGAGAAGGGACCAGCAAGGGGCAAGCAGCCAGCCCCATGTGTGGCATCTTTCTAATACCCTTAATTCTAAAGCCACGTAACAAAAAATCTAAAGGGTATTTCTCCAAGAGAAAGGGATGTGCTCCCAAGTTGGCAGAGGGGCAGTGGCCACAGCGTTGTGTTGACAGCTCCTGCTCATGGTTTTAGCTCTTCTTCAGGGCTCCAGAAACCACCAGCACATACCTCTCCAGCTAAAGGTCTAAGACTAAGATCTAAATGGTATTCAGAGAAGTAGGAAAGAGGATAAAGGAGACTGAATCTACTATTTTGAATGGAACCACAAAAGAGTCCAAATAGCCAAAGCAATCTCTTAAAGAAGCATGAAGCCAGAGGCATCACACTTCCTGATTACCATGTTATCGTACAAATAACAAAGCTATAGCAATCAGAAAGGTACAGAAAAACAGACACATCCACCAGTGGAACAGAATGGAAAGATCAGAAATAAACCTATACATATGTGGTCGATTAATTTGCAACAAAGGATCCAAGGATATACAATGAGGAAAGAATAGTCGCTTCAATAAATGGTGCTGGGAAAACTGGACAGTTGCATGCAAGAGAGTGAAACTGGAAAACTGGACCCCTCCCTGTCTTAGGGGTCAAAAAGTCAACTCAAAATGAAGTAAAGACTTGAATAGAAGACTTGAAATCATAAAACTCCTAGAAGAAAACATAGATGGTAAGCTCCTTGACATCATTATTGGTGATAAAATTTTGGGTTGGACACCAAAAGCAGTGACAATAGAAGCAAAAATAAACAAATGGGACCACATCAAACTAAAAAGCTTCTGCACTGCACAGAAAACAATCAACTAAATGAAAAAGGCAACCTACTGAATAAGACGAAATAGCTGCAAACTGCATATCTGATAAGGGGTTAATAAGCAAAAGTAAAGAATTCACACCACTCAGTAACAACAGAAACCAATCTGATTCAAAAGTGGGCAGAAGAGCTGTATAGACATTTTTCCAAAGACAAGTACATGAAACAGTGCACAAGAACACTAGTACAGATGGCCAAGAGGTACATGAAAAGGTGCGCAATAGCACTAGTCACCAGGGAAGAGCAAATCAAAACCACGATGGGATGTCACCTCACACCTGTTAGAATGGCTATTATCAAACTGACAAAAGACAGCAACAAGTGTTGGCAAAGATGTGAAGAAAAGGGCATCCTTCACTGTTGGTGGAAATATAAATTGGTGCAGACACTGTGGAAAATAGTGCGGAGGTTCTTCAAAAACTTAGAAGTAGCGTGACCATACGATCCAGTAATCCCGCTTCTGGATATAAATCCAAAGGAAAGAAAAAAACCACTATCTCAGAAAGAGGTCTGCACCCCCATGTTCATTGCATCATTATTCACAATAGCCCAGACATGGAAACAACCTAAGTGCCCACTGACTGATAAATGGGTAAAAAAAAAATGTAGTATAGAGATAAAATGGAATATTATTCGGCCACGATAAAGAAGAACATTCTGTCATTTGCAACAATGTGGATGAACCTTGAAGGCATCATAGAAAGCAAAATAAATCAGACAGAGAAAGACAAACACTATATGATCTCGCATACATGTGGAATTTAAAAAATATGAACTCACAGATACAGAGAACGCAGACTGGTGGTTATCAGAGGTGGAGTGGGTGAAATGGGTAAAGATAGTTAAAAGGTACAGACTTCTGGGCAGCCCGAGGGGCTCAGCGGTTTAGCACTGCCTTCAGCAGTGATCATGAGCATGGGCATGTTCCTGGAGACCTGGGATCCAGTCCCACATCAGGTTCCCTGCATGGAGCCTGCTTCTCCCTCTGCCTGTGTCTCTGCCTCTCTCTCTCTCTCTCTCTGTCTCTCATGAATAAATACATAAAATCTTTTTTTAAAAAGGTGCATATTTCCAATTATAAGATAAATAAGTTCTGGGGGTGTAGTTACAGCATAAAAATAAAAATAAAAGTTAAAAGAACAACTTTAAAATTGGAAAGAGAATGGAATGGGATGGAATGGAATGGAATGGAATGGAATGGGATGGAAAGCTCAGCAACAGATAGATCAGGGGAATGAAGTATATACTGTTTATATTTATATACACTCACTGGGTGATAAGAATGGTATTCCAAAAAAAGAAGAATCAATAAATGATTAAATGATTCTGATTAAAGCTTTGAAAAAAAATTTTGAGGTTAAGCTCTTCCTTGTTCTGCATGCCAAAATATAGCCCAAATATCTTGGATCAAAGAATTGCCAAAAATGTAAAAAAAAAAAAAAAAAAGTAAAAAAAAAATTGCCAAAAATGCAAAAAGAAAAAAATGTAAAAAACAATAAATGTAAAAAAAAAAAAAAAACCTTTAGAGAACTATATAGATGAATATCTACTTGATTCCGTGATGGAGGGATGCCCGTGTGGCTCAGCGGTTGAGGATCAGGGCGTGATCCTGGAGTCCGGGGATTGAGTCCCGCATCAGGTTCCCTGCATGGAGCCGGTTTCTCCCCCTGCCTGTGTCTCTGCCTCTCTCTCTCTGTCTGTGTCTCTCATGATTAAATAAATATAATCTTAAATAAAATAATTCCCTTATGGAGAAGAAGCTTCTGTGTAAAGTACAAGATTTCTACATCAGTCTACAGAAGAATATAAATTCGTTTTTGGTCAAAAACACTATAAACAAAATTAAAGGGCAAAGAACCAACCGAGAGAAATTAAAACAATATGTAGCCGACAACGGGTCAGAGTCCTTGATATAAAAAGTTCTTGTTAATAGTAAGATATATTTTAAAATATAAACATACATAATATAAATTTATATGTAATGAAATTTTATTTAACATATAAAATTATATGAGTCAAGTTCTCATAAATAAAAGATATAAACAATGGGGAAAGATATGAACTACTCAGAAGAAAGCTGTTCAGATGGACAATGATATGTTTTATCCCAACTAATAATCAAAAAACAGAAGTTAACATGAACCATATATCATATTTGGCCTGGGGGAAAGACAACAACACCCAGGCCAGAACGCAGGAAAAGAGCCATGCCTCTGTGGTATCGGTTGTAATGGAAAGAAGTAAAACTCTTTAGGAGGGCGATTTGGTGATATAGAGGAAGATTGCATGCTCTTAGATCCAATAATTCAACTTCTGGGAATTTAACTTAAAAAATAATTTAAAAAATCAGAGATATATTCGGAAGAGTAAAAAAAATCTATCTGCAGTACTGTAATTCGTATAATTTTGGAAACAAATTCAATGCACAGTAATAGTAGACAGGTTTAAAAGTAAAAGCACATCTAGATGATAGATTACTCTTCAGTCATTAATATTTTCAAGGACTTGGGCCATGGAAAACAGTCACCATTTCATGATAAATGAAAATTATTATACAAAATTATGTTACCAGTATGGCTGCAATTTCGTTTTACGTATATATATAAAGCACGGTGTGTATATATCGATGGTGTATATATATATGGTAGGTACATGGTATATATGTGTGTGTAAATGAACATCATTAATAATCTTAATAATTTTAATAATCATTTCTGGGAGAGATGATTAAGTGAGATTTGTACTTTCATATTCATCTGTATTTTCTACATTTTCATCAGAACGTGTGTTACTTTGAAAACCAAGATAGATGCCATTTAAAAAGCCCTAATTTTGTACTGGGAGCTGCTGGAGGAGGGGGAGGAAGGTGCCCCCCGAGGCTGGCTTCACGGGGCTTCGCGTTGGGTACAGATGCACCAGGAGAGGGCGCCCCCGCCTCTCCCCACAGGCAGGATGGCTCAGCTACCCATCAGGGCCCTGGGATGCTCCCCGGGGCCTCAGGATCCCAGCTGGAAACATCTCTCATCCCTGGTGATCACATTCTTTTCCTGGGTCTCCCAGAAATTTGTGCAGAAGAAGGACACGTGGACCTGAACGTCCCGCCAGAGTTCCCTCTGGTCACTCTCTTGACAAACACCCAGTGTGGACAGCCTGGGTTGGGTCACCCCTCTGCCCCGGTTCCACCTCAGTGGCTGCGAGAAACCAGGGGTCCCCCTCTCCTCAGCACTGGCTCTGCCTTACTGGCCACACACCCGGGTTTGTCAGGTGGCCCCATCCACACCAACTACCTAACAGGCTGTCCCGGCCACCCGGGGTCCCTGAGCCCTACCTTGCTCTGGAAAAAGTCGGTGCTATTCTCCTCGGTACCGGTTAGGGGCAGCAGATATCCTGGCATCCTCGCTTGCCTAAAGGGAGCTTCCAATTTGGAGATCCTTGAATTGCTCTGTGTTGTATTCCTGGCCTGCCAGGACCTTCCTGACCAGCCTTCTGGAAGCCTGAACCTTTCACCTAGTAGCGCGCCTGCGACTCAATACTGAGTAAAGGTGACTCTGAGCACCGAAGCGTCCTGGATAATTATTGCTCTCTGCCTCAGGCGAGCCACTCTCATCGCTCTGTGGGTATTAGAGGCCCCAGACCTCTCCTTGGGCCATCATTCTGTCTCTCCCACACGCCTAAGTTAAGCTTTGTTTTGACTCCTTAAGAAACCCTCTGGCTGGGCCTGCAAGCAACGGAGGAGCAAAGACATCTATAAAATTGCTTCTGCAAGAGCCCGGAACATACATTCATATGGATGTTCCAAACACACACACATACACACGTACATGTAAAAATCCTAACAATGGTTATTTCTGGGAGGGATGCTCATAGGGGATTCACATCTCTTACATTTATCTATACTTTCCTCATTTCATGCAAAGAATGTGCGTTGGGGGAGAGGGGCCGGGGCCCCTGACCAGCCTGACAACTTTGCTTGCTCGAAATGCTTTACAAAAGCAACAGTGGCTTGATGCTGAGCGCCCGAGCATCCTTGAACCAGAGTCTCCTTTTGGTTTCATCCCCTTGTTGCTTGTCAGCAACTCTGCATCTGGCCAGTGCAGGTGGGGACACTGGGGATTGCGCGGTGACATTCTAGCCAGCGACAGAACCATCGTGTGTGGCCCTATCCCGCCGGCGGGAGCTGTCTGTCCCGGTGGCTTCTCATACTGCGCTTGCCCATCTTTCCAGGGCTCTGCAGAGCAGGACACCGACAGTTCAGTTCAGTGGGCAGAACTTTCTGGAGAAAGGAGAAAGCAACACCTGCTATGTAGCAGGCAGGCTGTCTGTGCTTTGTAGGCTCGGCTCCTGACTCCTCTCAGCAACGCTCTGAAGGGGGTGCCACGATTCCCAGCGTTCATTTGTCAGGATCTGAGCCACTCAGTGGACATTTGCGCACGTTAAACATGGTGGAAGACGAATGCGAACCCAGGCAGTCCAGCTGCCCAACCAACTCCCTTCACCATCACCTTTCCGCACGTCTTCAGATGGACCTTTTGCTAATTCAGATCCCTGGGGGTGCAGAGCCTGGGCCTTCGGTCACCAGGAGGCCATGGGTTGCTGCATGCACCCAGATCATTCGGGTCCTCTTCACGATGGGCTGTCCTGTCCAGTCAGATGTCACCGGGGCCAGTGTAAACCAAGAGTCATTTGGGATGCGATGGTTCTAGAGGCCACCTCCATCTTAAGCCAAGGAAGAAGCTGTTCTGGGGAGGACCTTCCTTCTCGGAACAAGGACCCTTGGTGAGATTTGGCCTTTCCATGCCTCCATCTGAAAGCTAAGCTCTTCTCTGGGAGTTTGGATTGAAGGTTAGGGATGATGGCTCAGAGGGGGAAAGTGTGAAATGGTAATCGCTTTCATATGACACTTGAGAAATGTTATAATAAAGCTGAGTAAATTGGAGCATGAGTTAGCCCGGTCTTTTGCCTAATGATGTCACCCACTTTCTGCTTCCTCCAGCCTATGATTAATAAAAGGGGGATTATTACAGTAACTCATTCCTAGTGGGCAGCAGTGACGTCAGCAACAGCTGAGCAAACTGACTACATTTAGTCGTGCGTGTGTATGTGGGCATTTTTTTTTTCCCTGTGACTAACATGAAGCTAAGAGCATCTAATAAAACAAAAGCTCCTTGAAATTTGGGGAACTTACTGGGTGAACTCTTTTTTTTTTCTACAGGGAACACCATTTTAACTTTTCTCATTTCACAGTTACATGATGTTGGAGTTGGCCAAATCACATGATTGGCTTTCTGCCCCTGTTCCTTAAGTGATCCCAAATTGACCCCTGCTCTCGGGGAAAGTGGGTTTTTCCTTTCAATACAAGGAGCTGTTCTCCTTGTGATTACAATGGCTCTTCCTTCCTTCATGGTTCTACTCCGTCTTTAAAGTAGAGTGAGCATTAGGAAGAGGGACTGTGGCCGTCGGTTCTTTTTTTGGAAGTTGAAGACGAGTTGGAGAATCCCAAGGTTCTAAACTCAGAACACTGTGCTCACAGTTTGCTTTTCCAAGCAGATAAAGGCTTACAGAGGTCCTGCTTGCTCGTTCACCTTTGCAAACTTGACCTTCCTAAAATGAGAGCAAGGCACCTGGCAATATTTACTAACTGAGCTGAACCGCTGCCAGAGCGCACCCGTTAGTGTGCACAAAAGTAGGAAAGTACACAGTGACCGGAACGAGGGCGCTCCCATCGTGCGGGTCTGGACGTGCCTCGCAGGTGCTCCCACAGAGGCCCAGAACCTTTGGACTCTTTCTACCAGCACACGAGGGACACAGCAATTCACTGATAAAAAAAAAAAAAAAAAAAAAAAAAGATACACAAAAAAACTGTCCCCAGCCTTCCCTGCGTCTTCCCCTCCGAAGTTACAATTGGGGAACAGGTCGTGGGGGTGTCTTTGTGGATAGGTAACGCTGGATTAGCATCAAGATTTCTGCTCTTATGGGTCCAGTGGAATTTATATGCTAAACATATATGTCCTCAAGGCTCCAACATGGAAGATACTGCCCGAGGGGATCCAGGTGAGAGAAATGACTACAACAACCCATCACCTGGTCTCTTGTGAGTATTTTTCATTCTCTTCGGGGGCGTGAGGAAGATCTGCCACTGTAGTAACGTGTCCCGATAGGATTAGACTCAAGTTATGCTGAACAATTTGGAAATATACGTTGGTCCCGAAGGATTTGGGGGGCCTATTTATTCAGTTTGTATTAATGAGGGTGGGTTTTTTTTCCCCAATATATGTCTTTTTGGTAGATGTTACAACTGACTCTTCCTCCCTATATATTGAGTTTTTCCTAAGTACTAAATTGTTACTTCTTGGGAAGAAATCCAGGCATTTCTGAATCATTTGGAAGTGGATTGAGGCCTCTGCTTCCAAAATAACTGTCTACCTGAGGAGACTGTGATTCACATGTTGGAGTTGATGAAATGGCATCGGGGTGTCTAAGATATTCCGCTCGAGGGTGTCTTTCATCTTAAAACAATCTCGGACTGACTCTCCTTTCTGGATGATCCCAGCCGCTCAGGGACCTAAGTGATGAGCCAGGCAAGTTGGCCTCATCACGTGGCGACCAGCAGTTCACTTCTAAGGGAGTCTGATTCGGGCAAATTCCCTCTTGTGGGTCTCAGCAACATTTGTTGATGATGATGATTTTCCGGGACGTGGGGTCCTGCACCCAGTTCCCTCAGCCCTTAGGGAAAGTGCCACCTGAAGGGGCACGGCCTTCCTTGAATGCTCCATACCACTCCCTTTTCAAAGGGAAGTTTGGAGAATATGACCTTGTTTGGAATACGTGGTAGGATTTAGGAAAGCATTCTGTTTTATCTCTTTGGATATTGACTGTGTGTCATTCCCCTACGGTATTAAACAAATAAAACCAAGCTCCATCATATTTGTTTGCTCGGGGAGAAAGGCATGGTAATCTCACTTCCGTGAATGTTACTTCAGGGGAATTCTCTGTTGCGTGGATTTATCTGATACCGAATTGCTAAAATGAACAACTCATTCTTCATTCACTTACTCTTCTCCATGAGTCTCCTGCCTCCTAACAACTTGAGCGTGGGCCAGCTCATCTCATTTTGTTGCTGGTCACCACGGCTCTGCTTCTGGTTCGAGCACAAAGCCAGCAGGGAAATGTCTAGAGGCCGCAGTGCACCGCGAGTGGGGGTGACAGTGTTGCCCGAGGGGTACTCTTTCTGCGTCAGTATCTCTGTGGGGTGTGGGCCTCCATGAATCAGGAAGCACAAGACACTCGAGGAGGCAGAGTCACTTGAATTATTAAAATTTTGCACACTTGCCAAGGCCCTTGGAGCATGCACAGGAAGGGAATTAGGTGAAACTTTAAAATTGTAACTCTAGATCAGGGTTTCTCGGCTGCAGAACAATTACCATTTGGGGCCGGATGATTTCTCCGGAATGGGGGCTGATCCACGCCTTGCAGGATGTTTAGCGGCATCCCTGGCCTCTACCCACTAGATGCCACTAGCACTTTCCTTCCCAGATATGTCAGGCAAAAATGTGTTCAAACATTGCCCAAATGTCTCCTGGGGAGGAAAATCATCCCGGTTGAGAACCACTGCTTTAAGACTGAAGGATAACGGTTTACCGGGTTGGGTTTGTTTGTGTGTTTGTTTTTATTCTCCTTCTTTTATTTCCCTAATCATTTTAGTTGTAGCATCTGGGTTCCCTCGGTTTAGATAAGGCATCTCCAAACACTCTGAACACAGAGCAGCCGTACCCAGCACAAGGCTTTGTGGGATATTCCGGCGGTTCTCAGAGAAATGCGAGGTTTAGGAATCGGGTGTTGGATTAACTGTTTCTGACCCTCTTGTTATCTAAATGAGTTTGGGAGGAATTTTCATGCTTCCCTCTCCCTCTCTGTTCGGCTGCGTGCGTGCGTTGCTGGACTTCACTTACAAGCAAACAGCTTCCCAGTTCCATGGGGACCGCGGAACGCTGGGCCCTCTCGGTGGCAAATCTGTCTACCTACCTAACCTTCAGCCCAGGCCCCGGGCAGGCTCTGGCTGTCCAGGAATCTGGCAGGGCTTGCCAGTCCTGTATTCAATCTAAGCCATCTGATGAGACTCCTGATCTCCCTGCAGCAAATATCACTCTGGATCCTGCCCACGTTTTCTGGATTCCGAGCTGCCTCTCGAGGGAGTCACCGCTCCCCACCGAGGCAAGGTTTTCCTGCCTGGAGCCCAGAATAACACGGCAGCTGCTGAGAACACCTCGAGTCCTTTTGATTTCTCTCCATAGTCACGTTTTATGTTCCGTTTCCCAGACGGGATGAACCAGAAATCATGCTTTTTTGGAAACAGATTTTTCATAGGAAGGAACTGAAACACCCTGAGTCGTCAGCAGCATAGTCGGTGCTCTGAACCCCCAGCCTCGTGCCATCTCGGCTGAATCAGACGGACAGCTTCCCGGTCACCTGCTCGGGGCGTGCTCGGCTCCTCGCGCGTGTGTTGCACTGGCGAGCGGCCCTGCGTGAGCAGCCGTGAAAATCAGGGTGTCCTGAAAAAACGGCCCCCTTTCCTAGGCCCGTCTCCCTGTTCCCGGAGTAGTGAGCAAAGAGACCAATTAATAGCATGGATGAAAGCCGAAGGACAGACGGTCTGCCTGAGAAGAGAAATGAACATTCTTGCTTCTTGATCTATGCCAGCTTTGTACGGGGACAGCTGCTGCCACGGGTAAACACCACTATAAGTTAGCCGTGCCCTAAGGTGTGTGTCACCACAGGCCACAGGGAGGCACGGGGGCCCCGCCGGGCTCTCCTCCCTCCACGCCACCGAGCTCTTATCCTCAGATGAACTTTGTTTTTTGACCAGCTCACTAATTGTGATTGAAAACACCAGCTCCCCAGCAAGGCACAAGCACTGGAGTTAGCAGCAGCAAGACAGGCCCTAATTGCTCCATTTACATAAAAGTAGAAACATACAACGTCTAAATATAAATCTCTGGCACATCGTGCCTTTTGCAATTACAGTAAAATAAGGTACCACAGTTTCCCTCCCGGCTCCTTCTCGCAGCAAGCTGCTCCACCGGGTTCTCCAGGGGCTGCTCCTCGAGGCGAGAACAGAGCCACGCAAACGCTCCAGCGAGTAGTGGGGAGATTTGGGAAGTCGCCAGTGAATCCGGCCGCCCGCACTAGGTGAAAACCGCGGTGGCAGCGGGCCACTGTGCCACACAGACGGGGCAGGACGAGCCCCCACGCGGAGGGGGCCAGCTCGCGGGGGCGGGGGCGCTCCCGGGGCCCCGGCCCGGGCCCCCGGGGCTGGGTTCGGAGCCTCCCAGCTGCACTCGCTGCAGAGTGATTTTCTCTCTCTCTCTCTCTCTCTGTCTCTCTCTCTCTTTCTCTCCCCCTCTCTGAATTCTTTAGCTGCCAAAAGGGGGGAAAAATCAGGAGCTGCTCTTAAAAGAAGTTGCCCTTGCTGGTGCTCGGGGTAAAAATAGAGGCGGCCGCTCCGAGCGGCTTTGGCCCAGACTCCAGCGCCGCGAGCCGGGCTCGAGCAGCGGCCGCGTCCGGCGTGATCCCTGGGAGCTGCCAGCAGGTGCTGCTCAAGGTACGGTGGCAGGCGAGCGGCGGGGACCGCAGGGCCGGCCGCGGGGACGCTGCTGGGGGAGGGGGCAGGAAGTGAAAGAGAAACCAAGCCCAGGCAGGAAAAGTGGATGCCTGTCAGGAGCTGGGCTGACCGCCCCCCCCCCCCCACCAGCACCACCAGCACCACCAGCACCAGCACCACCAGCACCACCAGCACCAGCACCACCAGCACCACTACCAGCACCACCAGCACCACCAGCACCAGCACCACCCCACCCCGGGCCCTGGAGTTGGGAAGGGAAGAGATCCCTCCCAGTCCCCAGTGTTCGACACAAGTTATTTTAACCTGCCTGCTTCCTCTTCCACCCCCACTCCAATTTCCACCGAGTGAGGAGGCATTTCCAGGGTGGCTCAGCTCTGAGGCTGGGGATTCAGGTAGAGGGGATGACATCACCGCTGGTGGGCTGACCCGCTGGGAAGGTGGGCACCTCTCTCCGTGGTGGTGGCATCCATCCGGTCCCTGGCCTGACTCGGTCTGAGTCATGCAGGTGTAGGGTCGCTCTCCTCTAGCCAGGGCTCTGCAGATCTCTGGGGCGCCAATGTTGCCAGAGAGCCACCAGGCGTCTCAAGAGTCATGCCACCTAGTATTTTCTGAGCGCACGCCTGCGCGTGCTGGACCCTGCAGTCCAGGGAGTATTGGGGATCCCACTGTATAGACTAGGACACTGAGGCCTGAGGTTATAAGGACTCTGAGTTTGTTCTGTGCCACCTCCCTCCCCTCACCCCCAGACTCATAAACAGGATGCTATTTCCAGGACCCCCGGCCCTGGGGTTCATGCCTGGGAGAGGGTGGGTTCAGAGGCTCCCTGGGCCAGAGCTCTCCAGGAGCGCTCATCCAAAAGGGCTGTGGAAGTTCCTTTCTTGGACAGGCAGGGGTTGAGTCCATCGGATTCCAAAGCCCAAACCGATGGGCAGTTTTGGAGTTAACCAGCGCTCATCCTGCTTCTGGCTTTCCTTCCCAGACTCCCTCTGCTCCTCTACAACCTAATGATTTAATTTCTTTATTTCTGCGTATGCAGTTCTTAGAATACCCCCCACCCCACCCCACCCCACCCCGATGTACAGCTCACCATCCACACTTTCTCTGGGTTTAGCCGAGGCAGACCCTCCTACACAGCAAACTCCTGGTGTCCTAAAGGAACCTCCTTAAACTACACATCAGGAGGCCAGAGCCTCTATATTTTGCTTGTGGGCACAGTGAAAAGTTTATTTTATGCATGTTAAATCCTGCATACAAAACAACATATCTGGTCATATGGCTTTCATTAGCTCCCAATTTTGCACATTTTATTCAACTTGTCATGAGTACCCGGCTTATGCTTCAGCTATACTCCTTCAAACAACCCTTCCCCACTATGTTCCTCTGAAGATTCCTTCCAACTGTGTTGTTTCTCAGCCTTGCTGGCAACCCTCTCCCCCAACAGGAACTCTAAGCGACTTAACCCCCATTTCAAAGAATGTTCGTTTCTTTCCATTAATCTCATGTAATGTTTGTAACAATTTAGAAATCGTAGGACTCAAAGTTCTGATAAAGAAGAATGATGTGTGAGCTTGCTTGCTTGCTTGCTTCCTTTTTTTTTTTTTTTTTTTTTTTGCTAGTTGGACAGTGATTCTAAAGACTGGGAAAGGATATTTATAAAGTTCACTAGCAGAGAATGACGATTTTCAAAGTTCTTGGTGCTAAATGATTTACGAAGCAGACATTCAATTTCGAGATGTAAAATAATAGTGGAAGTCAGGGGAGGGGCAGGCCATCATCCTATAGGTATGCACATTTTCCCATTCTTCCCCCCCCCCTCAATGAAGTATCTTATTTTAAAAAGCAAGTCAGAATCTCTATAAAGAGCCCTGCAAGTTTTCTTCCCTGTAAGAAACAATAAAATACTTTGTAGATAGAGGCAACTTCATGAAGTAACAGATGTTTTATGTGAAGACATAAAACTGAACCTGAATATAATGAGAAGTGTGTGCTCGAGCAGTAAAAGTTGGAAGCTGGACACTCAGGGAGATAGAGCTATTCAATTCCAGTGTTTTTCTAAAAGGTAGTCTAGTCGGTCAGAGGTTTAACTGGCTCAGTGATCACCAAGTAGTGTCCCAGCAGCCAAGAAAGGCTTTCCATTAGATAATGAATTATGAAATATGTCTCACACTGGAAAAACCAGTCATCTGCTGATGTCATGCTGATTCTAACCAATCCCCAACAAAGCCCCAGCCCTCCTCTGTTTGAGTGGTACCAATGTGTGAGTGTGCAAATAAGTAGTACAGTATAAAACTTCAGAGTGCCAATACATGAAGAGGAACTCTTCAGACAGCTCTTACCACATGATACAAGAGTCTGCTGGTGAAAGAGAGAGGACCGGAAAGGTAATGCTTTTTAACTCTTACTTCGGAGGTCTTGACACATTCATAGCCAGAAAGGTTAGAAGGAATTTACTCACTGCACTTCCATGCACGTTGGGATTTGTGCCTTTTTATATTATTCAGGCAGGTTAATACAGCTTTTAATAGCAGAGCATGCAAATAGATTGCGTGTTTCTACAACCCATTCAGCACTTATACACAAGTACATATGCCACAGAGAAAGCTGTTTTGGAGAGTTACATTCACCAACAGTAAATCCAGGGAACACACACACACTCACAGACAGAGGGGATCCAAATATTGATAAGCTCCCCTTATCTAAATGCTACTATTGGGACTCTGGACTGGCTGGGAGTCATTAAACTTTGAGTTTTATTTCAGTCTCTCTTGTAAAATTTAATTGGACTACAAAATGCTTTGGGTACTGTATATGTGACGCCAAAATGCAGGAGATTATGTTAAGTTTTGTATTTCAGAGATGTTTTATTAAGGGGTTAGAGCGCAAATGCCCCCTCCCCATTGCCTTTCACCAGCCCCCACTAAAAAAAAAAAAAAAAAAAAAGGGACTCTTTAGGGAATGTGGACCAAGTCTTAAGAAGAAGAGCAGAGTAATTGATGTTCCTGGAGGATAAATCCCAAGCCTGATAGATGGCTTGGAACAGAGAAAGTCTTGCAAAGTAATTGTTTTGCAAAAGGGGGACAGCGTGTCAGATTCAGGAGAGCAGTGCTGTCTTTGCAAACTGTAATTTTACCTCAATGTCCCAATCTATTCACCCTCCCCCCTTTGCCCTCGGATCCTAGGCTTGTAGTAATGGTATTTACTAACTTTTTCCACCCAGAGCACATTGCTTAACTATAATACTCTGAACACACTAGGTGTCAGATATAAGCTGACTGTATCTACAGAAACTGAGGGCTTATGTGTGGGAAAGAAACCGAGAGAGAAGGAAAGCTTTAACAGATGGACCTCTTAAAGATACTTCTGCATGATAAAAGCAATAAGACAGAAAATGAAAAAAAAAAAAAAAGGGTGGGGGGGGGAGAATAAAAAAAACTCAGAGAGGCATTGTTTAAAAATTCACATTTTTCTTTTTCTGTGAACACTGCAATCCATGATGATTTCATCTGTGCTGGTCCTTTGAGGGGAAAAAGGAGCCGTCAGGGGGCCAGTCCCCGGACAGGCTGGCCCAGGACGGGGCAGGGGGCAGGCTGGAGAAGTCTCCCAGGGCAGAGGAAATAAGCTGCCAGTATATTTTAGAGCCTCTTTTCCCAGGGGACCGGGAATCCACGTCCCAGGGGCATGCTTGTTGGTGGCAGACGAGGTGGGAAAGGCCATGGGGAGCTGTGCAGTTTGCCCAGAGGTCCGGGCGGGCGGCTGTCAGCGGCCAGGGTGCGCTGTGTGCAGCCCGAGGGGGCGGCGGCGGGGGAGAGGGTCCAGGTGACAGGAGCAGGTCGCCTGGTGCCGGGGACCAGGGGATCGCTCGCTGCCCGGCTGCAGTTGGCAGTTGGGAAAAGTCAGAGCGTCTGAGATGCCCCCCACCGAAGTTCTCCGGGGCTCCCCAGCGACCCCGACCATTTACATATGAATGAATGGGGAAGGGTGCCCTGGGGGGGCTCCCCCCCACCCCGGACTGGGGACCACCGATCGGCCACCTGTGCGGCCGCCTCCCGGAGGGGGTCCCCCTGCACCCTGGGGTGCAGGGCCCTGGGGGCAGACCGATCCCACCCAGGCACCCCGGGAGGCTGGGACGGTGCCTTTCAGGGGGTGGGTGGGTGGGGGGCCTTTCCCCTCCAAGAGAGGAAGAAGGGGAAGCAAGGGGACTGGGCAGAGAAGGCAAAAAAAAAAAAAAAAAAAAAAGGAAAGAAATAGAAAAAAGAAAAAGGGGGAAGTAGAACCAAATTCGGAGGATTTCTTTCAGAAGGGAAAGTAGAACTCCCGAGAATGGTGCTATGGAAGAGAGGTGTGTGCGGAACAGTGAGCAGAAGGAAAGCAGCCTGTCAGGAGAGGGCTGTCCCTCCCCTTCCTAATCACAGCCTCTACTCGCAGACAAACTCCCTCCCTCGCCCATTCACGCACTCACTTAGGACCAATCGTTCTCTCTCTCCTCTCTCTCCCTCTCTCTCCTCTCTCTCTCTCTCCCTGTCCCTCTCTCCCTCTCTCTCTCTCCCCCTCTCTCTCCCTCTCCCTGTCTCTCTCTCTCCCTGTCTCTCCCTCCCTCTCTCTCCCTCTCCCTCTCCCCCCTCTGGTCCTCTCCTCTCTCTCCCTGTCTCTCTCCCTCCCATCCTCTCTGTGTGTCTCTGTCTCCCCCCCACCCTGTGTCTCCCTCCCTCCCTCCCTCCCTCCCTCCCTCTCTCCCTCCCTCTCTCCCTCCCTCCCTCCCTCCCTCCTTCTCTCTTACTCGGAGACAGTCAGAACTCTCCTCCCTGACAGCCACAAACCTACAGCACTGACTGCATTCAGAGAGGGAACCTGCAAACAAAACTTCCCAGAAAACTTTTTGTTCTTGTTCCAGAGCATTTGCTGAAGAGGAGGAGGGAGGAAAAAAAAAAAGGAAAGAAAGAAAGAAAGAAAGAAAAGAAAAAAAGAAAAAAGAAAAAAGAAAAAGAGAAAAGAAAGAAAAGGAAGGAAGGAAGGAGGAGGAAAAAAAAAAAACCACAAAAAAAAAAAAACAAAAAAAAAAAAACCAACCCTGTGCGTGAGGGGGGAGGCAAAGCAGGGCCTTTTAAAAAAGGCGACCACGACAACTTTTGCTGCCAGGATGCCCTTGCTCTGGCTCAGAGGATTCTTGGTGGCGAGTTGCTGGATTATAGTGCGGAGCTCCCCGACCCCGGGGCCCGAGGGGCCCGGCGCGGCCCCCGCCTGCCCGGCCTGCGCGCTCACCGCCCTGCCCAGGGATGCCCCCAACTCCCAGCCCGAGATGGTGGAGGCCGTCAAGAAGCACATCCTCAACATGCTGCACTTGAAGAAGAGACCCGAAGTCACCCAGCCGGTGCCCAAGGCGGCGCTTCTGAACGCGATCCGCAAGCTGCACGTAGGCAAAGTCGGGGAGAACGGGTTCGTGGAGATCGAGGATGACATCGGCAGGAGGGCAGAAATGAATGAACTCATGGAGCAGACCTCGGAGATCATCACGTTCGCGGAATCAGGTGGGTGCGGGCAAGGGGCGCGGGCGTGGGGAGCGCGCGCCAGGCCTGGGGAGGCCGGGGGGGCGCACGGGCACGGGGCGCGCGGGGGGCGCACGGGCACGGGGCGCGCGGGGGGCGCGCGGGGGCGAGGCCTCCCCGGCCCCCAGGGGAGCGCGACCCGGCCGAGCCCTCGGGGCCGCGGAGGAGCTGCAGGCGGGTCTGCGTGCGCCAGGCTCCCGCGCCCTGCCCGCCCTGCCCGCCGGGCCCTGCAGACCACATCCAGGCAGCCCCGCGGGAAGCCCGGGCATGGTGGGGGTGCAGGGGCGCAGGGCGGTGGGCTGGGGGCAGGGAGCCCAGGAGGCTTCCGGGCCGCATCCAAAGTTTTATGGGGTGAGTTGGGGTGGGGGGGCGCACGCCGCGCGGAGTGTGGGGTCGGGGTGGGAACAGGCACAGATGAAGTCATTGTCTTAAAACAAACCTTCCCTTTAAAAGTCCAGTCAGGGGCCACACCAACAAGCAGGGCTTACTTAGTGCTGGTGACAGTCTTTTTTTTTTTTTTTTTACCTTTAGAAACTCTTAGCAGAGCACAAGCATCACATTCGAGGCAGTCAAGAGGGACTTTGGTGGGAGGGGGGGCAGCTGACATTGAACCAGCAGTCACTTTTGGAACGCTGACTTTTGCTCTCTGAACAAAAAAAAAAAAAAAAAAAAAAAAGAGTTTTGTTCTCTGCAAAGTTACTAAGAGCTCCCTGCCAAGGAATGCAACCTTGACAAAGTGCTCTCAGATACTACACTGAACTCTCACTCAATCCTTAAGAGGAAGAACTTTAATAGATTCTAATCATTGGCTCGGGAACATGCTAACCTGTTGCTGAATAGAAAAATACCTGTCACAAGTGTGGCCCCAGCCCCGGAGCCAGGTTATTTTTACAGTTAGGTGACACAGCCCCTTCGCACGCCTGCTAGCCCGGGCACGCCCCGGCGCACAGATGTGTTAATACTGTGTTACTTTCATGGTAATGCCAGCCTAAAGAATCGTACCCCTTGCCAAATCCATTTGAAAGGAATGCCATTGTTTTGTTTGGTAGAGCATATGGCCAGTAAAGTATGTGCAGGGACTCCCAGCATTTCTGTTTAAAAGTTTGCCGCAGCAGTATAAACAATTAAGGCAACACTCAGAATTTCCAATCCTGAAAACCTGTTGACTCAGATGTTCTGTTTTCAAGAAAACCCTGCCAGACCTGGGCATCCTTTTGGGGGAGCAGATAGCCTGCTGGCTTCCTGGCTCCCCTGGGAGGAGAAGCCCCGATGTCCTACGAGCCTCCTGGCAGGACAGTGTCTCCCCGTCCCTCAGCAGAAGCTTCTTGTAAAAGAAGGTCTTTCTTTCTCTAGGCTCTTTCTTGGTGCAGCCCCCGAAGGGCACGAGGGTTAGGACTTTATCTTTCGAAGCTTACTGAGGGACAGAGTCAGGTTGGCCGCTCACCTTTCCTGGGGGGGCAAGGTAGGAGGGAAGGTGCTTACTGACACTGAGTCCAGTGGAGGGGAATGGATTCCCGGGGTCTACAGGTCTGCTCCCTGTGCTGGCACAAAGGGACCCTGGAGGTTTTCATAAACCAGTCACCCCACATGATGGCCTTAATTGCAGGTCCTACTCAATGGCTTTCCCCGCGTCAGATGACTAAGTGTACCCATGCCTCTGACCACTTTTAATATACACCTGATGCTCTAGCAACAGCCTCTCTTTCTGACTTCGCTGACTTGTCTAGCAAATCACGCTCTTGGCCTTGAGAGGTTCTGCAGAGAAAGAATTTGACCTTTTACATTCTTTCTTACTTATGGCCTTCATCTCAGTGGCAGTCTTTTTCTCTTTTCTATGAACTCTTGTCATTTTTTTTTTTCTCTAACTTTCCTGTTAGGTGTTTAGTTTAAAAGACATGGAGATACTTTTTTCAAAGGTTGATTCATTTGACTCACACGCTGACTCCAGTTTAAGGCTTGTAATGGAAAACTCCTCCTGGTTGAGTTTACAACTTGACTTTGGATGAGCTGCGGGAGTCACAGAAAATGTTTACGACCCCTACTTATTTTCCTCATCTGAGAAGTTTCCACACCTCAACTTCAAGTTGATTTACTATGATTTCGCGGAATTAATGATTGCTCTATGGACAACCTGCTCCTCCAAGTGGTACTCCAGATGAGTGTTTTGTTGCTGATTCTGCTAACTAGGAAAGAGCTTCATCCACTGAACGTACAGAAATGTCGTGTTGCTTTTGGACTAATTCAACCTTCAGAATATCCAAACTATGTCAAATGTAAGAATTGGGGGAGTAGCAAAGGAGAGTCATTTGTCGTTCCTTTGTAAACTATTTTGTACGGCACGGAACCCGGTTAGTGTCCCTGATGCCCGTGCCACCGACCCATACCCACAGATGTATCTTTCAACCTTAAGATCCCTCAGCTGGGGGGATTCGTGTATAATTTTTGCCTCCGCCCTTCTTGGTGGTTAAATAAAGCCACGACACGGCCTAGCAGTTGAGGGACCGCAAAACAGCTCAAGTGTCTAGGACTCTTAGGATCTGAGTTTGTCCCATTGGGGCTCAGTGGAGAGCGCCCCATCCTTGTAAGGCTGCTATGAGTTGTTCCCAACTAAGTGGCGGAGAGCTGCTCTCGGGCTCTCTGAAATTTATTCCAACAAATAAAAATTATTTTTTTTAATGCATGTCACCCCAGATAGCTCACCAAGATCACTCCATTCTTTGGCCGGCTGGCATGGAATGCCGCAGTGTTTCCCTTAAGACCGGAAAGGAAAAGAAGAAGGGATGGGTAGGGTCAAGTCAGCTCTCTCTATAATTGTCAGTGAAATCCGTGGCCTTCTGGACGGCTGTATCCTATTTTATCTTCCTGTGATCTGTGACGATATAGGGTCAGTCAGTGTCCACTGACAGCACCTCACTGAGTCTCCATAGGCTGCCAGATTTACACGCCGATCATGGCAATCAGCCTAGCGGATTGATAGCGCTTGGTGAGGATCGGATAGGGACAGAAAGACAAGGGAAGCGCCAAGAAGTGGGAAATGCTCACTGAGCCCAGGTGTTGTTGAAAGTAACATGGAAATCTCCCCCTCTTGGAGGGTTCCAGTTACAGGCGAGTTGAATTAGAAATACTTCCCCAACAGAGGTCTAGGGAGGCTTGCTTGGATGACGATCCGTCTTCCCCAGCCCAAGAAAGCCCTCTCAGGGGGGAGTCGACTCCCACCAAGCCCGTGTGCCAGCCTAGGGACCCTTCCTGAGACTTCTCCCTCACTGAAGGGCGCCTTTAGGGGTTACAGGCTTTCTTCTCCGAAGAAGGAGAGATGAGTGGCCACAAGAGGGCGCATTCCAAAGACTTTTGCTCCTTAGCAGTCAATCTAGGGAAAGGCAATTTCACCTCCTGGAAGCCCCAATCTGTAAGCGCCCAGATCCTGGTGATTATCAGTGCCCTCCCCTCCCCCCCTCCAGCTCCAGGAGAAAGTTAGGATTTTATGGGATGAGAGAATCACGACTACCTGTGACCCAGTAAAGGAGACAGAGGAAAGGAAATGGGAATTCTAGGGATTACATATGAACATTCCGGAGCTCTATGGAAGACAGAGGAATGATACATTTCAGAAGCAAAACAAAGCAGAGCGTGGAGAAATGTGACCATGAATCATCAGCAGCACTGATCTGCTCACACATCTCTCCCTAAGACGGCTGGCTGCCTGGGCTTTTACCAAAACGCCTTCCATCTTCCCTCATTTTGTTGCCTGGTCTGCCTGGCTTATCAACGCTTTTCACCAGCGACAAATGACAAGTGACTTCCAACAGGGAGGAAAGGGCTGTTTGCTGAACGCCTTGTGAGGACTTGGGTGCAGCTTCGGGGGATGCGTTTGTTTCTGAGCTGAGGCTGGAGCCAAATGGTGGAGGCGAGACAAGAAGCGAGATGCCTAGTGGTTTGGGCCTGTGACGTAGGTGGGTCGGAGTTGGGGCGGGGTGGGGGGAGCCCTCGGAGGGCAGAAAGTCAGCTTTCATATTTGGAGAACTGGGAGTCCTACCTTCCCGGCGCTTTTAGTGAAAACACGTATTTGTCTTGGCCCCTCTTCTGCTAAACTACTATCCTGGAGCATGAGCTGTAGATCAGAATGTCTCCTGCTCCACCGGTCCCTAAATCCAGAATCCAAAGTGTAAAAGTTCTCAGGAACTTTGGAGGAAGTCTCTGAAATTTCTGTGGGCTGGATCTTAAGAATTTTCTCTCCTTCTTTGCGGAAACTACCCCCCCCCCCCCTCTCTCTCTCTCTCCCTCTCTCTCTCTCTCTCTCTCTATTTCATCACCATTGAAATGGAAGACACCCGAATGTGGTTGAGCATTTACAATTCAATAGCAGATCCTAAGGGGGGGAAAAAAAATACCAAGGCTAACAAAATCAACCAGATAATTTATGACCAAAGCTATAGTTCTCCTCCAGGCAAAACCCTCGGCTGCAGGTTAAGGGAGGCATACCCTTTAAGACCTCACTTGCTGCCTTCTGCACAAACCACTGGAAACAGTCCAAATGCAAAGCTAGTGCTTCCGAGAACACACAGGCCGGCCTGGTGGCCTGGTAGCCTGGACGCCCACACCCCCCGATGACACCAGAGCTAGGCACAGCGGAATCGGGGGCAGAATGGAAAATTAAAAGTAACGGCCACATTTTACAGCAAGGCTTTCTCCCCCATGGCGAGTTAAAATCCTCTGTAAACAACGAGATTTTCCACATTCACGGTAGAGACATAATCATTACCCCTATGTATGAGGGCAGCATACTTTAGGCAGGACCCTGGTGAGGAAAACAAAACAGAACACAAATGAAACACTGCGTGTGTGTGCGTGTGCGTGATGCATGCGTGTGTGTGTGTGTGTGTGTGTGTGTTGCTTATTTCGTTGGAAATGTTCCTACGCCCACAGATCCGAGGTGCAGGGCTTGAGGAAGAGCAGAATTTTGAGTCCTGGTATGGGGGGAGGGGAAGAACGAGGGGCTTGCTTGCTTAACCCTTGGCAGGCCTGCTTTCCTGATGGAGTTATTAAAAACATTTGAAAAATCCTGAAAGCAAAGGGAAAAGGTGCTTTTTCGGGTTATTCTTCCCTCCAGGTTGCGGCCCTCCTTCTGCCCAAAGCCCCCACCCCCCTTGCCCAGCAACTGGAAGGTGTGATCTTTGTCCTTCCTCCTCCTCCTCGTTTTTTTTTTTTTTTAATACACCTTTCTCTCTCCCTTTCGATTTGTCCACCGACCTCATAGAGGTTTCAGTGATGAGATATTATCACCCACATGGGTTTGCGTGGGACTTTCTTAGTGAATTACTCAGGCAGAGCAGGCTGTGATACAAGCCTTGCTCACGAGCCTCTGGAGGGAAAAAATAGCACAGAGGATGAAAAGAATATTATCAGAGAGTAGGTAATGAAAGGTTAGCAACGCCAGCGGCTCTATCTGGGCAGGTAGGTGCTGATGCAGGAACCCAGTGCGCACCTGTATACGCTGCTAAGGCTGTACCTGTTCACAAAGCATTGTGGGAAGGCTTCCATTTCAGGATTTGAGGCAGGAGATAGTTAAGTCAGACCCGAGACTGATTAGTAATTGATCCCAAACATCTCAGCCTCAGGCACCCTCCTTCCATTTTTCAAACTGTCACACGTAGGGATTTGAAGACTGGAGCATCCTGAAAGCATCCCTGCAGTATAACAATCTCTCTTAGGTAAAATGCAGATAAAGGGAACATAATCGGGTGACTAGGTATATTTTGCACACCTAAGACACTTGAGGGTCGTAATAGCTTTTCTGAAACCTGCAGCCCTGATAAATATTAATCATCTCAGCTTCTAGCTGTCTCATTCTCTCCACCCCCTTCTGCAATGAAAGCTAAAAATGTAAAAGAGAAAAAAATATATATATATATTGCACTGCTTAATAAGTCAAATACAATAGAACTTTTAAAATGTACCTGCATGTAAGGTAGACATTAGGAAGACTTGCATCTCTCTCTTCCCCCTGTTCTCCTGAGCATTATGGCAACAGCATTTTCATGGAATTGGATCTGTTTTATTTTTTTTTCCCTGATAAAATATCATGCAATATACAAATAGCAGTTCCAGAAATGGACACCAGGAGAAGGAGGCGACAGGCATGTCAATTAGTAGGGGGAAAATCCAAATGTCAGAAATATGGGGGAGAGATACAGCACACAGGCAGTGGATGCGAATGCAGGGAACAGTCTTTCGAGCTCAGATCATTAAACCAATGCATAAATCAGCGCTGTGCCTCTCCCCAGTACGCAGGCGATGCCGTACAGTTAATTATCAGCCAGGACCAGGTTGAAAGTCATTTTATGATGCCTCTCTGATCCTAATATAACAGCACCTGACAGATTGAGCCCCCTCTAATGAGTACTCTCTTTGTACGATCCTCTCCCAGGAACACTAAATCATTTGCTTCCAAGTACAGCTGCCTGTGAAGAAGGGGTGGGGCTATATCATGCCTTAGAAACCTGCTCTTGTGGAACGAGGGGCTGTCCTGTGGGCTGTTGCTGGAAAACCAGGGACCTCAGCCCCCCTGGCCCTACAAAAGGCAATTTGCATGTGCTCTGGCTCCTCCTGTCAAGTCAGCCAATTAGCACCCCCTGGCCCCCCACCCCCACCCCACCCCCCAGCATCTATGGACTTCTCCGGACTCTATTCATGGAAAGTCCGAGGGATGCTGGTTCCGCACTGCCACCTGGACCCTCTGTCTTTACCCGAGGACCATCTATCTACCTTCACCCCGGCCCCTCCTGTCGAGCCTGGTAAAAGCAGAGCGGTGGAGCCTGTGGGAATGGGTTACCTGAAACCCAGAGAGCTTTCCCATCCCGAGGACGAGTTGGATTCTCCAGTTTCACACTCTTTCCTAGAAAAACAAAACACAACCTGGTGCCCTCTGGCTTCTCTAATTTAGCAGCTACTATCTCTCTGTCTTTCCAGTGGCACCCAGCACAGTTTAGGGTTTCAGGAGCTGGCCTGCGTAGAGGCAGAAGGGAGAACAGCAGGTAGCTTGTTAGGATTCTAGGGGGGCAGGGTGGGGGTGCCTGCCCTGGAGGGGGGCTGCCCACTCCTCCTGGGGGGGCGGCTCCAGGGCCTTGGGGGGCTTCCGAAGGACCCTACCACTTCGGATCCGCTGCTGATTGTCTTTTCAAATTTAAATCATTAAGCTCTCCTTCCTAGAATCTTCTCTTTTGCTTTCCCCCAAAAAAACAGACAGCAACAGAGAACCCACCAGTTTTCAGCCAAGGGGAATACTGCGTTCACATTTTGAAAAGAAATCATGCCCCCTGGAAAAAAAAAAAAAGAAAGAAAGAAAAAGACAGTCTCCCCTTCTTCTAACTGCTGTCGACTCTGGCGATCTAATCGTAAACCTAGCTTTATTATTCATTTCAACTCCTGCCAGAGACCCAAGGCCCGAGGCAGAGGACCCCGCCCCCCACCCCCCCCCCCCGCACCCCCATCATCGTGGCCAGCGTGCTAGCAACGTTATACCGAGATGCCGGAGAATCTTTTGTATACATATGTAGCCCTTCCTGGCCCCGGCCTCAGCGAATTTACCACTATCAGAATCACAGTGTGCAGAGTGTGTTAAATTAAGAACAGAATCTACAGTGCGCAATGCACAGAAAAGCCTGCCTTCTGCTGCAGAGAACTTGAAACTGTGCCGAAAATTTATAGTACCGTAAACATCTCAGGGCTGAGAGTGATAAGTATGGCTGGATTTCCGTTAGCTATAGAAATCCAGGCAGGGAGACCCTCCTAGGGAGTTGCGAGTTCTAAGATGAACTCCTCCAACCCTGTCCTCAGATTCGGGTCCGAGATGCACGGCGGACGGCGGACGGTTGGGAGCAGGTGCACGCAGGAGGCCGTCAGGCAGAGGGGGCGTGTTCCGTGGACCACCAAGTGGTAGAAGTGCAAATAAGGGGGAAGGTTTGCTCAGGCAGAGAATTCTCGTCTGGACACCTGCTCCCGAGAGTAGACGTAGTTGCGTGCGGAGACATACAGGTGCTTGCGGAAAGAGGAGGGAACGGTTTAAATTAGGCAAGAACTGAATGGTCTCTGAATCCAACTGCCTCGCCAGTGTGGGGATTTCCTCGCTGTTAGTAGCAGTTGCTGTAATTGGGGCTCATTAGAGCTGCATTCAGAAAGGAAGCAGGCAGAAACGGGGGACGCGGCAGGAGGAGGTGGATCTCCTAATCTGATATAACTCCATGCTGAAGATGCGCTTGCCCACCTCCTGGGAAGTGCCCGGGCCCTGACTGTGAGAGAGAGAGACTCTCTGACCTGGGACATCCTAAATCAGACATTGGCCGGAGGGGGTGGTGGGGCAGGGGAGTGATGTGGTCTCATCTGAAAACCCAACCCTTCCCCAGGGCGGCCACTGATGATGAGGTGTGGGGAGCAGGAGGGTGCTAGGCAGCGGTCACCGGCTGGGGCTGAGACAGCGTATGGGATGCTCCTGACCTTGAACGAACAGGTGTGGCTGAGCCACCCAGGACCGGGCACTGAAAGGGGGTTGGAGTTGAAGGCGAAGCAGCTGAGGTGGAGCCCAGAGCCCTGGGAACTTTCTGTGTATACCTGCTGCAATGATTGCAGAGGGGCCTGGCTCCATGCTGGGGGCTGTGGGGGGCAGATGTGGGGAAGGGCTGTGGTGGTGACCCAGGAAAGAAACGATGGAGGGGTGGGGCAGGGTGTGGCCAGGGCTAGCTGGGTGGCACCTGCCACGCTCACTTACATGGGGGGTGTCCGTGCATTTCTGTGGGCAGAGCTGGGCTTCCGCAGCTCGCCAGGGCTCGCAGTGCGCCTTCCTCCGTGCTATGCCAAGCCCGCCGCATGATGGGTCAAATGTCACTACGTCATCCCCATCTCGTAGAAGATGAAACTGAGATTAAACAGTTAGCGCACAGACGCAGAGCCCCCAGGCTTCCGGACACGGACAGATCTCAGGCTCTCTTCTCTCTCCAGCCAGGCGTTGACAGACTTGCTCTGGAAAGGGCCGGAGAACAAATATTTTAAGCTCTGCTCTGTGGGCCAGTCCCTGTTGGGTCTGCCCGACTCCGCGATGTGGCACAGAAGCCAGCCACAGACAGCCCGCAAAGAAGTGAGCCTAGCTGTGGTCCCAGGAAGCCTCATTTATGGGCACTGGCGTGTGAATGTCCTATAAGTTTCCCGTGTCACAAAATGCTCTTTCCCTTCAGCCATTTCCAACTGTCAAAACCCTCCTGGTGGCCGGTGGGCCGTGACTCGCTGCCCCTGCTGGAGACGGTGGCAGAGGTGCCACGCTCGCCCGAAATGAGTGAGTGGTGACCCCCCAGCACAACTAACGAGTGTCCCTGCTCTCTCTTGTGCTGTGTTTCGTCTGCAGGCACAGCCAGGAAAACGCTGCACTTTGAGATTTCCAAAGAAGGCAGTGACCTGTCGGTGGTGGAGCGTGCAGAGGTCTGGCTCTTCCTCAAAGTCCCCAAGGCCAACAGGACCAGGACCAAAGTCACCATCCGGCTCTTGCAGAAGCACCCCCAGGGCAGCTTGGATGCGGGGGAGGAGGCCGAGGACATGGGCTTCCCGGAGGAGAGGAACGAGGTGTTGATTTCTGAAAAGGTGGTGGACGCCCGGAAGAGCACCTGGCACATCTTCCCTGTCTCCAGCAGCATCCAGCGCTTGCTGGACCAGGGCAGGAGCTCCCTGGACGTTCGGATTGCCTGCGAGCAGTGCCACGAGACGGGCGCCAGCCTGGTGCTCCTGGGCAAGAAGAAGAAGAAGGAGGAGGAGGGGGAAGGGAAGAAGAAGGACGGAGGAGACGCAGGGGCCGGGGGGGACGAGGACAAGGAGCAGTCCCACAGACCTTTCCTCATGCTGCAGGCCCGCCAGTCTGAAGACCACCCTCACCGGCGGCGGCGGCGGGGCCTGGAGTGTGACGGCAAGGTCAACATCTGCTGTAAGAAACAGTTCTTTGTGAGCTTCAAGGACATTGGCTGGAACGACTGGATCATCGCCCCCTCCGGCTATCACGCCAACTACTGCGAGGGTGGGTGCCCGAGCCACATAGCAGGCACGTCGGGGTCCTCGCTCTCCTTTCACTCGACCGTCATCAACCACTACCGCCTGCGGGGTCACAGCCCCTTCACCAACCTCAAGTCGTGCTGTGTGCCCACCAAGCTGAGACCAATGTCCATGCTGTACTACGATGATGGGCAAAACATCATCAAAAAGGACATTCAGAACATGATCGTGGAGGAGTGCGGGTGCTCATAGAGCGCCCCCGGCCCAGGGGTGGGGGGACAGGAGCCGGAGTTGTCCAGAGAAGAGACGGTGGCAAAACAAAAAACAAAAAACAAAAACAAAACAAACAAACAAAAACAAAAAACAAAACAACAACAAAAAAATAAGAAGAAATGTTTAAGGTTTCTGAGTTAAACAAGCAGGAGAAAAAGATAGAGATTAAGAAAAAAAAAATAAACTAAAAAGCAAAACCTGAAACAGATGAAGGAAGATGTGGCGAAATTCCTTAGCCAGGGCTCAGAGATGGAGCAGAGGACGAGATAGGAATTGGGAGGGAGAGGAGAGCGGCACACCCTTCATTTCTTCTGATATCGAGGTGATGACATCCGTCGCTTACGCGGGAGTATTGTCCCCTCCTTTTCAATCCCCTTTCAGTGTGAGCCTCGAGGTCAACTTGTCTAGTCTGCAGTCATGTGGGCTGGCACAACCCAAATAGCATCTAGAAAGCCATGAGTCCGAAAGAGCCGGTTACAGGCGCTTTCCCACCCAGTTACCCAGGTTGTAAGGTATGTCTGTGTGACCCTCTCTCTGTGTATATCAGCCCGTGCACACACGCACACAGACACACACACACACACACATCCGCACACAGAGGCATTTCCACACGACACATGCATACATGTACTGGTAAGAGAACAATAGTGTGCAGGCGGTCACACTTCTTTTTTCTGCACCAGTTTTGCAACAGAGCAAAACGAAACAAAAACCAACCTTAAAAAAAAAAAATTTTTGAGAACAAGAATGGGAAGAGAGAAAAATCAAGGAACAAAGAATACCAAGTTACATTTCGTTAAGGTGCTTATGATCTTAGTACTATGCAACCTAATAGGTTTGAAACTGTTTACCTGAGAGAGAACAAAATGAGAGACTTTTTTGTATTGGAAGTAACCTGATTAATTTTTATTTTCTTCAAGGAGAGATACTTGAAAGGAATATGTTTGTCCATCTGTTGGATCCAAACATTTCTATATTTTGTAAATGTTGTTTTTTTTTTTATCGTTTACTATTTGCACTACAATGGTGTTTGACCTGTCTAATCCTTATTTAACAAGTATTTTCTTTGGGTGGGGGTGGGGGGGTTAAGAGCTGCACTTAATGTGAGCTATAAAAGAACTGCTACAGCACACAAAATAGCTATTTTTATTATTATAATTATAATTATTATTATTATTTTGTACCTTAAAAAATAGACACATACACCAAAGACATTTGTGTGAGCCTTTAAACAGTCTGTCTGTGGTTGGTATCATTCACCATCAGTGAGTCAGGGGTTGGGATTCAAGGCAGAGTAGGGTGGATTGTGTTCAGGCCTCGAAGACCTGAGAAGTTTGGTTTTTGACTCCTTTGACATCCATGAAACGGGCCATTTCATACTGGATGTACAGTAGTTGTACACTGTCGGCTATCATGGAACACTACATGCTTGTGTGTGTATATGTACGTCGCTCGTGCATATGCATACCTGTGTGTATATATACATGGATCGCATCATGCCCATGCACATTTTAAGCACGTCAGGCTGTCATTTTGTAATGTTCTTAAAGCAATGAATGTTTGTGTGCAAAACACAGTATTTTTAAGAAGGATAGGCTATAGTTTTTGCTTTTCCTCTGAACTAGGTGGGCACATTTCAAAAAATGTGGATGGGAAGAAGCCTGGAAACTCCAGTGAATATTGAGCAAGACCCTCTTTTGTTGTGCAGGGATCCAGCACCCTCTCTTTCTTGCCCCTCACCTCCATCCCACCAGGTATTCCCTGCAGGGGAAACAGGAAACTCATGTTCTTCAAGGTTCTAGGCTGATTTTCTTTTTTTTTTTTTGCGTGCATGACTTTTGACTTTTATTTATTTTCCATTGGAATCAATCTTAAATCAGAAAGCTTTTTCAGAAAGAAAAAAACCTAATCTTTAGGCCAGAAGAAGAGTTGGGTACTTTTTTTTTTTTTTTTTGTGATTAAGGCCTAAGTGTGAGAAATCTTACTTGCTGGGCTAAATTATGTTGTTGTCACTAGCTAAAAGATAAATAACTTGGAGAAAAGTCTTGAGAGATTGGGAAGAAGGGAGAGAACGGCAGGGTGGCAGCAATGGTAAAAATCCCTAATGTTTTAATTTACAGCCCAAACTTCTGATATATAAGTTTGTATGTATTGACTCAGATGCAGAAAAGAAAAAAAAACACACTTCATTTTATAAATATCAAAGTACATGCTTAAAGCTAAATTTCTACTAATTTATTCCACAGTATTTAGCTTGCCTAGAATAGCTAATAAGTTATTCACTTAAATGCTTTTAAAAATACAGAGCCTTATTTTTACTGACTTGTTTGTAGTTTGCAAAAATTGAAAAAAAAATACTAATAATTTGGAAAAATTGCATTCGTTAGTATTTTGTAAAATACGGGAGCTTTCAGCCCTCTGTCAATTCATAGATTTAAAAAGATTAATGGTAGGAAAATAAAATAGTGAGAAACCAAATGCTCCTAAAGGTGGTTTAGCTCTTCTTGAGATATATATACTAAATTGGTGTCCTAGAACACTAGGCTGTATGTAGGCAAATTATTTTAATGTTATTACTGGGTAGATATACTTAACTGCATCTCGAAGTCCGCCCTTTCTTATGCAGAAATACAACATGTACTACAAGGGAGTGGACTCTAATTAATTGTAAGAGGGAGAGCATGCAAAGTTGGTACTTGCTTCCTCACTCTTAACCGTTGGCCGGGAGATTGTTGAGGTTGGCAAGGTTGGCACCGTGAGGAAAGTTTCAAGGCGAGGGGGATGGGGATGTTCAGCTTTACAAATTTGCATGAAAAATTTAGAGGGCCTTTCAGACTGCCTCTTATGTGGTAGTGGCACTAATAATGGAACCCGCAAAGATAGCGTGGAGAACCAAGTCCTAGTGCACAGGGCACTAGCAGAGATGGTCAGAGCAGTGGGAAAAGCAGGTTGCTCAAAGACTGCTGCCTGTTGGTGGCTCCCATTCATCTCAAGTGTGTGCACCATCTTTTTAAGCCCTTTAAAAGAGTGCTGGACACAGTGGGGGGTGAGATGGAGTTTGGTTAGTGGCCATAGTAATTGTAAGCAGAGCAAAATGAAATCCCACGTGACAATATTTGAATGGGATGTGTTAGTTGAGATTAAATGATTGGGTTATTGAGCATCTCCAATCTTTGACATTATTTCATTACATTTATGTGGCCTTGAAACAGAATTAGAAATTGCTGCTATCTTTAATAATCTTGGAAGATACGCAGGCTTGTAAACAACCACACTTTTCATGTAGCAGCATGAAGCCAAAAGAAAAAGCTTTTAAATTCTACGATATTGGCTCTTCATAGTAGGTTTTCCTTAAAACAGGGTGGCTCTATCTGATCTTAGCATCTCTCTGCTCTTTCTCTAGGGCTAATCTCTAGGCTCTTAAAAATCTACTCATACCAATCTTAGAAGCTCTGAAAAGTATTTTTTAAGAATGATAATTATTTGGTAGTTCGGGTTCTTTCTTTCTTTCTTTATCTTTATTTAAAAAAAAAAAAAAAAAAAAAAAGCATGGCAAGTTCCAGCACACTGAGTTGGGATTTTCTTGTCCCTGAAGACCAATCAATTTCATAGATATTTAAGATTGATTCCACACTTTGTTTTCAAGGAGAATGCCTGCATTCTCCTCTAAGGAAGAGCAAATGAATTTTGTTTTTCACCCCCGCAGGATTGGACCTCAAGAAGTAACTCTAAAAAACAGAGAACACAAATGCCTCAGTTGTATTAAGCTTAGATTCAAATTATTATGTTCACTTGAAAAAATGATTTCCTGGGGGCCTTTTGGCAACTTCCCTTTTCAATGTAGAGAAGAACTTAGTCACCCTGAAACCCTACACAATAAATGGAACTTGTAGATGTGGGCAGAAGGTTTGGGGGTGGACATTGTGTGTGTTTAAATTAAACCCTTTATCACTGAGAAGCTGTTGTATGGGTCAGAGAAAATGAATGCTTAGAAGCTGTTCACATCTTCAAGAGCAGAAGCAAACCACATGTCTCAGCTACATTATTTATTTTTTATGCATAAAGTGAATCATTTCTTCTGTATTAATTTCCAATGGGTTTTACCCTCTATTTAAATGCTTTGGAAAACAGTGCATTGACAATGGGTTGATATTTTTCTTTAAAAGAAAAATATAATTATGAAAGCCAAGATAATCTGAAGCCTGTTTTGTTTTAAAACTTTTTATGTTCTGTGGTTGATGTTGTTTGTTTGTTTGTTTGTTTGTTTTTATTATTATTTTTTTTTTGGCATACTACATGCAGTTCTTTAACCGACGTCTGTTTGGCTAATGTAATTAAAGTTGTTAATTTATATGAGTGCATTTCAACTATGTCAATGGTTTCTTAATATTTATTGTGTAGAAGTACTGGTAATTTTTTTATTTACAATATGTTTAAAGAGATAACAGTTTGATATGTTTTCATGTGTTTATAGCAGAAGTTATTTATTTCTATGGCATTCCAGCGGATATTTTGGTGTTTGCGAGGCATGCAGTCAATATTTTGTACAGTTAGTGGACAGTATTCAGCAACGCCTGATAGCTTCTTTGGCCTTATGTTAAATAAAAAACCTGTTTGGGATTTATTTTTTATTTTTATTTTTATTTTATGTCTTATTGGTTTTCCAAGATCAACTTTGCACACATACGGCTACACCCTTTGCTGGGTGATAATTTCGTTTCTCCTGTAATTATCGAGAAGCGTATGAGAAACAGACTGAATGGGAGAAAGAAGACAAAAGCTGGATGGAACAAGAGTACTCAGAGAGGAAAAGAATAAATATTGCCGTGGCAGGGCTTTGTAATAGGCTGCAGATGCTTGGACCAGTAGTAGTTATATTTTATTCATTTTGTTAATTTCCCATTTCTCAAAGTGTAGTGGCAAGTAACATGAAATAAAGTAAAATTCCTTCCTTCCCTCCCCCACCCCTCCATCCCCCCCTTCCCTTCTTTCCTCCCTCCTTCTCTCCTTCTTTCCTTTCCTCCTTCCCTCCTTCCCTCCTTCGTCTCCCTTTCCCTTCTGGCTAGAAAATTGGAATTGCAGGGAGTAACTAGGGCTAGAAACAGATATAACTTAGGAAAGAAAAGAACCAGGACCAACAGGGCCAAAATGGAATCACAGAAGTACAGTCAAGACCAAATTGGCTGTTTGATGTTTTCTTCTGTAGGTTTTGCTCTAGTATCTGTGTCCATCAAAGGGGTTATATGGAGATACTAACACCTGGTAATGCCCATGTGAGCCAAGTAAGTCCCCGTGTGACCACCCAGTAGATGCTTTCCCTGTTTTTACAGATGAATTAGAGGCATGAAGTAACATTAATTGGAACTAGGATTTCAAGCCAGGCTATATTCAAATCTAAAGTGTAGTAGTAGTAGTAGTAGCAGCAGTAGCTGTAGTAGTATTTTGCTGCTCTGTATGCCAATAGATTCAGATACAGATTCCTCACGTACTGAGAACAAAAAGGAGGGAGTGGGGGTGGGGTTTGGAGTTGAGTGTTGAAGACACTTTTAACTTCTTACCACAGACACTTTATACCCACCGGACAGTTTACTTAACTCCAAGTAAAATGCCAAGTTCATGTAAATTCACACAAAACCCTTTTTTATTTGTTTTAGGTAGGAAAGTTACATTTTTTGAAAATTAAAAAATAAGAGTTGTTACAGTTTTGCTTTATATTTGCAAATATGTCTTATTTTTCCATTCTTTTTATTTTGCTGGATGAAGCCTCTTACCCAAAGTATTTTACTTTGGGGGCTCAGCGATATTTGTATGTACATGGCCATGGGTGCATGTGTGCACACAGAAGCATGTACATTAGTCTTCAATTCCCACCAGATTTGATAATGATTGCATATTACGAACTAAGTAAAAACCCCAGTGAATTACAAATGAGTGACATTAATAGGAAATTTATACAGATGTTATCAGAAATTAAAGAAAAAAATGACTGAAAGGAAGCAAAAGTCAGTATAGAAAAATACATAAATAACTATATATATACATACATTGCACATTTAACATATGTGATGAAGATACATATATAGGGCACAGAAAGAGAGAGAATGAGTCATCATTTAAAGGGAAGATCTAAACTCATTTTATGTAGGGGTTTGGTGTTTTCTCAGAAAACAGTTGTCTGTCTGGGGAGGCACCCCAAGGAAAGGGAACAAGCGCCCTATTACTTGCTTCTCACATCAAATATGGCATCTGCTCCTTTGAATGAATTATGCTGTTTCTGCGTTGATCCCAAGTTAAGTCTTCTCTTTGGTCCATGAAACGGCAGGATTCATTAGAAATTCTCCATTCCACCCTTTGAGGCTTTCTTTAATTGTCATGTACTTAACAGTAAGAAAAAAGGGAAGGCAAATTGTTTATCCACAAGCAAAAAACCACAGAGCTGTTTCAAGACTTTAGAAATCGACAATTGCCCCATCTGCATGTGTGCACTTTGAGAAGAGCCTGAAATCCTTGGAGTCCAGCAGGACTTCAGTTCACTAGAGGGATTTTAAACTTGGCAGTTAAAATCCAAAAGTAGTTTTGAGAAATATTCGGCCAATGATTGAATAAAAATGATGAAGAATCTTACCTTTTAAAAACTGATTTCTGGGCTCCTGGGTGGCTCAGTAGGCTAAGTGTCTGCCTTTGGCTCAGGTCACGATTTCAGGGTCTTGGGATTGAGTCCCACATCAGGCTCCCTGCTCAATAGGTAGTCTGCTTCTCCTCTGTCTCTCCCCTTGGCTCAGCTCATTCTCTCTCTTTCTCTCAAAGATAAATAAAATCTTAAAAAATAATAAATAAAAACTGATTTCTGCTCAGGAAGGAGTCAGAGGAAGTACTAAGGGAAGGTCCAGCCAGTGTCAGCAAGAACTTGGAAAAAGCCACCCAGGGCACGAGTTAATGTGCTGTTGTCATTCGTACTGTCATCATTCGTACTGTCATGGTGGTGGCAGTGTCTGCATCATTGTCATGTGGGGACACAGTGTTCTAAGACAAATACTATAATGTGGCAACAAAGATCCCATCAAGTATATACGCCTTTCATTAATGAAGTTCTTCCAACACAGTGGAGTCATTTGAAAAGCTTGGTAACTCACATGGGATAAAGGCAGTCATTATGGGGGAACTCTTCCATTGTGAAAGAAAGAAAGAGAGAAAAAAAAAAAAAGACAAACACTGCTAATCTATGCCAGAAACATCAGGCCTAAGGCAGGGGGATGACAAAGCATTGCCCTTCAAAGTGGTCATTGTGCTAGGGCTTCCAAGCACTTTGAAGACAATCATCAAACCCTTCTAAATGGAACCAGGGAGGCTTTTTGCCATTGATCTCAACAACAAATGTTTGTGTTTCATGGTCAATTTATTTATCCCTCAAAGACTTGAAGTAAAGTTGTCATTAAATGGGATATTTTTAAAGATAAAACTAATTTTCCATCTGAGTAATCATATGCTAAACATAATCAATTTGCCAACTAGATGAAATGGTTGGAAATGGTATTGTAATGATATATTTAGTGCCTTTTATTATTCCAAGTGTGACAAGGTTCGCAATTCTGAAATCAGCTCACCCCTGTGTTAAAGTAGTGAGTTTCACTAGTCTCCAAAAGATCGAGGACCGGCCCATCTTGTTATGAAGTTACTACTAATGGCCTCAGATTGAAAACATGGAACAAGAAAATATAGCCCCTTCCTTTGGGGCTTGGGGTAATAGGATTTGAATTACATCGAAAACGCTAGATCATTGGGTTGTGTCAATTATTCATTTAGCCACTTTACAAAAACACTCTGGACAGAGGACTCAAGAGTTTTTTTCTGAACTTAACACTGCTTAGTAAGTATTATGCCCCTGTGACTCCTTGAAAGAGGAATGGACGGTAAATGCTAGATGGCCTCATCAAGTGTCACAGCAAGCCAAGTGTCAACAGGTATGGATAAGCAAGACAAGCATGCCAATACCTGTGGCCACTCTAGGTCACTCTTGCAACCAGGATTTATAGGGTGATGGTGAACTGCTTTTATCTTTAGGCTTTAAATGTTTCACGAAACAGAAAATGTAATCTTAAAGCACTTTATATTGAACAGGTACCTAATTATGATTCTAACGAGATCCATCCATTGTCTGGGAAACTGATTTTCAAAGTTGTCAGGCCAGAATTGGAGGTATAAGGGTTAAGCAAAGGAAGTAAATTCTATGAAAAAGAAGTCACTGTAAAAACAACAACAACAACTTTTCAGGGCAGCCCCGGTGGTACAGCAGTTTGGCACCGCCTGTGGCCTGGGGTGTGATCCAGAAGACCTGGGATCGAGTCCCACATCGGGCTCCCTGCATGGAGCCTGCTTCTCCCTCTGCCTGTGTCTCTGCCTCTCTCTCTCTCTCTCTGTGTCTATGAATAAATAAATAAAATCTTAAAAAAAAAAAACAACTTTTCAGATGGTCAAAACTAGGGAGAAAGTAGATAACACCCCTGGGTGGCAAGGGTGAGGTCAGGTGCTTCTCCTCAACTTCAGTTGTGACTTAGCAGGAGTAAACTGGTTAATGCATATACTGGTCTTGAGGAATCAAATTGCTTGAAGTTTTTGTTTTGTTTTCTTGAGGGAGGAGTAGGTGCCCAGGGGAAAAGAGGGTGACAAGGGTGCACCCCTCCCCCATCTGTCAGACTTCTAAGACTTGGGTCTAGGCCTGTGGAGAGAGGCAGCTGCAGGAAGAAATGGAAGGACCGTTAACATCAAGGACCCTATAGTTCCCAAATCACTAATTGTGCTACTATATGGGAGAGTCGACCATTTTCCCTGATCATGTGTTGAAGGTAGCACTGTGGGTGCTGCAAAGAAAATGGGCCAATAGTCTGAGAAGCCACTGAGATGCAGGACCTTCACTAGCTTTCAGTGTTTTTGTGGTGGCCTCCAGAAGCAGTGGCCGAGTGATGGATCTCCACTGGGGGTGTGGAACAACCCGAGAGAGGCCTGGTAGGAACTGAAGCTGACTGGGTAGCTTATGGGCACGCCTGAGTTTTCCCAGGCATAACTGGATAAAGTGTAGAAATGCGCCACATGGTCAACCAAGTTCCATCTTTGATCCTATAGAGATGGTTGTGATTTTAAACTGTATGAATAAGGCTTTAGTGTCATAACCCTGCTTCCTTGTTTGCACATTAGATTTGCTATGAAAATGATTTTAATAATTATATGAACTCATTTCTGAGAAAAATCAACTTGGTTTCTCATGAATGGGTAATGTACAGCATTAACTCTATTGGAAATTGTGTATGCATGGAGAAACTGAAGGTGAGTTAGTCATGGAGTGAACGCTAAACATATTTGGTCCAGGCTGTCCTTAAATTAGCTGCCCTTTACTTGGAGGCTTTAATTCTAGATTTATTCTTCTGTAGGTTGGAGACAATGGTATCTAGGTGGATATGTCTCTGGGGTGCTGTGAGAGTGAGCTCATGTCAAAATGCTTTAGTGACTGAAGAATAAAAAAAAAAAGACGATGAAAATACCCTGCCCATCTTTTTAAACCCATAAACAGAATATCCTAGGCCATTCGTTTGTTTCTAACATTTATTTTTTTTCTTTTTTTATTTTATTTTTTTTTCATTTATTTTTTTTTATTCAAACATTTATGTTTTAATTACCGTTGTACCTAAACCACTCAGTACACTATTGTGAGATGAGTTTATGATAAAGAAGCACAGTAAGTTTGAATATAGCTTTAAAAGAATGATAGGGACCATGTAACACAACCTTGGTCAAAAGTACTCTTTTAAACGTTGAGAGTTACGCTATAATATTTTCAAGTAGAGCCAGTCCTAAAATATCTACACATTTGCCATCTCGCTCCAATGTAAAGTCATTGAAAATGCATTTATTGTAGGTTATCATTTTCTGGAGACTCACAGCAGAAACTCTTCTATTTGAAAAGTCAGAAGGGCCCCTCTTTTCCATTGAGAGGGTACATGCTTTTAGAACAATTGAAGCTGAGTTAACTGTCAGTAGAGGAAAGTGCTGGAAGATGTTTCTAATCATTATAGTTATGCATGCTCTGTGATATTTTGCTTCTGAGTTTTAATCTTCCTTTTTTTAGCCTATGAATTAAATGATTAAATTACATGAAACTTATAGTGAAGAGAATTAGCTTCTGGGGTAGGTAAGATCAGCTACTTAGTGCCACTGTGACACTGGCAAATTATTTAAATTCAGTAACTTTGTTTACTTCTTTAAATTTAGGATAAAAATAATACCTACCTGATAGGATTTTTTGGAAAATTTCAAAAGTGAAAAGAAAGACATTTAAATGGCGAAACTCAGTGTCTGATGTGGAGAATTTACCATTGACCCCTGCAAGAAATATCCAATTATATTTTTATGGCCCCACCCTCCAAGAATTATTGGAAGCACTTCCTTCAGTGGGATTCTTGGCCGGTGCATTTTAGGACTCAAGTTCTGACAGTGGTCCCACAGGATGTTTTGAGAGTAGATGTTGTTGCTTGCTCTCTATGATTTCAATCAGGGAAGGGTTTGTGTTTTTTTTATCTAAACAGTTTTCTTACATATTTCTGTTATCACCATCCTTGTCAGCCTACTCCATCTCTTAAGGTAACAAATTCTATTTGTTTAATGTAAATTAAAGTAGCATCTACTTGCTTTGAACTGATGGGAACTGAAGTGTCCTATATAAAGAACTTTTTTCATAATTGAAGAAGAATCTTTTAAATACTGAAAAAGAAATTAGGTATGTGTGACTGTAAGAAGGAGAAATATGACAAAACAGGTCGAAATAGTGAAGACATTTGTTGCTCATGTAATTTGGTACAAAGTTTCCAGGTACGGTGTAATCACGGCACCAGCTCCATTTCTTTAAAATTCCGATCATTCCTTTCATTTTGACTTTGTCATCAAGATCATGATCTCTACAAAACCCTGAGAGAAAACCTAGGCATTATTCATCTTCATTCACATCCAGCATAGACTGTTTCCCACGGTTTTCCTTAAAAACAGTGAGGACCTTTCACAGAGAGAGTAAATCTTTCCTACTGACTTTCTGTCTCGAGTTGGCCCAGGCCAATCACAAGGACAGAAGACCATGATCGACTATGACAGATCAGAACCAGCTTCCCAAGAAAGGTCAGTTTCCTGAATCACGTTGCTGCTAGATAAGGGATTAGGTAAAGTGAAAGGTAGAGAGTCAAATATGACAAGTACTAAACTTATATTTCAATATTCTTGAGGGAAATCTTTGTACAGTGTCCCCACTTTCCACACCCTTACATGGACAACACTGATCATAATTCAGCCTTTTTTTGGGGGAGGGGGGGTGGTGGGAATGATGCTACAGGGATTATTATTCAGTGATAATCTCAGAAGCTACTGTTTGGATGGGCAGAGCCGTTTGCACATAAACTAAATAGATCCTGGCTCTTTTTGAATTTTTTGACTGCTCTTCTGAATACTTTGTCTCCTCAATTGTTGTGATGCTAACAACTTAAGTTCTTGTGATAGATAAAAATCCTCCTCCCAAATTTACTTTGCCAGGACAGGAAGTAACACAGAAAATCTCTTAATGAGTCCCTTGGAACTGACTCAGGATTGGTGGATGATACCCATTTCCTACATAAAATATGCCATGTGATGCTCTCAGAATATTGAATACATATAGCTGGTGGGTCACTCTGTACAATACCTGTGCAATTTGCTCTCACTGGTTGAGTTGTATGGTTACTAAGGCTCAGTCATGTTCCCAAATCTGTATGTGCCAGTTGTATTTGTGCTTATGTTGCATAAAATTTGAAATACGAGTAAAGCAAACACCAAAAAAGCAAACTAACAATCAAATGAATTGTCTCTATAGAGTTTAGGGGAAAAAAATCACTAAAAACATTGGTGGCTAAATCAGCCATGGAAGAGATGATTGCAAAAAGAGTGAAGAGTGAAGAAAAATGACAAAATATAGAAAGATTCTACATTCATAAAATTTTGCAGGGGTCTTTAAATTCTTGATCTACTTTAAAGAATCCAAAACTGGAAATAGTAGATGATGCATTATTCATGTGATTCATGCAGGAAAACGATGACAACCTTCAATCAGCAGATCCACTCTCAAAGAAAGGGCCATGGCCCTGTATCTAAAGCTTGGTGAACGAAGGCATTGACAGACTTTAAGTTGAAACCAAATGTTAAAACTATTCATCCTTTTGTATAATTACCCTCTTTAACCAGCTGCTTCTATTAACCAATCACATTCACATTCGGCAAGAAGGCTTTGTGGTCTATTGGAAGGATGAAAGAGTGAAACGGTATGCGAGTGCATGGTGGGGAAGGAGGTTGTTGGGTTATAGGAGTTCAGAGTGCTAAGTCCCCATCATGGAAGATAATTCCTAATGTTAATCAAAGATCATATAAATGCATACTGTTTAGCACTTCAGAATAGTGACTCAAAAACAAAAAGCTAAAGTTTAAAAAGCATTTATCTTTGGGAAGTGGAACTGTTCCAGTGTGGGGAGTGCATACAAAAGACTGTTTCTGTATTATATGCTTATTACTCCTGATTTTTTAATGGTGTAAGTTTTACTCTTATACATGTAAAAATGTTAGCCAGCCCTAATTTTGTTGGTATGGCAGCCAACTTTTGACATAGCCCCCAGTGAACCTTGCTTCCTGGTATTCACACACTGGTGTGATCCCACATTCCACATTGATCTGTGTGACCAATCGGATACTACAGAAGTGATGGTGTGTCACATCTGAGGCAAGTTATAAAAGAGCCTTTGGTTTCTGTTTCTAGCTCTCTCTCACCACACACTCCCTGGGAAGCCAGCTGCTGTGTCATGGGAAGCCTTACGGAGAAGCAAACGTGGTGAGGAGCTCAAGCCTCCTGCCAAATTCTTTAAGTCTTATTTCTTATTTATAATTTTTCGATTTATCCTCCTTTGAGGTATTGTGAAATTTAGATATAAAATATATACAGTTCAAGACAAGAAATCAACCCTAAATCATAGCTGACACTATGATGTATTTATTAACCTTGCCAAAGTCATTCAGCTTGTGTGTGGCAGAGATAGGATTCCAGAACAGATCTGTCTTTATTCTAAACCCGTTGCCTGTCCACTGTCCACTAGTGTGAACAGATGTCTATGAGAAATTTGAGTCAATTTTCCTCCTTTTTTGTTATATATTTGTGTAGATTACAGGAATCTCTGCAATTCTCCTCCAGTGACCCCTATAGGGAAGGAACTCCGGCTGGGTCACAGGGATACATGCCAACATAAGGCGAAGTACTAGAGACAGGCTGTATGGAATTGCATATTTACAGGAAGTGATAGAGAAATAAAGAAGTAAATATGGGGTGTGTGGACTCTGAGTGAAGGGAAGGATAAAGGCACCATGCGAGGACAGAAGGGATGGGTCACAGGGACAGAAGGATGGTCGCAGGGGGAGAGAAGTCAGGTGTGTGCAGAATGGAGGGTGGTTCTAATTAGCAGTGTGGACAGAGATCTTGATGAATGTCTCTAAGAGAAAAACCAACCAGGATCTTCAGGATCTTCATGTGGATTTGAACCTAGAGTCAGGAGGCTGCCAGTGAGGCCAGTTGCAGCTAGGAAAGCTGTTAAACTTGAGGCAAAAACACATGGCAGGTTTGGTAGGAAGTTGGAAGAGCTCCTCTTAGCTGGGAAGTAGAAATGAGGTGAGTCTAGCAAGATGGCAGGGGCCCCAACAGTGAGAGATTGGAAGAAAGCTTGAAAGCAGAGGAGGGGTGAGACAGCAGGGGTGCCAAGAGAAGCTGCTAGATTATACTTGGTCTTGTGAGGTGAGTATCAAGAGACTGTTCTATTTCAGTTTTCAGGAACATATGCCTTAGGATGTGGTACAAACTGATTGGCCACTTAATCTATTAATGACCTGGATGGAATGAGATGCTCAAGACTTGGGGCAGAGGCATCTGACATCAGAATCTAAGCGAGGGCCACTTTTCCTCCCTTGTACGTAGTCACCAGCCATGGTTCGCTCTGGTGTTCTGCAGGTGAGGGTTCAACCCACAGTGCAAGACAGCTATACCTGCTGGGGAGGGCCTGGCAGGAGAGGAAGCAGGGACACACCTTGATAAGGTGTGGAGAAAGAAGAAGAAGAGCAGACATTTGCATAAGCCCAAGTGAGAAACAGAGACACTATATCGATTGGAGTATGAGCCTCCTGATGGCGGGAGCTCAGGTTTAGAGCTCTGGCCCTAACACCAACAAAAAACATAAAAAGCACGTGACATAAAAAGCACGATGAATATTTAGATGAATGAATGAACGAATGACACATCTTATGAGCCTGTGAAATAGGAAGGTGGACACACGGGTCTGCATACAAGAGAGAGATCTTGGCCCAGGGGGAGTAATTGAATCAAGGGTTTGGACACATTTTCAAGGAGAGATTGAAAGATGAGGGACCTAGAGCCACATAAAAATTCAAGAGTGTGCAAGAAAAGGAGAGCACGTGGGAGCTCAAGGGGTATGTCTGTACAAGTGGTAAGAATCTAGGAAAAAAAATGGTAAAGAAATCACGTGTAGAAGAAGGGAGTGCTCCAAAGAAACAAATGTCACAAAAGGAAGATATTGCCTGAAAACTATCTGTTGGATTTAGCAACAAGGGGGTCATCTGTAACTTTTGAGAATGCCGTTTCCTTGAAGCAGTAGAGGCAGAAATCAGATTATTCTGACTTAAGAAGTTGATGGAAAATGACGAGCTTGTATATCAATTTGTGGACAGTCGGCATCTTTACTATGGTGAGTCTTCTAATCCACAAACCCAATAGGTCTCCCCATTTATTTCGATCCCCTTTGCTTTCTTTTGGCAAACGCGTCCTGTACAGGTTTTGTTAGACTTATACCAAAGCATCACAGAGTGACTGTAATTTCATTTTCCACATATGCATTGACACTGTGGTGGGCATGGCCTTGTTACTGTTGGGCAATGGTGACAGTTGTCACTCTCCACTAGGCTTCCTGTGCCACCACCCCCAGCAGGGAGGCGGAGGGGTGCCTCATGACTGCCAGGTGGGGCTGGTTGTCTGGGCTACCCGTGTGGTGTTCATGGGTACCATGAGCTTGAATGGGGCTCATTATTGGCTGGTGGGGATCAAGGATATTGAGATTCTTTGTTACAGCATCGTGCCAGAAAGGCCTAGGCTCCCCCACTTGGCCTTAGCTGGTGTGGGTTGGGGCCAGGCTACAGGTTGGTGGGGTTTTTTCCCCTGTGGTGCCTTGCTGGAAGGAGTAGAGCAGTCATTGTCTAAAATTAGTTTCTGACTTGCCAGGCTGCCCTTGTCCTGGTCTTTTGATGAGGAAGAACAGGTTTTGTGGGGCTCCTCTATCTGTGTCTGTTGCTGTTTCCAGGTTGTCAACTTCTTGAGTTCCAAGTCTGACATAGAGGAGGAAGAAGAAAACCCAGCGAACTGCCTACCCTATTGCTCATCTCATCCTGAGGTCCTCAGAGGTCTAGCTGCCTTCTTTCTACCTCTAAGATCTTGCTTAGGTTTGTTTTATATATAATGTCCAGGCTTTTTACTCTGCTTAGTGGATAGAATAGAACAAAGATATGTCTCCTCCATCTTTCCAGATGTGAATTCTTCTCCCCAAATGGTGTTTGAAATTCTAATTGCTGGGACGCCTGGGTGTCAGTGGTTGAGTGTCTGCCTTTGGTATAGGGCATGATCCCGGGGTCTTGGGATTGAGTCCCACATTGGGTTCCCTGGAGGGAGGGAGCCTGCTTCCTCCTCTGCCTGTGTCTCTGCCTCTCTTTCTGGGTCTCTCACAGAATAAATAAATAAAATCTTTTTAAAAAATTTCTTGTTGCTACTTATGTATCCAGATGGTTCAACTAGACCTTCCACTGAGCTCTAAGCAGGTGACGTTACCTTTCTGAATGTTCACCTGGAGGTCCCAGAAGAAACTTAAATTCAACATGAATATATGGACCCCCTGCCCTGGCCTTCAGCACCCCTGCTTCTCTCACTCTGCCCTGCTTATCATCACCATAGGGCCATCCAAGCCAGAAACCAGAAGCCAATCTTCGTGCCTTTCTTTCTTCACCTGCCATGGCTTAGCCTTCCAAATACTTAACTCACGCCTGCCTTTCTCACCCATTACTTCTGTGGATGTGTCTTTATTCAGGCTCTAGTAACACTTAAAATTTATAATGTCCCTGAATGAATAATTCATATCAACTTCTGTTCTAATCACTCTTCTCTTCCTTGTTTCAGTTCATATCACTCTCATTTTCCTTTTCCCTATTGTCAAAATTATAACTATATTTTTCACTCACCTTTGCCCTATTTCCAACAGTCCCAAATTTTATCAAGTCTACTGACAACTGCCATCTCTCCCGTCAGCACCTGCCTATCTACTTCCACTGTTATAATCCAGTGCCTAGATATTAATGGAAATATATTTATGTCCAGGTCTTCATTCCCCCTCTCATTTATATTTTCGTAGATACCTCCTATTTGGTCTCTCTTCCTCCAATCTATGGCAATCCTACTTGTGCAATATCTGGTTAGTTTTCCTGCAGCCCTGTTTTTTTTTTTTTTTTTAAACTTGGTTTCCCTGCTTCAAAATCGCCAAGGACTCTCTGTGGCCAGTAGAATGATGTCCAGGGGTTTTAGTTTGATATTCAAGATCCTCCACACTCTCCTCTTTTATTCTGAGTTTCTTCCCTGACTTTTGTTTATTTCTCTCCCCTGGACCCGGCAGGTCCCTGTAGCAACCGCAGGCAGGTTATGAATGATCAGCTCAGCCTGAACCACTGCTTTAATTCAACAGCAGCACAGATCATGTTGCTTGGTTTATTACTTCTGGCCTTCGCTGCGTGAGATGTGAGGTGAAGAAGGGAGAAAAATATAACAAAGCAAAGATGAGTGATGTGAGAAGATGTAGATAAAAAAAATTAACTCTGTGTTGAAGTGATCCTCATGTAAACAAGAGTGCTGGGCAGTTAGTCTCCACAGGCAGAGGAGGGAAATGCAGGCTCACAGTGGGCCATGCATGTGACTTCAAAGATAGAAGCACATCAGCTGGCAATAAATATTTATAAAATGAGACGTAGGTATTTAGACCATTAGCCTGCCACATACTCCTTCCACGCAATGAAATATGAAGCCTAAATCATGATAAAGACAGGCAGAACAAATAATGGGGGACCTAAATTTAGTCTTGAGTAAATGTTCAGGTTTATTTTAAAATATGGATCTATACACACGAGTGTTATAGACAAAACCAGATTTCCAATGGCCACCACTCTTTTTCATTCATTTCCCTTTGTTTCTGCCGTTTTTTTACAGAAGGAAAAACTTTTCTCTCAACTCATGGTATCTTTTCTTTTGTCTTACCACACTTCATCATGTCCCATATGACCAGAGACATCCTTGCCTTGTCAAATCATGCGGTTCATTCGTTAAAATAGAGGAAAGAGGCACTTGACATTGATCTCATCCAAACCAAGTTTTCCAACTTCCTTCGGAGTCTGTGCTAAATGATTCCCAGCTAAGTGTCCAGGGCAGAGACCTCTTTTTCCACCTATCTTCCTATAAATCCATCTTTCACCACCGTGAACTAATAAGCTTCAGGACTGAATATAGGCTCTTGTGTGAACAGAAGGGGCTGCGTGAGGTTCAGAGCTTATTCCAAAATCTGGCCTTTCTGAACTCCTTGCTGATAGAAACTAAATGTCCCATTTTCTGTCCTTTGAGGGAAGAGAAAACAACAAGCTAATGAGATGAGGCAATTGAACTAAGCAGCTAAAGAACAGCTATAGCAGCTTTGAGATTTAACATGCTGACCTTCCCAAATGAAAGAAATTCGTCTTTCCAGACCCTGGGGGTGAGGGCGTGTCTCTGCCTTCCAAGCGAGGCTGCAGTGGAGGGTGGTCACCGTGTCTGGGACACTGCCCAAAGCCTATCATCAACTGAGGTTTTCTATGTACAGATGTGTGCACTAAACCACTACAATCTCGAGAATCATGGGGTATGGTATGGAGAAGCAAGCACACCCTTTAGAGTGAGATAATAGAAGATTGATGATCTTGAACCAGTAGATGGTAGATCAACTAGTAGATCAACTAGTAGATCTAGATGATCTTGAACCAGTTATTTGAAATTTGGGGCCTTTAATGGTCTCACCTAAAAAATGGAAGTAATACTAGATTCTTTGTCTTGTGTGGAATAATTGATGCAGCTCTGTGCACGGTTATGACTCTCCTTATTATTGGGGGGTAGGAACAGCTTAAGCGACAGGGGGCTTGCTGACAATGCTAGGCCATTGAGGAGAAGGGCAGGTTCTGATTTTTGTGTTCTATCACTTCTTACCATGATATCATTCAGTAAGTGTTTACTAGGTTTTCAAAAACATTTTCTCATCTCCTACTTCATTGGTATCCTTAACTGCCCAGTGAGGCCAGGTAAAATAATTGTGATCATTCCCTTGTGACTGAGGCAAAATATTACATGGACAGAGAAGTGTGGCCCAAAGCCACACTGCTATTTTGTTTAGAGCCGAGTCAAGAACCTTCTTTATATTGTATGTACGGTGGTTAAATTCAGTGGAATTACAAATTCTACTGGCAAAGCCCTTTTTGATTGAACAAGAGGAATTAAGAAATTCCCAGGCAAGAAACCTTTGATTAATGGCATCCATTAAACCCTTTGTAGTCCTAATGTGAAGTTCACTGGATACCATTTCTACACATCTACAATGGGGCATCGTAAAATTCTTGAAAATGTTGCCTTTAAGTATGAATATGATGAAAATCTGTCCCTTTTATAACTCTCCTTCCTGCAGGACTTTAAGCCTCGTGACTAATTTGTAAATGACCACATCAAAGCAGAATGGAGTTAAATCACCTTGACTGTAGCCTGCCTGCCACCATGAAGCAAAGGATCGGAGCTCCAGACACCTGTTCTGCATCCTGCCTTTGCCACCCACAACCTCCATGACCTTGGCTAAGATCTCAACCTCATGAGCCTCCATTTCCTAATATATAAGATGGTGATGAGGTTGAGGAGGAGGCTGATAACTACCCCTTAGGAATATTCTGAAAAGTAAATGAAACAATGTTTGAAAGTGGCCAGCATACTGGACATAATAAACAATCAATCAGTATTTGCTTATTTTCTTTCCTCCCACATATTTTCTTCTGTATATCTTTCTTGGGTTAAGATCAATATACCTAATCCCACTTTTGGTAAAGTCTGAAAAAGCTTGGATTTCTTCCTTGTGAAGTAGGATTTAAACTAGACAGACCTCTAAATCTAGCACTCAATGAATGTACCAGCCATTTAGCCGAGTGAAGAATTTGCTGTGACAATTTCTTATAAGAATGTCTTTAAAATTTTTGAGGTTTCAAGAGTGTTGATGACCTTTTTTGAGAAAGGGCTTAGTTTGTTGCTTTAAAAAAAACGAGTGAACAAGGTTTGTAAAGACAGCTAGTTTGTCATAAAGATAACCCAAAAATGGGAAAGTCTGACCTGGAATCCAAGTAGCTGAATTAAAGAGCCCCTCTGGTAAGAAATCAAATATGTCAAAAGCTAGGACAGTCCTTTTTTCATGCTCTGTTGTAAGGGGAGAAATGGGCTCTATCTCTGGAATAACCAATAATTTAGTAAGAAGAGGAGCCAAATATCAAAACTAAAAAGTGTCTTTATAGAAAGCATTTCATGTCCTTAAATATCCATCAAAGTTTATAAAAATCATATACAAAAAAAATCTTAAAAATAAAAAAACAAAAAGCATATACGGTAGTTCCCTCCCACCCACAGTTTTAACTTTATCATAGGTATGTATATACAGGAAAAAACATAGTATATGGAGCGTTCAGTACTAGCCATGGTTTCAGGCATCCCCTGGGAGTCTTGGAAGGTATCCTTCATGGATAAGGGGGCTACCAAATGTAATTAGGCACCCTAGCCTTTTGGATCCTAAGATTTTTAAAGATGTAGAGAAATAACCAAGCCAGTATTTTCTGCTTCCAATGGGTAAAAATTTAAGTTTACCTTTGGGGTGTATGTATGTGTGTATTTATATATACCTATATACATATTAACCCTAGGTATATGTATTAAGTAAATATAAAGTATTTTAAGTAAATGTATTAAGTAAATGTAACAAATTTAATAAATATTTATTAAGTAAATGTAAATGTGTATATTTATATATACCTATATACTTATTAACACTAAGGTATATTTTATTAAGTAAATGTAACACTAAGGTATATTTATTAAGTAAATGTAAAACTAAAGCCACTCTTTGTTTGGGGGATGGACTTGAAGCCCTGAAGAGGGCTGAAGATCTGCACTTAAGCATGCTACTTAATTATATAAACTGAGGGCAAATTTTATGTGAATGACATATCTGCAGACTATATTGCTTTTATGGAATAACCATTATTTTCCTCCATGTAGATTTAGACTCCTCTATGCCTATACAGTTATGGTATATACTTTTTGAGTCATGTAGTCACTCTTTACAAAAAAAATCATTAAGTGCTTACTATGGATTAGCCATTATTCCAGAAGCAAGAGATACAGCAGTGAAAAAGAGTATAAAAATCTTTGCTTTTCAGGGAACATTCTAGTATGGGAAGAGAGTCCTATATTAATATGTAGTATATGCCAGTTACAATATAAGTGTAGAAGATGAACATATAATTATTGGCAGGATTGAATGTGTGTGAGACTTAGGAATGGGAAAGGAGATTGGTGTTTTCTCAGTGGAATGTCTTGTTTTAAAGATCTTCAAGTGATTATCTGAATCTATAAGATGTGCACCTTGATTGCTTATGATTGACTAGGTTATTTTACAATTCTGTTAGGATAGAATTTAATTTGTAGAAACTTATCAATACTTACCAGAATGCAAAAGTTTCCTACCCATGGCAATGCAAATAATTTTATTAAGTAAAGAATATAAATCTCTGCAAGAATTCTTGGTGAACTGTTTTTAACAACTTACTGATGAACTAAATAAAACCTTTGGCTTGTTCTTATTTAAAATTTAAAGGAGAGTCATGAGTTTACCTTTTTGAAAATAATATATTGCATTATATGCATATATATTTATAAACAATATCATATAGTAAATAATATGCCATAAGATAAGGTGATATGTGCTATGAAGAAAAATAATGCAGGGAAAGGAGAAGGGAGGAGAATTTCAGCAAGAGGCAATCACCAGTGCAAAGACCCAAGATGCAAACCCCTTAAGTGCCCAAGGAGCCATTAGAAAATTCAGGAGCCCAGAGCAGATGAGTTTGGAAAGATAAGGGGCAAGGGCAGGTATCATCTGATTTGAAGCTTTTACAAGACTTGAAGCTTTTCTCTGAGTAATATGGGAAACATAAACCAGTTCTGGGGCCAGGGTGAGAGGACAAATGGAAACCCACAGCTACACCCTGACCCCACCTTTTGGCTTAGGAGTATGCATAGGTCCTACACACTTTAACCTAGTGAAGATAGTAAAGAAGAGGCTCTCAATGAAGGAGAAGTGTTTGGTCAGAGAATCCCTCTTCAGGGTACTCATCTTGCAATGGGGACATTGGGGGGAGGGAAGATGGGGGCTCTGCATGGTCACCTGTTTTTGGCTCCAAGACTGGTACTTTAGAAGGCTTGGAGGCTTCTGAGCAGAGTCATGAAATAATAGGACCTAAATGGCATATAAATCTCATTAAACTACTCAGTGGAGAATATAGTAGCTCCCCCTCATCTGTGGGGAATACATTCCAAGACCCCCGGTGGATACCTAAAATCGTGGATGGAATCACATCCTATATATACTGCTTTTCCCTATACATGCGTACCTAAGGCAGAGCTTCATTTGTAAATTAGGCACAGTAAGGGATTAACAACAATAACTAACAATAAAAAAACAATTACTACCATAAAAGTTACATGAATACAGTCTCTCTCAAAATATTTTATTGTACTGTAGTCACCTACTCCTTGCATTGATGCAAGGTGATAACATGCTGTGGGATGAGATGAAGTGAGGTGAATGATGTAGGCACGGTGAGTTAGCATGATGAGATATCAGAAGGAGGAACATCTGTTTCCAGACCATGGTTGACCACGGATAATGAGGGACTACTGTGTACTGCTGGGTGGGGGGAAACAGATATAAAAAAGGGGCAAATTAGGAGTCTCCTTCATTAATCCAGGCCTTCGGTAATGAGTGCTTGGAGCTTGTGATACCAGTGCAGGCTGTGAGGGGAGCGCAGATTCTGGATATGTATTGGAAACAGCTAACATGAGGCCCTAGATGTGGCTCTGAGACAAAGGGAGAATCCAGACATGACTCCAGAATTCTGGCCTGATAACATGGAAAGAGGGAGGTTTTGACACCAAATGTGATAACTTGAAGTAAACTTTATGTTTTTCTTTCCACATGTTTTCTCTCTCTCTCTCTCTTTCTCGTTCAAGAGAGGCTAGGCTGGGATAAAGAGGACAGGGGGGATTTGCTTGGGACATTATTGGTTTTGTTTCGTTTGTTTTGTTTGTTTTGTTTTGTTTGAGTCTGGTTTTTGAGGCTGGAGTTCAGGAGAAATTCTCATTTTGGGAGGTACCTAGTCTATTCAAGAGGATGGAAATCTGGGAGTGAGGCTGTGGTGTCACTCTTCTCAGTCCCAGAGTCCCTGGTCATGGGTGCAAATTGTTTGCTGAGTCTTTCTTCTTTTTAGGTTTTCCCCAAATTTTAGTAAAGTCTCTGAGAGGTTGGAACCTAGTCTTTCCTATCACTCTGGGGAATTGAGTCAAGGGCCTGTGGTCCAAGTTGAGACAAAGCAATGCAGAAAAAAAGTGTCAATGTTTTGAAGGAATCCAGATCCAAGGCATCAAGAGGTGACCTACCATGACCTTCTCATAAGAAAACCAGATCATCTATGTGAAGCAAGATGTCTCTTCAGATGGAAACAACAGCAAGATGGAACCGCAGCTTGTTCTTGGAGAGGGCAGCCCCAAGCTGAGCCTGGAAATCCCATGATCAATTCAAATGGAAGCTGATGCTCTCATATCTTGAGTGGTGAGTTCTTGCAGACTAGAGCAGTTAGGGGACAGCTGACCTATTTTCCAACCAATGAGAAATAATCACATGTAACCAAAAATAGAATGGCTTAAGCTAAAAAAAAAATCAATATTTCTAAAAATTAATGGGAATAATAAAAACACTAAAATACATGGTGAGCTTAGAGTTTCATGCTGACATTGGTAGACCACCCCAGAGTGCAGTCTGTGAGCAGATGCGTTTGGGATCAAGCTGTAGGAAGCATATATGTCCATCTAAGGGAACCCTATCTGAGGACAAGATCATGACACATTGGGAGTCCCTTGACTCTTCCAAACTCAAGATGCACTGGAGGCCCCTTTACTCTCTGTACTTTCCTAAAGATGTGATATTTATTCAGTCTTGCATCTGGGGGATTTTATAAGATTTTGTTCTTTACAGTATTTTTTTTTCTTATAGCCCAAAATCTATTTAAAAAATATTCTGACCTGATAATCAAATATGTTAAATTCCCTTCCAAGTCCATGATCTTTCTTTTGGGTGTCACTATGTCATTTCCTCTTATTTTTGAAATGCAACAGCTTATCATACCATCAACTCTATGTCATTCAACAAAGTCTTCCACTTTCCAGCCTTCACCTATACCCAGGCTTTGCTTTTCCTCTCCTATACAAAAAGGTAACATATGTTGACACTCAATGATCCTATATTTTTGTCTGCTATATCAGAGGGATAACAAGTCATGGTGTATCAGTTTCCTAGGACTGCCATAATAATTTACCACAAACCTAGAGACTTAAAATAACAGAAATTTATTCTTTCTTAGTTCTGGAGACCAGATGTCCAAAATCAAGGTGTCAACAGGGTTGTGCTTCCTCTGAAGACTTGAGAATAGGATGCTTCTCGTCTCTAACAGCCTCTGGTGGCTTCTGGCATTCTTTAGTTTGTGGCGCATTGCTTCAGTCTTTGGCTGCCTCTTCACAGGGACTTCTGCTCTGTGTCTGTGTCTTTGTTTCTAATCTCCCTCTACCATTCTCTTAGAGGACCCTTGTCATTGGATTTAGGGCCAACCCAGATAATCCAAGATGAACTCATCTCAAGGTCCTTAACCTAATTAGATTTACCAAGATCCTTTTCTCAAATAAAGTCACATTAATTAATAAGTTTAAGGGATTAGGACTTGGACATATCTCTTTGGAGGCCACAATTCAACTCACTACACTTGGTCACTGGGGGGAATATTCTCTACTCATATGTCTTTGTTACTATGGTAGCTCTTGGTTATCAAAAGTGATGTTATCAATGTGACTTTTAGGAAGAAATAGACCTCATTGGGTTGCAAGATGAGCAGTTCGGTCTGCTCTTTGTTAAAGAGCATTTAAATCATCCTAGGCCAAGCACAAGTATTCCTTCTTTCTTGCAAAATTATAAACCAGGGGCATACAATGTGCGAAGTAGTTCACTTAAGAATGATATTTAATGCCTGCTTAGACTTGCCTTTTTATATTTCCTATTTTTAGGAGCAGAAAACACTTGAAATTTCAAGTGTGGTCAGATTTAGCAGGTGTCCAAAAAAATGATGAAACATCTTTGGAGGTAAATATTGTCTGGTGAGATGTCTTCAGTACTTCAAAGAAAGTTTGTAACCGGACACATGGGGGCTACAGCATGTGAGGGCGTGGTGACCACAAACTACAATTGATTCAGACAGAAAGCCTCCAAGGGACTGAAGGCCACAGCTTGAGCTGAGGAACAGTAAATGACTCTATTAGCTAAGGTAGAGATACTATAAGTAAATACAGCAATATGAGCTTGACATTTTGAACAAGTTTTATTAATTATGTGAATTAGTACAGCAAGCCCTCAAATGCACATCTATAACTTTCATTGGCCAGATGGGTTACGGTCCCAATAGCCAACTTTGACTCAAAGTATGTTCATGTGTGTGTCTGCGTGCTAACATATGCTCATCATTTAGTCGAGTGCAATGCACTCCTTCTTCTGTAAGAAATAACTTGTGAGCGGCCAAAATTTGAAGCACATGTTGTTACCATAATAAGATAGGGTACCAAGGAAGAATTTACTAATGTGATTAGCAAAGAACTAGGGGCTTCTAAGGAATTCTATTATATGTAGACATTCTGGTACAAGGACATGAAAATTGATGAATGTTTTTGATTTGGAAGTATAATACTTGAATTATAGTGCTGAACCAAGTTATAAGTCTATTAAGAATTAGAAATGGCAAAACGTGTATGATTTTGAGACATCTCAATGACACTTAGACATAGTGGATTAGGAATGTTCTACAAGAGACAGGAAAGCCATCTTGTCCAAGAAGCAAAGGCGTTTGGAATATTCCTGTCGCATCCATGTGAATTAATTCTGACCAATATTATTGACAGGTTCTGTAAGCCATACTGATTTAGGTCAGAGTTACAATGAAAACTGTTTTCGTTTAAACCAAGTTTAGTAACTGAATCCTTGTGGCGCTGCCTGAAATTGACCACATAAGTACAGAAGAAAGACATCTCCCACTTTCCTTTTATTTAGAATGCGGATGATAAATTGAGGTTGGCCAAAGCCTCCAAAGAGGTTGCAAAGGTGGGAACCCAGCGGTGGTGGCAGGATTCCTTTAAGAACCAGGCACAGAAAGATGATCCATAGACCATATCCTGAGGAAGCAAATTGAAGCCCGGGGCAAGGGTAGAACTCCAGGCGTTTGGATTCACTGGTTTTTATACTTTTCTCTACAACATTGAGTAACTAGAATAATTGCCACTAACAGTTATGCCCCTTCTGGTAAGCAAAGAAACTACATGGGTTTTCTGCGTTAATATACTCCCATAACAGTGTGTTAGAGGGGACAAGAGAGTAGAGTTGGTTAGTGAATTAAGTCATGGAACTTTTTTTTCAGTTGACTTGTAGGGATATCAAGGAGGCCCCTTCAAGGATGTTATCTCAAGAGTAGGGTTAAATGGCCACAATGAGGTATGATCATTTAGGAAGTTGTCTTATGCCCCAGAAGCCAAGTAATTTTATGGTGACCATTTCTATATATGGTGGGAACCAGTTTTTGAGAGGCAGTGTAGCCCCAGACCTAGAAACCTATTCCATTCATCCTTATCCCCAGCTCTACCTCCCTTGGGTTTCCTGAGGCAGAATTTTAACTCTCCATAAAACTATTGTTTGAAATATTTTGAAAAATCACTCATCTATCACGAAGATTGGGGAAATGCTGCCTTAGACCCAAAAACTGATTTCATATCCTCTTTATTTTTCGCGGTTCTGCTCATGCTGTCTTCCTTTTTTTTTTTTTTTTTCCTTTTTCCTTCTTTTTTCACACTTTCATTTTACAGGTTTGGTGTGTCATTTTCCCCTAAATTACATAATCATAATGACTCTACTATTAAGGTTAGCTCAGCCTCACCCTTGGGAGAAATAGTTTCATGTTTTTGTTGTATATCCACCCACAATTTACGTCATCAGAGAGCTTGCCCCATAAACCATTATCACCTCTTCAACCTCATTTTTTTTCCACTGTAAAACCAATTTTATGTTGCCTTGACTATGAAGACTTCCTAGACCATTTACGTAACATAGTCTTTCCTCTCTGTCTTACTGAAATTAAAACCCATTGTTTCCCTGCTTGTACTCTTGGATTTACCTTCCTCCTGGCCACCTAGACCCCCTTTCTAGGGAGTGGCCCTCTCTCTGAAGCCAGGTAATTCTCCTGCACTTCTCCATCCTAAAATGTCAAGGGCACTTGGCTGGCCCACCAGACCGGCTCAGTGAACCCTGACACTTGATGGAATGGCAGCACAGCATTGAGATTGTCCACACATTCACCCACCCCAACTTATCCATAGGGGGGAGAGATATTTATTGTCAGAAGAGAACTTTGATTGAAGGGATCCTTCTCTGTTTGACTATGACTACTCTAGAGATCTCTCTCTCTCTCTCTCTCTTTCTCTAATGGTTGTTATAGAATTCGATGCAGAAAACCTACTGGTTACTACTTATTACTTAATCTTCTTAAAATTAAAATTCTTAAAAAATAAAACAAGGTGAGGAGTGCCCAAGAAACAGAGCCCCAAACAAATGTGAGACATGAACAGGTTGCTCGCATGGTCAGTGTTTCCCTCCACCATCTTTTGTTTTTAGTCACTATTCACAACAGCAAATTAAATTAAAAATGGTAAATCAGAGAAGATTGCCAACTACGTCTCCATAGAAAGCTAGTTTCTCAAGAGTAGGGAGTCCAGAAATGTTTCATTAGTATATTTTGCTACGTCCCCCTAAGCTTTTACTACTCAGCATGACTGAGTGCTAGTGCGTATTAAGTCAGATTCCTACCGGGCTCTAGCTGAAGCTGAGCCCTACTTTATTACTATGCTGTCTCTCATTATTGTCTCTACAGGTGAAGGAAACACACTTCTGTTACTTGTAGGGAAATTCAGTCTCATTTTCCTTCTGGATAGCTGTGTCTTCTTCACTTTAGGTCTTCTTCACTTCTTCACTTTAGGTGCCACATTGTGGCACGCCACAAATGAAAACTGCCATAGTGGCTCTGTTTTCTCATCACATAAGCTGAGTTTGATTACACTCCTGAGTAAGTACCAGGAGCAGGGAAAGCAGTCATTCCTAGGATGGGTGTCAGCCTCGAAGGGAGATACCTTTCCTCAGGTCTCCCTCAGGCAAGATTGTCTCTGCTTGTATGACTGTCTTACTCATCTGCATCCCCCCATAGGGACAGAATGCAACACCAATGCTCCACTGTGGTTTGACACACATGCTCTGGATGAATGGGGGCCCTCTTGTCCATCTACATTTAAGTCTGCAAGGACTAAAATAGATCCAAGGAAAATTCTTCTCCAAACTTCTTAGATTTGTGGCTAGTGCCCTCCTGAAAGAATAATGGAGAAATTGTTCATTAACTGCCTGGTATGCTCCTAGGAACTGGCTCTGGTTCTGTGGAAGGGGGGTGGGGTAGGGAAAGAGCTACAGTCCTCTCTGCCAAGGAACAGACATGGCTGACCTTTCCAGTGGGCAGATGTACCAGCTGCCAGCATCTCCGCCCAGCTGACAGCCCCAGTTTCAGAAATGGCACCATTAGTTTGATTCCTTTGGAAGCCTTTTTAATCTGCAAACACTCCATATTACCACCTCCCCACAATAAAATGTAAATAGGTAGAGGCTCTTGGAATTGGTCAGTTCAGTGAGAGCAAAGGCCAATGGAAATCGCATTAAGGTTTCCTAAATTATGAGTAGGTAAGTGCTTATTTATTTTTTAAACTATTTTTTCTAGTAAAAGTTCTGAGTTTATCAAGTCAAGTATGGATTTTAAAATACAACACAATATTCTGTAAGGCAGGATATTAATGTATTTATTTTGTTTGTACAGCAGCCATAGTAAAAATGTGCATGAGATTCCCTGTATCAATGACTCTTGGAAAGCTTAGAAATGTGAAATTTTATGAAAAGCATTTAAATACCTTCTAATAATTATCTACATATGAAGTACTCCAAAATGCATTCAAAAGTATGGAAATTCTTCTTATTTGGAAAACCATCCTGGCAATTTTGTTTTATATGGTGAATTTAAGTTCAAAGCAGAAATTAAAATGTGTGAGCTCCTACTGATATGGTCCCAAGTGTTGTCAAAGTCTATAAACATATCAGAGAGCTATCTCAGATACAGCGGAAACAAACAAACAGTCACAAATGTGAATGGCTGTAGTAAAATGGAGGCTTCCTTCCACTGAATTGATGATAGAGTAGCTCAAAAAAAGGCAAAGCTCTGCAGAAATACGACAATACAATGTGTATCTCATTTTCAGTGTGATTTCTGTTGGGTGTTTGAAGCCTATTACATATCTTCTGGGTGTTCCAATAAACTTTTCACATTACTGGTATTTGAAATGTGAAGTTCAATATTAGACATTGTGCAAGAGATAGTGGAAATGGGAGATGAAGTGCCAGTTAGCCATCGGCTCTTCCCACTTCTCTTCTCTAGTAAATACCTTGTACTTTCATCCATGAGGGGCCACTCACGGGACCTACTTATGCCTCTGGGATGTGTCATGAAATGAAGGCCAACTGCCCTGTTGCTTGAGCTGGAAGATACACAGACCCAGAGGACGATGTGGTGGTATTGGACACACGAAACCTTCCATGCCTCGTGGAAGCGTGACTGCCAGCATAAGAAGACATTGGTGATTGCTCTCTGACTATCAGACATGGTCTTTCTTCAAAGTGTCTCCAGTTCAGAGAATATGCAGCTACAACTGGAACCCTGAATTCACTCAGGAAATGTGGCAGGGATATGTGAGACATATTCCTGATTCTAAGCCAGCATCGTAGGCACAGTAATACCAGGGATGTAAAAGTTGGAAATGTGGTTTCAATAAGAGTGCTCTCAAGGAAATGTGTGCCTTGAAGATAACTTAGATCTAAGTGGAGACTTTCACAGACCTCTGCAAAGCCCAAGATGGGTGTCCAAGATCTACAAAACGTAAAAACAATGAATTTAGAAAAAAGCTCATCTTCCTTTCTAGGCCATCTCCTCTTTCCTCAATATTACATGCTGCCAGATATAATGGCTTCTTGGAGAGATCTTGTTTTTACGGAGGGTTTGCCTAGGACAAATTATATTAGAGAAAATACAAAATTGAATCATGATATTTTTAAATATTAAAAAGCTATAGAATATATGTAGATCATAAGCTGATTTTACACACACATACACACTTTACTTATAAGATACAAATCGATAAATAACTCATCTGGTGAAAAAATAATAAAAAAAATCACCCTAAATCTTCTAGGGGAAAAGTGGAAATGCTTATCTTTAAAAAGATACATTCCATAGAGGCCATTTTTTCACTCATATATCTCCATAGAGGCCATTTTTTCACTCATATATCTCTAATAGCTATAAAAACACAAAAACCAAATAAAAACAGACAAATGAAAGTCTCCAGACATTTTGGGGGTATGCATGCTGCAAAGCAGAGCAAGTAATAACAATTGCAATTCAGGTGGGGTGCATTGTCCATGATTTTGGGTTTGACACATAGGATGGGAGCCCAATGTCTTTGTGTGTGTGTGGTGGGGGAAGAGAGTCTGCTCAGAGCTAGAAGTTTGGCTCCAGAGCAATTAGATGTGTTGAACCTCGGAAAAGTTCAGACAGTAAGATTAGTTCCTCTACAAGTATTCAAAGGTTTATGGACACAGAGCTCATCTGAACCCTCTAAACCTATGGCGTCGGCCAAGTTGGCTAGAACCACTGACAGGATTGGGCTCTTTCCCAAGCCTTCTATCACTTCCACTCTGAACCCTGCCAGAAATCAAACAAGAAAAAGCCTTTCTTGTCGTGTTTTGACACCCCCAGCTTTAGTCCCTGCTATAAACTCTGCATCCAAATATTTCAGCATATCAACTGAAGGTTGATAATATACATGGGCAAAGTTTCAAAGGGTGGCTAAGAGCCTGAAAAAGGGTCATTCAGCATTACATAAATAATGTACTCCTCGGATAAATTAAAAAGTGACTGATTACGGGTCCAGCCATGTAAGCAGTGACTTTTCCTATTGCCGATCTGTCTCCAGTAGCACAGAGCTGATGTGTGTTCCGTTCAGTATGCAAGCTCCACGGCTACAGAAGATGTCATGTGTAATTGAAAACACTGCACGATAAAAGAAAAAGAGGAAAAAGGAAAAACATCATCCATCAACTTGGTTGAGGACAAATATGGATCTAGGGGGCATAGTCATGGGAAAAGCTAAAATTTCATTATTTTTTAAAGATTATTTATTTAAGAGGGGGAGAGAGAGAGAGAGAGAGAGAGAGAGAGAGAGAGAGAGAGAACGTGTGAGCACATGCCCAAGACTCGGGGGAGGGACAGAGGGAGAGAATCTCAATCAGATTCCACGCTGAACTCGGAGCCCATAGTGTGGCTCAATCTCATGACCCTAAGATCACAACCTGAGCTGAAACCAGGAGTCCTACACCCAACCAACTGAGCCACCCTCTAAAATTTCATTCTTTAATTCAATTTTCAAACAGTTTATCACATGTGATTTCTAATGTGCGCTCGTACTTTTTTATCTTCTTTCCCACTTAGTAGACCACCTTGGTTTGTCTAATCTGGTAGTTTTATCCGTAGAGTGGGGCTCGATTTCCGTGCATTTCCCAAGGGAAATATTGTCAGCATTTGGATTTTACTTTAATATTATTTTAATTTCATTAAAATTAGTGGATCTCAGCCATACCCAGGGTATCAGGCACCAAGACTGATTACTATTAGCCATCTTCAGATACGTGCTGCAAGGTTTGGTGCAAAGATTCCTTTTCAAGTGTTTTTAGCACCACAGGTTGTAACCGATCCATTCATACAATTTATTGAGGAGCAAACCAAGAAAGCCAAAAATTAAATAGAATAAACTGAACTAGGGTAGGGAACGTCAGAGTCCATCCTCGACAGCATGAGTAACTCGTGTAAGTACATCCTTTTGTCTTGGACTGGCACTTACACTGGTCCTCACATAGCATGTGTATCTTCCCATGGATCACGGTCAGAAAGCTTGAGAGCCATGGATTTTGACATTTGCACTAACTTCAGCACATCCGGCTATTTCCGGTTTATATTTTTATTTCTGTGCATTCTGACCGTGACTGCCGGAGCAGGCCTTTTCAAACACAGGTCAGCACCTGCTCCTCATTTGCTCAGAAGCCTGCAGTGCCTTCTCCAGGGAGGCTGGAAGTGCCTCTCTGACCCCCTCACTCTCTGTCACAGCCATATCCACCTCCTCTCTGTCCCTCAAGCACATCAGTTCCCAGACTTCGCACAGGTTGTCTTTTCTCAGATATTGTCTTGTTCCCTCACATGGCTCAGGGTTTGCTCCCATTATCTCCTCCATGAAGCCTCCTCACCCACCCCATTTCTGATGGTAAATGCTGCCGGCGTCTCGCCTCGCCCCATGTACTTCGCCTCCTCTGCTCTCTTTTCCCAGTGGCACTCCTCACCATCCTATGCACTCTGTGTATTTGGGACAGTTAGTTTCTGACTCTCCTGACAAAGATGTTAGCTTTCGAAAGATGGAAATCTGTTGATTCTGTTTGTGCATCGACACCTGTGACACAACACCCTGCATGCTGCCTAGTGAGTGTGCAACCACAGTTTGGAGGATTGGCTGCCTTTACAAAGGACACCATTCACACTATGGGCTGGAGCACTATTCTTTGCCTCTGGGGTGGGTGTTAGAGATCTTCAGGCTTTGCCTAATTCCCATTAGGTCAGCTCCTGCCTCCGTTGTGCTATGGAGTAAGATTCACTGACTACTTGCCCAGTGGCTTATGCCAAACCTAAGAGATACCTAGATGCAAGGCACATAGCATTAGCAAATAAACTCAAACTTTTTGGAGACACGTGGGTGGCTCAGTGGTTGAGTGTCCGCCTTCAACTCGGGCGTGATCCTGCAGTCCTGGGATCAAGTCCCACATCGGGCTCCCAATGGGGACCTGCTTCTTCCTCTGCCTGTGTCTCTACCTCTCTCTGTGTGTCTCATGAAAAATAAATAAAAACTCTTAAAAAAAATAAACTCAAACTTTGGGAGCACCCTTGGTGTCCTCATGTGATGTACCCCTCACTGCCTTGCCCAGTGTCCTTACTCATTTCTGCTGCTGTTCACAGACCTCCTTCCATCTGTTTGCCCAGAGCCTCTCAGCTATACTTAATGGAGTTCTCTGCTATATTGTTAGTTCATACTTTCAAACACATTATTCCCACCGTGTGGTGTTGTGCTGCCTTTTATGCATTTAGAGAACTCTTATCTATTCATCTGGAGTAAAACATTTCACCTAACTTATGAAACAATTTCTGACTCCTTTTTGCCACTTCCTGACATCTGGGCATTCTTGGTGCTTAGAAGGCAGCATGGTGGAGCACAGAGAAGACAAAGTGAGACAAATCAACCTTTGCCATTTATTAGCTACATGAGCATGACTAAATTAGTTTTGTCTCCTTTTCTTACCTGTCGAATGGGGGCATCGTGGGTCTTGGGGAGTTGTGTTAAATGTATTAAGATGGTGTCCTCCAGCATGGTGCCAGGGTGTGGCAGAGATGGGTGTGTTGCATGTCATTCTCCTTTCTCCTCTTGGAGCCCCGTGTGCACATCCCTATCAGGGCTCATTTGCTTTGGGTAATTCCTTATTTATCTACCTGTCTCCCATAACTGACTGGTGTTCCAGGCCCAACAGATGTTCTATGCGTTTTTGTATTTCCAGCACCCAACACAGCTCTAGGTGCATAACAGGTACTCACTCAAAGTTCGTGGAAGGATGATGATGATGATATTCATCATAAGTGGTTAGCACTTATTAAGTGCTGTTGAGTGGGCCTGTCACACGCATCATCTCTTGTATGCCTCACAACGCTGCTGTGTAGCAGCATTCTTTTTACCCCCATCTTACAGATGAAGTAACCAATTCTCAGAGAGTTTAAACAGTCTACCCAAAGGCACAGAGCTCTGATGAGATAGAGCTGGAGTTTGAGACCAGTCAGTGCACTGAATAAGTTTCAAGCTATAGACCACACCTCTGACTGGAATCTTCTTATTCCAAGGGTAAACCTTTGGTCAGTCCTGATGTTATTTCCATGGTTCCCCACTCTACATACAAAACAATCCTGCCGGACAGGCCCAAACATCTGGCCAATGGGAACTGGACAAAGCTCCATCTGGAAGCCATCAGCACCTCTCATGGGTCAGCTGCAAGGGATTCAATTTCAAATGACCCAATACATTTCCTCTGCTTCCCCCTCACAGACAAATTTGTTGGCTGCACTATTCTGATAGTTTAGGGGTAAAGGGTCCATTTAAATGGCAACTTAAGTTCAAATCAGTGAGTCCCCAAATCATTGAAGCTTACGTTTCCATTTCCAACCAAATCTACATCAGAGGCATTCAGGTGGCATCCATGGATTCCAGGTATATGTGACAGCTCAGACTGGTCCTGGTTCTGGAAATATTCTATTTCCTCCCATTTGTCTCCATAATCTTAAGGTGCAGTGCCTTATTTCAAATAGAGTTTCTTTTGCCAGGTAATAATTCGAGGGCACATGTTCCCGGTTTCCTACGAGCCTGAAGGTCAGAGAGTCAGATTGCGGCAAATCCCTTGGAAGCCACCTCAGTCAAACCCTCATACTTTGCTGCAGGGAGAAGAGATTAGGGTGGCAGGGCAATGGAGCCATCACAAGGTCTTTGATTTCTGTTCTGCTGCCGCCACATGTAGTTATAATCCAGCTAGAAAATCTCAACTGAATTCTTCATAAAACTTATTCAAATTCTTTCTCCTCAAGATTCAGAGACTTAAAAATTATCAAAGGACACAGATTCCTTATTCCATTCTTAATAATACCATTTATCTTGAATAGAAACACTTTTTTTTTTTTAAGGAAACACAACACCAGTATCAAAGATGAATTTTCTAAGCAGCGGAAAAAGTATCTCCAAAAGTTTTTGAAAACGTGCTGATATAATCAAGACAGAGAAATGCTTTAAGAACCAAACACTCTGCTTGGCCTATGTAACAATATGTCATTACATTTTAAAGTTCACCCTCATTTTTCACATGATTTATTTTCCTAATAAAACCATGCAAATCCTAAAATCATATAATAAAGGAATGCTGTGGCTACGGTTTTCCCAGTAAAATTCTTATGTGATTTTGAAAAGTTAAAATTGTTATATACAGTCCAGATAAATGTTATGTGCTTCATTGTAACTGGCGTTTTCATGCAACAATACAGAGTATTTCCATGTCAACACATACCTAGAGTGTCAGTCTTAGAAGCTACAACTATTTCATTATAGAGGTGAGTTTGTGTTTATTTTATCCATCTATTATTAGAATTAGGGCTTGGTTTGAAATTTCCCTTGTTAAAAATAATACTGCAGAGAACATATCTGTGTGTGTATGTATTCATACACAAACACACAATTTTTGGTTTATCTATCAAAAATCAAATCCTAGAAGTTGATGTGTCAGATCAAAAGATAGGTACATCAAAAAAAAAGTACATATTTAACCACATTACCCTCCAAGAATATTTCCTCAATCTATACAAGCAATCTCAAATAAACTTCAATTTTTTAAGAGAGAGGAATAGTTTCATGGATAAATTATATTCAGACAAAATAATATTGAATAAGTGTCTACCATGTGCAACTGTGGCATGTAAGACAAGTGTCTAGTTACTTCTACTTTAGGACTGAGTGACTTGGGGTGGTCTGTATCCCCTGTGCTAGAAGTGGGCACGTGGTACAGGGGAGGGGATGGAGTCCGTGCTTGTAAAGACAGATGTGGGCAGGGGCTGAGCCTTCTATCTTCGCTGAGTTGCAGTCTTCAGTTCTGTGATATTTTCCTTATGTATTCCGGTTTGCTAGGGCGATACAGTTGACGATTCCTAGAAAATGTGCCTCAAAGTTACTAAGAAAGTTTAATTAGAAGTCATTATTGGGAAATCTCAGGCTAAAAAAGGGGATTCAGATGTGTTAAGAAATAAAATGCCTTGGCATATCTGCTCCTTAGGCTTAGAGAGAATAGTAACTCTCATTTCATTCATTCATTCATTCATTCACTCACTCATTCATTCAATAGGTGTGTATTGAGTGTCTACTCAATAAATTCCTGTGGCACTGTGCCACAGGCTGGGAAGCCAGTGGTGAACTACACAGATATTCTTTTCCTTATGGAGATCCCATCCAAACAACTATGGAATCTGCAAGGGTTTAACTATATGCTCTACAAGGGTCTAACTAGTAAAGGGAGAAGAAAACATCTTCTCTGAGTGTCTTTTAAAATATGAGGAATAGGGGATCCCTGTGGGGCTCAGTGGTTTAGTGCCTGCCTTTGGCCCAGGGTGTGATCCTGGAGTCCCAGGATTGAGTCTCACATCGGGTTCCCTGTGTGGAACCTGCTTCTCCCTCTGCCTGTGTCTCTGTGTCTCATGAATAAATAAATAAAATCTTTAAAAAAATAAAATATGAGGAATAAACTAGATTTTTTAAAAATGTGAGCTCTCGCAGCCCCTCCAAAGTTTAAACATAGAGTTACTGTATGACCCAGCAATTCCACTCCTGGGTATATGCCCAAGAGAGATGAAAGCATACAACCACACAAAATCTTATACCCAAATGCTCATAGTGGTATTATTCATAACAGCCAAAAAGCAGAAACAACTCATATGCCCATCAACTGATGAATGGGTAAATACAATATCGTACGTCCATACAACAGAATATTTGGCAATTAAAGGTAATGCAGTTCTCAGAGATATCGCAACACGGATGAGTGAAAGGAGCACATGGTGCTCAGTGAAAAGAGCCAGAGACGAAGGCCACAGAATGTACAAGGCCTTTTACCTTAAGTGTCCAAAGTAGACAAATCTACTGGGCTTGGGGTAAGGAGGTTGGGGAAAATGGGAGGTGCTGCAGATGGATGTAGGATTTCTTTTTAAGGTGATGAAAATGTCCTCACCTTGACAGTGGGCATCGTTTTGCACAACGCTGTATATACATGAAAAACTTCTGAATTTGGTGTTTTGAGTGGATGAATTTTATGGCGTATGAATCTCAATAATGCCGTGATATTAAAAAGGGAAAAAAGAAAAGCAGTGACACTGGGAGATTCATCATTCAAACATGAGTCTCTTAGTAGAGGCCTGTGGAAGAAGGTTAATCAAATTTTATACCAGTCAAGTCACTTTCTTACACGTCATTTTGGCTATTAAAAAATATACATCAGCCTCACGTAAAACCAATGATGGGTTGAGCCTAGTTTCCTCCATTTCTCTCCATCGCTGCCTGCTTATGTTACACCATAGCCACGGGGTAGATTAAGGTGGAGAGACACAATTTTAAAATGTGTGAAGATGTGTACAATGTAAGGTAATCTTTCTTTTCTTTTTTAAAGATTTTATTTATTTATTCATAAGAGAGGCAGAGAGAGGGGCAGAGATACAGGCAGAGGGAGAAGCAGGCTCCCTGCAGGGACCCCAATGTGGGACTCGATCCCAGGACCCCGGGATCATGCTCAACTGCTGAGCCACCCAGGTGCCCTCACCTCATTCTTTTAATAGCTGCCCTGTATTGCTGTGCATGATTGATCTTCAATTTGTCCCATCCCCCACTGTTGGATATTTGAGTTATTTCCATGAACAGTTACCCGGAGCATCCTTATTCAACAGTCTTATGTGCTGAAGCAAGTATCCACTGGACCACTCCTAGAACTGAAATCTGGAGTCAAAGGTCTGTGACAGTTTTAAGTGCTACATTCAGAAGGTAGGAACCTGCACCGTCAGGCTGGAGAGCACCACCCGATGTGTGATAATCTACCTTAAACTTTCAGAAGACGGTCAGCTTTAGGTTGTCAGTGAAACTTTCAATTTTCTTTTTGGGTTTTGTTCCTTAGTGGCTGCCATAGAAGTTGTGGCCAGCAAGTAACAGTAGCTGCTTCTATATTTTAAGTCAATATTGAGGCAGTTTTCTTCTAAAGTAGAAAAAGGTCCTCAAACCACTGTTAAGTTTTTTTTTTTAAGAGATGGTTTATTTATTAAGCAACTAAATGCAATGCTAGGAGATGCAAATGTACTAAGCGGTCAAGTTCTGATGGGGGAAGTGACCTCCCAAACACAAAACTGTAGACCGTGGGTAGAAACTTGGTATAGTCTTAAGAAGCCCGGAACAAATGAGAAGGCCTTTGTAACAGTAGACAAACGTTTTGAGTTCTTTTAAATTTATTTTGAACTGTCCTAGGACGTGGATCTTGAATGACTTTTTCAATCACTGGCACGAGATGGGGAGCTAGATGTTAAGCTTGCCAGGATCTCAGTGGGATATGGCTCTGTATGTGAGGTTGAAGTGAGATTCCTTTGAACTGTCCTAGGATTTTTTTATTTTTGCCTTAATGCTGTCTTTTTCTTTAAAGGAAAAATGTGAATTGATTTTCCTTATGCCTTAAAAAATTTATATAAATACATTGGAAGGAAATATACCACAATATAGTAAAGCAGTGGTTATCCATAGCTTATAATAACATGTTTCCAAAATTTCAGCAATGAAGTTTTATTACATCTGGGTCAGAGAATAAAAATATGTGTCCTTGAATTTCTCTAGGAAAGTCAATTGTTTATTTGCTTCTCATTTCAAGATAGCATCTGGAATTCTAATTGTTCTAATGCCCTGAGTCCTCTCTATTTATTACCTCATAGAGCATGGGTTTTGGAGTCAAACAAACTAAGGTTTAAATCTCTGCTTTGGCCTACAAGAAGAGAACTAATATAAGATGCTGGCTCTTGATGCCAAAACCAACTCTGGAGATGAAACAAAAACAAGACAGGAGTTGATTGCTCTCAGATCTTAAAAAGTGTGAAAAACTCATGGGTAGACAAATATGAGAGGGAGAAGAAATAGCAGACAGGAGCAGAAGTGGACTAAGTGTCGGAGGGGAGGAAAATTAGCAGGACTTTTACTTCTGAGAGATGCAAAACAACTGCTCTGGCCGATGTCGGGCTCTGCGTATCTGCACCTTGCACCCCAGGTAGGATTCTTATAACAGAATCCGGCCAATCAATGTAAATTGGTGGCTTCCTAGGTGTAAGGAAAGTGGGAAAAGGATGGGCATAAGTTTCCCACTGACTTCCACCTCTATCATTGGACTACTCTGTATGATAGGACAATGTGTGGACACATGTCATTAGACCTTTGTGAAAACCCACAGAATGTATAATCCCAAGAGTGAACTTTGATGTAAATAGGGACCTTGAGGGATAATGATGTTCGGTGTCATTGATTGCAACAACTATGCCACTGTGGCGCAGGAAGTCCATGGTGAGAGAGGTTGTGTACACGTAGGGATGAGGGTTATGGGAACACTGTGCTTTCCACTCAATTTTGCTGCAAACCTAAAACTGCTATAAAAAAATAAAGTTCATTAATTAGGAAGGAGATGGATTTATCACAATAATTTGAAATAGTTTAGTATCAGAAAATCTATTAACTTCATTTCCCTTATCAAAGGTAGAAAAATGGGAGAATGGAAAAAAAACACCGTATTATCTCAATTGTTATAGTAAAAAATTGTTCAAGTTCAATGCTAATTTATGATAAAATTCTCAGTAAAGAACCAGATAGAATATTTTTCAAACCTAACAAAATCTATTTATTCAAAAAAACTATGATAAATATCAATTTAAATTAATAAACAGTAGACACATTCCTTTTTAGGTAGGGAGCAAGGCAATGATGCCTGCTGTCATTCTTGTCCTTCTATAGATACTGAAGCTCCTGCCAAAACAAGAAGCATGAAAAAGGAGTAAGAAATTTAAGGATTTGGAGGAAAAAGAAAGAAGTATTTTAATATTTCCAGATAATATAATTATTTACATAGAAACCCCGGCAGAATTAAATGTACTTTTTTTGAGAGAGAGAGAGAGAGAGAGAGAGAGAGAGAGAGGTGGAGGGGTAGTGGGAAAAGGGCACAGGGAAAGGGAGAGAGAGAGAGTCTTAAGTAGGCTGTACACCCAGTGCAGAGCCCAACTCTGGGCTCGATCCCACAACCCTGAGATTGTCACCTGAGCTGAAATCAAGAATCTGACACCTAACCAATGGGCTACCCTAAACCTTGTTAGAATTAATAAATTTATTGGATTTTATGAGTGTAAATCAAGTTGCCAATTATAAGATCAATTTATAAAAATCAATAGCCATTTTTATACTACTAATAATTGATTAGAAAACTTTCCAGAAAATTAGACTTGCTTCACAATAACAACAGCAAACTCTGAAATATCTAGGAATTATCTTATTAAAAAAGCACAAGAGAAATTTTTTAAAGTGGAGAAAATGTAATGCCCTTGTAATACATTATTAGAAGATCTAAAAGAAGACTTTAATAAATAATTATGACCACATCCATAGATGGAACAACTTCACATGTTTTGATATCAGTTCTTCCCAATTAATCTATACATCCATGAAATTCTAGGCAAAATTTAAGCAGACTTTTTTTTCTCTTACAGAACTTGGAAAAGTGACTCCAAAATTGATAAATAAAAATAAATGTGCCCACTTAGTACCCAAATTTTGAAAAAAAAAAAAAAAAAAGCAAATGGTCCAGGATCTGTAGATGGTATGGGCAGCATACTTGTTCATACTTGTTCTACAAGTTATTAAGAACTATACAACATCAAAAAGATTAAGAAATAAGGTGCTTTTGGCACAAGAATAAATAGAACCCATGGAATAAAAAAGAGGACCCGATACATACCAGAACTGGTATTTTTTTTCCCCAGAACTGATATAAAAGTGATAACCACAAATCAATGTATAAAAAAATAGATTGCTTAGGGATCCCTGGGTGGCCCAGTGGTTTGGCGCTGGCCTTTGGCCCAGGGCGCAATCCTGGAGACCCGGGATTGAATCCCACGTCGGGCTCCCGGTGCATGGAGCCTGCTACTCCCTCTACCTATGTCTCTGCCTCTCTCTCTCTCTCTCTCTCTGTGACTATCATAAATAAAAAAAAAAATTTAAAAAAAAATTTCTATTAAAAAAATAGATTGCTTAGTGAAAAGTTTTAGGGAAATTAGCTCACTGTATGGAGAATAGAACTCATCACATATAAAAGTGAAATCCAGGGAAATTGAATGTGAAAGGAAAAAACACAAAACTTAATAGAAGAAAAACAGAATATCTTCATGTCTTTTGGATAAAAAATTGCAATCCAGATACAAAATCATGAATATGCCATAACGAAAAATTGGTAAATTTCCCTATTTAAAATAAGGATTATTCTTCAAGGAAGCTGTCTTAAATAAAGGTACTGGATGGATAACAGACTAAAAGAAAAACTTAATACAAATAAAAGATAAATAAAAATAACAATTGCAAATCAACAAGAAAAAGAAAACTCCATAGAGAAATGGGTACAATTCAAGTATAGGCAATTCTTTTTTTTTTTTAAGGATTTTTTTCATTATTTTTTTTGTGGTTGTTAGAGAGACAGAGAGAGAGAGACAGAGACACAGAGACACAGAAACACAGGCAGAGAGAGAAGCAGGCTCCCTGTGGGGACCCCGATGCAGAACTCAATCTCTGGACCCCAGGATCACACCCCGAGCCAAAAGCAGATGCTCAACCACTGAGCCACCCAGGTGTCCCAAGAATAGGCAATGCAGAGAATGGGGAATCCAAATGGCTAGCAGGTGGATAAAGATATATGCAATATCTGTAATAATTGGTAAAACACAGTTAAAATAATAACTAAAACCTTAGATCTATCATAGTTGCAAAATTAGAAAGTTGTACAACACAAAGTTTCCCTGACAAACGGGAAATTGTTAATCTTCGTGCTCTATTGGTGGGAATCCATCCTTTTATGGCCATTTTGGAAAACTCTTTAGCTGTATTTAATAAAATTGATGCCATATCTTGTGATTCAGAAATCTCTTACTGAAAATAGATCTTTAAAAAACCATGGTCTATAATATGCTATGTGTGAGGTTGTTCAACACACATATGGTGATAGTGGTGATTTGGATAAAACTAGGTAATAGCATACTATCCAACAATCAAAAGCTGTTAACAATTTGCAGCCTTATGATCATGAAACCAGTGTGAGGTTAAAAAAGTAAAACAAAACAAAACAAAACAAAAAAACCCAGAATTTTTATCTATCATATAATAGCACTTATACAAATTTAAGACATACATTAGAGAGTAATGCTTTTGAGGGAATGCAAATATTGAAGAAGCTATCTGAAGCCCTTTAAAATGGTACCTTCATGGGAGAGAGTAATGGTATTGGGATCGGGAAATGTTGAAAAAATAATGAAGTAAAGCACAAAAGGGGTCTTGCTAAACTGATAATCAGCATCCTACTGGTTGAATGGTATGATGAACTCCAATCGCCGCCCTTGGAGCTCCCCAGCTGTGTTTCTCATGGCTAAATCACTTAACCTTACGCAGCTTTCATTTCCTGATCTGAAAGAGGTGATGAAATAACTGCCTTATTATTTTAATTTAGGATAAATGAAATAAAGTACAGTGAGCTCTTAGCCCTGTGCTGGAACATGGTAAGCACCAGTGTGTGTCAGCCCCTGGGAGGCTGCCCATGTGACTTGTGGGTTTAGGTCAGAGTCTTTGGCATCAGAGAGGCCTGCAGCTTTCAGAACTGGCTCTGCCACCAGCCAGATGTGAGCCTGTCCTGGTTATTGATACGCCTTGAATTTCGGGTCTGTTCTCTAGACGATGGGCATTGAATAACAACTTTTCAGTTATGTTTTGCGAGGAATCACTCTCAGTGCTTTTGGGCTGCTATAACAAAGATACCACAGACCTGGCTTATAAACAGCAGAAATTTATTTCTCATGGTCCTACAGGCTGGGAGGTCCAACAATGAGGCACCAGCAGATTCTGTATCTGGTGAGAGCCTACTTCCTGGTTCATGGATGGCTGTCTTTTCTGTGTCCTCATATGATGGAAAGAGGGGTGAGGGAGGTCTCTAGGGTCTCTTTTACAAGGATACTAATCCCATCCATAAGGGCTCCACCCTCATGACCTAATCACCTCCCAGAGGACCCACCTCCTCATGCTCTCACATGAGGGGGTAGGACGAGTTTTGGGGTGGTGGGAGAGGGGGATAAGACACAGACGCTTAGTCTATACCAATCGTACACCAGCAATGTAAACAAAGTTGTTAGCTAAGAACTGGCACAGAAGAAGTACTCAATGGACCTTTATTATTTTTATTATTTATTATTAAAGTTTAAAAAATTGAAAATTAGGTTCCCCTATGCATTTTATTTAGATGATTGCTGAAGTAAAAATAATAGCAAATCAAGTTTTAATTTTCATCTTTTATTCATCCAACCCAGCAGTTCTCAAATTTTTGGTCCCATCCCTTTACACTCATAAAAATTTTTGAGAACGCTAAAGAATTTTCGTTTATATGGATGGGTAAAGTCTATTGAGATGTACCAAATTAGAAATTTTAAAATGAGACATTTAAAATTTTTTATTAATTCAGTTAATATGGCAATGCTAACGAAAATAACCTTTTATTGTGGTGATCATTTCGCAATATATACAAATAACGAATTATGTCATGCATCTGAAACTAATATAATGCTACATGTCAATTATATTTCAATAATATGTGTTATTAAAAAACTATTTTATGAAACAGAAAGAAGAGCGAGAAGAGAGGCACTATTTTACATTTTGCAAACCTCATGTCTGGCTTAATAGAGAACAGCTGGAATTTAATCTGCTTCTGCGTTTAATCTGCTGCGATATGTTGTTTCAGTTGAAGTATCTAAAGAAATTCCAGCCTCACACAGATACATAGTTGGAAAAGAAGAGTGTTTTAATGGCCTTTGCAGATAATGGTGGCTATTCTTTGTTGTTTTACCAAAACTTACTAAGTGGTAGTTTCATAAAGCTTAGCTGCAGAATCTGCAATTTATGTGTATCAGAAATTATATCAATGAAATTTTATTTTCTGTTAGATTAAAATCCATTCATCTAACTGATATTTTAAATAGATTTTTAATTATTTGTGATTTAATGGTACCATGTCCTGGTCATTTGGAAAATATTGATTTATTAAGTTAATGTTGTTATCTTTCATCAAAAAATAATCAAAAAGTCATATCTATTAATATTACCATCAAATCTCACTTGAAAACTCTTTATGTATTCAGAAACTGTCTAGTTAATTGTGGCCGATACATGTTTTCCAAAATTCTAATTTGTGCATGAAAGCTCAATTTTTTTCACGAACAAATATTGTCAGTTATTTTCCTTGAAGTGACAAGTCTATTTTCCAGAACATGTATGCCACTTACACAAGTCTGAATAACTACTATTTCTCTTTCAGTTGTTCTTTCAAGTAAGAATGGTGTTTCATGAAAAAGTAGCTGCTTTAGCTAGCAACCCATTTACCCAAGTTCTTTTCCTTGAGACAACCATTGTACTTTAGTACACACCAAAGCTTCGTACACGCTTCCCAGTTCATCATACAGACTACAAAAAAATTGCATTCAAATGTTAAGATACATAAAATTAATAATTTTATTGCATTATAAGGACATTCTAAATTGGTATTTCTTTGTGTATGTGGTGAAGAGTGGAGGTCATGCTTAATTCATGCTAAAGTGTCATCAATTTTACCCACTGCTTATTCTTACAAATAATATTTTGGTGTTATTTTAAAAATAGTTGTGACCTCACGGACACACGGACATGACCTTCATCCCTATGCAAGTGATTTTCTTCTTATGTCCCAAGGTAGTGTCTTTCATCTTTTTTTTTTTTTTTTTTAGTGTCTTTCATCTTTGACAGCCAATCTGTACTGTAAAGCAGTACTGTAAAGGAAAAACTGGAGAAAAAAATTGTCTCAAAGCAGACAGGTGATAGATAAATAATCTGAAGAAAAACGTGTGTATGACAATAGGTTTAGTTTGCCTCTATCACCCTCCTACATAAGGAAACTGAGCCTGAAATTCATGAACATATGAGTTTTGTAAAGGAAGTCAATTTAGTCCATCTACAATTCTCCTGCTAAATTTATGTGCAGTAAGCACTAGGCCCCGTAACAATTGACTTCTCTGTTTAAGGCAGCTCTGCCATTGGCATCCAACCCTTCCCTGTTGGCACACCAGTCTTCTTCTGTCATTTAAAGCAAGGACTCTGTTAGGGAGCAAGGAAAGGAGACGTGTGCACATTCCTTAAGACCTTTTTGAATGCCCTCTTATACCTTCCCTGAAGTCGATGTGCCATTTAGGAAATTCTGATTGTCCACAGCTATCATCACCAATTATCTCCTTTATTAATGGATACCCACTGTCAGGTTCAACATTCCATAGGACCCATATTTCATGAATATATATGTCATACTACACATTTTTCTGTTTTTTTCTGCCCTTATCATTGTCTCTCCCAGTCACCCCATTCAACCCTGTAATTATTAACTACTTTGGTAATAAGATATAAATCACTTTTTATGGCTTTTCCACCGTATTTCTGCTAACAGCTACCATACCACATTAATGTTACATTATACACCCCAAAGGAGGGTATGACCGCCGCCCCCAAACACACACACACACACTTTCTAACAGATTTATTACATGGCCAGACTGCCAGGCCGATGAACCTATTAATCTTGCAGCACCAGGAGTTTAATATGTCATGCTATCGCAAACCAGCAGCTCTTCAGGAAGATGTCAATGTAGAAAACCCTGGCAGGGTATAATCAGTTGAAATGTTTGACTTTTTAACAAAGGAGATAATGTATCTCCATTATTGTTTAATCCTCAGGCAAGTACAAGATACATTAAAATAAATCCTTTACCTTTGCTTGACCATCCAACCCCACTTCTGTACACATACACAATAAGAAAACGCTGAGAGCAGTGTGGAGTTATATTTGTTTTTCTTATCAGAGATTCATAATTTGAGATTTTGTTTCATTTTCAAGTTTGCCCTTGATGTGCATCAAGCAGACACACTGGTGGTGATAAAGCAGCTGCTGGGCAGACAATACTGGGAATAGTTGGGGAAAACCCACACTGTACAGGTGGAGAACTGGAGTTTTAGTTGGGTGGGCATTCATGACAAAGCATATTTGGAAAAGTTGATCTCAGAGCATATAGAAAAAAGATAAGCTTGGTTTTAGACCCAAGATCTATTCAAGAAAGGCAGTTTGGCCTTGGGACACAGGACACTCTGGCAGGACCCTCTGGTATATTAACTTCAGAACTACATTTCTGTGACCAAAGAATGAGCTTCTGCACCCTGGAACACTGACTAGGAAGGTAGTCCAAAGTTAATCAAGAAGGGGTGAAATGATCCACAGAAAGTGTAAGAGACCTGGGTTTGGGTCCCCTCCATGCCTCTTCTCACCAGGTGGTGTCCTGGTTCCCAGTTTCCTGGCTTGGCTATGACACTTTGTGGGAGGGGCAGAAAAACATCCCAGTAGTAAAGGAAGTGGACTCTGGAGGCACATAGCCTGGTCCTTCTTCTTAAAAACTAACCATGTGAATGAACTATTCACTTAGCCTTCTTCTGTATGAAAATGAGTGAACCCCATGGACGTAACTCCAAAATCAAATGAGCACACTATCATACGTAATCACTCAAAGATGTAATTAGTATTATAACTAAATAAAAGTATCTCTGTTAGCATTGCTAAAGTTGATGATTCCTCAAGGTCTCTCATAACTACTTTCATGATTGTGCTTGTTTCATGAAATGTGCTTGCATTTAATAAAATCATTAATTAATATACATTATTAATTGTATTTTCCTTTTATTAGAAGCCATGCTTTGAAAATAAAAATTTTAAAAATACATAAAAATCCACTATATGAAAACAGAAAAAATAGCAAATTAAATCTAAATAAGCAGAAAAGAAATAATAATTAGAGCAGAAATCAATGGAATTAAAAACAGGAAGTCAATAGAGAAAATAAACCAAACCAGAAGCTGGTTCTTTGAAAAGAGTAATAAAAACAATAAGCCTCTAGCCAGGCTAACTAATAAAAAGAGAGAAGACATACCTTACTCATACCAGAAGTGAGCGAAAGGACATAACTACAGATCTTATGGACATTAAAAGGGTGTAAAGGCATTATCAAAAAAAAAAAAAAAAGGTGTAAAGGCTTATCATGAACAACTCTATGCACATCATATTTGATAATCTAAATGAAGTGGATCAATCCCATGAAAGACACAATTTTCCAAAACTCACACAAGAAGAAATAGAAGATATGACTAGGCCTATATCTATTAGAGGAATTGAATCAATAAGGAATCGCCTTTCAACACAGAAAGCATCAGGCACACATGGGTTCATTGGTGACTTCTACCAAACATTTAACAAAGAAATTATACCAATTCTTTACAATCTCCTTCAGAAGAAAGAAGGAGAAGGAGTACTTCCCAACTCATTCTATGAGACCAGTGTCACCCTAATTTCAAAACCATACAAAGACATTACAAGAAAAGAACATTATATATCAATAAGAGAGCACAAACATAGATGCAAAAATCCTCAACAAAATATTAGCAACTCAAGTCCAATAATGTATAAAAGAATCATACATATGATCAAGTGAGATTTACCTTGGTGAAGCTTGTTCAACATTTGAAAATAAACTAATGTAAACTATCATGTCAAAAGGCTAAAAAAGAGTAATCACATGATCATATTAATAGATGCAGAAAAACCATTTGAGAAAATACAATTATGTTAAACTCTCAATAAACTGGGAATAGAACTTCTTCAACTTGATAAAGAATATCTACAAAACCTATAGTCAACATCATACTTAATGGTAAGAAACTTAAAACTTTCCCACTAAGATCAGGAACAAAGCAAGGATGTCCCCTACTGCTACTTCTTTTCAACATCATACTAGAAGTATTAGCTAATGCAATAAGACAAAAAAAAAAAAAAAGGAAAGGAAACAAAAATCCTAGAACTGATTAATGGTAATGGCAAGATGGTAGGATACAGGTTAATATACAGTCATTCACTTTTCTTATATACCAACAATGAGCAAGCAGAATTTAAAATGAAAAACACAATGCCATTCACATTAATACCCCCAAAATGAAACACTGAGATATAAATCTAACAAAATCTGTATAATATCTATAGAGGAAAATCATAAAACTCTGAATTAAGGAATAAGGAAATAAAAAATAAGTAAATAAATGGAGAGATGTTCATGGATAGAAAGATTCAGTTTGTCAAGATGTCAGTTCTTTTTTCTTTTTTTTAAAGATTTTATTTATTCATGAGAGACACAGATTGAGAAAGAGAGAGAGGCAGAGACACAGGCAGAGGCGGAAGCAGGCTCCATGCAGGGAGCCTGATGTAGGACTGGATCCTGGGACTCCAGGATCATGCCCTGCGCCAAAGGCAGATGCTCAACCACTGAGCCACCCAGGTGTCCCAAGATACCAGTTTTTATCAACTTAATCTATGGATTCAATGTACTCTTAGTCAAAATCACATAAAGTTATTGTGGGTATTGGCAAATTAATTATAAAATGTACATATAAAGGGAAAGTACCCAGAGCAGCCAACATAGTAGTGAAGGAGAACAAAGTCAAAGAATGGACAGTACCTGACTTCAAGACATACTATCTAGCTATAACAATCAAGACAATGTTGCATTGACAAAAGAATAAACAAATAGAACAATGGATTAGAATAGAGAGCCCAGAAATAGATCCCTATAAATAAAGGAAACTGATTTTGACAAAGTGCTCCTTTTTAGAAGCGAAGGAGAAAGGCAACAATGGAGAAAAGACAGTTTCTTCAAAAAATTAGTGCTGGAACAACTAGATATCCACATGCAAAAGAATACCTCATGTTCTTACAAAAATTATCTCAAAATAAACTTAAATGTAAAACTATAAAAGTCCTGGAAGATAACAAAGGAGAAAACCTAGATGACCTTTGGTATGGCAATAACTTGTTCTTTTTTTTTTTTGGAAGAGAGAGAAAGAGAGAGCAGGAGGTAGAGAGAACCCGAAGCAGACTCCATGCTGAAGGCAGAACCCAATGTTGAGTACAGAGCCCAAAGTGGGGCTTGATCCCATAATTCTGAGATCCTGACCTGAGCTGAAACCAAGAGTCGGTGCTTAACTGACTGAGTCACCCAGATGCCCTGGCAATAACTTTTACGATACAAACCAAAGACAGGATCCATTAAAGTAAAAATTGATAAGCTGGACTTCATTAAAATTAAAGACTTCTGTCCATGAAACACAATGTGAAGAGAATGAGAAGATAAGCCACCAACTGGGAGGAAATATTTGTAAAAGGCACATCTGATAAAAGATACATCTGATAAAAAAACTGATAAATAGCAATATTATTGTCATAATATTCAACAATAAGAAAACAGCCTGCTTGAAAAATAGCCCATAGACCTTCACAGATACCTCACCAAAGAATATATATATACACAGGTAAATAAGCATATGAAAAAATGATCTACATCATATATCACTGAGGAAATGCAGATTAAAATAACGAGATACCACTACATACCTATTAGGATGACCAAAATCCAGATCACTGACAACACCAAAGACTGGAGGGGATGTGGAGTAGCAGGAAATCTCAGTCATTGCTGGTGGGAATGAAAAATGGTAATAGTGACCCTGGAAGACAATGTCTTACAAAACGAAACATACTCTCACAGTATGATCCAGCAACCATGCTTTTTTGGTATTTACCCAATGGAGATGAAAACATGTCCACACAAAAGTCTGCACACAGATATTTATAGCAGCTTTACTCATGATTGCCAAAACTTGGAAGCAATCAAAATGTCCTTCAATAGGTGAATGGATAACTTGGTACATCCAGTCAGTGAAATATTATTCAACACTAAAAATAAGTAAATTAGGCAAGGTAAACAAAAGTGAAACTCAACTATTGGGACATCATCAAGATGAAAAGCTTCTGTTCAGCAAAGGGAACAGTCAACAAAACTAAAAGGCAGCCCATGGAATGGGAGAAGATATTTGCAAATGACATATTAGATAAAGGGCTAGTATCCAAAATCTATAAAGAACTCAACACCCAAAAATAAAAAAAAAAATCCAGTTAAGAAATGGGCAGAAGATTTGAACAGACATTTCTCCAAAGAAGACATATAAATGGCCAACAGACACATAAAAAAATGCTCTGCACCACTTGTCATCAGGGAAATACAAATCAGAACCACAATGAGGTACCACCTCACACCTGTGAGAATGGGGAAAATTAACAAGTCAGGAAACCACAGATGTTAGTGAAGATGTGGAGAAAGGAGAACCCTCTTGCACTGTTGGTGAGAATGCAAGCTGATGCAGTCACTCTGGAAAACAGTATGGAGGTTCCTCAAACAGTGAAAAATAGAACTACCCTACGACCCAGCAATCGCACCACTAGGTATTTAACCAAAGGATACAAAAGTAATGATTTGAAGGGGTATGTGCATCCCAATGTTTTAGCAGCACTATCCACAATAGCCCAAACATGGAAAGAACCCAGATGTCTATCAACAGATGGATAAAGAATATAAAGAAATCTATAAAATTCATATATATAATAGTGATATAAATGAATAGTTATATAAGTGAATATATATGAATAAATGAATGAGTTATATAAATGAATATATAATAGTTATATAAATGAATATTCATATATATTCATATATTCATATATATGAATATTATATATTTCTTTATCTTCTTTATCCATCTGTATTTATATATAATATATAATATTAGATATTATATATAACATATATATATAACTGAACCATCGAAGAGAATGAGATTTTGCCATTTGCAACAACAACACAAGTGGAGCTAGAGTATATTATGCTAAGTGGAATAAGACAGTCAGAGAAAGACAAATACCATATGATTTCACTCATATGTGGAATTTAAGAAACAAAACAATGAACATAGGGGAAGGGAAGGAAAAATAAAATTAGATAAAAACAGAGAGAGGCAAACGATAAGAGACTCTTGACCATCGGGAAAAACTGAGGGTGGCTGGAGGGGAGATGGGTGGGGAGATGGGGTTATGGCATGTGATGTAATGAGCACAGGGTTTATATGCAACTAATGAACCACTAAATTCTACTCCTGAAACTAATACTCTACTATATATGAACTAACTTGAATTTAAATAGAATCTTAAAAAAAAAGATTTATGAGAGACACAGAGAGGCAGAGACATAGACAGAGGGAGAAGCAGGCTCCGCGTAGGAAGCCTGATGTGGGACGCGATCCTGGGACTCTGGGATCATGCTCTGAGCCAAAGGCAGACGCTCAACCTCTGAGCCACCCAGGCGGCCCAAATTTAAATAAAATCTTGAAATAAAAAAATAAGTAAGTGATTAAGCTATGGAGAGACACAGAGGAAAGTGAAATGATATTACTAAGTGGAAGAAGCAAATCTGAAAAGGGTGCATCTGTATGATTCCAAGTAGATGATGTTCTGGAAAAGGCAATACTATGGACACAATAAAAAGACCAGTGATTGCTGGAGCAGAGTAGGGAGAGAGGTGAATACGCAGAGCACAGAGGACGTTCAGAACAGTGGATATACTCTGAGGGCGCCTGGGTAGCTCATTTGGTTAAGCGTTTGACTCTGGATTTCAGCTTAGGTAATGATCTCAGGGTGGTGAGATCAAGCCCCATTTCAGGCTCTGTGGGGGCTTGGTGCTTGCTTAAGATTCTTTTCCTCTCCCTTTGCCCCTCCCCTTCTCTAGGAGGAAAAAAAAAAAAGAACAGTGAATATACTCTGTATGATACTATGATAGATACAAGTCATTATACATTTGTCCAAATCCGTAGAATTTGCGACACCAAGAGTGAGACCTAGGGTAAACTACAACTTTCGATGATAATAATGTGTCTGTGTATGTTCATCAGTGGCAACAAACATATCACTCTGGGGGGGGGGGGATGCTGATAATCAAGAGGCTATTCATGTGTGGGGAAAGGGGATATATGGGAAATTTCTGTACTTTGCTCTCAATTTTGATGTGAACCTAAAACTGCTCTAAAACAATAAATTCTTTAAAATATGTATATAAACATCCTTAAAACACCTTAAAAAAACACTCTCACTAATTCTTCTGAGATGACAGCTAAATGTATTTCCTTCTAGTTTTTTTTTTCTGTTCACACATACACTTCTTTAGCACAATTGGGATCATATTGTCTATATATTTTGTGATCTTAAAAAAAAAAAAACAAGAGCAGAGAGCATTTTAGGCTTTAAAATTGTGACTGCATAATATATCAGATGGATACAAATTAGTGATGATGAATGCATTTAATGAAGTATTAGATGGATCATTCCCTTTTGATTGGACATTTAAGCTATATACAGTTTCTTTTTCATAAATAATATGAATAGAAGGTCTCCATAAACAGATTGTCCACATAACTGATTATTTTCTAGGATAATTTTGATATAGAATCAAAGTACATGACACTTTTGAAAGCTCTTGATAAATATTAACAAATTAATTTCCTGACAGTTTAACTGTCATTAATAGCTTACAAGAGTAGCTAGCTATCTTAGTGTGTCCTGATAGCATTTATTATTTTCTTCTTTCTCAATTTTATGGGCAAAACTATTATCATATTGGCTTTACTTGAATATGCACAACTAATATTGATTAAATATTTTTTATAGGCTTCTTGCCTTTTGTTTTTTTGAATGCTTTCCATTTGATGACTTTACATCCATGGCTCATTTTTATATTGAGAAGTTGATACTTACATTATCATGATTAAAGATAATACTAAAAAGACACACACACTTACAATTTGCTCATTTGTTACAATTTTCCATCCGGCTTGTCATTTTATTGTTTAATTTTGTTTATTAAGACTTGCTTAGACACTTAAAATTCTAATTTTTTTTTATATAATGAGAAACTTTCCAGTATCCTTTTATTGCCATCTAAGTACATTCACATTTATTTTATTAAATTGATGGGGACCTGAGTTTTCCATCAAGTCTAAAATGAGATTTTATGTGATTTTTTTTCCAAATAGCTATATTCCATTCAATAATTTATCAAATAATTCATTTCTTCATCATTATTTTGTGATATTTAATCTATGTATGTTTGAGAAAAATAAATCATTTATCTGAATCTATCTATACCCCAGTTAATTGGTAAATCAAGAAAGCTGAGTAAAGGAAAGTAAAATAAAAAGTGTTCTTTCCCTCCTTGAATATTATATATATTAATAAAATTTATTTGTCAATCTTTTAATGTGGTTCCAGGGCCTTTTTGATATATGTCCAATTGACTGGAGTTTTCAACCAATTTTCGTGGGTAAGCTACACTGCATCATTTATATTTTCTGGATTTAATGTCTTTAAAGTGGAGAGAGAATTTACAAAAACAAACCCAGCTCAGAAGCCTTGTATTTTCTTTATGCTCTTACTTTTGGTTGCTTAGTTTTCTCTAGTCTTCCTAGAGCACTCAGCACAGTGTTCAGGACAGCAAGAACTCTCCTTCTACTTTCTTACCCACTGATTTAATTGGTTCCACGCAATAATGAAATAAAGTAATTATAATAGGAAAACAACTGCATGAGCAGGTCATAGAGAGACATCACTGGCTTGGGAAGCAAGTGACTCCATCAGTGGCATCAGATATACATGATTTATACAGTATTTCAATTTATTAAATTTATATATTGAATTATTTATTTCAGCAATAGAGATGGGATTTAGATATTCACTTCAATTTATTAACATTAGATATAGATGTATACATTTATTTAATAGTAAATATATGGTTTACTTATTTATTTCAATCCCTGAGTGCTCTGTGTTCTGGGCATTGGTCATTTTGCTTTGTGGGGGGGATGGAGAATATTGGATTGTGCAATCCAAAGACACTGCAAATGTTTTTTACAATCTGCACAAAATATGTGTGTGAACATGATTTTTTGTTTATTTATACAGTCTGTTTGGGGCTGACTGGGCTGACTATTCTTTTTCAATGATTTTTCATCTTCTACATGAGTAAGTAGTATTTTAATTAATTGTATCTTTATGTTTTGTAGCTTGAGGAACAAAATCTCCCATGTTACTATTATTCTTTATCAAATGTTCTCAGTGAATCTCACCAGTTAAATTTTCCAGTTGCATTTTAGGATAATTTAGAATTTAGAATATCTGACATATTCCACGAGACAAATTTCAGTTGGATTTGCTTGTAACTGAATCAGGCCTATAGAAAAACCAGACAGATTTGATTTTTCTAGGCACATCACAAGCCTTCAGTTATTCAGATTCTCCTCTGGGAAATGTCGCTATCTGCCAACTGTACTGAAGTGCTTCGCCCACTCTGTACCCTAAAGATGCCATACCAAGGTGGACAGGTGACCAGGTGACCGCATCTCAGTTCCAGCTGGAGGAGCTGCTGGTTTCCTGGTTCCTGTGGATGGAACAGGGCTCCTCCCCCATGCAGAATTCTCCTGCAACCTTCTCTGGTTCCTCCTGCAGCCAGCTCTGGGCTCCTGACACCACCACAGACACCTCCCTCTGAACACCTTTACCGCCGTGTCATTTCCACTAGACCCGGGTCAGATGGTCTATGCTACACCTTCAGGCTGAACTCCTCTCTGGGATATTTGCATTGTGACCAGATTGTGTGAGAAGAAAACGCTTTCCGAATCGTGATAGCACACTTAAAACGTGTTGGGATTAGAAAGGAAGCAATCAGAAAGACTGGGCCAGAGAAAAGGGCTTTGGCTCGTGCGTCAGTGTACCCGATGCCGCTGCTATCTTGGGTTGGGAAAGTCAGTTTTTGTCTCCTGATTTCCAGTTTCCTTGTGGGTAAAATGAGGGAGTGGGAGTCAATTAAATTTCCTTTTTAGTTCCAGGATTTGTAGTGAACGGAAGTCTTAGGCCGAAAAATCCTGAGTTTAAGTGATATACCTTTATTTTTGTACAATTCAATTTCTCTTTTGTGCATCCAGTCACTTGGGGGAAGCCCAATTCATCTGGTGTTTTCTTATCCTTGTCTTGCAGGTATGTGCCTAGGTTCCAAAGTCCTTTAAGACTTGAGGCCAGTCTCTTGGAAAGATGGCCATTTTTTCTAGCATCCTTTCCCTGCTTTGCTGTCAACTTCAGTGCAGGGTCTTGGTCAGGAGAGGAGGGCAGGGGCTCCATTCCAGTCCTGCTGGCCTGGACAATGGGCCCTAGAGAGCTGGCAGCCTTTGGGGAGTGAGGCCAGCACCCCAGAGGCTGAACCCTGGATTTATCCTATTGTCAGGAATGGCAAGACTGTGACAGGTGGTGGGTCCTGGAGAGACAGCCCTGGTGCTCTGCATCCCTAGCAGAGGGTATGGTAGTTGGTTGGACCCCAAGGGAGGACAGCTTGTAGCAGACATTAGGCTGAGCAGTAGGGTGTGGACCACCCTGCAGAGATCCCAATGCCATAGCTTTGCATGGTTGAGTGGAAGTGCTAATGGAAGGCTTCTCTGCAGTCTTGCCACTCACCCACTCTTAGGCTATGTCCAGGAAGTAGCCACAGAGTCTCTGTCTTCTGTTCCCCCAATATTTCTGCTGTCCTCCCCATTGAGACAGGATTCAGCTTTAAAAGAATAGGGAACAGGCTGCCTGGATGGCTCAGTGGTTGAGCATCTGCCTCCTGCTCAGGTCATGATCCCGGTGTCCTGGGATCGAGTCCTCCATCAGGATCCCGGCAGGGAGCCTGCTTTTCCCTCTGCCTGTGTTTCTGCCTCTGTCTGTCTCTCTCTCTCTCTGCCTCTCATGAATAAATAAATAAAATCTTTAAAGAAAAAAAAGAGTGGGAAACACGTATTGATCTTTTGAAATTGGCCCTTGTTGATTTATTTGGATGTTGATGACTATTCCATTTTTGTCGCTTCTCATCTCTGAGGACTCTGTTTGGCATGATATTCTTTGATATCATGATATTTTCTTCTTTTCCCTTGTATCTGGCCCCCGGGGCTGGCTCATAAAGGAAGCAAGCCAGTCACTTGTTCATAGTTGTGTGTGCGATTATAAAATACCAGTTTCAACATATGTGAAACTGCTCTTTCTCAGGTCAAAACGGTCAAATGTTAGTGCTTTTGAATTGACCTAAATGGAATTATGAAATGAATGGCATGATGAAAACATGACAGGTCTCACTTTGTAGAACTCTTCCATTTCCCTACAGTCTCTTTCACTCCCCTTATTTGATAGAGGTGACTGGTCCTCAGCCCCCTGCCTCACAGGATGCATGGGACGGATGGGACAGGACAGAGCCATCTCCGGCCTCGGCGTCCCAAAGCCCAAGAGTTTGGGCAATGGTTTTCAGCTGGGGCAGAAGGGGAGTCCTTGTTGGCACATCTGGGGAGGGGACAGTGCTGCTGACATCTGGTGGGTAGAGGCCAAGGTTCCTGCCAAACCTCATCCCAGGAACAGGATGCCCCACAACAAAGAGGTAGCCAGCCAGAGAGGTCAATAGTGCCCAGGCTGGAGAAACCTTGCCTCAGGAGTCTTTTGAGGAAACCAGGAGCAAACAAAATATTTTGGAGAAACATCAAGGAAGGATGGACTCCCTCCCTCCCACACATCCTTTTTCCACCAAGACTAGAAAAATGTGATGTCAAACTCAGGGTGAGAGAGAGCGAGACACAGGGATTTTCTTTTTTTTTTTCTGTTCCTCAGAATTTGTACAGTGAGTATTAGTGGAAATACAAAATGAGCTGGACACATTTTGTAAAACATTTCAGAATAAAGTGGGAAGTTAGCATTTCAGTTCCATTCATTCTTAGTGATTACTTATTCACTGACAAGTGGTTTCCGAATACCCCTTTCTCTGAGGTTTATGTGCAGCGATAGACAGGAACAAGGTTAGGAGAGTCTAAGCTTTAGAACACTTCCAGATTGCTGCAAGTCTCTTGAATGTTTCATCTCTGATTTTCAACTGCAAGGGTTTCTCAACTGCTCATTTTTGACACGTGTTTATCGGAGCTAGAGTGAACAAACAGCCCTGTTCATTCATTAATCCCACACCTCAACCCCAGAGTGTGCAGGCTCTTCTCATTAATCCTCTCCCTCCTCTTAGGCAGTAGCTGCAATGAACCACTCCAGGGAATTATAATTGCCTTTAAAATTTCATCATACGTTAGAAAAGGAGCTAAAAGATTTGGGGTAGGGAATTACAAATGCAAGAATGATGTGCATATTTAGTTTTAAATATTCAAATTAACTTGATTTGTACTATTTGCATAAAGATTTCTGGTTTTATTTTAATATTCAAAAACATGTTTTCCAAAGTGCCCTTAGAGCTAAAACAAACAAAAAAAATTTTCCTAAGTGTGTGTTCAGGGTTGTGAGATGTGAGGAGAAGTCAGAGCAGAAAGGGTACAGGGCTAATTTGTTTTTGTTTTTGTTTTCCCCCAGAGGCTATCAAATTCTTCTGACTCTTAACGTTTACATAAAAAATAAATTGGCAGGATCAACGTTCCAAGGGGCTGTCTTTAAGGACACTTCTGTATCTGTGGGAAGAGTCGGACGTAAGGCTGAGTAACATTAACTGTGATGATTATGTAGCAGTGCGCGGAGCTTAACAGAATTGTTAAAACTTTAGGGAGTTTGGTAAGCTAACCATGAAACACAGCCACTATGGAAAATCCAATGATATACACCTAGAATTAAAGACAATTATATTAGAGACCAAGGTAATAAAGGCTTAAAGTGCATCACTGACTATACTCTTACCTTTTACTGTTATGTATTTTATCCACAGGGTGGATATGTTGCCTAATGTGCTGCTGTGCGTGTCTTCCAAACTCGGCCTTCAGTGACATCATGTTGGCAGCCTAAAAATCAGCCCACCCCGGGGTGGTGGGGCGGGGGCGGGGGGGTATGGAAATTGGCATGGAAATTGGCAAATGCTACCAATCAGGGCTGTTGACCCTACTCCCTCCTCCTCTCCACCAGCAGGTAAGCATTTATCAGCTTGCCAATGATATAATAATGATGTTAACATGGGCAAGAGGTCCTGGGAAGCCTCTGCCTTACTAATAATGTCAAATAAGGTGGAAAAGGAAAGCACGCTGACCTCACTGAGGATGGACGCGGAGGCCAAGACCTCCATTCTCAAGCCACGTGCACACAGATGGCAGCGCTCTTCCAGGTTTTCCAGCCTGCTTGGAAAGAACAACTCTTCCTCCCACAAGAGGGAAAATGCACTACGAGTGGACTCCAACACATGAGGAAGCATTTGGGATGGGAGACCATGAGGTGAGAGTAATAGCTTAGACAGTAGAGACGTCACCTCACTGTGATTTGTCGTGTGACTCTAGACAAGCCACCTTCCCTTTAGAATGGATTCAGGGACAGCAATGAAATGAGCAGATTTGCCCCTTAGAATGATCCTTCCAGTGTCTTCATGGGGTTTGGAAGTCAGGGGCAGCCTGGAAACAGGGAGACTGATTAGGATATTGGAGCTGTTCACTCCAGTGAGAAACTGAGGAATGACAGCAGTGAGCAGGGCCAGCAGGGATGGTTTATGAGTCTGGGTGTCACAAGGCACACCGCTGAGCACACAGTGGGCACTTGGAAATGACCTGGTTGATCAAAGTGGTTCAGCTGTGCTATTTTCCTCACTCTACAGTCTCTCCTTATGTTTGGGGCTAGCAGTTTTGCTTCAAATGCAATAGAAGAGGCTGGACTACATTTGCAGGACCTCCTAGCTCATCGCTCAGTTCGGGTTATGGTTACTTATCTACAAAAGTAAAAGTAATAGTAAAGTGTGTCTGCATAAATATTAAGAGAAATTTCCTCATAATAAGTGAAGAAAAAAATGAGGAGTTATAATTAAGAGCAGTGGCTTTTGAACTTCGGACCAAGGTTTAATATAAGAAATACATTTTTAAAAAATATTTTATTTTGGGATCCCTGGGTGGCGCAGTGGTTTGGCGCTTGCCTTTGGCCCAGGGCGCGATCCTGGAGACCTGGGATCGAATCCCACATCAGGCTCCCGGTGCATGGAGCCTGCTTCTCCCTCTGCCTATGTCTCTGCCTCTCTCTCTCTCTCTCTGTGACTATCATAAATAAATAAAAAAATTAAAAAAAAAATTTTATTTATTTATTCATGAGAAATACAAAGAGAGAAGCAGAGACACAGGCAGAGGGAGAAGCAGGCTCCCCAGGGGAAGCCCTTTGCGGGACTTGATCCCAGAACCCCAGAATCATGACCTGAGTCAAAGGCAGATGCTCGATCCCAGGTCTGAGCCACTCAGGTGCCCCAGAAATACATTTTTTTAGCATAACTCAGTATATTCACATATACTAAAAAAAGTGTGTATATAGATAAAAATGAAACATCTGTATAAAATATTACTTTATTGTGTGCAAGGCACACAGATATATTTTTATCTTATTCTATTTCACTCTAAAATGCTGTTCAAGACTCTCTAAATTGATCTCATGACCCACCAGTGAGTCAAAACTCACAAACTGGAAAATGTTCTTCTGGTAGGATGAGAAAATGTCATTTATGTCTTCTATTCAAACATATCACTTGAGTCTGAACAGTATATAAACAATTTGTAGAAGAAGTTAAATGTATAAAAATATTTACAAAACAAACAATAAAAAAAGCTCTGACAATCCGTCTCGTCAGAGAAAACGTTTGCCTGACCCAGAGAGCCCTGCAATTCTCCATCTTCGTCAACGCAGTAGATGTTAAGTCTCTGTCCTGCTCAAGAATGTTCCAAAGGTAATAGGACTTTGTCTCGCCTTATGTGTGTCAGGCACCTTCTCTTACGGTAAGAGCAAGCACGATTCTCCAACTAGGGAACCCCCACTCCACATGGCAACCAAATTTTCCCAGTGTGTTTTCACCTACAAGTAAACCTAAACCAAACCACTTTAGCAAACCATTAGAACAAGAACATGGGAACAATATAGCAACCTGGGCTCTGCGCCCTGTCGTCTCAGTACCCGGCACCAACGGTCTCTTGGTTCTTTCCTGAACCATAGTGCCTTTGCAGAACCAACAGGATTTAGAGCACATTTTAGACTTATTGCAACATATGATATGAATAAGAAAACTAATTTCTTTATTGGCGTAGATCACATAAGTATAAATCAATGACATTATTTTGAGGGGGAGATATAAACCAAGCACAAGGTAGGTTATTCATCTCGATCATATACTTGAAGATCAATCCATTGTCCTACAGAATTTTTCAAACTCTCTACCTCTAACTCCCCGCGTGTCTTTCCTCCCCAGATGGTCCAAAGCTTCCTACCGAATTCCTGGCCTCAGTCTCAAGACCTGCTTTGGATGGACACATGATCCACGGAGAAGGATGTCATGGTTTGGACTCATGATGAGCCATCATTGTGTTCAATTTCAGATTCAGCTGTAAAAGGGAATCAAGCTGATTCTGTCAGTAGCCTCTTCTCACTGGAGTGGGTCATCTCCAGAAAGTTCCACCAGCTGAATGGACCAATGGTGGCAAAAGCTATTGCTAGTTAGACGTTTACCGTGAAAGCCGGCTTATGATGGAGCAATTGCTGTGCTGGAGGCTTTGTGGTTCCAACTTCTAATGAGACAAAATTGCTTTGCTTAATTATATTATATTACATCGGTGGGAACTTGGGACATGCTTCAGGTGGCTAGAAAGCAGGCCTGGAACTTTAAGCAACAAATGCTTGGATGAACTCAAGCATTCTGGGTTTTCCTGTGCCTAATATGTTACATTGCTATGTTGATATGTAATGTCACAGATGGTAATATTAGTCATGAAAGAACAAAGAAGCCAAGTTCATAGCCAAAGGAAAGTTAAAAGGGGGGGACAAAAAGTGAACTTACCCTACAAACAGGTTTTTCTTATTGAAAACATCTTAAACACCATCGGACACCTTCTCAAGATCCATGTGTTGGCACAAGCAGATGGGGAAGACTATAAATCTCGGAAACTGGCTTAGCTCCCACTCAAGAACTAAAGCAAGGAGTGTGGTGAAATCAAATTCAGCAATGAATGGATGATCCTAATTTAACAATGGGCAGCCTTCCCACAAATTCTCATGCAAACCAGTGGTGGCTTCCTCTTTTTTTAATTAACTACACAGCCTTTCCAACCAGAAGATTTAAATGTTTACTTCTGTTTGCTTTGCGTCATTTGCATTTCTTTCGATTCTAAAAGCAAATTAACCCCTTAGGCCGAGGGGGGCATCCTTTTGAAGAAGCAGACAAAATTGGAAAAAAAAAATAATTAGGAAGTGAAGCTCTCTACTCACTGCAGGTCTTCCCATCTGACTCAATAAGATGGCCAGTATTTTGAATGACAACAATGGCAGAGCAATTTATATGCAATGGACAGTGTTTCCTTGGGAAACTGGGAGGTAGAGAGCAAAATCTAGATTCAAATAATGCTGCTTTTACAAAAAAAAAGAAAAAAAATGAAAAAAAAAACCCAGAAAGAAAAAAAAAATCCTTACATTCCTAAGAAGGAAGAGCAGATGAGCTATTGAGGCATGTCAAGCAATGTGAAAGGTAAATTCCTTCTCTGCTTGAGAAATCGCACTGAATTCTTCTCCCCCTCATCCTTCAGATGAAATGTAGGAGGTACAGAGACAAGAGGACTATTTCACCTACTCAGTATGCCTCTTGTCGCTGCCTTCTCCTAGGCTTGAGCACCTGGGTTATGACGAAGAGGGGCCCTGTAGCTGAGCCTGACTCCACGAGCTATATTTGGAGGCTGCAGAGACAGAGAAGGGCTGGCTTGGGTACTCTAAATGGTTGTAGTACAGGATAATTAGATGGAATTGTACACGGAAAAAATTTGTTAGAGTTACCAAAAATATTTCCTAACGAGAAGCCTGTTGTGCTCTGAAGTAGTCAAAGGGATGCAATGAATATTTCATCTCTTGAAACATTTAACAGAGAAAGGGATGCAGGAATAGAAAGTGTATCTTGGAGCTATTTTCTGTGGGGTAAGAGTGGAGATCATCCATCTTCCTGGCCTTTATTTCTGCTCACCCAATAGGGCGGAGGGAATGGCGGGCCTGGACACCAGAAACCACATCATCAGAAGAGATCGAATCTTCGGATATGAAGAGTTGGAGAGGAATCTCATTTCTATGTCTTCTGTAGTGAAAAAAAACAAGCGTTCTTGACTTTTTCTGCTACTTACTTTCCTTTAGTAGATCTACTGCATTCTACTGCGAATGCTAAAGGTATTTCTAGTTCTAGGAAAATAAGCAGTACATTTTTAGTTGATTGATATTGAGTGCAGATAATTTATGGAACACAAAGGAACAGCACTCAGGAAATGTCGAGAATGAAAATGATTAGGGTATCTTTGGTCAAGAGAAAAGAATTATCTAAAGAGAAGGTACCATCGTGGGGGAAGGAAGCAGGCCTCGGCTTGGTGATCCAGGCCTGTACAACACCAAAACTATCAGTTAGTTAATGAGGTTTTATACACGATATTTATTTGACTACATGTTTCCTACGTTTAACTGGTTGTTGGGCTTGTGCTTTGACTCTCGGTGATGTTCACTACTTGAAGACACAATTAGCTCAGCTATCTCTGGTGGTATTACAAAGGACTTTTCAAACTGGGATGTGCCTAGGATCACCTATAGGGATTTTGGCAAATTACATACTCTGATTCCGTAAGTCTGGGGATGGGGACTGAGATTCTGCATTTCTAATAAGCTTCCGTGTGATGGCGATGCTGCTAGTCCGTGGGCCACATTTTCAACAGTGAGGTATTGCATCATTGCCTGCTCTTAATTCCACTTTCTTCCATGGATACAAACTAGTAAAAGATATTTTCCTTGTGTAATATCTATAAGGCACGCATTAAATGTTATGTTTCATTGTTTCTCATTGTTTCAAAGCCCTTTTATGTTTCCTAGAGCAAACTCTGATGGCATATTACAAAATCATTTGAATCTGGTGGTCCCCAACCCTGGCTGCATATTACAGTCACTTGGAGACCTTTTGAAAATAAAAATGCCCAGCCCCTGTCCAAAGCCAACTAAGAATTTCTGGGAGTGATGCTAAGACATTATTTTTCTCCCCATCTTTTTACTGGGTAACGTTCAAATTTACAGAAAAGTTGAAGGAATAGTATATTGATTACCCATATACCCACCAGAGTTGAAAGATTAGCTTAATGACTACCCGTATACCTAGATCCAACAATTATGGACATTTTGCTATATTTAAATTGTTTAACTGTACAATTTCACTTTAGCCAAGTCGGAGGTTCTAAACCAGGGGCAGTTTAGGCCTCCAAGGAACATGTGGCAATGTCTGGAGACATTCTGGTTGTCACAACCTGGAAGGGGAGCAGTATGTGATACTGCTATCTAGAAGGTCATAGCCAGGGATCCTGCTAAACCTGTAATGCATTAGACAATTCTCCACAGCAAAGAATTGTCCAACCCAGAATATCAATAATGACAAGGTTGAGGATCCCTGATCTAAATATGATTAATATTGAGTCATCTGTAAGTATCTTGAAGATATCTTCACTTTTCACTCCTGAATATTTCAGCATCTCCAAAAACAATGTTCTCCCAGGTAAGTGATAATGTCAACATCACACTTAAAGTGATGATCAGTGTGGGGCACCTGGGTGGCTCAGTTAGTTAAGTGTCTGACTCTTGATCTCAGTTCAGGTAGGTCTTGATCTCATGGTCATGAGTTCAAGCCCAGTGTTGGGTTCCATGCTGGGCAGGAAGCTTAATTTAAAAAGAAAGAAAAAGAAAGAAAAAGAAAGAAAAAGAAAGAAAGAAGAAAGAAAGAAGAAAAGAAGGAAGGAAGGAAGGAAGGAAGGAAAAGAAAGAAAGAAAGAAAGAAAGAAAGAAAGAAAGAAAGGACAATCAATGATTCCTTTTCGAATAGTCTATATTTAAATTTTCTTAACTGTACCCTAAACAGGTTTTTAAAATTTTTATGTTTTTTAAAAATATTTTATTCACTTATTCATGAGAGAGAGAGAGAGAGAGAGAGAGAGGCAGAGACACAGGCAGAGGGAGAATCAGGCTCCATGCAAGGAAACCAACATGGGACTCGATCCTGGGACCCCAGGATCATGCCCTGGGCCAAAGGCAGGCACTAAACTGCTGAACCACCCAGGGATCCCCTATGGGTTTCTTTTTTAAGATTTTATTTATTTATTCATGAGAGACACAGACAGAGAGAGGCAGAGAGACAGGCAGAGGGAGAAGCAGGCTCCATGCAGGGAGCCTGACGAAGAACTTGATCCTGTGACTCCAGGATCACGCTCTGGGCTGAAGGCAGGTGCTAAACCATGAGACACCCCGGGATCCATTTTATGGGTTTTTTAAAACCAGAACTCAATTAATATTTGTGTGTTGCATTTATCATTTTTTTTCTTAGTCTTTAAAACTTAGATAAGTCTTCTGAACTTTTTTCGTGGTTTTTTTTTCTTTACTTTTTGAAGAGATCAATTCATTTTTTTTTTCATATTTTAGGTTTGATTGGATTGGCTCTTTTTTTTTTTTAATTGCTTAACATGTTCACTTTTGGCAGGAATATTTCCAGTGACACCGGGCACCTTATGTTGCCTCCTAACAGCAGCTACATAATTCCTGGTTTCCTGTCTAGAGTGTTGCTACATTCCGTCACTTGGCTCAGGCACTGACCTCACTCATTTTAATCCCTCACTGTGAGGAGCAAATACTCTTTGGGATAATTTTTTGGCATCTGAGAATATCTTAACCCCCAACAAATTTCACCTAGTAGTTTGGGCATCCATTGAGTTTCCTTGCCTGAATCTAGAAAACTGGAAGTTTCAGACATTTCTATTTCTTCATTTATTTATGTTATGAATTAACATGGATCCTTGTGGAATATGAGCTGTTGCATGCAAAGATGGAATGAAGGTCATCAAGCGGAAATCTATTCCATTTACCATGAAGAAAGTGATTTTTAAATTTCATTATTTTCATTTGTTGGCTGGAATTCTACGAGAAAAGTGCCTTCTTTTATCAACTGGACACGGACTATAGTTTCTTCTAAAAAGGCAGGATAAATGTTCAATTTTTTTCTTTCACTTTCAATTTTCAGAGTAGATTTCAGAATACGCAGTTGAATTTACAGTTCTTGACTGGTTATTCCTAATATTGATTTTTATGTATCATGGGATATGGCCCCAAATCATTGGAAATAGCAGGGGTGTTTGCAGTCAGAGAAAGGGAAGAAAAACTAGAAAAATTTATTTTAGAGTAAATTTTGAAAATACCATATATATTAATATAGATTTTGGAGCATCTAGATGTGAACTTTTGAAGTCGTAGAAAGGGAATATATCTTTAGTAAAGATTCTTATAGAATATCAACTGTTAGATGGAGGATGGATTGAAAGTCACCCAGTTGAAATCTCTTCCTTCGTAAGTTAGACTATGTTTGAAGAGCCTGTTTAGTCTCTCTTGAATCCAGGGGTGGTAAGTGATGTGTGAAAGCCAAACTCTCTTCAGACAACAGTTGAACAAATATTCAGTCAGGTTCTTGGATTGAAAGACTGTTGTATTTGGAAATCGTTTTCTGCAAGGGAAAATGAATATATTACAGGAAGTGACTGGAACCAGTTTTACACCCTTTGTTTCAAAGCCTCAAGTTCTTTATATCTCAGCCTAGATTCTCATTTTGGTTGCTTTTCTTTGGGAAGAGGAATTGTTAGTCCGCTGGTAGTGTTTAACTCATTTTGATGTCTTACATGAGATTCTTTAGACCCAACCCAAAATGCATACCTGGGGAGGAGAAAGTTAGTTCCTTTAGTTCACTATCTGGTCTGACCTTAACGCAAAGCTCTGCCTTCAGTTCATAACATGGCAAATTTGTTTTTATGATGAATAAATGGACACTTTGCACCGAAAGCTTGCAGGCGTCATCCAGATGTCTCAAAACTTGAGCGAGCACATGGAATTGGTCACATGGAGGCTTCTGTTAAACCCAAGGCACAATCTGGAGAGAAGATGCATTTTTTTCAGGGTCTGGAAATTTTAACAGTATCTGGCAGCTACTTCATTTTCAAGATAATCCTGTCACTGTTTCTGGTTACTGGCAGGGGTGGGGGCAGGGGTAGGCTTTGGTGGCTTGCTGAAATTGGGTGGAGATGTTGTCATGTTGGCGCCTGCAGCGTGAGCACAAATAAGCTCTAGAGCAAGGGACCTGCCATCGTGTTACTTTCGGTCACTTGAGGACCAAACTGGTGTGGGTGTGATGAAGGAGAGGGAGGGAGAAAGAAAAATGAGGATGAATAAATGAGTTCTGGGAACACAAAAGCAATTGGTTGATTCAGGCAGACTTTTACTTTTCTAATAGTTGTTTGGTCGGATCCTTAATCCTTAGCCAAGTGACTCCCTGAGGACCCATTAACTCATTATTGTATCTTTTAAAGATGTGTCATCAAAGCAACCATTTCTCAAGTCACCAAACCATCTTCTGGGTCAGCCTCTGTTGGGCCTGTAAGGTCTGGTAAACCCATGAGTCCGTTGTCATGAGTCAGCCAGGGCCAGGCTCCGTCTCTCACTCTTGTTCCTTGTCACTGGTGGCAGATGAGTAGACAGTCACCAAATTTTGCTTGATCATGCTTGACAAACAAAAACAAAAATAAGACACTGGGCAAACGTACTTCAATTTTCTTTTCATTGAAGTGAGGGAGTCCTTTTATTCTTCCCTACGGAACAGCAGCAGAAAGAAGCTACTCCCAGATTGGTTTACTGCCATGGCTGTTTTCATCTCCTTGCTTGTTCTGATGAGGCAAAATGTTAATTTCACTAATTTGGGCCTGAAATTAAAGAGCCCCATGACAGAATCAACCATGCATATTGGTGATTTTCTTTTCTTTTCTTTTTTTAAGATTTTATTTATTCATTCATGAGACACACAGAGAAAGAGGCAGAGACACAGGCAGAGGGAGAAGCAGGCTCCTTATGGGAAGCCTGATGCGGGACTTGATCCCAGGACCCTGGGATCACGTCCTGAGCCACAGGCAGACTCTCAACCACTGAGCCACCCAGGGGTCCAGATTGGTGATTTTAATATATGTATATAATATATATTATAATATGTGAGAGGTCCTTTGGCTAATGGCAGAGCTATAGCTTCAAAGCACTTCTGTCCCCTTAGAAAGCAATGCAGAAGCCCTGGAAAAAAGAACACATTTAGCAACATCGGGGAGCTTGAACTACCAGCTAGGAGGACCCAAGTGTTAGCATCACCCTTTCCTTTTCAAAATTGTATTTGTACCTAACTATGTACATAATATAATTCCTATTGTATAATTACTTCCTATATTGTATGTATTAGAAACACTTGAGCTTAGACCATATAATGCACAAAATACAAATAGTTACCATCTGAAGCAGAAACATCATGAAAAACACAGCAGAAAACAAATGATTTGCACAACTTGCAGCATCAGTTGATCAATGTTGTCTGTAAGCTTCATGGTAAAAGCCCTAAGACAAGCGTAAAGACCATTAGAAAGCATCTCAAGAGGGGTCTCCCCGTTTTGCCCTTGAGCCCTATTACTTTTTACTTGCTTTATGAAATCACTCATTGACTTAGCAAAAATGTATTAGATACCTACTGTGTGTCTGACATATGACAGATTTTAAGGATTTAAAAAAATCGTAATGATAATAACAACAAAAAGACAGCCTCCTGGAGAATTTCCATCATATGGGTATATACGCTACTAGATTTAATCATGAAATATAGGTGCTACAATAAAAAGAAATTCCTAAGTGGTGGAGGCTCAAACAAAGGAGAGACAAATTGCATTTCATGAGGAAGCTGGGTTGGGACAGCGTGGAGACGCGACATGAGAGCTGCTACTGAACCCTAACAGTCAAGGCTTCCCCCTAACAGTGGAAACAGATTTCTGAGCGCAGCCTCTCACGTGGTCAAAAGTGAACACGGCACATGCTTTTTTGTTTTGTTTTATTTTGACTTTTTTTCTTGAGCAAACGTTTGTGTTCACATTTCCCTTTATATACTTCTAGAATAAACAGAGGAACAAGGGATCCGTGTTGGAGGGGTGTTGGGGGGGGTGTAAAGCCAGGGCCACTTTTGACATAGTAGGGAGATAAGATCTGCCCTCCTCAGGGAGCAGCAATTTAGAGGTGACAGGTGCCAGTGGGGAGAAGGGAGAGACAGTACAGAAAGGGGCACAGGAGAAGGAGATAAAAAGGGAGAAGAATCTTAAAAGAGAAATTTTAAAAAAACGAAATATCATTTGAAAGCGACTTCAACTACAGGAATTAACACGATGAAGGGGGAGCTTGCTGTTGGTCATTAGAGAGGGAGCCCCGAAGAGTAGGGAAGATGAGCACCCTCTCTGTCATTTGGGGAAGGAAGTTTGCACCCAGGGGGCTGCAGGACACAATCTGTTACGAATTCTCTGAATCTCAACCTTAAATTAACGCACAGGGGCTCATTTTCAAAGGGGTCTGAGGGAAGCCGTCACCCTACTCCCACAAAATAAATAGGAGCTGTGTGTCTGAAATTCCTCCGAGCCCTGAAAAAGTTAGCCCCTTTTAATGTCATTATATATTTTAACCATTCGAAACCAATTTATAACAGACATGAAAGTATTTTGTCTACAGAAGAGTTGGCACACAGCGCTGCCCACGCTAAACATTTCCAACAAGCCCCATACACGCAGCTCCCTCCTGCCCGTGGAGTTCTGGGCCTTCTGCAGTGGTTCTCTAACTAGGAGGCGTCTCTAACGGGGGTAGGGAGAGCATCTGCCCATCTCCTGTCACAGAGACCCCTGAGCAGACCCTGAAATTCTCTCTGTGTCTCTCAGGAGGTTACGCTTTAAAAAATAGCAAGGAGCTTCTCAGTTTAACCTAGACGACAGTCCACCTCCACTCCGGAGCTGGACACCACACGTTTCTAACATCTCTGTGTGGAAGGCTGCGAGGCAACCAGGGGGGTTGAGGGGAGTCACCTCCCCGACTTTCCACGGGTCTCAGAACTCTGGAGCATTTTCTTCTTGTGCCACCTCCTCTTCTTCCCTTCCTCTTTATTCCCTCCTTTTTTTTTTTTTTTTGGTCCCTTTTCTTGGCTTCTTTTATCCTTTGCCATTTCTCATGCCTCTTACACCACACAGAGCAAAGAGCAGTGCTGCTATTTTCTGTGAGAATGTAGAGAAACAAACTGAGAGGCACTTGCACTTGCAGGGACCTGGGTCAGAGCCTCTGCAAACCACATGAAGTGAAAGGACATGTCCAAAGTCACACACTGCAGGGTGGCATCATGGTCAGATTGGGAATGCCCCTTGGAGGCCGAGAACCCTCCTTAATACTGAAAGCCTGGCTCCACTCACCTGTTCCGCACTCTGCTCTGTATGGACGACCACAAAGAAGCGATCGTGCTGCCCCAACCCCCTTTGAACAATAAAAACTCAATTTTTAATTTTATCATGTCTCTGCCCTGAGGAGAAACATGGACTCACTGACCCTTCACTAGTTTGGGGTTGTCCCATGGTCTCCGATGGACCCATGGTCTACTTCGTGTCTCCTCCTCCAGTGGGTTGCCATCCCTTCCCTGCAAAGGACTGCTCCAAGCCCATCAAGGACATTGTAATCTCCCCCCACTCCGGTTTTTGGGGACAGAGAGCTGTAAGGAGAAGCTTCTACCCAGGACTGCTAGGAAAGGGATTCTACTTTGCTTCTCCCCCACACCCCAACCACGTGAGCAAGAAATCACATTGGTCCATTGCTGCTGGAAGCCACTGAGGACCACAGAGGAACCAGTAAAAGGACAAAGCTCATGCCCAATGCCCAGTGAGCAGAGGAAGGAACCAGAAAGAATTGTATCATTGTCTGGGCCCTGGTTCACCCCATCCTGAAACTTTCCCTACCTCTTAGGTGAAATAGGAAGTTTCACAAAAAAAAAAAATATCTGTTATAAGGTCTACTAAATGAAGTCAGAAGTGTCCAAATTGATATACTTTCTAATTTAAAACAGAAAAAAGAGGTTTTTTTTTTTTTATCTTTCTTCTTTCCTTTTTTTCTTCCTTCCTCCCCCCTTCCTTTTCTTCGCCTCTCTCACAGTGTTAGCTAGTGACAAGCAGCAGGATGGCCAACTCTCCTCATTTTCTTGAGACTAAGGAGTTTTTTTTGGATGTAAACATCCGTGTTAAGATCAGAATGATCCAGGGCAGACAAGGATGGTTGGTCACCTTATAAGGTTAGGAAATGGAAGGTCACATACTCCTGAATATTTAGATGCCATCTTTCTTGAGGACTAACTTTTAATCAAAATCTGCCATCATTCTCATTATCCAGAAATAATAAAAAAAATAAAATAAAATAAAAAAATAAAAGCAAGAGCTGTAGAACCAAGTTTTTAGGTTAGAGAGGTCACCAGTTTTGTTTCTAAAGAACTCTGTGAATAGAATAATAAGCCCTAGTGCTTAATATATACGAAAACACTTAGTATTTAAAACCATGAGTACGAGGAAGGATAGCTGTCTGGGAGAGGAGAATGGACTCCATCTATTAAAAATACTCGTTTTAAAACCTGAGAATAAGAAAGGTCCAGGCTACCAGTAACAAGAGGAGGGGAAGACGAATTCTGGAATCTGCCCCCAAGCCTAAAGGTCATGTGAAATGTCCCAACAAGAAGAGTGTGTATCAAACTAGGGGTGGTAGAAAGGGAGGTGGGCAGAGGGTGGGGGTGGGGGTGACTGGGTGACGGGCACTGAGGGGGGCACTTGATGGGATGAGCACTGGGTATTATTCTATATGTTGGCAAATTGAACACCACTAAAAAATAAATTTATATTAAAAAAAAGGAGAAATTAAACAAACACAGAAGAATACGTGGGTTCTCATTCCTGGCCTTACTTAGCTTCTCTTACCTGGCTACCAGGATGGCTCTCCAGGAATGCTGGAGGTTCTCTATTGAAGTGCCTTACTTGTCCTGTTGGAAGAAAAAAAAAAAAAAAAGAGCAGGGTGGGAGGTGGAGAGGGAAAGAAGGAAGGACGGACAGAAGGACAGAGGGAAGGAAAAGGAGAAAAGAAAAAAAATGAATGAGAGACAGACTCTGAGCACACTTAGCCAAGATCACAGAGCTACTAAATGGCAGAGCTAAGGTAAAATCATAGCCTCTACCTCGACTTTGTCCTTTCACATTTTCAGAGATGCTTGTTCATTCTCATGCTATCATGTTCCCGTCACTCTTATTTACGTATATTCTGAGGAGAAAGGGATCTAATGATTGGAAGAGGCAGGAGAAGCCATGTGACCCTGCACCCAAATGATCCCGATCCCGAGTGTCTGAGTTTCCCTAGCAGCGGAAACATGTTATGAATATCTGATTTTCCACTCACTTTAAAAATTCATATTCCAGTGCCTGCTTTCCTGCTTCTGCATCTGGTGGATGTCTAACTATGCACTTCAGAATTAACACTCGAACATTCTTACCTGCCTCCCCTCACTAGGATAAAAGCCTGTGAGATGAGGCATTTGTTTACTCTGTAGCAGCAGCTCTCGGATCAGTGCCTAGCATACATTGTTAGAAAAATATTTGTTGAACAAATAAAAATATTTTTTTCTATTCAGAACCCTCCAAAGGCTTCCAACTTTATTCAAAATAAAAACTGAAGTCCTTGTAATGGCCTTTGTGACCCACCTCTCCATCCCAAGCCACTCTCCTTTCTTTCTCCCTTGCTTGCTCAGCTCTGACCTTGGGCCCTCTGTGAGCCTGGGACATGCTTGCCTGGCAGCCCCCACCTCAGCCTTTGACCCTCTCTCTCTCCTTCTTGCTCCAGCTTCTAGGAAGCTCCTATTGGCAAACCTGTCTCTAGCATTTTCTCTCATGTTCCTCAGGTCTCTGCTTGAATGACAGGGCATTGGAGCCTTCCCTGACCACATGGCACAAAATAACATTGTTCTTACTATGCACTTTCCGTCCCCCCTTAGCCCGTGTGCCTTTTTTCCCTCTACAGTACACCATGATCTTACATATCATCTATTTATTGATTTATTGCCTATGCCTCCCCCCCGCCCCCGACCTCACCCCAGTAGTGTGTAAGCTTCATGAAAGGAGTGATGTGGTTTGGTTGCTACTGTGCTCTAGTCTGGCATGGGTGAGTTGCTCAATAAATATTGGTTGGATGGATGAACAAATAAATGGTTTTACATGGGTTTTTTAGTTATTCCTCTTTCTTGTTACATTTACTAAAAACAACTTTCCCATTTCACATCTCATAATTTCTTATGATATTTTAATCCTGGGCAGAAGTTACTTCTTATATAATTAATTCTGTTTTCTCCTTTGTAACTGCACTTACCTGAAAAATCCCTCCCTGGCTCAAACACCTGTTAAAGACACACTTATGTTTTCTGCAAGTATTTTAGAGTTTTATTTTTTTGCTTTTAATCTTTTAATATATCTGGAATTCACTGTTTATATGATCTAATATAAACAGTAAATAGATTATTTTCTAAAGAAAAAATTTCTGTGTATAACATATTGGTTAGGATTATTGACTAATTCATTCAGTTTTTAAAAAAGATTTTATTTATTTATTCATGAGAAACCCAGAGAGAGAGAGAGGCAGAGACATAGGCAGAGAGAAAAGCAGGCTCCATGCAGGGAGCCCGATGTGGGACTCGATCCCAGGACCCCAGGTTCATGTCCTGAGCCAAAGGCAGATGCTCAACCACTGAGCCACCCAGGTGTCTCATACTTTTCTGATTGTTACAATTTTGTGATGGTGTTTTAATATTGCGCTTATGTTTCTTGAGTTAAATTTTGTTTCCTCTTAATTTTTAAGGCTAGTATTAGAATTATGTTGGCAAAGTTCTAAAATCATACTGTTAAGATTTTGTCTTAAAATATTTTGGCTATCATTATTAAGGAGAGGAATAGTGAAGCTCATTACAATATTCAGTATTCTAAGATAAGATGATCATTTGGTAAAGGTATAGTCTCTTGTGTTCCTCCACTGTAAAGTTACTGTTTCACCCTTTATAATTAGTAAGTATTAGGAGAGCAAAACATTGATACTATGAAAACATCCTGTTTCTCCTCAAACTTCCATTGAATAATTTTAGCATTCTTTGGTGGGATCTCACCTGCAACAACCCACTTGAGCTTTCTCTCAGCTTCACCCCAATGACAAAGGAGGCAGGATTGTTTCAGGTTCTAAAATGAACAGAAAAAAAAATAAAAATAAAAAATAAATAAATAAAATGAACAGAACCCAAATTAGACAATAAACAAAGAGAACTCTGTTTATGGTAAAATGAACTGTTTTGGGGATAAAATTTAAAAGTATATATTTACCCTAGACTAAAGCCCTTGAATGGTGGAAGCATCACAACTCCATCCCATTGTACTTGGTGAACTATAATCCTATGTTCTCCAAAGATAGGCTCATTCATCCTGGTGGTTTTTAATGTGATAGAGTATCATTAAGATGCCTACAGGAAAAACAAAATGTTGAAAAACTCAAATTCTTCTTTGTCATCAAAGTAAGCCTTCCCACCTAAATGATATATTTAGGCATGTATGTACACAGACACAGATGAATACTATGCAATGATTTTTCCATCATCCTTCTGAGGTTGATGTACTCAGTCTCACTTCATAGTGTCACCTTTCAGAGGACCATGACAATTTCAAATTAAAGTTTCATCAGAGTTCCTGTTCTGTTTTTAAAGAATTTAACCCATCTTTTTTCACAGAGCTTACTTTTGGACCACTGTCTTCTATTTTGTTCTAATGAAGCTTTCATTATGGTTATTGAATTTTATTTTAAATTTCATGTTAATTTCATTCAGATAGTAAACTGTAACAATCTGTTATGAGTTGGTGAAAGTGTGATGGGACTAGCAAAGGCTGGGAAATGGTAAAGAGTATTTCTCTAGGGTAAATGATACACTATTTTAGAAAATGTATATCTTCAGGAACATTCACAAACCATCAGTTAGAGTCTTATGTTTATTTGACTAAAAGAAGAGAAGCTTATGGTACTATTCTTTAGCCAAATAAGGAAAGTCTAATCCTGAAACAAAATAAAGTCATGACTAGTGACTTTGACTATTTGCACATATGCCTAATTATTTATTTAGTGCAATACAGAGCATCTAATAAGTTCTTGACTTGCATTTTTGTGGTAGGCAAAGTTAATGACTCTCAAAGATGACCACATACTAATCCCCAGTAACTGAATATGTCATGTCATATGACAAGGGGAATTAAAGTAGCAGGTGGAATTAAGGTTAACCATCAGCTGACCTTACTGTAGGGAAACCTTTTTGGATTATCTAGATGGGCTCCATGTAATCATAGGGGTCCTTCAGAATGGTGGGAGGAGAGGAGGTCAGAATCAGAGAGAAATTTGAAGATGCTATTCTGCTGAATCAAAGACAGAGGAAGAAGTTGCAGCCAAGAAATGTAGGCAGCCTTCAGAAGCTGGAAACGGCATGGATACATATTATCTCCTGGGGCCTTCAGAAGAAATGGAGACTGCCAACACCTGTTTTAGCCTGGTGACACATTTCAGACTTTGACCTAAGGATATAAGACAATAAATGTATACCTTCTTAAGCAATTAAATCTGTTATAGCAGCAATAGGAAGCAAATACAATTTTAAGCAAAATCTTACCTACAACGGAAATAAAGCTTTGCACCAACAATGATAATGAATGGAAAGCTAGTGTATTAGTCAGGGTTCTCCAGAGAAACAGAACCAATAGGAGATATAAATATGTTTAGAACTAGATAAGAGGAGATTTATTATAGGGATTGATTCATGGAGTTAAGGAGTCACATGACTTGCTCTCCACAAGCAGGAGAACCAAGAAAGCCAGTGGTATAGTATAATCATGTCCGAAGACCTGACAATCAACCTGTGAATTGGAGGAGCAGATGATGTAAGACTTGGTCTGATTATGAAAGCCTAATAACCAAGAGTGCTTAGGCCCACAGGCAAGAGAAGATGGACATCTCAGCTCAAGCAGAGGGAGCGAATGAGCCCTTCCTCTGCAGTTTTGTTCTGTTCAGGCCCTGAACAGATTGGATGATGACCACTCACACTGGGTAGGGTGGTCATCTTTGCTGGTCTACCTATTCAAATGCTAATCTCTTCTGAAGACACCCTCACAGACACTCACAACCCAGAAACCATCTTTACCAGCTATCTAGGCATCCCTTAGCCCAATCAACTTCACACATAAATTTAACTATCCCAATTAGGGATTAATGAAATGAATGATTTTTGAGAACCTGTCATCCTAGGATGTGTGGTATCCAAAGAAGGGAAGAATATACTCTGAGGTTTGGGAAGCAGAACTTCTAAAAGTTTAGTGAAAAGTTTGCATTACTCCATAACATAAAGTTTTGAAAGGAAATATAACTTTAGAAGGTTGGAAAGTTCTCAAACGATGTAATTATGACTGTATAATCCTATAGATTGAATTGTATGAAGCCACAGAAGGCATGCTTATCAAATATGTAGATGACATGAAGCCTGGCAAGAGAACGAACACATTGTATGTCAGAACCAGAATTGAAACAACAAAAAAAATCTTGTCAGTCTGTAGCAATGGGATGAATCTCTAAAAAGATAGAAGTTAACAGGGATTAACATAAGATCCTACACTTGGGTCCAAAAACCTAACTGCCCAAATGCAGTTGGAAGTGATGTAGCCTAGCAGCATGTGATTAAATGACTGTCGAGTTTTAATAAACCAAAAAGTTAAAGAGATATTATGATGAAATAATAAAGGTGCTAAATATTTTTAAAAAGTTTTTTCCAGTTGCCTACTGATCATTTTAGGTAATTGTCTAATTTTGGATCTGTTATAGGAGAGGAATCAGTAAAGCAAATATGCTTGATATTTACTTTGTAATAAAACGTAGTTGAAGATATTGGGGATATTTACTTTGAAAAAGAGACAACTCCAAACTCAAGGTGAGAAGAGAGTAATAGTTCTCATCAAATACTTTAAGAATCTATGAGTCAAAGGTGTTGGGTTTATTCTAATGGGGTTCAAAGTTCCACCAAGAATCAGTGAGTAGAAGTCACAGGAAGATGGATTTCAGCTTAAAATAGAGAAGTTATGGTCAAAGTTGTCTAAAATTCAGATGGTCTGCTTGAACAACATGTTTCCCATCAATGGATACATCTGAATACAAATTAAACCACAACTTGGTAGAGAATGTTGTAAAATTCATTCAAACAGTGAAAGAAAATATAGGTCAAATTACCTTACAGTTTCTGAAACCGTGTCTAAGGATTATCATGAGAAACAATTACTCCATCAGGCTTAATATATTCTTCACAAAGGCAAGATTCATTTGTTGGATAGTAAGTCTGTGTCTTAGTAATAACAAAGTGTATTATATCAAGCTCCTAATTGATACAACATGATAAATTTTCCTAGAAAACGTTTGAAAACATTGTGTTTTAGGGAATTTGGAAAGATTTATTTAGTCTCATTGTAGCTCTTATTGCTATTGGTACTTGCTGTAAAAATGAAGATGTTAAATTAATGAGGAGCTAGGTCCTCAGAAGAGCTGACTATGGTCTCACTGTTTAATTATAGAGGAAAAGAATGGAACTACATGACAAATACTCTCGGCTCATATTGTAATAGTAAACAATTCTCTCAGATGAGCCAAGTTCTCATTTCAGAACCCCTAGGACTGTCCCTTCTATCAAACTATCACACGTTCCTAGCTGTGAATTTCCTGGTGGCCAGTGCACACGAAGTATTTCCGAACTAGTGCAGCCCAGCAAAGACTTTGTTGACATTCTTGGATCTATAAATCCTCTTTTACCTTCAAATACCCTGTTAATTCTTCTCTGGGTTACCACTTTCATCGCTCTCTTTCTACTTTACTTGTTTCATTCTATTGCCCTTCACTTCAATTGTAAAAAAAATCTCTTATACTCAAGATAATATATAAAACCTTTTTTCCCCCAAAATCAAAAGAAAAAGTAGAAACAAAGAGGTTAGGGGGAAGGGAAAGCATACTTTGAATTTTGATTCAGGGTCTTCCTGGAAAAGGCTACACTAAGCTATCTCTGAGAGTGCTGGCGAGAATATCAGAGTCAGTTTACAGAATGGTATTTAAGAAAATCAGGATTTGAGAAGGAACATAGCTAAATGAAAGAAGAAAAGTGATTTAAGAGGTTGAATTTGTAAGTAGGTAAGTTTTCTCTTAACCATTGTATTGGTTGATTTTGTGTCAATTTAGCAATGATACCTGATTTTTGGTCAAAACCAGTCTAGACATTGCAAGAGTATTTTTAAGGATATGATTAACATTTAAATTTGTAGACTTTGAATAAAGTAGGCTTCCCTCCATAATGTGAGCGAGCCTAATCTAATCATTCAAGGCCTTAAACTGTTGTCCTCTCTGCTCCTCAGGAGGAAGGAATTCTGCTTCTATTGACTTCAGGCTTGAGACTCTAACATGAGTTTCCCCCGGGGTCTCTAGCTTGCTGGTTTGCTCCATAGATTTTAGCCTCCAAATCATAGAAGCCAATTTTTCAAATCTTTTTCTCAATGAGATATAGAGATAAAGATAAAGAAATATAAATAAATCCCTATCTCTATCTCTACTTCTCTAGCTAGCTAGCTACTAGCTAATTAATAGCAACTAGCTAGCTATCATCTACTTATTCTCTATGCCCTATTTCCCTGGGAACCTTGATTGATGCCGGCATGAATTTCTTCAATCTCTTGTCCTACTCACTCACTTTTCCTATTTCTGTCCTTGAAGTTCACCTTACTCTGGGGTAAGACCTAGCAATCTTCCCTCAAACTTCCTGTGTCAAGCCATTTCTACCCCTCTTCTCACTTTATAATCATACTTTGTATAATGATACCAGAAAATCTGTATTCTCAATCATATTGAAAAACCATTAACTCGTGCATATGTATATCTTCTTATTAGGAAAATAAAAACTATAATAAAAACTATAATAAGTTCCCAGGAAACCTACTAGACTTATGAGGCTCCATGAAAGCCTCACCCAGGATTAGTTGTAAGGATTATTTGAATAATATATGTGAAATAGCTTTCAGACAAAACCTTACCACATTTTGTGTTCTTTTTTTCTGCCTTTCTTTATTCTCAAAATCACATGTATGCTACCTCATCGAACTGTTTAGAGCACAGGGTACAAATCAATTCAGTGAAATCTGACATATATTCCCTAAGGGAGTCTTCATACTAGAGAAACTCACAAACTGATAGAGGGACAATCATGTAAATACTTGTACAACTCCAGGACAGGTGGATCTGGGGAAACGAGATTTATAAGCAATATATGTGCTAAGGGAATATAAGATAAAATACTGATTTCTAGGGACATCTGAATGGATTTCTGAAGGAGCTAGAATACATATTGGTCCTTAGGGAGAATAAGAATTCAATAAGTACATATTCAAGGAAAGGACATTCTAGGCAATTATAATAGCAACTAACATTTATTTATCTTCTATTGTGTTTGGCTTCAGTGTTCTTAAACACTACGTCAGACGCTGTACCAATACTTTACATACATTTTCTCATCTCTGTAAGAGTTGTTGTAAATAGCTATTAAGAACCCCATTTTATAGATGCAGAAATAGAGGTCTTGAAAAATAAGTAAATGGCCCCAGATCACATGTATGGAAAGCAGCGGAGCAAATACTTGACATAAAATGTGCAGCCCCGAAGACCAAGTTCTTAACTGCCACACAGCAAGGCCTATTAAATAAAGAAGTAGTAGAATTGAGGCCTGGAAGTGGGAAAATGTGGAACATGTTATTAGTGTGACTTAGAAACAGCATGATTAGATTTCTACTTAAGGCAGTATGGCAAACCAGATGTTCAGAAATACACCTCCTGGCACAGTATACCTAAAATACTGCATTAACATTAAAATGTGTCCAAAATAGTGACTGAAATGATTAAAAATTATTAGGGTTCCCTCAGAAAAAATCATTAACCTGGAAAGGTAAGGGAAGTCCAGAGTTGCTTGGTATTGACCCTGGGGCTATCTACCAAGGCCTGATAGCCTAGAACTTGTGTTTTATCGAGCTGTACAAGTTGGGGACAAGACACAAAGCCTGAGGCTAAAGCAAGGTGGAAGATAGAAGACAGACCTGAAAGCTAATGCTCCTAATGATTGAACAATAGCAACAAAACTCATTGAAAAAGTTAATAGTAGGGATATGTGCTTTTCTTAGACTTACAGAGAAAAAAAAAAGCAAGATTCTTTCCTGAGAATTCCTAGTCACATGCATATACTCATATATGTGAGTATATGTGTGCAATAGAAGCAAGAAGTTAGAATTTAAACATGTATGAGAACTAGGAAGTCCTCAGAGGTGGCAGAGAAAATAGCGGCTGGAGGCCAAGAAGCTAAGCAGAACTTTCAGCAGTCCAAGGGAGCTCCCCAAGAAGAACCCCAAAAAATATCCCAGACATTGAAGTAAGGAGCCTGAAGAGCTATACTCTAGGAGTAATGATTAGATGGAGATAGACTATCCTTCACAACTAACAAAACTCTTTCCAAATTAGCTCAGTACCAGACTACATGAGGTGATCTGCTTTTATCCTGACACATGCAATAACTAAAACACATCCTCTTTTACATGGAAATTACATGCTCAAGAACTTAAATTTCTCTTTTTAATTTTTATCACAATGTTTGACTTTCCATTAAAACATTAGCATGTGTTCCATGGACTAGATGATTGAATAAAAACAAGCAAAATAGACAGCAGAGTCAAATCCAAAATCAAATGACATATTGGAACGAATAGAGACTTTAATATAATTATTACTATATGTTCAAGGACACAGATGAGGAATTTAGTAGGTAACTAAACCCTAGAGAATGATTAAAATGGAAATTCTAGAAGAGAATTCTAGAAGAGAACAATAAGAAAATATAAATATGGAAGTAAGAAGTCAGAAAAATTAAGAGCGAAGCAGTCTCAACTAAATTGAGGATTAATGAATGGGGAGATAAGACAGTAGAAATTGAAGAAGGAAAATGCGGATTATATGAAAAGCAAGATAAAGAAATAAAGCAAACTAAAATAAATCCAAAACCCGTCACAAAAGACATGTGAGCCATGGTGGAAATGTCTGAAGGTGCATTGAAATCTCAGAAGCAGAGTAGGAGAATATTGCATTTTTGAAGTGATACTAAAAATTGTTCCAAACTGATAACATTACATTGTATGTCTGAATAGTATTGCAAAATCAAGTAGAATAAAGCACAGAAAAGGAAAAAAAAGTGAACAAACCAAGGCATATCATTGTAAATCTCATGGAAATCAAAGCCCATAAGAAAATCTTAAAACTGCCAGACAAGGAAAAAAGACATATTACTTTCTTTTTAAAAAAATGTATTTTTTTAAAATTATAATTCCAGTATAGTTAAACTACAGTGTTATATTAGTTGCAAGTGTACAATATAGTAATTCAACACATCCATACAATACCAGATGCTCATCACAGCAAATGGCCTACTTAATCCCCATCATGTATTTCACCCGTCACCCACCTCTCTCCCTTCTGGTGACCATCAGTTTGTTCTCAATTATATAATTAAGAGACTGTTTCTTGGTTTGCCTCTCTCTATTTTCCCTTTGCTTGTTTGTTTTGTTTCTTAAATCCTACATATGAGTGAAATCACATGGTATTTATCTTTCTCTGACTTATTTTGCTTAGTATAATACCCTCTAGTTCCATCCACATCATTGCAAATAGCAAGGTTTCATTCTTTTTAATGGTTGGATAATATTAAGAACTTATTACATTCAATAATAAAATACTTTCATTATGCTTAAGGCCACAAAAATAGAATTGATTCCTTAATAGAAATTATGGAAGCCTAAACACAGTTGAAATGTTGACCAAAAAATAACTGCAAATTTAAAATTTTATACCAAGCAAAATACTTTGGATGGAATTTGATACCACCAAGGAAAATAAAGAAGAAATGAAGAGGAAAAAAATGAAAGAAATATATGTACAAATCTAAATGAATTTTGATTTATCAGCATATTTAATTTCCCCTTTAGACCATGCAAGAACTTCAGAATACTTTAACTCCATTTGGTGGATTTTAATTATACCTTGATTTTTTTAACTCCACCAGCTAGATATTATACACAATAGTATCAATAATATTATGAAGGAGTTTAAGTATATGTAGAATGAACACATATGATAATAATAGTGCAAAAAGTGGAAAGATATATTTTAATGCCTTTGCATTGTACTGAGAGTGGTTAAAGTAATTATTTAAATGAAACTCTAATAAGTCAAAGATGCATGTTGTAATTTTTAGGTTAACATCAAATGAAAAGTAAAAGAATGTACAACCAATAAGCTAACAGGATATGGAATAGGCTAATTTTAACAATTACTTGATTAATACAAAATTAGACAATAAGAAAAAACTGTCCAGGGAGGGCTTTATAGCAGAAGAATAACTAGAAATATATATCTTTATAAATGTGTCAGGATCAATCTATAAGAAAGATAAAATTATTCTAAATATATATGGATCTAATAATATAGCTTCAATATATTTAAGAAAAATTGACCAGAACTAAATAAAAACTAACATAACTTCATAAAAACAGTGACAATAATGTCTAGTTAGTGAGGTTAAAAAAAAAAAATCAAGGTATAATTAAAATGAGTGGAGGGGCACCTGGATGGCTCAGTTGGTTAAGCACCTGACTCTTGATTTTGACTCAGGTCATGATCTCAGGGTGGTGAGATCAAGCCCAGTGTCAGGCTGCACTGGGAGTACAGCCTGCTTAGGATTCTTTCTCTTCCTCTCCTTCTCCACCTCCACACACCCCCCACCCTCCCCTTTCATGTGAACACACACACTTTCTCTTTCTCTCTCTCTCTCCCTCTCTCTCTCTCTCTCTCTCACACACACACACACACACACACACACACACATACACACACACAGGTCTAACGATGGAGTTACAGTGTTCTGAAGTTCTTGCATGGCCTAAAGTGGAAAATAAATATATTAATAAATTTTATACTTTTATAAATTAATACATAAGCTAAAATTTCTGGAGTAATTTCTAGAATAGATTAAATTGAGTAGAACTCCAAACAAAGAGAGGGATAAAATCAAAAGAAAAGGGAGGGTACTTGAATCAATTTGAAAGTTAAAGACAAAAAGAAAATATAATAGTCAAGGGAGGAGGGAAATCCTCACATCCATTATGATGGATACTACAAAAAAAAAAAAAAAACAGAAAATAACAGGTATTGGCAAGAATGTGGAAAAATTGGACTCTTACTGCACTCTTGGTGGAATTGTAAAATGGTGCAACTTCTGTGAAAACCCGTATGGCAGTTCCCCACCCCCCAAATTAAAAATAGAACTACCATATGATTTAGCAATCCCACTTTTGGATATATAGCCAAAAGAATTGAAAACAGAGTCTCAGAGAGATATTTACACGCCCATATTTATAGCAGTACTTTTCTCAATAGTCAAAAGGTAGAAGCTACCCAAATGTCCATGGATGGATGAACAGGTAAACAAAATATGGTATTTACATATGATGGAGTATTATTCAGCCTTAAAATGGAGATAAATCTTATCACATTCTACAGTACAGATGAGCCTTTAGGACATGATGCTAAGTGAAATAAGTGAGTCACAAAAAGATAAATACTGTATGATTCTACTGATATGAAATATCTAAAATAGTCAAATTCATAGAAACAAATAGAATGTCAGTTACCAGGGGCTGGGGCAGGAGGAAATGAAGAGTTGTGGACTAATGGATATAGAGTTTTGGTTTGCAAGATGAAAAAGTTCTGGATATCTGATTCTTAACAATTATGAATATTTTAATAGTATTGATATGTATACTTAAAAGACGGTAAATTTATGTTATGTATGGTTTTTGCCACAATAAAAATGAGGTTAGACAGCAAGTATAAATAAAAGTTGGAAGGCACGCATATAAATATATTGGTTATCAGAATCAGTGTAAATGAACTAAATTTTCCAGTTCAAACAAAGATTGTGGGGATCCCTGGGTGGCTCAGCAGTTTAGCGTCTGCCTTCAGCCAAGAGCATGGTCCTGGAGTCCCAGGATCGAGTCCCACATCGGGCTCCCTGCATGGAGCCTGCTTCTCCCTCTGCCTATGTCTCTGCCTTTCTCTCTCTCTCTGTGTCTCTCATGAATAAATATATAAAATCTTTTTAAAAAAAAAAAACAAAGATTGTTAGACAAGAGTAAAATTTAACCTTTATTTTTAAAAAATCCAGGTATTTATTTTTAAAAAATATGGGGATCCCTGGGTGGCTCAGTGGTTTAGTGCCTGCATTCAGCCCAGGGCATGATCCTAGAGTCCCTGGATGGAGTCCCACATCCGGCTCTCTGCATGGAGCCTGTTTCTCCTTCTGCCTGTGTCTCTGCCTCTCTCTCTGTGTGTCTCTCGTGAATAAATAAAATCTTAAAAATATATATATCTGAAATATATGGACACCAAAAGATTAAAAGTAAAGAGATACAAGAATTATAAGCCAGTTAAGGACTGATCATAATTGAATTAGTATGGATTTATTATACAGAAAAAGTAGTTCTTATGGCAAAATAGGATTAGTAAGGATAGGATGAATCATAACCTCTTAATAAAATATTACATTCTTAAGACTTACAATTCCAAAACTATATGTACATAACAGCATAGCTTCAGACATAAATCATAATGTTAACAGAAATAGAAAACCTGACACACCTAACATTATAAAAGGAAATTTAGTGCAGCTTTCTTAGTAGCTAGTAGATCAAGCACAAATATATCATGAATATAGAAGACTGGAATAACACAATTAAAAACTTGATCTAATTGGCATATACAGAATATAGTAACTCTCCAAATTTTTATTCTTTTCAAGCAAGAATGATAATATTTACCAAAATCGACCATACACTTGGGCTATAAAGTAAGGTTCAATGAATATTAAAGAATCAGTATCATATAGAATAATTCCTAAAATTATGGTCATAATGAAATTGTTTTAGAAATAAATAACTCAAAGACAACAGAAAAGCCCACATATTTAGAAAAGTAAAACTATTTCCCAAATATCTATGGAGCAAAGAAAGAATCACAAAAGAAATAAGAAAGTACTTAATTCTGAGTAATAAAATTCTGAACAGTAATGAAAATATAATATCAAAACTGTGGGATTCAGTTTAAATAAAATTTGGAGAGAAATACATAGTCATAATGCTTATATTAAAAAGAAGTAACTTGATAAATAACAAATTACTCCAAAACTTAATGGCTTAAAAATAACAAACATTTGTGATTTTATAGTTCCTGTGGGTCAGAAGTGTGGAGTGGCCTGGCTTGGTAGTTCCTGCTTGGGCTCCGTCATGAGGCATCAGTTAAGCTATGGGCCAGGGCTCCAGCCATTTGAAGGCTTGACTAAGCCTGAAGAATTTCCTTTGTAAGATGGTTCACTCATGTGGCCATTGGCTGGAAGCCCCAATATTTTTCCATGAGATCCTATTCTATGGTGACCAATCATCCCAGTTTTTTCAGGGCTGAAATATTGTCAGGAACACAGGACTTTCAATGCCCTAACTGGGTAACTCCCAAACAAACCAGAACACCTGGTCACCCTACAAACCTTCTACAGGGCTGCTTGACTTACTACAGAGTGAGTAATCCAAAAGATAGCAAGAAGAAGGCCACAATTTCCTTTGTGACTTTGTCTCAGAAGGCACACATCATTACTCTGCCATAATCAATTTATTAGAAGCCATTCAATAAGTCCAGTCCACAATCAAAAGGAGGACTCCACCTTTTTGAAGAAAAAAGCATCAAGAAATTTGTGGACATGTTTTAAGACTGCCATACTATACATCCAACTGAAGAAGTTAGAAAAATGCAACAGGGTAAATAACAAAGTAATACAAAGGGATTAATAAAGACAAGTAGAAATTGAGACAGAGAGCAAAGCTATTACAGAATAGATCATAAGAAAGGCAAAAAACAAAAAAAAAAAGAAATCAAAGATGACCCAAATAAATGGAAAGACATTATTTTGTTCATTGGTTAGAAATTTTGACATAATAAAGATGTCAATTAGGTCCAAATTGGCTTACAGATTAATGTAATTCTAACCAATATACCATCAGAAGTTTTTATGGATGTGTACAGCTAATTCTAAAATATATGTGGGCAGAGGAACTTGAATAGCCAAAACCAGTTTTGAAAATGAAGAATTAACTTGAAGGAAATACACCACCCAATTTTAATACTTGTCGTAAAGCTACAGTAATCAAGACCATATGGCATTAGTAAAGGGATAGAAACATAGGTCAGTGAAACACAATAAAGATCCCAGTAATATACCCACACAAATATGGCCAACTGATCTTAAACGAAGGTGTAGAGTTCATTCAAGGGAGAAAAAAATAGACTTTTCAAAATTGGCATTGGGATAATTGGATATCCCTTCTCAATAATGTGAACCTTGACCTATACCTCAAACCTTATACAAAATCAACTCAAAATGAATCATAGGTGTAAGTATAAAGCAAAACTATGTAACTTTTGGAAGAAAAATCTATGAAAAAATTTTCATCGTCTGGGGTTAGGCAGAGTTCTTAGATATGACACCAAAAGTATGATCCATAAAAGAAAAAAAAAAGGTAAGTTATTAGATTTCATCAACATAAAAAAGTTTGCTCTGTGAAAGACATTGTTAAAAGACTGTGACAGGCTACAGGCTTGGAGGAAATGTTTGTAAATCACACATCCAACAAAAGCTTGTGTTCCGAATATACAGAGAACTCTCGAAGCTCAAGAGTAAGAAAACCACCCAATTAAAAAGCAAAGTATTTGAACAGACACTTCACCAATGGGGATATACAAATGGTAATAAACACATCAAAAAAAAAAAAAGCACATCAGCCATTAGAGAAATAAATACAAATTAAAATCACTATGAGATACCACTATACACCCATTAAAGGGCCACAGTAAATACTACTGACAATATCAAGTGAGCATATTGAGTGGCTGGAATCTTTGATTGCTGATGGGAATGCAACATGGTACAAATCTGCAGGTTCTTATAGAGTCAAACATGTGTATGCCACATGATCTAGAAATCCTATTCTTGATCGAGAGATAAAGCAAGTATGAAAAATCAACAAAATTAATGAGGAAAATCAGAGATTGCAGAGATTTAAACTTTTAAGAGAATATTGTGAACATCTGCATAACAATGTATTGGAAACATCAGTGAAATGGGCACTGTTTTAGAAAAACATAAACAATGAAAACTGACCAAAATTATTGAGAAAAAAAATCTAAAATAAGCAAGTCAGTAGTTAAAAATAATCCTACAAAGAAAGCATCAGGCCAGAGTTACAGGTGAATTTTCTCAAATATTCAGGTAACAAATGTTTCCAATATTATTGAAATTCTTTCAGGAATAATACAAGGGAAGATACCTCCCAAATTATTATGTTCATTTACAATAAACTTGCTACCAAAGCTGAGAAGAACATATAAGGAAGGAATATTAAGGATCAATGTCACTACTGTACATAGCCAATGTCATAGTGTACCCAATTTTCATAATTAAGTTGATTTTTTTAAAGATTTTATTTATTTATTTATTCATGAGAGACACAGAGAGAGAGAGAGAGAGGCAGAGACACAGGCAGAGGGAGAAGCAGGCTCCATGCAGGGAACCTGATGTGGGACTCAATCCCGCATCTCCAGGATCACGCCCTGGACTGAAGGCAGCGCTAAACCACTGAGCCACCCGGGCTGCCCAATATTTCATAATTATTAATCATAATTTACCCCACTGACATATGAAACTATATAATTATCCCACTAGACAATTTTAAAATTTTGGTAATTTCGACATCTATTCATGAGAAAATCTATTGACCAACTAAGGAATAGAAATAAATATCCTTAAGATGAAAAGCATGTAAAAAATATCTATAATAAACACCATATTCAATGGGGGAAATATGAAAAGCACTTTAAAAGTTAAATTTTTTCAAAGAAAATATTTTTAAATCACCAATGTCCAGTATCACGTGTTGTATTCAACATTGTAATGGAAGTCCTACCAGGTCAAAAAGACAAACAGAACAAAAGTCATAAAGATAGGACACAAGTGACTTGTCTGTATTTTAGTAACGACCAGAAAACATAATTTCTCAAGCTAACATTTAAAATAGCAATAATAATGTCAGGTGTCTTGGAATAAAGTTCTGGTATAAACTAATCATTTGTGTCACATAAACAATTAAGGCATAAGTGAGAGATGGACACAATACAATGTCTACATGGGTAGACTCAATATCATTAAGATGTAGGTTCTCTTGCAAATTGCTCCATAGATTCAATACAACAGCAACTCATAATACCTACAGGGTAGTTGCTTTTATTTTGTTTTTGCTTTATTTGAACAAGTTAAAAACATCCTGGTTCTAAAACGTAGAAGGCCAAGAAGAGCCATGACAGGGCTACAGAGAGGGAGAGGCCATGGAAGCTTGCCTGGTGAAGCAGCAGTCATTGGCACGTGTAATAAATAAAAGTGCAGAATTGGCACAAAGATGGACAAATACAAAGAATGAGGCTGAAAAGTAGACTCACACACACACACATGACATGGGAAGACTCGAACTTATTTAAGCCCAAACCTCCTCGAGCTATGCCTGTGCTGCACTGTGAAGGAATAAAGGCCTTGTAGGTGAAGAGTTGGACATGAGGCTGGCACCACACACGCAAGACAATTCCAGGTTCTTTAGATACTTGCGTGTAAATCGCAACATTGAAAAGTGTTTAGAAAGGGGCGCCTGCGTGGCTCAGTCATTGGAGCATCTCACTCTCCATCTCAGCTCAGGTCGTGATCCCAGGATCCTGGGATCCAGCCCTGGGTCGGGCCTGCGCTCAGTGCAGAGTCTGTCCATTTCGCTCCGCTCCTCCCCCCATTCATGCTCTCTATCTCTAAGATAAGTAAATAAAGTCTTGAAAAAGTTTTAGAAAAAAAACATATATGAGAACTTCCTTAAGATCTTCATCAAATAGGGGAATATTTCTTAAAGAAAAAAACTGCATTTTAAGCCATAAAAGATAAAGACTAATCAATTTTACCACAATAAATAACTGATATTTATTTAAAGACTTAAGAGTGAAAGGACATGCCACACACAGGGAGGTTTGTGCAACACACTCAGTTGATACTTTTTATATAAATACAGACAAAGCACATTTATAATATATGCAGAAATACTATAAAACAATGAGAAAATAACTCCCTGGAGTGCCTATGTTTGAACCTGACGGTATAGAGCTTTACCAAAATGCCTGGAAATTATATTCCCAGGCTTTACACAATTGATCTAGTAATTCATTTTTAAAAATAAAGTTAGTATTTAGAATAATAAAGTCCTACGCATCTCTAAAGCAAAAAAAAAAAAAAAAATTGAAAACCTCTTCTTGATTTTTCTTTTCTTTGCCCTGAAGAAGAGTATCTTTACCCCCTTTTCCTGAACAACTTTAAATATACAGAAATGTGTGAATATTCTACTTCCTCTTTCAGAATAAATGTGCTTAGTTATTTACTTATTCATGTGTACAAGAAATTTATTAATAGCAAAAGCCCAGAGGAAAGTATCATAAATAGAACCCTCTTCTAAAAACAATAAAAAGCATAAAATATTAGGAGTATATGTAAACTATTCAAGACTTATAAAAACCTAAGATCATAAAGAACAATTTAAGTAAACGGAAATTTAGTTCATCGTTGGGAATGTTTTTGAGCATAAAGATACTTAACTTCCCAAAGAGAAGCTGTACGTTTAATGCAATTGCGATAAAAATCACAACAGGGTTTAAAAACAAAATATAACAGCTTATTCTAATAGCATCTGAGCAGACACTACCAGTGAAGAGATGAGAAATGTTTCAAAATGAGACAAAGTTCTGTTTTGTCCAACGCAACCTTGTCAAATATATATTTGCCATTCTTTACATCTTCCTTTATTTTGCCAAAAGCTGAGAGAGGAGCACTAAAAGCTTGTGTCCGTTCTTAGATCTCTCAGGGATTTTGCTTTATATACCTTGACTCTGTTACTAAGCACAGAAAGTTTCAGAAGTTACACTTTTATTATCAAGCATGTCTTTCTTTTATAACGGACCCTTGGTAGGCGCGTCCTAATTCCACGGTCCCTGGCATTGCTGGGGTGAAAGCCTCTATGGCACATCTGCATTACAGTGCAGAGATTTTTAGTTTAGATTTTCCAGGCTTATTTGTCAACTGGGTCTTTTCTTTCCCAGTGTTTCTGTTTCAGGTGTGACTGGACTAGAACACATTTGAATTCTTTAGTATCTGTCTTCAAGGACTCCAGCAGTAGGTCTCCTTGGTTTTGAACTACTCATGTGTAAATTCCTGCTCTGGAATTCTTGAAGAAAAGACATTAGGAAAAAAAAGCTGAAAAAAAAAAAGAAAAAAGAAAAGACATTGGAAGCTTTCGAATACATCAGACAATCGTGCCTCGAGTTGTATTTTTCTCTTTGATATGGTTAATCTATGTACTTTCGAATTTACCAACAATTTATTCACCAGAAGGTTGTGTGTGGTTTTATTAGTGTTTAGAAAGGACAAATTCCTAGATATATTTTTACATTTAATGCTTTTAGGATTTTTATTTTTTTGCTTTAGCCTTTACACAGAATCTTTCCTTTCGGTTAGCTTTGGGATTTTCCCCCCTAGGGTTTGAAGTAGATAGTAAAAATAGTAAAATTTCTTAAATTTTAGAAAATTTTCTTCCCCTTTCTCTTCCTCCCTTTCCCCTTCTTTTCCTCCTCCTCCTTCTTCTCCTTGTTCTTTTAATTCTCCTTCGCCCTCTCCTTCTTCTTCTTGAAAATAAACATACCCAGAGAGTTATGCTGTGATGATTCCTCATCAATTTTTATCTCTAAGCTTTAAATTAGAATTATTTTCTCCCAAAGATTCAGTTACTGCATTCTTTATACTCTCACTTGACCCTATTGCTCTTTAGGACACATTTGTTTCAAAGTTATTAGAACTAAAAAAAAGTTTCTCATGATCATGCATTTGTATTTGTATGTATTATGTGTGTCACAATCCATTGTTAGACAAAATATATGCTTTTAAAAACTTACTCAGACTTGTGGCCTAATATGGTATAGATTTTTGTAAATAAGACATTGACTAAAAAAAATAAAATAAAATAAAGACATTGACTTGGGAATAAGGCATACTCCCTGTTTTATGAGCTAAAATTAGTTATAAATATGTTAGTTCTACTTTATGAATTGTATTGTTCATAAACAACATGTCTTTATTTGTTTTTATTCATGTGCTGAAAATAAATAACCAGTGGTCTCCCTCAGAGGGAAGAAACCAATATTTTGTTTCTAAAGACCCAGGCTGCTTCTCCCACAGGTGGAATAAACCACTGTCCCTTTGTTTTTCAGAACTAAAGAGAATATTTTCCCCATTAGTCCATGCCCTGTAGGTGGGAGGACTTGGCAGGGATTTCTGGGAGGGTAACTCCAGAAGCTGCGCACTCCTTCCTGTGACTTTGGAAGCTTCAGGAGTAGATTTCTGTAGTGGAGCTTGGCACAGGGGGAGAGGAACCCCGGCCCACTTCATCCCCATCTCAGGCTCAGGGTCCCAGGAAGTCCTCCCTTCCATTTTGGGGCAGGCAGTGAACTTCCAACAACAGGGTCCTGACCTTTTCATGTCTTCTGGCTCCTTAATTCTGCACTGAGTGGGATTTTCATAGAAAGTGGGGAGCACTACCTTGAGTGCTCTGTACCCTACTCAGTGTCCACATGTAGTAGGTCCTCAGGAAACATCTAGAAGTAGAACCGATCTGTATGAAGTTACTTTGTACTTCTGCAGTGCTAGACCATTTGAACCAACCCATCATAAGTGGATAATCATTGCTTTCCTTTATTTCCATTATGTTTCGTTATTATTCAGAAGGAAGCACCAGCCCCTCGCCAGGCAGTAACAAGGCACACGTTTTACAGACGTAATACTGACAGTTTCGGAGTGTCAATGCTAGTTATTTTTTAAAGGAGAGAAACGTGCTATTTCACAACAGGTGCCTCAAAACCTTGGAGAACTTTAGCAACATTTAAATCAATAGTTCCGTATTTCCCCAGATAGTCCCTGACATTCTACAGTTTCCGAGGAGCACCTCGGCGACTCAGCTGGGTAAGCGACCAACTCTTGGCTTTGGCTCAGGTCATGATGTCCAGGTCCGGAGATCCAGGCCCATGTGGAGCTCCATGCCCAGCAGGGAGTCTGCTTGAGATTCTCTTCCTCCCTCTGCCCCTGCCCCTCCCACTGTGTGTGCTCTCCCTGTCTCTCTAAAATAAATAAATAAAGTCAAATAAATAAACAAACAAATAAATATTAAAATTTCCTAAACATATTTCATAGGAAAATAAAGATGTTAATGGCAAATTATTTTATCCCACATTTTGGCTTCCAAATTACCGAATAGCACCTTTGTGCCAGCTCAGTATCTGCTTACTCCCAACACCAGCCCACTCCCTGTGCTTCACATTCAATTAATCATGTTCTTTCTTTTTTCCTTCTTTATTTCTTTTGTTTTTTCTTTCTTTCTTTCTTTTGCTTCTTTCTTTGTTTCAGGGGTAGAATTTAGCCATTCTTCAGTTGCATATAACACCCACTGCTCATCACATCACATGTCCTCCTTAATGTCCATCACCCAGTCACCCCATCCCCCTATCCACCACCCCTCCAGTCACCCTCAGTTTGCTCCTTAAGAGTTCAGTGCCTCTCATGGTTTGCCTCCCTTTCAATTTTCATCTTATTTTCTTTTTCCTTCCCTTCTCCTATGTTCATCTGTTCTGTTTCTTAAATTCCACGTAGGAGTGAAATTGTGCGCTATTTGTCTTTCTCTAACTGACATATTTCACTTAGTTTAACACCCTCTAGTTCTATCCACATCATTGCAAATGGCAAGATTTCATCCTTTCTGCTGGCTGAGTAATATTCCATTGTGTACATATATACCATGTCTTCTTTATCCATTCATCTGTCAATGGACGTCGATTACTCATGTTTTTAATTGGTGAGAATTGTGGTTTTTGTTTTTTCTCTCTATCTCTCATAAATAAATAAATAAAATCTTAAAAAAATAATTTGTTATAGGGAAGTATGCTCAAAAATATTTTACTCCCGAGTTGACAATAAAAAAAATAAGTGTACAGATCACTGTTTTACAAAGGACAACTAACCAAGTATACAAATTAGGATAAACTTTTAGAAATACATCCTGATGATAACATTATTGCATTAAACACCACCATACCCAATTGGACTGAGGGGTAAGTTTAGATTTCTTCTTCTTTTAGAAAAAAAATGGCTTTGTTTATGTATAACATACATACCATAAAATAAATCTACTTAAATGGTACAATTTCATGTTTTTATATGTTTTCAAATATGTGCAACCGTAACTATAATCAGTTTTAGCCTGGTTTCATCACTTCAAAGGGAAATCTTTTAGTATCTTTTAGCCTTACCTCTCCATCTCTCCACATCCACCTTGAGCTCTAAGCAACCACTAATTGACTTTCTGTCATATATACTTCTTTATTTTGGACATTTCATATGTATGGAATCATATAATGACTTCTGTGACTGACTTCTTCTACTCGATATAAGGATTTCAAAGTTCATTCAAGATACAGCATTCCTTTTTATGGATAGATAATATTCCATTGTATGGATTTTGCATTTTTTTTTTTTTACTATCTTCTACCGACAGACATTGCATTGTTTTTTCCTTTTGTCTATTATAAAAAATGCTGTTATAAACATATAAGATTTGATGTGAACATACGTTTTTACTTTCTTGGTTACGTACCTAGGGGTTGAATTGTTAGGTCATATGGTAACGCTAGTTCAATTAAAGAACTGCCAGACTGTTTTCCAAAGTGATTGCACCAATTTATATGCCCACTAACAATGTATAAAGGTTCCAGTTTCTCTATAACCTGGTCAACACTAGTGATTATGATTTTTTTATTATAGTGGTCCTAGAGGGTGTGAGGTAGGATCTCACTGTGATTTTGATTTCTATTTCCCTGACAACTAATGTGTTGAGCATTTTTCGTGTGTTTATTGGTCATTTGTGTATATTCCTTGGAGAAACGTCTATGCAGATCTTTTGCTCAGATTTTTTTGCTCATTTTTAAAAAAGGTTTTATTTATTTATTTGTCAAAAAGAGAGAGAGCAAGCAGGGGGAAGCATGAAATGGAGAAGCAGACATCCTGCTGAGCAGGGAGCCCAATATGGGGTTTGATCCCAGGATCTTGGGACCAAGACCTGAGCTGAAGGCAGATGCTTAACCAACTGGCCACCCAGGCACCCACTTTTGCTCATTTTTAACTGAATTGTCCATTTGTTATTGAGTTGTAAGGGTTCATTACATATTCAAGATACAAAACCCATATCCGATATATTATTTACAAATATATTTTCTTATTCTGCGGATTGTCTTTTCACTTTCTTGGTAGTCTTTTGATAAGTAAAAGTTTTTAATGTGATGAAGTCCAATTTATTCATTTTTTTCTCTTATTGCTCATGACTTTTGTGTTATAGATAAGAATTCTTTGCCAAATCCAAGGTCATAAGGTTTTGTCACTGTGTTTCCTTCTACGTGTTTGATAGTTGTGGCTCTTACATTTAGGTCTTTGATCCATTTGATGTTAATTTTTTATATGATGTGAGGAAAAATTCTTTTATTAGTTTTCTTATATTTTTAAATAATTTCTACCCCCAGTGTGGGGCTTGAACTCATGATTCTGAGATAGAGTCATATATTCTATCAACTGAGCCAGTCACACACCCCTTAACTTCATTCTTTTATAAATAACTATCCAGTTGTCCTAGCACCATTTGTTGAAAAGACTATTCTTTCTCCATTGAATGATCTTGCAACCTTGTCAAAAATTAGTTGACTGTAGATGTATGAATTTATTTCTGGAAACTCAGTGCTATTCCACAGATCTATATATGTCTTTTTGTGCTGGTACTATCCTGTCTTGATTACTACTGCTTTATAGTAAGTTTTGAAATCAGGAAGTGTGAATACTCCTATTTTTATCTTCTTTTTCAGGATTATTTTGGCTATTCAGGATCCCTTGCAATTCCACATGAATTTTAGAATCAACTTCTCAATTTCTATGTAGGAGTCAACTGGGATTCTGATAGAGATTGTATTAACCCTATAGATCTTTTTAGGGACTACTGACAACAATATAACATCTTCCAATCCCTGAACATGAGATCTTTTCCTTTTACTTAGATCTTTAATTCTTTTCAAGAGTAACGTTTTCCCCCCACTTCTTTTGTGATTCCTGATGTTATTGTGAATGGATTTGGTGTTTTTAGTTTGTTTTTAAGTAAACTCTATTCCCGACATGGGCTTGAACTCATGACCCCAAGATGAAGAGTCACATGCTCTATTGGCTGAGCCAATGAGGCTCGCTGCAGATTTGTTTTCTTAATTTCACCTTCAAATTGTCTGTTGCAAGTATTTAGAATTACAACTAATTTTTGCATATTGATTTTGAAACCTACACTCTTGTTAAACTTGTTGTTTAGTTCTAGTAGTATTTTGGTGGATTCTTTTGGATTTTTATTATAGGAATAAGTCATTTGTGAATAGAGATAATCTTATTTTTTCTTTCCATCCTGGGTATATTTGTTTCTTTTTCTTACCTAATTGTCATGGCAAGGACTGCAAGTATCTCATTGAGTAGCATCATCAAGAGCAAACATTTTGTTCTGTTTTTCATCTTAGAAGAACCATTTAATCCTTCACCATTGAATATAATGTTAGCTGTGAGTCTTTTGTAGACAACCTTTATCAAGTTGAGGAAGCATCCTTCTAAGTTTCTTGGACTTTTCATCAAGAAATATGTTGGGTTTTGTCAAATGCTTTTTCTTTGTCTATTGAAATGATCATGTGATTTTTTTTTTTTTATGCTACAGATACACTCTATTATCTAATTGATGTTTGGATGTTGAACAAATCTTCCATTCTTTGGATAAATCTCACTTGATCATGGTATTTATTTTTGTTAGATTTAGTTTGGTAGAATTTTTTGAGGATTTATGCAACTGTAATCATAAAAAATACTGGTCTGTAGTTTCCTTGTGATGTCTTCATCTGGTTTTGGTATCAGGATAATACCATCCTCATAAAATAAGTTGGGAAGTGTTCCCTCCACTTCTATTTTTTCTTCCTTTTTCTCTTTGTTCTTTGGCTTGCACGCTCTCTATTGATCTCTCTCCCAGTTCTATAATTCTTTCTTCTGCCAGTTCAAATCTACTGTCGAATTTCTCCAGGGAATTTGTTTTTATTTCAGTACTTTTTAACTACAGAATTTCCACTCAGCTCTTTTTAATAATTTCTGTATCTTTATTGATAATCTCCATTCAAAGTGACATTGGCCTCATTTCTTCCTCTATTCTTTCCTTGTGCTTTCCTTCCATTCTATGAACATTCTTATAATGCCTGTCTTAAGGTATTTTTCTCTGAATCCTGAGTCTTGCTCTTGCAGGCAGTTTCGATGCCTCCTCTTTATTCTGGTGTATGGGTCCTACTCTCCTGTTTCTTCCAATGCTTTGTAATTTTCTGTTGGAAACTGGATATTTTAAATGGTATATTGTAGCAACTCTTGGCATAAGTCCCCCTCTCCAAATCCTGTTATTGTTATTTGCTTATTTATTTTTAGGAAATGGCTAGACTGCTTTAGTGAAGTTTATTTCTTTCACATACAGTGTTCAGCCTCTGAGGTTCTTCCTCAGATAGGCTCAGCTTTGGATACATTCACAGTTTTGGTAGAGCTCCCTCTCTTTCTCTGACCACAGCCAGCTGTTAAACTTCACTGGTTGCCCTGTGATTGCTCTATTGTTTTCAACAATACCCTGGGTGGGGCATAAATTGCTCTGTGAACTAATTCAATCAAATCCTAGCTCCTTTGAAGGTCTAGTTTCTGTGGTCTCTGTTAGATATTTGTTCTGACTCCAGGCATCCTCCCAGCTGTCTTACTCCCCAGTTTTCTCCCTCAAACTGGCCTACCAGCTGGCCTATATCTTCTTTAAACCCACAAATCTCCCGATTGCTTTTCACCATAATGTCCATTGTTCTTGAGAGTACCCTTAGGTTTGAACTTTTCTGTGCTCTTTTGCAAATTTCACTTTTTTCCCTTCTTTTGGAAAAGATTAAGAGCTATCTGTCTTGTTGCCTGCTCTTGCTGCTAGGCAAATCTCTGAGCCTGGGATCTAGAGCTAGGGGGTGGGGGCAATGACAAGCTTCTTTCTGAGCCACATCCCGACTCTAGGGACTAAATGCTCAGCGGGAGCTGGCCACAGCCTAAGGTTCTCTCAGCTTGCATCTCTTAGCCTGAAGCCATCATCCCACAAGTTGAGCAAAGATGACTGGGCCTCTGTGCTCTGGCAGCTAGGCTCAGGAGACAACAGCTGAGGTCCTGCTTCTTGTTAAAGGAAAGCCCTCTGACGGAGCTGGACATCCAGGGAGCCCTGTGTTCTTCCCTGCAGCAGTTTGTGGTAGATATTCCCCTCCCTGAGTTGGGGGCAAAGGGTAGAGGAAGGGACCAGTCTTAGTTCAAATACAATAGACTCTTCCCTTTATCAAATTCCCATGGATTTTCTTGAATAGATGTTTCTTCATTCACTGTTTGCCCTTACAATCATTTCCAGAGGCTGTAAATAGTTGTTCTTGATATAATTTTCATGAGTTTCACTGGGGAGAGGACCAACAGAACTCTTCACACTCTCTTGCTGGAAGTCAAACTTCTCCCTTATGTATTTTAAAAACCTAATGTATTTTAAAAACCTCTATGCTCAGACCCCTATTCTATCGCCAGTCTCATTCATCTCAAACTCTATGACATGGCCATAAGAAACTGCTTTTCATTTCTTGAAGAAGCCATATTCCCTTTCACCCCCATGCTTTGCTCATGCCATTCCTGCAGCCTGTAGCATGACTTTCCTTTCTTCACAAGGCTATCTTCTACTACTACATGGGAAAATTGTGCCAAATTCCCAACTTTCCATATGTATTTTCACACCATCTTGATCTTTCAGCTTATCCCATTCATCATGTGTTAATTAACTATCGATGTATAAGTATCATCCAATAGAAAATAAGGGCTCTTAAAAGAGTCTTATCAGTTATGGATTGAGTTTGGCTTCATGTAACAGAAAACTTAAACAACAGTGACTGAAACACAAGAGAAGTTCCTTTTTACCGAGTAATGAAAAGTCCAAGGGCATGGTTCAGTGGCTCAAGAATACCCAGTCTGAAGATCCTATAGTCTTCTTGGTCTTTTCCTTCTGGGTACATGATGGGTACTCTACCTCTAGGTACCATGTTTGCAATCCACGCATAAGGAAGAGAACAGAAGGAAGAAGGCAAAGTAATAATTTCTTAAAACAACATTCAAAGACAGCAGACTTCTGCTCGTGTCTTGTTCTCAATAAGTTGTAAACCAACTCTTGCAGCTACAAGGAGGCTGAAAAAGTGCAAGCTTTTCCCCTAGTTCCTAACAGAACTAGAGTTCCGTTGGTAAGGAAGAAGGTATAATGGACTCTGACTAGGCAAAAATAGTCTCTGAAATGAGCAAGGAGTATATGCCTATGATTCACAGCTGTATTCCCATTGTTTAGCAGAGAACTAATAATAATCACTCAATAAATAAAAGTTAAATACAATAAGGACAAATGGTGTAATAGAATTGTAATAAAGTGTCTTCATATGACAGAGTTGTTCACATGGTATGTAAGACCACAAGAGGCTTTATTCATGCCCCATTATGATTCTTCTTTTTTTTTTAGATTTTTTTTAAAAAAATATTTTGTTTATTTTATTATATGAGAGAGAGAGAGAGCGTTAGCAAGGGGAGGGGCAAAAGGAAAGGGAAAGAGAGAGAGAGAGAGAGAGAGAGAGAGAGAGAGAATCTGAAGTAAATTCCATGCTGAGAATGGAGGCCCAGACGGGGCTCAATTTCATGACCACAAGATCATAACTTGACCCAAAGCCAGGGGTTGGATGCTTAACCAACTGTGCCACCCAGGCTTCCTTCATCCCACATTATGATTCTTAATTTGAGATGTGCCTAGGGTGAAGGATGCATACCCAAATCTTGGGAAAGAAGAGTCATAAGTGTACCCAGTGCCCTTAGGTGTGCCAATTCACTCCCTTACTGAGACTCACTAATCTGGTAAAATCCCCTTTGTGTTACAAATAAGGAAACTGAGGTATAGTTATAGGACTCACCCTCTATTACAAGATTATGGGTGCCTAATGAATTTAGAATATTATGTAGTAATTGGAAAATAATGAAAACAAAATATACTATGAAACTAGCAGAATGAAAATTAATGAATCATAAATTTTAAACTGGATTTTTAGCAGACATAAATTTTAAATCATCAAAGATCAGTAGGATGTATTTGAAGTTTGTTTGCAAATGTATTCCCTGACATTTCCCTTATGAAATGTGACTTTAAGAATCACAGTCTTCCTTCTCATTTACAGAAGAATAGAAAATTATAGACCAACATCTGCAGTGAGCCCTACCAAAACTTTTCAATTGAAAGATGGCAGAGGAGCAGAGGATAATTCAAGGCACATGTTTGCATGGTGGAATGGCCTTTCATGTCATTTGAATTAACATCTTGTCTAGCTAAAGTTCACAAATCAATTTTAAATTTGAGAACTCCTTCCGGAAATGATTTCAGAGTATTCTGTGGATAAGAAGGTTTTCACATCATCTTCCCGTCTTTGCTTACTTAATGAATTATTCTCTTTAAGGGTTACATTTTCTGTATTTGGTTTGCCATCTGTGTCTTTTGAAGTCCAAATTCCATATCTCATATAGTCATTTTAGGGTTCAGTGCTGCACTGTCTCAGATAACTTAGCACTGGCAATCTGTTCCGCTCCCTCTTTAACTGAAAGGCATTCAGTTACAATTTGAAGGTGAATGCCACTCCTCTAAAGTGAGACATCGGGCAAGAAAGCTTAATAACCTTGACAGAAGCTCAAAGATGGAAAAACAAAACAAAACTCTAATGGGGGTCTTCCCCATGGCGAATCCTATTCCTAGCCCTCATCCACATAAATGAGACTTGAGTGGCAGACCTTTAGATATGCAGTCGGGTCTTTAAAATAGGATGAGTAAAGCTACTAAACAAAAAGGTTGGACCCTTGACTGCCTCAGAGACAGCGTACAGGTGAAGTACGCCATTTGGTTGTAGTAGACTGATGCAGCCAAAGGTGAACCCTGTCAAGGTGATTCAGTCAGTCAGTGGCACAGCCTCAAATCCTGGTCTCCTTAGATGCTGCATCCACAGCTACACCTACCCTTCTTTTTTTCCTCCCTTTTTTCTTTTATAATTTACACGTAACATTGTATTAGTTTTGAATGTACAGCATAATGATTCAATATATTTATACACTGAGAAATGATTAGTGCAATAAGTTTAATTAACACCCATCACCACACAGTGACATTTTTTTTTCTTATGAGAAATTTTAAGATCTACTCTCTTAGCAATTTGCAAATATAGACTGGGGTATACTGTTAAATATGACCCCCAGGCTATCCATTATGTCCCCAGGACTTGCTTATGTTATTACTGCAGGTTTGTATCTTTTGAGCACCTTCACCCGTTTTGCCCACCCCCACGCGCTCACATCTGGCCACTACCAATCCATTCCCCTGTATCTATGGCTTTGCCTTTTCTTTTTAGAGCCCACACAGAAGTGAGATCATGTGGCTTTTCTCTGCATCTGCTCCCATAAGTCAACAACATACAAGGATGTGACAAAGATGCTAGCTTTCTTCTCGATATATTCTATAGTAGAAAGAGCCTATGTTTTACAGCCTCCCTGGTGGATTGCTATGGACCATTGGGATTAAGAAGAATAGTTGGGTGGCAGTCTTGGGACCTTTCCTTGAGAGACATCAGGCATATAACTGATGCTGCCAGGTGTCAAAATGTTCAGTTGGGATGATAAGCCATATCAAAAATCATAATCCATCCACTTACTGAAACCATGCGGGCAAGAGGGAAAAAGAAAAGACACCAGTTCCCCACTGCTTCGATTTCTCTACAGACCACAGCAGGGAGGGCCAGGTAGCCTGCAGTATAGACAAGACCATTGTCACACTGTCCTGGAGCCCCAAACAAAGCCTCCTGCCTTCTTATGGATCCAGAGGCCCACAAGGAAAAATAAGGGGAATGACTAGGACTGGCAGGTACTGAGTCCTTGTGGGGGAAAAGCACTGTAGTCAAGGCAGTAGGCTGATAATGAGGTCTTGTAGAGATACACGGGAAGGACCTTGAATGAGGTCTGGAAAAGGAGGCCTCTCCATGGAAGTGCCCGGGGCTAGGAAGCCGATATACATTTGAGCATGGCCCACCTGGTCCAGGGAGGCAGGTAGAGGCAGGGAGGCTGAGTCCTTGCTCGCAACTCACTCTAGAAAAATGTAATGTGCTGACTGTGCATGGAGTCTGGCGTGAGGAGGGCAGCTTTCCCCTGTGAGGCCTGCAGTTGGGCCTGAAAGAGCACACACGGGATCCCAGCCTAGAGTGGGACTAGGCCAATTGTTTATTTTTCTTCTTGTCCCTCATCGTGCCACTAGGAGTGAGGCTCTACTGTCACTTCAGATGATGAGAATGGGAACTGCATACTTAAAATGGCAGAAAGGTGTGCTGGAAAGATCCTGAGTCCCTAAGGACTTTTCGTGGGACAGAATCACCATGCCAGCCCTGAACTGTTTCCTTGGGTGTCTCTTTTGATGTGACCAAAACATATAAAATTCTAACTTGCTTAAACCACGTTTTTCCTCTAATTGTTGCTGAACCTAGTTAATAAACACTGTAGATTGAGAAGTAGTGTCTTAACCTTGAACCACTAATTCAACAAATGCTTTTGGCCTTCATGGCAGGCTGATAGTGGTGTGGACAGCAAAGATTTGATGTATGTGAGAGGAACCGTTCACCTTATGGCTTTGTTTTGCTACACCATTTAGTGGATAGAGGAATGTCCACTACTGAGTCTCTTCTGATTTAATACTTCCTTTAAATTCACAATTTTATTTCACAGTTTTCCATTAGTCTTCTTAGGGGAAAAGGGTTCCTTCCCTCCCTGCCCAAATTTAGCTTTTGAGTTTCTGAAAATTACCTCTGTCCAGATAATGCTGTAGGTAATAATTTGCATTTTGCTTCTACCCATCCTGGGTTTCTAACAAAATTCTTTCCAACCTTGACCACCTTCTTATAAATTAAAGCTGGATAGATAGTATTTCTTCTATCAACAGCTGTTTTGGGTTAAAAAGACTCATCCTGGAAATGAACCCATCCTCTGTGCTATATACCTTTTGGGAGGACATGGGCCAACCTTGTCTTGGATTCCTCCAGCAAATTCTCTGTTCTGACAATGTTTCTTCTCTTTGCTTTGGGAGTGGAAAGGCTGCTGGCTTCCAGTTTATATTCCATAATGCCTGTTCAGAGGAGACAGCCAAACGTTTGACTGCTACTAAGGAACCCTCGTTGATGCCCACACAAGACCTGTTGCCTAAATGTCTCTTATTGGGAAATATGTAGTAACACAGCTGGGCTTGGGTAGGGGGTGGAGAGGTGTTAGCTGTGGGCCAAGTAGCTGCAATTCAACTTTCAACACTTAAGTTTTTTACCTCATCCTGTCTACTTAATAACCAAGGATCAGTTGATTTGTACCATTTTCCTTTCTAAGGGGAAATTAGGTCTGATTCTTTTCCTGTTTGTCAAGTATATGTTTCCTGGCTGATTCAGACCATGGTCTAGTTGCCCCTTCAAACAGTGAATCTCTAGAGCAGGACTTTCACGAAGATGCCTTTATCAAGGACAAATACTGTCCATTGGAGACAAAATGCAAAATAATAATCATAATGTCCACATTAGGGTTTTTTTTCTCCTAAAATTTTTTGGAAACATTATTGCTATTTATATCTCAAGAATTTGTCAACAGACTAAAATATTTTATGCAGAACTTTCTATGTGCCTACTTGGAGTGAGACACTATACTAACTCTGGAGTTCTTATAGTTAACCAGGAGTTTGAGGTTCTCCAGTGGAGACAGACAAGAAACAAGTTAGCAATATGTGACAAGCCCTAAAAGACTCAAGGGAAAAGGATGCTGGCAGTGGGGAGTGGGTGCAGTTCTGAGAAGGTTAGACAAGGTTTCCCAGACTTTAATGTAAATATATTTTCTTGAGTCTTCATTTCATCAATAACACCAATCAATAGTCTTATATATTGTGAGTTTTGCTGTTGTCTCCTTTATGCCAGGGATCATTCTTGGTGTTTGGGGATTTATTTGATAATTAAACTATGTGATCAGTGAAGCAAATAGAGGATGACTTTCTTTGGGGAAGAAAGGATTGGTAGATATTTAAGTTGGTATGGGTGCTGTGAGATGAGCCAAATGAAATTTTGAACTGGTGAAGGAGCACACTTTGTCTTACTTACACCTCATAGGCGGCTAGTCTGAGGGTTACAGTAACACGATCGTGCAGCTGTTCAAGTTCTTGGAAGTACTGAACCTGGGAATGACTGTACATTTTTATTCTTTTATCTTTATGAGGTGTTTGAGTTGTGTGTTGTCTTGGAGAATTTTGCACGATAAGCTTTCACTGAGATATTGATAGAAGGATCTCGTCTGTAATAAGAACATTCATTCCAGGAGAATAGGTCTGGGCTGATGTGGTGATGTGGATAGATCCACCTGCATACCTGCCGTCATGTTCAGAGCAGCAGGAGAGAGACAACGGAGGGGAGGAGTCCTGTGAACATCTACTGAAGGCTTCCTGGTAAGATTTATTTCAGGTATTTCAGAGTTTTCTTCAAACCATTTGAAATTAGGTTCCCAGCCTACCTACTTGGTAAGGGAATTTATTCTCAGCCATTACTATGGTTATCCTGTACAGTAAAAGATGCCTCCTGCCCTTAGGTTTCAGCTACACTGGTTGCTCCTAAGACCTCTAGTTCCTTCCATGCTGGGCTTTGGCAATATGCCTGGGGCCCAGGAAAGTTTAGGTAGGCTGAGAGCCCTTCTATGTTTTGAACAGCCTTTCTTTGGGCACCCTCTGACATCTTAATGCCTGTCTGGGGCACTGTCACACAGAAGTCCATGCTTTCTCTTTCATCTGCCAGCCTCCAATACTCTCTGCCTTCCCTACCCCTCAAGTCTCCTATAGGGACATCTCCTCTGTGAACTTCAGCAGTGAAGATTGGTAGTATTTCTACTGAGACAGAGTTCTTCTCTACACAATGAAAAGTCCTTGACTTAGGAAACCCAAAGATTGGATTGTGTGTGTGTATGTGTGTGGGAGGAGATGCAGAGGGAAAATACAAATAAAAGTCTCAAAAATTAATCTGCCACACATTCTTTGCTTTATGTAATCACCATCCCATTCCTGAAAAAGTGGTAGATGAGAAATCTTCCATTTAGCCTGGTTAAGTAAACTCCAGAGGTCACAGGACTCCTTAGCAGATAGGACCTTGCATGTGTCTGCCTTCAGACCCCTGGTTGCTTCCACTAGGCTACACTGCCTTCTCACTAATTCCTTGGCCTATTGCTAAAGCAGCCTGGCTTCCCAAGGGAACTTTCCTTATTCTGTGTTTGAATAATCATAGCTCCTAGCGGCTTAGGCTGTCAGCAGCAGAGATCTCATCTTCCTCTATATCCAGATATAAACCTGGTCCCAGGGGTAATTCCTGGCAGAGAAAGCTGACTGGTGTGGTCATGGATTGGATCAGAAGGGAAATACTCCAATTCTTATATGAAATTCATCAGCTGTTAAGTGTCTCCAAATTTTCCTCTAATAGTCTCATTAGGGATCTGGAACCTGTCTTCAAAGAAACAGCATCATTCACCACTGGCTTTTTGAGGGATTTGAGTATACATAGAGTAGGAATTGTAGCCAAGTGTGGTTACATTCTTAATTTAAGGAGTAAAGAAGTAAACTAAACTCTAGGTCTGTTTTCCTAAGATAAGGGAAACTATAAGAATTGGGTTTGTTTACACACATGTATGTATTTTTTCTGTATAGATCCACATCCAAGGTTTGCATTAACATAACAATTCACAGCGAAGTCAAAACACATTTAAATTACATTTTCCATATATTTCAGAAAGAAGGTACCATATGCACTAAGACATGAAAGTGAGAGATGAACAGAATGTTCAGGGAATATTTTGTCTGCTGTGGTTCTAGCTAAGGGTTTGTAGATGTGAAGGTACAGCTAAAAAGGTAGATTGAGGCCAGATATTGTAGGCCTATAAATTTTATTCCATGAATATTGGGGAGCTATTGATAGATTTTGGATGGAAGTGACATGACAAATTATGCACTTTACCAAATTTATATATATATATATATATATATAAATATTTATATATATATACACCAAATTTTATATATATAATATATATGTTTTTATAAATATAAAATAAATAAATATAAATATAATATATATATATATATATATATATACACATATACCCTCTCTAGTAAAAGTATATAGACAGAGTAGAGAGGAAGAATGTGGTAGATACTTGGCACTCACCATATATTTCATGTGTCTCTATATTTTCCTGCTTTTCTCACAGTTTGGTTAGATTATGTGACTAGGTCTGGCCAACGGTCTGGCACTTCTACTTCCACTTCTAATTTGTGTCACTTCCTGCTTAAGGCAATAAACAGCCAATATATCCCCCTTTCTCTTCTTTTCCATCAGAGATCACAGAGGCATGGGTTAAGACGGCAGAGTCACAAGATGGAAGAAGAATGGATCTTGAACTACCACACGGATGAGATCCGCTCTGGAGATCATGCAACCTGTATCAGGTCTGTAGGAGTCTATAACAATAAGCCTTTGTGATTTTAAGCCACTCAGATTTCCATGTTTGACAGCTATAGCCACTAGTGTTAATTATCCTGATGAATACAAAGCACTGGAAGGAAGACACAACAGCAATTGGAAGGAGAAAAAATATTTAAGACATAAAACCTACAGGACACCAAGACTAGTGTTGGGGGTGAGACATAGGGAGAAGAGAATGATGACGGAGCTTTTGCTAAAGAGACTGGTCATGCCATTAACAAAGACAGAGGCAGAGGAAGGGGAGAAAGTGGAAGATGTATTCGAATTGTCTAAAGAACATCCAGGAAGAAGTTTGTAGCTGGCAGTAGTGTGTGTCTGGGCCTTAGGAAATGTCAAAACACATTTTGGAGATAGGCTTGAGAACTGCCCTCCACATACTGGAGACAGGCTTGTGAACTGCCCTCCTTGGGCAAGTGGAGAGAGAAAAGAGGAGGGCCAAGTGAAAGGTCTAGGGGTAAGATGCAAGACAAGGACAATTAAGGATATGAAGGGGGAGGAACGGAGAGATAATCAGGAGAGCGTAGAGGCAGTGCCAGGGGAGCAGGGACTTCATAGAGCTGGACCACATTGCAGTATTCTGTAGGCACGTTTTCCACGGCCCTAAACTAGCTTGTTGATATTACCATGTGCATTTTCACTGATATGAATCAATTTATTAGAATATAAAATTAGATATTAAGAATAAAGAGGAGTGTATGGTTGTGAGGAAATGAGTTACCATTCTCTTTCTTCAAACCTTTCTGTTCAGACATTATTTAAAAAATTTATATTTAGAGCTATGAGCTTTGAGAAAAACATTAGAAACTGTCATCATAAGCCTCATTATCAATGAACAATGAAGCCACACATAACTTTAGAGTAGTTCCTGATATCTAGGAAGCGTTCTTCTAGTCCCAGAAGTAGATTACACACATGAAGAATGACCACATTGAAGCAAGTGCCTGGTAGAGGGTAGGTGCCAAAGAATGATTTCAGCAATGAATTACTACCTGTCTCTGAGCTAAAGATTGGGGCAGATGGGAGAAGCCTTCCCAGAGAAAGAACCCTGGGCTAGAATTTGACAAAATAAAGGGAAAACAAAGACAGAAAAGAAGTAAAAGAAATGGGAGGTCCAGAGTAGGAAAAGGCCTAGAGATAGAAGTGTATGTGACATTCTATCCCTTTCTTTCTGAAATATATGGATAATGGAGCAGAAAATACAGAAAGTAGGGAAATCCAGAGCCAGCTACCTTTTGGGTAGAAAGACAAGTGATTTGGCTTTAGAAATACTGATTTGGGAAAGGCAGGAGGTCTTCCAGGAGATATCCAGTTGGAAGTTGGCGATGTGGTATTCAAGTACAGGTATGTTGGCTTGGGCTATAGATAGAGTACACTGGGTAAAAGATATACCCCCAAACAATGAGGATTCAGGGGGAAAAAAGCAGAGTTTAAGACTATCCTGTGGTGCTACTATGTTTGAGAATTAGAGAAGGAAGTGTAACTGAGAGAGGCGGTTGCCCAAAGGGAAAGACACACAATGGGTACACATTGAGGGAGGGAGGGCTTCCTGTAGGGGTGAGTGGTCACCACTGCCACAGTGCCAAAGAGAAGCTATCTTGAATTCTCTAATTCCCCTCTGTCCTTGGAGCAGTTTCAGAACAGTGGCTGAGATAGATGACAAAGGGTCAGGGCTGCTGTGTGCTTTTTTCTGGAAATGCCTTCTGGAGAGGGGAAGAGGTGACCTTCAAGCCAGCTCCCTACAGAAGACTGCCCGCTCTGCTGTGAAGCACTTAGACACAAAGTCCTTGGCTCAGAGCTTCCAGGGAGCTAAGCAGATGGCAGCTCTGTCAACTGCAGCTGCAAACAGCTTCATCTTCCGTTTATTTCCAGGAGCCAGAGGAGCTCAGGGATCGTTAACAGCTGTCTACCTGTAGGGACTCAAATGATCTCTAGGCCATCAAGCCATCATATACCAAAGAATGACTTAGCAATTTATCTCAATGCTTCCTGGGAGTGTGAAAGAGCTATCCAAAGGCCTCCCTGATGCACCCATAGAAGGGCTTTTGCTACTTCAAAAGAGGGTAGAGTAAATATACCCTTTAACAAAGACCTTCCATGAACAAAAAGACACTCACTCTAACACATGACTCTTGGTTGTTCTTTCTAAAATAAATGTGGTTGTGTCATTTGAAGGTTTCCTTCTTTGATAATCTCCCAAGAAGATTATTTGTCCTTCTCGTTGAAATCTATAGCCTCAACCATGGGGCTTAGAATGAGGAATATCAACCACCAGCTAGAGTCACTGCCAAGCCCAAGTCCTGCCAGGCTATTGTGGAGTTTTTATAAATATTTGAAGGCAAACAACGGGTCATGGGAAGTACCTGGCTTGTGCATGATGTCACTTCAGACACAATGTAGTATTAGGTCATTAGAAAAAAAAAAAAAACAAAAAAAGCACAGAGGCAGTTTTTCCCTTGAACCCACTCCAGAATACTCTGTCAGGAGCTGGATTGGAAGTTACCTCTCCCCATCCCCAGCAGGAGCTTCCAAAAAAGAAGCACATGGCCGGCCCTGACCCTTTGCAATCTATCTCAGCTGCTACCCTGAAACTGCTCCAAGGATGGGGATGGTTGATCAGACAATTCGAGATATCTTCCCCAGCAGTGTTTATTCTTGAACCCTTATAATCAGCAATGGGAGTCAACATCTTTGCCAGTATTGATTGAAATAAATATATATTGAGTGCCAGCGGGATGCAAGGTGCATGGTCTGTACTTGTCTCAGTTACACATATGGGTGTACAAACAACCCCAACGGTTAGCAGCTGAAAACAACAGATTTGATTTACCAGTAAACATTATTAGCAGGGTGGGTAGGGCTCCACTGACTCCTTCTTCTCCATGTGGTGTCAGCTTGGGGTCACATCAAATTCAGTTAGGTGCTCGGCTGAGGTCAGAAGGTCTAAGATGGCATCGGTCATATGTCTGGCACCTCGTCTGGGGTGACTGAAAAGCTGGCTCTCCCTCTCTCTCCATGAAGGTAGTTTCCCCTCTTACAGGGTGGCTTAGAGCTCTAAGAGCACAAAGAGGAATCCACTAATCCTCTTAAAGACTAGGCCCAAACTGGCACAGTGTCTACTGGGCTAAGTGCATCAAAAGGGCAGTCCAAATTCAAAGGGAGGGGAAATAGATTCCCCTCCTACTGGGAGGAGAGGCAAGGGAGGAATTGTTGGTGACCATCTTTGGAAACAGTCTATACGGCACTGCATGATGGTTAAGTAAATGAAAGTCATTTGGTTTCCATGTGTTTTCCAAAGGTCTAAAAGGAGGAAATGTTAGATTTTTCCAGAGAAAATACATTTTTTCATCACTGAAAACACATGAACACTTCCATGCTTGCTACTGGGTAGTGCTTGTTGGTGTGCTTGGCTTGATAAGACATGGTGGTGAGCTACATGATGGGGCATGCTGAGAAAGATCAGAAGGTGGAAGGAAGCCAGGTATACGTGGGGACCTTCTGCTTGGGCCATGGGTGGACTTGAGGGGAATTTTCCCAGCTGCAAACCTGGTTTCTGGTGGGCTCAACTTTGTGATCTTTCTGGGCTCAACTTTAATCTCATGAAAGATTCTGATCATTATTAATATCTGGCATCCCAGTTTGATAGATAGGACATGGGAAGATAGGGAAGGAGGAAATTTCAAATGAGGACACAGTTTCAAAGGCAGGTGAGGGTAGCAGATGCTGTTGGCAAGTCCTTGCCAGTGACTGAGCTAGAAGGATGATTTCAGGTAAAGGAGAGGTGGCAGGAGCCATAGTTGGGGAGCAGAGCCCCAGTTTCTGCTTAGGTTTCTGGCAGGATCTGAGGCTTGGAAGATACTGGAGTTAAGCCACATCTCAAATGAATAAAAAATCATGGAAATGCACAGTTCTGTAGAAGATAGTCAGACACCAGAGATTTTCCTTTGCCTGGATTCTGTCTCTGAATCTTTCAGAAATTCTCCCTCTGTGTGTGTATGTGTATGCTGGAGGGCAGGAAGGTGTGGGGAACTGGCGTGCAAGTGTGCAGAAGCTGCAGTTAGACATGTGTGCCCAGGGAAGCAAGGCCGCGGGAAGAGAAAGAGCCTGGAGCCTGATGGGTCTGGTTCCTATCCTATCACCTCTACTTAAAGGCGAAGTTAATTAACACCCAGAAGTCTTAGACTGTCATCAGTAAAAGGGGAACAACCATGATAATCGCTTCTTAAGGGACTTTTCTTTTGAGGAGTAAGGAGCTAAGATTTATATAGCATTTAGTGTTTTGCTTGGCACACAGTGAGTCTCCACAACATTAGTTTTTCTCTTTCCATCCCTCCCCCAACCGACCCACCATTATCTGTGCAGATTTCATCCCGAGCCAAATCCCTTTAGTCCCCATGAACATTAGCTCAGGAGCTAAGGGGGGCCCATTAGTAGACATATGGCTTTGGAGAGCTATGTCAGACAGCTGAAAAGATGGTGAAGCAAAGTGGGCCAGATTGCTGCTCTACAGAAAAGCAAACCTCTGGAGGGCAAGTAGTATGTGTGTTTGAGATCAATTATTTTACTGTTGGAAAATAGAAGTAAAAAACCCCTTTTTACTTCCCACGTCAAGTTTTTCAAGAAGCTCTTACTCATGTTTTCCCTAAATAAAAACTCCGTTGCCACTGTGTTAGATTTGAACCTTGCCCACTTTGATAATTCTTGACATTTTTGACAACGGAATACTTCGCTTTAAAACAAAATGTGTGTTTCGGAGCACTCGCTGACTGCTGGAAGGCCATCGTGTCTCCAGCAGTTTGCCTTTCCCCCTCCAACCACTGTAGTTTGCTAAACGCAGCAGCAGCCCAAATCGTGAGCTTCTTCCATGTTTACCTTTGGAGGCTAAGCCAACTGTCTTTTGAGTGACCCTTGTTTTCAGTTGTCTTCTTCAAAGGATGTTCTTCAACCGTCTAAACCACAACGATGACTTTATTGGATTATCCTGAGAAGTGAAAAACCAACTCAACCACTCTAAAGGTGTGATTGTATGAGACATGGTGTTAGGATTGATTGTACATGTGGAAGGAAGGGAGCTTTTTGTGTGTCCCATCTTCGGACTTTGGCTCGAAACAGAGTAGGAATCCCACAGACCAGTGAAGAGCCCAACCACAAATAAGACGAGGAACCAGATGCCCTTTTCCCCAGATCCGTGTGGGAAAAAGTATAGAGTGTTAGCGTAGACCGAGCTTCATGCCAAAACTTTGTAAATATCTTATGCCTTGGGCTCTGCAAACCCTAATCACACTGCACATCACTTATGCAACCTCAGCTATTTATGGGGGTTGGGAAGGAAAATATGATTAACTCTAAGCAGACATTTCTGGCGTCAAGCCTCTAAGTGATTCCTCTATCCTCAATATTTACTCCCCTTAAAAAAGAACTGTTTCTATGGAGAACACACATACACACAGAAAAGTCACCATCAGTCACCCACCCCCCTACCAAAAAAAAAATAAAAGTAGCATCTAAAACAAAAGAAGTCCACCGTCTAATCAAATATTGAGTTTTATCTGAGCAGCATCCACACTGGAATGGAAAAACACAGTTACAGTTTAATGGGAGTGGGGTGCACACATCTTAGTGTTAGTGTGAGATTCACAAAATGGTGTTCATGAACCGAATTTCTTCAGGGTTGTCACGTGTTCTTTGCACAGTATTGGAGCACAGCAGAATACGTAATAATAAATAGTGGTGGTTTCTTACCATGCAGTGAGGGATAACTGCGTAAACCAGGGTGGGAGGGTCTATACTTCCTATGGAAATTGCCCCACATGGGGCTCCAAATAGAACATTCCTCGAGGGCAGCCCCGGTGGTGGGAGAAAACATCTTATTAATAAAGTAGCTCACATCTTCTAGGCTTGAGGACAAACAAGATAGAATTTTGAGGGGGAAAATTTAAATATAGACAGTACAAGTGTCCCCACCTCCCCCCCCCCCCACAATGGAAACTTTGCTCTGCTTTCAAGCCCTCCTTTCCCTTCCCTCTCGGAAACAGGCTGTGCATCTCGGCTGATATGTGACGGCTGGTATGTGACTTGGCCATAAAAAGTACGAGTGGCCACAACAGATCAATTCCTCATTTTCAGCAGCTCAGCACACCCACTGTTGATTCCTTGCTTCCACGAAGTGCAGTGTGGGCCATGTGGGTTTGCCTCCATCAGGTGGAGATGCTCTCTGGAGCCCCCAGCCCCTGAGGTTGTCACAAGAGGGACACAGAAGCCTGGGATAGACACACTGCCTTGGGCTGAAAGGGACACTTTCTTCTTCTTCTTCTTCTTCTTCTTCTTCTTCTTCTTCTTCTTCTTCTTCTTCTTCTCCTTCTTCTTTTCTTCTTCTTCTTCCTCTTTAAGATTTTATTTATTTATTTGAGAGAGAATGAGCTAGCCCAAGTGGGAGGAGAGGCAGAGGGAGAGGGAGAAGCAGGCTCCCTGCCGATTAGGAAGCCTGATGTGGGGACTGATTTCAGAACCCCTGGATCATGACCTGAGCTTAAGGCAGACACTTATAACTGACTGAGTCACCAGGTACCCCTAGACACTTCTTGCTTCTCATCGCCCACCTGCCAGAACTAGTTGTATGGCCCCAACTCAACCACAGGGACTTCGGGAGCACCGTGTCTATGGCCTAAAATTCCCTGGCATTGTAGTAGGTGCCAGAGCAAAAAGCAGTTAGCACCCGGTCACTGGCCAAGGTCAGCTCAGATGGCAGCTGAAGGAAAAGTGAGGAGGTGGAGAGGAGATTGGGGAACAAAATCTGAAATCCAAATAAACAGAGGAGTACCTGTTCATATAAGCCAAAAAGCAAAGGGAAAAGACAAAGTGTGGGAGTTTGGATGTAAGGACAGTTTTCGGATTAAGGTGAAAAACGCTTCAGTTCCACTTCACTTCTCTTGTAGCCCAAACCCGTGTCTGTCTGCGGGTATAAGGTTGAAGATTTTTCATCCTTGTCTCCCCATCTGGGGATGCACAGACGTCTGCTCTTGCCGATATGCTTGTTTGCTCTCCATGTCATTCTTTTCTCAAACTAACATGATTAAAACAGAACACAGGGTCCAGTCTTGAAAGTGACTCTTCCAAGGGTCTTGGTTTCTGGGGCCACCAGGTCCTGTTCTCTCAGGCCTGGTGCTCAGACAGCTCTTGGACGAATTCTCTCCTCTTCCACTCAGGACTTTATTCTCCAAGTCCTAATTTTGTTCTTGGTTTATTTGGTGATTGGGTTTTCAAAAACAGAACAAGTCCTGAATCTGTCCCTTTTTTTTCTATTCTCTCTTTCATCATCTTAGCCCTGATGACCCTCATCGTCTTAGTTAACAGGTGATTCTGGGAAGCTTTGCAGAGGAAGCTCAGTTCCAGTCTGTCTGGCACTTATTGCCTCCATCAACATTCATTCGACGCCGGGTTCATAAACTTGCACTCTGGTCAAAAACCTTCCACGCCCGCCTCCTGTTTTCATCCACATTAAACAAACATTCACACCCTGTGATTATTTTTCTCGGTGTTGCGTAGTGAAATAGCTCCTACTATTTCCTAACCGGTACCCTGCATATCCCCTATGCTGTTCTCCTAAGTGTCACAGCACTTAGCAGGTTGCCTGGCACAGAGTGAGGCTTCGATAAACATCTCTCGAGGCAAAAGTGAGTAGTAGCTGTTCAATTCAGGAGGGAAGAAGAGGCAGAGAGTAAGTGTTGATATTCTGAGACATAGGCTATTTCAACATTCTTTTCCATTTGAAGAAAACTGATTGAAAATCACATTAAAAACTTATTGAAACTTATCACTTGATTTAATACTTTCTGGTAGTTACTATTGCCTGTGATTTTTTAATTGCCCCTATATATTGATCAATCTATGGGAAATTCCTGATAATTTTATAAACACACACATCCATTCTTTCAGCCAAATTTCATACGTTAAGCATGAAATCACCACAGTGATTTTTTTTTCTCATGGTCAGTGCATTTTTTATCTGTAAATATGGGGACACATTAGGGGAGCATTTTTTTCTTTTTTTTTTTTTTTTACCTTTCTTGCCCTTCATGGGTCTTCTTCCCCCCCCCCCCATGGGTCTTCCTTCTCCAACTTTGTCCCAGGCATTCATGCACCTGCTCATTCCCTTTTTCCTTCTTTTTTAAACAGGAACACACTTTTACCCACCAGCTCTGCTCTCTCTCCTTTCTCTGCCAGAGCTACCACCATCTTCCATGCCTTGCTTCCTATTCTATTGGATAAAATACAGAAATAAAGAAAGTCTAGGTCATGGACTTTGTGAAAGACAAGTTCTATTAACAAAATGTGAAAAGACATGTTCAGTAAACACAAAACATGTAAGTCAGTGGTCAGAAAAATCACAAGAATTTCACTTTCCATAGTCAATACTAGAAAAACAAACGTAACAAAGGCCCTTCCTAAAAGACAACTGTTTATTGAGCAAATGGGAACAATTTAATTGACTTGAACGGGTGGTTAGAAATCTACAATGATACCAAGTAAACAGCACACACAATGGTCTGAAAGGTGACTTTTCCATAGCAGGTGAGCTGAAGCCCAGGCCTGGAGGCAGTTTAGCTGTGGGCAAATTTCAGGTGCACTTTTCAATGGCTGTGTGGCCTTGGGTAAGCGACTTCTCTGTGTTGTACACTCTTATCTAAAAATTAAAGATAATAGTTGCTGCCTCATATGAGTTTTTTAAGATTTGACTTGGGCCACTCACAATAAGTACTTGGCACAGTGCCGAACACATCTATGAAGACGGCCTTCAAAATCATCTTACTCTCTATTTTTCTATTGAAGTATTGAATTATTCAAAATGTACTTGATAAATTTGGTTAACAACACTCTTTGAAATTCAGGTGGTAACCATTGCAAATGAGGTCACCTGAATAATGATAGACTCCTAACCTCCTGGTTGATGGACATATATGTAGAATGATCAATAAGTGAATGTGGTAAAGACCAAGCAATCTACAAGGGTGAAATCCATGATCAATGAGGAGCAATATGTTCCAAAGCACTAGATCCAATGGGTGGTCCCCATTAAAAAAGGGGGGACCTGGATTAATGTGGGAAAAGCTACAGATTTTTCTTCCCCTCTTAGATGCATAGTACTCATTAGCATATTAACAGATCTGGTAAGTCTTCATGGGGAAGAAACATTTCTGGGTGCTTTTAACACAGGGTTTCTCCAATTACTTTCATCATAGAATCTGAGGACAAGTGTGTTGGCTTTGTTCACAGATGTCCCCCAGCCATTAGCATCAGTAGATGCTTGGTGAAGACTGCTGGCCTGGCTGCACTCAGGATGAATATGCGAGGGGAATGCTTAGGAAATACAAGTGTGTATGTGCTGACTGATTTGCTCTAGAAACCAGAGCTTTACAAATGATTTAAGTCTTTCACCAGATCCCATATTCATAAGATGTTTGGAAGAACATGTTCACAGTCAAGTGAACGTACTCTGACACATGGCAGGACAGGGAGGCCCCTTTGGTTTTAAGGCACTGACTCTGTCTTTGGAAGATAGTCAGCAGGCAGGTTCTGAAAGATCAATGCCTATAAGGAAAATCCTCAGCATCTCTGAGGGCAATTTCTTGGCCAGAAATGGGTGTAATTTAAAGTGCTGAGGAATCAAAATGGAACAGCCTAATGACCAATTCGTTTTTCTTCTTCTTCTTCTTCTTCTTCTTCTTCTTCTTCTTCTTCTTCTTCTTCTTCTTCTTCTTCTTCTTCTTCCGATGGAGACTGGATCAACAGCTTCCTTAAAAACCTCTGCCAGATGGCACCACGAAGGAGAACCCCTCCAAAGACAATAAATAAATGCCACGAGAGAACACTTGGGGGCCGGAGCAGCAGCGGGCTCTTGCTTGTGCACGACCACGGCTGCAACAGCTACACCGGGATCCTGGCTTGTAAAATTACCTTGGCTGCTTCGCTATGTAAAATGTGAAAAGGAAACAAGTCATCTTCCTGATGCATGAGCTCACCGCTTATCTAAAATCAGTTACACACTGCGAAACACCCTCTTTTACCCCCTGCCTAGCGACTCCCATTAGTGCACAATGTAATTTCACAGCTAGCGCTTGAGGAACTTTCTGGAAGCATTTTAGGTTGAAACAGTGAAGTAGAGGGTGGCATGGGTCTGGTTAATTTCAGAATATTGAAGTGTTGGAATTACAATGTGATGACAGGATTCATCAGAAGGATTTATTTCTTTGGGCCTGTGGCCTAATGAATTGGAAAATATTTTCCTATGTCTTCTCCTTCGACTCTAAATTAAAGTGACACATTTTATTAAAAAAATGTCATTTTTACATATTAATGTATGAATTATGGTATGGTACATATGACAATAATGTCATCTGAGTGAAACATTCTAGTGATCTCTCACATTGATTTTCATCTCACTTAGAAGTGAGAACACAGAATGAAAAAGTATCTATGGAAAGCTTTATTATGTGTGTATGTTATCCAAATACACTGTGTAAATGTGCAGGGATTTTATGTGACGGCTCATATATACATCTGCCTAGGCCGTGTGCGTGGGGATGTGAGCGCATGAACTCGTACTACACCGTGGGGAGAAGAGAGAAGAGGACTAAAATAAAATCTGTTCCCTTTTCGGCTCAGGGTCATAGCAATAAAATCATCCAAAATGGCACAGTTAATGGGAATTGCAGGGCAACTGATCGTGGAGACCCGGGTTAACTCTGGCCCTCCGTGTTCCCTTCCAGATACATTGAAGAATCCTTCTGCGGGTCATTCTCAGCACCCCATGTCGGAATGACATTGCTGCAGATGCCTACACACATTTGCAATTGACAGATCCTGTCAATAGCATGAGCCACTCTCGCTACATAAACGAAGCCAGAAATATTGAGACCAATATGAACCGGAACTTACCTGATGGGGCCAAAACAATTCTCTGTGGATTGAAAACACGAAGGTTGAGAGGTGGACATGAAGGCCTGAGAAGAGACCACCCCTGGGGATACAGATGTGTGAGATATTTAGCAATTTAATTAAGTCGGTATCTACATGTATCTACTTGTACACCTATTATCTGAGTTAACTCCATAATACCTGTGTCTGCATATCTGTATATTTATGTCCATTAACAAATGATCTGGAAATTTGATAGATGCTAAGAACACAGTTGTTACAAAAAGAAGATAATCAGGTTATCTTTAATGAACCTATTAAGATCATATTTCTCTAGTATCGGTGATAACAATTTTATTAATAATAGTGTCATATAGGTGATTCCCTAAATCATGGTGTCTAAACAATGGTTTAGACCGCTGAAATTTATTTTTTAAAAATAACCATACAAGTCTAATTCATGATTGTAAACAAGATGGTCTAAATTTTGGAATCCACTAGAGTTCCATCCTTGGCTCTTCTTCAAGCGTCATCTATTCTTTACGGGTGACCTCATTTACTATGTCAGCTTCGACTGGTCTGTATACACCATCAACCTCTGATTCTGCATCCATCATTCCTCCTGTTCCTGGATTCTCTTCTTCATTGTAAATACCTACTGGACACAAGTGTTTATCATCTGAAACTCAGTGTATCACCTGAATCCCAGCAAATCCAATAAATCTCTCCTCACTTTGCCCTTTTGGCTCTCTCCTACTCTGCTCTTGTGGTATTTATGTAGTTAAGGACATTCGTATTCACAGCTGCCAAAATTGTAATCCCTCCATCAGACCTCACATCCAATAGTTCATTAAGACCTCTAAGTCCACCTTCCAGAAATCATCAAATATATTCCCTCCCCTCCATCTCCTGCCAGTGTCTTTGCTCAGCAATACTTTCTTTTGCCTGCAATATTGCAATGGCCTCTTTCCCTTCCTGTTTCTACTTGCTACTATATTAGCTTGTACTTCAACCTCCTTCAAATATTATCTTTCCAAAAGACAAATCTAATCCTGTCACCTCCTTGCTTAAAATCCTCAGGTGGAAATTAGCTGCGAATTATTTATATCTATCCACCACCTTCTTTTCCAGGACCACCTACCACCTTCTTCTCCCCAACAAGCACCCTGTGCTCTATCAACTCTGAAGTGTTGGGCTCTTCAAAATTCCAGTCATCACATGCCAATTTCTCTGCTTGGAATGCTTTTCCCCTTGTTTTCTGACTGATGGATTTCTCCTCCATAAATTTAAATACTGTCCCCTCCGTGTCGTCTTCACAAGGTCTTCTACACAGTTAACTACACCTTCTCCTGAGTTCCTAATGGCGAGCTCAGCACACTGAATCGTCTTTCCTAACTAAATGGTGACCACCTCAGGCCCATGAGCATACTTATTCTTCGGGGTGAGAGGAGTAATAGTAACATCTATCCCAGTGCTTGATTGATATGTTTGATAGATGTCTGTTGAGTGAAGAAATGATCAAATAGGTGACCTCTTGGGCCCTCTGAGTCCTTGACATGATAAAGGAGGTGAGAGAGGAGATAATGTAATATAAATATAAAAAAAAATTCCAGATTAGGAACAGTCATAGCCAAGTTACTGTCCAGATTTTGTTTTGTGTTCTGAAAGATAAATAAATTTCTCCAAGACTCCAAGTCACCATTTTGTGAATTATTAACAAAATACATCATTACCCAGGCCTGGAGTTGAAAGCCTCATGTCATGATTTTAAATTCACAGCATATAATTTTCAAGAAGCAGTATAATTCAATGATCAAGTTGTATTTAAAGTACCAGATTTTGAAGTCTTTTGGGATCCTAAAATTCTTACGATTTGTAATGTGTTTGGACTCTGTGGTATTGTACAAGATATGTACTTAATAATAAGATAAAAGCTGGTATGAATTAATCTCTGTAAAAGGAATGGCAAAAATTTTTAGAAAAACATTACAAAACTATTTTTTTCACTTCTTTACACTTATTTCCACTTGCTAAGAGAAATAATTTATTTTTATGGGTGTCATAATTTAAAAACACACACAAATGAATACCTAAAAGCTGATATAATAATGAAACAGAAGGAATTGCAAAATCCTTTAACATTTATTATAATCAGTATACCAGTGATCTAAAAACATGCTAGAGCCCACTGTCTTATTCTGAATATGCTGGAGGAAACACAGCTAGTGAATGGTTCATGATGAAATTGCCTTGGCTTTGTCAAGAAGGCTGTTAACATCAGAAGCCAGCAGCTCCATAGTTGAAGGTTTGGTCTTCCCACAAGTGACCCTATGAGATTTGAGTGTCATTTACATATGGCTCTTTGTATTAGAGACAGAAATTTCTCATGATTGATTTATCTTCAGTTGTGTTTATCTGATGGTGTTAGCCATTTAGTGGGGGGCAGCATGTCCTGTGTACTAGAGAAGGGAACTTGGAAATGAATAAGTCTCAGCTCTGTCGGATAGAAAGGATGTTTAGGCGCTGGAAAAAATTTCATGACTTCTTTTCATTATATCACTGCTATCATTATAGCAGTTTTCATTAATAGGACTCCCTCATGCCATTCCAATTTTTCTTCTCTGCTCTCTCTCTCTCTCAGAAGTGGCAATATTGTTGTCCAGCTTAAAAAAAGAGATTCTGTTCACCTTCATCAAATGGTGATTCTTGGTAAAAAGGAAAACTTTCTCCCCAACTTTGGCGACTTTTTACTCTTTTATCCTTTCTCAGCCTTACAATTAATGTCTCACTGTTTTTGAAGTCTTCACCTCAACTCCTGACCTGCTCCAGCATCCGAGGGGCTTCCACTCTAAGGTATCCATCATGAATATAGCTGCTCCTGTCATGCTTGTTCCTGTTTACTTTCACAGCTTTCTGTTTCTGGAGCCTATACCCTGGTTCTAGAAATTTCCTGGGAGGTAACCTGAGCTACTTGTCTCTCCAGTTTGTCTTATTCCCACTCCATTTTTTTAAAAAAAGATTTATTTATTTGAGAGAGGAGAGAGAGAGAGAGGGAACAGGGGTGAGGGGCAGAGGGAAAGGGAGAGAGAGAATCTCAAGCAGACTCCTGACTAAGCTTAGAGCCCAGCAGGGGCTTAACCTCACAACCCTGAGATCATGACCTGAGCCAAAATCAAGAGTCGGACATTCAACAGACTGAACCCCCCAGGCACCCCATTCCCACCGCTGTTCTTTATTAACATGGTTTCTGAAGACACTTTGCTATATACCTGAGAACAGTTTATACCTTTGCTTTTACACAATGAAATAACACTCTTCTGGTGACTTTGCCCTGCAGAGTCCAGCAAAATCATTACCCTCCAATAGTTCCAAAAATAAGAGTTTATCAAGATCCTACTTGGAACAACCTGCTCCTCTCAGAATTGATACCTGGATGTCCATATCTACATCTATTTGCATCTCCAGGAGGACTGTGTTTCCATGTATAGACACAATGTTCCTGCTTCTCCATCCTTCCCTTCCTCTGTCCAAAACAATTCATGTTTATCAGGTGTTCCAAATGGAAGGGCATGCTTCAGCGAATCCATTCACATGTTGGTTTAAAAGAAATGATTTCATGTTTACTTCTTCCAAAGATATTTGCTTTTCTATAAGACACTTTTTTATCTATTTCATTTTTTTAAAGATTTTATTCATTTATTCATGAGAGATACAGAGACATAGGCGGAGGGAGAAGCAGGGTCCCCACAGGGAGCCTGATGCGGGACTCGATCCCAGGACCCGGGGATCACGACCTGAGCCAAAGGCAGATGCTCAACCACTGAGCCACCCAGATGTTCCCCTCCCCCCTTTTTGTCATTTAGAAGTACAAACAACAGTGAGCTGACAGTTAGTGAGCTTTTCTTCTTACTTCCTAATGGCTCTGCGATGCGGCTATTACTATTTTCTCACTGTGCAGCGAGCAAAAGTGAGACTGAGCCTCTAACTCGTCAGCGTCCGCACACCTACTAAGTGACAGAGCTGAGATTTCAGTACCATTCAGCTTGACTCCAAAATATGGATTTTTAATCACATTAGCCATTAACATCAGCTGGCTGGGAGACAGCTGTCCAGTAATTTCTAGTTAGTACTAAAGCCAGTCTAGGAAGGCGACCAGGTATGGATTTATCTTACATTCTCAAAACACATTTTCTTTTTAAAATTCTACCTACAGCAGGATGACTTCTTATTCACAGTTTCAAACACTGGCTGCACATTGTGTAGCCCGCTGTTTTAATTACCTCCTGTTTACCCCATTGGTGAGGGAGTGATTCTCCCCCTGTAGCTGCAGGGATGGCCAAACACATGCCATCTGACACTGGGCAGATGAGCTGGACTGCAGTTCATTAGTCACATACCCCCACAGCCCAGGGGAGCAGGACATCCCGCGCCTCACGGGGCTACCTGGGGATTATATCAGGGATAGAGTGAACAACCAGGGGCTGTGAGAGGCAGGCTTTTGTGGTATTGGGAGGGTGAGGTGCCCCCTTGTTCCCAGGAGAGGATGTGACTGGCCTGCTTGAATAATTCTGCAGATTGGCAGAGAACCGAAACCCACTCCTTAGGGGAAAGTAGGAACCAGGCCTGGTCCCCCTGATAAGGAACATGGTTTGGCTAGAGGACCTTATCTGCAAGAGCAGAAGCAGGGAGAGAATTTACACTTGGGCTAGATGAGCCCTCCTGGTCTCACTAGATATTAAGGCAGCACATAATATTGGAATTTAATTTGGGGCCTCGTATCACACCTACAAACTCTCATCCAGCTATGCATCTTTACTTTTGTTCCACTCACTTGCAGAATTGAGGGTGTGGACTATGTGTGGAAAACTGTTAAGCATTATTAACCAGGTGGCCAGAGATGAGTGTGTGGGGGGGATCCACAGCTGGGGTTCTACTTCTCATTCTGCAACTAACCAGCTATGTGACTTGGGGGACTTCGCTTAGAGTCTTCTGGCTCAATCCTCTTTAAAATGACTATAAATACTGCGAGGTAAAAATAACGTTAGTTGCATAAAGGCAGGCCCCAGAAAGGAGGGAGGGAGAACCCAACAGCCTTTTGGACAAGAATCTTTCTTCCCTACTCAAATTCCCTAATGCAGAATTTCCCAAAGTATGCAATATGGTATTCTGGTCACGTTGGGTTCTCTCTGGGAAAAAGGGTTTTCGGGCCAAATAAGTTTGGGAAACTCTGAATACTTATTCTTCTTTTATAGATTCACAATACTAAGTAAACTATGGAAAAGTCGTAAGAAACCTCACTCGAGTAAAACACGAGGTTTTTTTTTTTTTAATTTCAGGTTTTTACTTAAATTCTAGTTAACTAGCATTTATGGTAAAATTGGTTTCAAGTATTGAATTTAGTGACTCATCACTTACATATAACACCCGGTGCTCATCACAAGTGCCTTCCTTGATCCCCATCACCCATACAGTCCAGAGATCTCCCTACATTTTTGACCATGGATCTTCTATGCTAGTTTTGCTTAATGCGGAACTTCTACTGATATCAATGGGATTGATTTTCTGTAGAAAAAGAAACACCTTTGGGACATGGATGTGAGTAGTCTTGATTGGGTAGAGGTGACAAGGGAATATGGGCAGGTCACCCACGGTGTCTACTGTGTCTCACGTTAGTCCAGTAAGCTGGACACTGTACAGGCTCCCCCAAATCCTCCTCTGCCTGAGGATGACCCATAATCAAGCTCAAGGTCCAGGCTTGAGTCATTGACGTGGCTATCACTGGCTTATCAAGAAGGCTGAACAATTCCAATATAAAATCTGGAAATGGCTTTCCCATCACTACCTTCAAACCTATCTTGTCAATGTCCCTTCCAGATGATTCGGCAGCACCAAAGGAAGATACTGACAGTCTCCAGTTTCTTTTGAGTTCTAGGAAATCCGGGACAAACTAAATTTTTATAAATTAATCCTGCATTCAATTTAAAATTTCATCCCTCGCCATACTTTAGGCTTGATTTGAGTTGCCCTTCACTTGCACCAGGGAGGGGAGACAATCTTTCCCTTCTTCCATCACTACCCTCTGTCTCTGGTGAGGTAGACGAAGGGAGAGAAAGGCGGGTGGTTAGAGTGAAGGGGACAAGGGACTTTATTCTTAACGGGTGCCATCTGTATTCTGCTCTTGGCCTTTGCATGCTATGGTGTTGGTGGCACCATCTTTTATAGGTTCCTCTGAGCTGCCCCTTCCCCTACCCCACACATACTCAGTGGCTGGTGACTTCTGATGTCATGTCCCCTACAGGATGTCCCTATTTTGTTCTCCTTGCTGCACATAAATCCCTCTTGAGCATACTTGAGCCTTCGCTCTCTGTCTAGAGGAAATCTCACATATCCTCACCGCACCAGACTCTACTATCCTCTGCTCCCGTAAGTGGTATAGCCCACCTCTGACTCAGCTTCTGGAAAGCTAGGGCCCATCCAGCCTCTATCTACACATGTAGCTCCAACCTTGAGGGGCACAAACCCCTCTCTCTGACCTCTCACTCTACCCTGGGAGGAGACCTGCCTACGTCAGTGCGCAGCAAGCATCCAGGCGCCCAAAGGCTGCTCAGATGAAAGCATGGGGGACGCAGGCGGAGAAGCAAATGTCACAATGCTCTGCATCCTTCTGGATTCTTTTCAAAGAAATGGCTTCTCCTCCTCTCTACAGAAACCCCACTGTTCTCTTTTATAGACGATGGGGTGATTTAGGATGGTTTAGATGCTGTTTAGCAGGTCCTGTGGGGGTAGCTAATCTAGTGCCTCCCCTTGGAATGCAGAGGTACTTAAAAAGCCATTAGCCTAAGCTTGAGGCTTTAGTTCAAATTCCCAGACAAGAGGAAATGGTCCATCCATAACCTGTTGCAATGTCCAAGAGCCAGACGCCTCCTACTTGGCTCCCTCTGCACCACTGTTTTGTGACCCACCAGCCTCACTAGCTGATTGAAATGGGATTAGGCATCATTTGAGGAGTTATATTTGCTTTCACAGACTCTTTCTTCTTTCCTTCTCCAAATGGCTCAGAGCAGCACTGCAAGAGGATGATCCGTGGTTTCAGGGAAGGAAGAGGCGATGTGGAGCCAGCCAAGTAAAAAGCCACTGGCAGAGATTCCCTAGCTGATGGCCAGCTAAAAACTCTTCCACTTTTCCTCTGAGGGTGAATGCTCATTCTTGCCATTAAAATATCAATGCTAGGTGGTTGCCAGGGAAATCGAGAGAGTTATGTTATGTCAGGAATAACAATAAAACTTATAATTGCCTGTCATAGAACGAGAGAAGGTAACAGGAGATGTTTTTATCTTAGGAATTCTAGACACCATGGAGTTTCCCAGGAAGACACGGCCAGGATTGCGTGGTCTTTGACCTGGGCCACACCTGCCTTCTATCGCAAGGCCTCATTGGCACCTGGCAGGAGGCTGGGCACCAAGGAGGTGCTCAAATACCCTGCAGAGGATAAGTGCCTTGTTCCTTGGTATGGTTTGAGGAGAAATATATTGGGAGATTTTGGTGGTCAAACCTGAGATCTTTCCTGAAGAAAACAACTGAACTGTGTCAGGCGTAAATCTTCATGTCATTTTTCACTTGTTACCATATAGAAAAGATGGTTTAGGTACTTATGCCAAACACGTTGAAAGAGTCTTGAGGACATGAGAGAGCAAAAGCAACTGCCTGCCTCAAGGACCTGATGCTTCAGAGGAGAGAGAGGCACAGAAACAACGACAACAAGAGAAGACAGAGAGGAATGCAGTGAGCACGCTGGGAAGGAACAGGTACAAAGGCTGTTCAAGGGAGGAAATGACTACGTGCACGGAGACATAGGTGCGGAAACAGTTGTGACAGACCACAGATGGGGCGGAGGCGTGGCAAGTGCGTAACCACGAGGGAGCCTAATGGTCAAAGACCCTAAACACAGCCCCTGGATGAATGTTGACTGAGACCCTGTCAAGTCACTTCTCTGCTGCAAACAGTTAAGCATTTTTATTAAAAGTCAACTGAAGGGGATCCCTGGGTGGTGCAGCGGTTTGGCGCCTGCCTTTGGCCCAGGGCGCGATCCTGGAGACCCGGGATCGAATCCCACATCAGGCTCCCGGTGCATGGAGCCTGCTTCTCCCTCCGCCTGTGTCTCTGCCTCTCTCTCTCTCTCTGTGACTATCATAAATAAATAAAAAATTAAAAAAAAAAAAAAAAGTCAACTGAAGTTTAGGATGCAAAAGAAAGACTTGCTATCACCAATTTTTAGGGAGAAAAACAATTGTCCCAAACCTCGGCCTCTGGATGATGTTCTTCAGCTTAGCTCTTTGCCCAGAAGGCCCCCATGAATGAAATTCGGTAGAGAACCTGAGCCCGGCCTCCAAACCCCAGGGAGGAACTGGTCAGACTCCCTGGCCGCCACTCTGACCAGGATCCGACATCATAACACAAAGCAGGGTAGGCTCTACCCATCAGACAAGAGAGAAAATGTTCCTAAGTGTCTGGGTTTTAAACACAATTCCAATTCCAACACTTCAAGCTTGAGTTAGTTACATTGAGCCTTTTAGCCGTGGCCAACTTTTTGGTCTAACAACCAAAATTTAAAAAGAGAGAGAGAGAGAGAGAGAGAGAGAATTTGAAAAGTTTAATAAGAGACCAAAAAGGCCAAATAGCTTCTTGGACCTAAAGTCTGTCTTGCACACAGCACTTGAATGAATTATTTTTAAATTCATCAAAAGCACATAGGTTATAATTATTTTACATCTACCGAAATTCTCATGTATCAAAAATCAAAGGAAAATTAGTTTGGCATTTGACCTCGCCAAGCCCCAAGTATTTACATATGACTTTGGGAGACATGTTCCCCAAAACCAAAAGTCATGGCCATCCATTCTAAATAGTCCAAAGGTAAGTGGAGCTTGTGTCTTGAGGGCTAGTTTCCCAACTCTGAGGATCATCTAGACCTTCTTGTGCATCTTTCAGAGGGAAACCATGTACACACCGAGGAGGAAGCCCAGAAAGCACTGGATGATTTACCGGGAGCTTTAATTTCCTCCAGTTGGCAGAAACACTGGCCTCTCAGAAGCTAGCTGAACTAGGCTGAAGAGCAAATACTGTTTTCTCATCAAACCCAAACCCTCAGTAAATAAAAATATCCCTCAAAGCTAAAAGCTCTTATTTTTGACATGGAATTGGTAAAAATTTATTTTTTAAAAAAAGCCTTCTAGTTAATGTGTTGACCAGCCCTAAGGCAGAAAACTGTACTCTCTGACTAGATCTCACTTAACTGATCTGCCCCTCACCCTTCCTGATTTTAGTCACTCCACTATCAGATACTTTCCTGATGTATACCATGGAGTTATATATAATATTCTAGAACATTCTAACCACTGAATCACAAATATTGATGCACAAGACAAACATAAAATTTTGAAGGGCACAAAAAGGCTGGGTCTGATTAGAGAAATGACCTACTGTGGAAAGGCAACAATAAATTGTGATAATTTGATCTCCAAATATTTTGGAATTTTCTAGCTATTATTCTGTGATGGATTTTTAGTTCAATTCTGTTATGGTCTTAGGGCATAGATAGGATGATGATTATTTTGTTAAATTTTTTGAGATGTGTTTATGGTGCAGCATGTGGTCTATCTGGGTGAACGTCACATGCAAGCTTGGGAAGCATGTGGAGTCTGCTGTTAGGCGAAGTTGTCTATAGACCTCAGTTACATCTAGTTGACTGAGGGTGTTGTTGAATTCAACCATATGCTTACTGATTCCCTGCCTGCTGGACCTGTCCTCTTCAGATAGAGGGGTGTCGAAGATTCCAACTATAATTTTGCGTTCATCTGTTTCTCCTTTGCAAAGAGCTTTTGGTCTTATACCTGTTGGTGCTCAGTTCTTAGGGCCATACATGTGAAGAATTATTGTGTCTTCTTGGGGAACTGATTCCTTTGTCATTATATAATACTCCCTTATCCCAGATAATTCCCCTTGTTCTGAAGTATGCTTTGTCTGAAATAAAAATGTCTACTCCAGGGGTACCTGGGTGGCTCAGTAGGCTAAGCTTCCAACTCTTGATTTTGGCTCAGGTCATGATCTCAGGGTCATGAAATCAAGCCCCAAGTCAGGCAGGGAGCCTGTTTAAGATTCTCTCTTTCTGATACCTAACTCTGGGAAACAAACAAGGGGTAGTGGAAAAGGAGGTGGGCGGGGGGTTGGGATGACTGGGTGATGGGCACTGAGGGGGGCATTTGGTGTGATGAGCACTGGGTGTTATGCTATATGTTGGCAAATTGAACTCCAATAAAAAAAAAAAAAGATTCTCTCTCTCTCTCCCTCTCCCTCTGTCCCATCCCATCAAAGGGGCACAGGCATGCTCACCCATGTGCAAGGGCTCTCTCTGTCTCAGAAAAAAAAGTCTACTCCACCTTTCTTTTGATTAGTGCTGGCATGATATAGCTTTCTTTATACCCTTCTTTTAATCTATATGTGTCCTTATATTTAAGGTGGGTTTCATATAGACAACATATAATTGCATTTTGGTTTTTGGTCCCCTCTGACACTCTTTGTCTTTTAATTGATCTATTTAGACCATTGATGTTTAAAGTTATTATTGATATATTTGGGTTCATATCTACCATATTTGTTACTGTTTTTTGTTTGTTGCTTTTTTCTTTGTTCTTTTTCTTTTTTGTGTTCCTTTCGTTTTGCCTTCTTTGCTTTTGAGTATTTTAGGACTCATTTTCTCTTCTCTCTTAAAAAAAAATTTATTTATTTATTTGAGAGAGAGAGAGAGAGAGAGCATGAGCTGGAGGAGCAAAGTGAGAGGGGGAGAGAATCTCAAGCAGATTCTGCACTGAGCATAGAGCCCAACGTCACACACATCAATCACATCACACACGTCAATCTCACAACCATGAGATCATGACCAGAGCTGAAATCAAGAGTCAGATGCCCAGTGGATTACACCACTCAGGCACCCCTCTTCTCTTTTTTATGCATGGCATTCATATTTTTTTAACTTTGTTTTAGTGATCACCCTAGAATTTACAATATACACTTACAACTATTCCAAGATCACTTCCAAATAATGGCTTCACATGTACTACAAGTACCTTCTCATAGAGCATTTCAAATTCCTCCCATCCTCACCCTCTAACATTGCTGTCACTTATTTTACTTATTTCTAAGCTATAATCACTGAATACTTTGTTGCTATTATTATTATTATTATTATTATTATTAGAAACAAACTGTTACCTGTTAGATCAATTAAGAATAAGAAAATTAAAGATTTGGGGTGTCTTGGTGGCTCAGTCAGTCCTGTCTTTGGCTCTGGTCATGATCTTGGGGTTCTGGAATCAAGCTCCGTGTTCGGCTCTCTGCTCAGCAAGGAGTTTGTTTCTCCCTTTGCCTCTGTATGTGCTGTCTCTCTCTCTCTCTCTCAAATAAATAAATCAATAAATCATAAAAAGTAAAAGAAAATTAAGGATTTTATCTTGCATTCATTTATTCCTTGTAAAATGCTCTTCTTTTCTGTAGGTCTAAGTTTGATCTATATTATTTTTCTTCTCTCTGAAGAACGTTTAACGCTTCTTGCAGGGCAGGTCTACTGAAAACAAATTCTCTTCACTTTTGTTTGTCTGTGAAAGTCTTTATTTATATTTCCCTTTTTTTTGAAGGTGATAAATATGTTTTATTACCTGGATTGTGGTGATGGTGCCGTAAGTGTGTACATATATACAAACTCACCTAATTGTATTCATTAGTTATATGCAGGTTGGTATACCAAGCATACTTTGATAAAGCTGGGGGAGGGAGGGAAATAGAGATAGATTCTTCATTACAAAGGAAACTTAAAACTCCCACACGTTTTCCAAACCCAAAGAAAGTTCTGGCTTCTCCTCAGTGTAGGCTCTGACAGAAAATCTTTGGGCAAAAGCAAGATAAGTAACCATCTTGAATTATATAAAGGCAATGTCAAAAGGATCTTCCAAGATCTGGAGCAATTAATAAGAAAAGTGCTTCACCCCTGGTTGAGAAAAAATTAGTTAAAAGTTGCTGACATGTGGGGTAAAGCTTCTGGGCCTCCAGGGTTGTGTCCTGCCCTGGAGAGCAGCGTGGTGGGCTCAGGGGTGATTTCTTAGGGCTTCGCCCCCTGAGGAATTGCCATGGAGCGTGTCCAAGGAGATGGGCTTTAGTTCACCATGGGGGAAGGGGTCTGGTCAGGGACCTCAGCTTCCAGGCCAGGTCCTGGCTGTGGCCCTCAGGGACAGGCTTGTTATTCTTACCTTCCACCACAGATTTACAGAAATGCTGGAGCAGTCTCAGGTCCCCTTTGCTGCCTCCCCTGCCTACTCCTCATCCTTAGCAGAGACCCACGGTCCTAACACATGGGAGTCCACAGTCTGTCTGGGCTTCTCTCCTTCACTTCTGAAGCATAATTTAACCTGATACAGAATTCCAGGTTGGTGGCTTTTTTCCCCTCCTTTGGACACTTTAAATATTTCGCTCCACTCTCTCTTCGCTTGCGTGGTGTCTGAAGAAAAGTCCAATGTACCTTTGCTCCTCTATAGGTAAGGTATTGTTTTTTCCTCAGGCTTGTCTTAAGATTTTCTTGTTATTGTTATTATTGGCAGTTTGAATGTGATATATCTAGGTGTAGACTTTTTTGGCGTTTATCTTGCTTGAGTTCTCTGACCTTTGTTCTCCTGTTGGCATTCTTGGTATGTGATGATTAGGCTTTCATAATGATCCCACAGTCCTCAGATAGTCTCTTTTATCTTTTATCATTTTGTTCCTGTTCGTATTTCGTATTTGGAACTTTCTATGGATCTCTCCTTAATCTCACTGATTCTTCCCGTGGCCGTACCCAGTCTATAATGCGCCCATCAGAGGCATTCTTCATTTCTGTTACAGGGTTTATGATTTCTAGCATTTCCTTATCACTCATTCTTAGAGTTTAAATCTCTCTGCCCATGTATTTTTGCATATTGTTCCCTTTTTCCGTGGAAGTCCTTAGCATATTAGTCATAGCTGTTTTAAATTCCCCGCCTGAAGTTTCCGGCCCGTCTGCCGTATCTGAGTCTGGTTGTGACACTTGTTCTGTCTCTTCAAATTGTATTTGGTATGTTTTAGCAGGCCTTGTGATTCCTTTTGTTGAAAGCTGGACAGGACGTGCTGGGTAACAGGAACTGAGGTAAATAGGCCTTTAGTGTGAGGTTTTGTTGTTTGCCTGGATGTAAGTTAGGCCGTGTTTGTTATTTGCTGTAGACAGATGCCAGAGACAAGAATCTCCATTGTTGTCCACTGTTTTCTCTCCCCTATTGTTTCTGAGTTTCCATAGAGACTTCTTAGGTAAGGTCTGGGAAGTACTGTTCTTTCACTTGTAATCCCTTGTTATTTTACAGGAGCCCTATTGATGTGTTGGTGAGGTGTGGGAAGGGGGAGGATTCTATAGTCCAGAATTTAATTGAACCTGAGCCTCTGGACTATGACCTTCTCAGTTTTTGGTCTCCCTTAGGTTAGATAGGCTCTAGAAGGGGACAGGGTTGGGTATTTCCCTTCCACCAGGTCCACTGGTCTCTGATCAGACCTCAGTGGATGAGGGTCTAGTAAAATAGTTAGGTCCTAGAGGGGATTTTTCTCTGAGTTTCGCTGTTGGAATAGAGCTCATGATAGAGTAAAAATCATGAGGGTGTGGGGATCCCCTTAAGACTAGCTGCCTTTCTGAAGATTTTAACTCTCAGGCTTGTCCACGTCAAGCCCGTAGCAATGTGTCCATTTATGGTTCCCTACTCTTAGGATGTGCACAGTGGCTCCTGGGCCTCTTCTGTATTCACCTGTATGCCATCCAAATGTCAGGCAGCAGTTGGTCCTGTGACCTCAATCTTTTGTTGGATCTAAGTAGACCTCCTAATTTTCACTTTGTTCAGTTTTTGTCTTGTTCTGAGGATAGAATGATGGCTTCCAAGCTCCTTCCATGCTGGACCCCAAGCCAGAAGTCTCCTGTGTATTTTTAATATTATTATTTTGCCTTTTGCAAAAATATTTTTATAGATGCCAATTCCTTCCTCTCTATTGAGGTATGAATAGATCCAAGATTTCTTATTAGTGGTTTATAATTCATAATAAATCAGTATTTTAAGTCATAAACACCACCTAATAAATGCTAACTAGCCATCTCAAGCTCCTGTTGATTAGCAGAGGTTACACAATGTCTTGTAACTCAGAAGTATATATTGCTTTTTGTTTTTAAAAGACTTTATTTATCTATTCTGGGGGTGGGGTGCAGAGGGAGAGGGACAAGCAGATTCTGCATTGAGCACGGAGCCTAATGTGGGGCTGGATCTCACAACTCTGGCATCATGACCTGAGCTGAAACCAAGAGTCAGATGCTTAACCAACCGAACCACCTAAGTGCCTATAAACATATATTGCTTTTTATAGAAATCCAAGTTGATAGACCTTGTAATAACATGCATTAATCTAGCTTACACTCTTGGAACTATGGCTTAAACACAGGCAGCCTCTGCAAAAGTGCACACAAATTAGAATTAGGCTGTTGTGTGGGCTGGAGATAAATCATTTTCTCTGAATAGATAGATTACTTCATTCAAATAAATAATCTTTGCAAACAACCTCCTTGATTGGCAGTTTTAGTGAACATTTGAATAAATTTGAGTCTTTACAATAGAGGTGGTTTTCAATAGTTATCAAATTTTGATTGTGTACCCATAAAAGAATATATATGTGTATATATGCATATATGTACATACACAAATGTATATATGTGTATATATATATATATATATATTGCTATATATCCTTATATGTTTTAAAGTTGAACCTAATTTCAAATTAGATGATTTTCATCAAGTTTGAAATCAACTAAAGAGTGTAATTTCTGGAATATTGTTAATATTGTAATTTTAAAACAAAATTAGCGATAAAATTATCCAATAAAATATCATAGCAATTTGATAACCATTAGCAATCACTTTAAATAAAGGAAAATAGCTCTCATTTTAAGATGTGACATTGGGGCACCTGAGTGGCTCAGTCACTTGAATATCCAACTCTCCGTTTTGGTTCTGGTCAGGATCTCGGAGTCTGGAGATGGACACCCACATCCAGCTCCATGCTCAATGGGGAGTCTACTTCTCTCCCTCTCCCCTCCCCCTTCCCCTGCACTAGAGTGCTCTCTCTTTAAAATAAAAATAAAATAAATCTTTAAAAAATTTTGAATTTCACATCATTCCTTTTGCTCTCTAATTGTGTATTTGTGTTTCACTTCCCTCACATATTTTATTATAATATACTACTTTTTAATGTTTGAAAGTCTTTATTCATCACCTAGCATATATCATTGCAAAAATGCCCATTATTTTATATTTTAAAACTGTTATTTTAAATGTAAAAAAAAAATCCTATACTTATAGACAAATGATCACAGAGATAAATATTTTACATCTTGATAGTTATGAAATACAAAAAACCAAAATCTTATGAGGACTGCCTCTCTTAAGCAGATGGGTGGCATTAGGAGTTCATGTATCTGTAGATGAGTAATACTTATCACTGGAATATGACAAGGGTTTGCTATCATTCCTATTCCTGATTTTCTTTTATGATAGTTGTAATCTCTGAGAAATTTGGTTCATATAAATAGTAATTGGGAATAGAAAGAGTTTGGTTGTGGAAATGTCACTTAATTCTTTGAATTCCTTCCAAGTTATATTTTTAATGATCTAATATCAATAATTACATTATGTTCTCCTTCAATTTTGTTTAAAAAAGATATTTGGAAGCCACATAGGACTTTGTTACTCAGTCATCGGCATTATTAATCTTCTCAACACCTACAGCAAAATTTTGAATCTTATTGACGACTGGAGATTTGACTCTCTTTAGAGATTTCTATTCCTTAAGCAATGCAACAAGTAAAATTCCAGATTGGTGAGAGATCTTTCTTTCTTTTTTAAGATTTTATTTATTTATTCTTGAGAGACACAGAGAGAGGCAGAGACACAGGCAGAGAGAGAAGCAGGCTCCCTACTGAAGCCTGATGTGGGACTTGATTTCAGGATCCCGTGATCACACCCTGAACCAAAGGTAGATGTTCAACCACTGAGCCACCCAGGTGCGTGAGCTCTGTCTTTCTTATGCAAAGTGAGAGAAGGGCATTATAGAAGGAGGATGGACAGGAGTGAGGCTAAAGTCTGGCCTTTACCTCAGGCCCATTCAAGGTACAGCAGTTTTAGGAAACACACATCATAGAGAAGTTAAGAATGTGGAAATTGATTTCATTGAAAAGTATCCATAGTTAGGCAGCCCTTGGAAAATCCTTACACATCCCTGCAGTATCAAAGTCTTTTCCAGGTTTCTAGGTTTTGGCTCACTGACAGCAAAGTATTAGAAAGAAAAAAGAAAGAAAGAAAAAAGGAGAAAGAGAGAAAGAAAGAAAGAAAGAAAGAAAGAAAGAAAGAAAGAAAGAAAGAAAGAAAGAAAGAAAGAAGAAGAAAGAAAGAAAGAAAGAGAAGAAGAAAGAAAGAAAGAAAGAAAGAAAGAAAGAAAGAAAAGAAAGAAGGAAAGAAAGAAGGAAAGAAAGACCAGAATTTCATAGATCAATCTAATAATTCCAGTTAAAGTGCTAAGTTGAATGCTAGCATATTAGATCCAACAGTATAGTAAAGAAAAAATAACCAGTAGAGTTTATTCAAAATGTGTAAAAATGAATAAATCTATTGCTCAAATCAAAACCACAGATTAATAGGATGGCTTCTTAAAAATGTAATGCAATTCTGATACAAATTTCAATAGCTGCATATTTTAAACTTGACAAAGCACACGATTTCCCTGATCAATTTTGAAAAGGCATTTGGAAAGCTCAAAATCCATTTGTAATAAAAATATTCTCAGGCAAGATTCACCAATGGGTGCTAAAATCCATGGGTGTAAGTCTGAGGAAAACAGAATGTGCAGCTTCATATGGCTCCCCCGAGTTATTTGTTGGCTAGAGGGCAAGCTAGTTTACAGTGGAGAAAATCTGACAGAAACCGCCTTAATCCCATGAACTCTGTCTGCAGTGTGATGGGATATGACGCATGGGGAAGGTCACTTTATCGCTGCTGTGTTACTCTTAACCAAACACGTGTAATCTCAGTCTTGTGAGGATACTAGGCACACTCAAGAGGGGCAATATTTGGCAGAATGACTGATTGATACTGTTCCGTGATGTCACGGTCAAGAAAGACAGATTGAGAAACTCTTACAGACTGCCTGAGACTAATGTGATGTAAGATCTTGAATAGCATCAGGAACTGCAACAACAAAGACATCAGTGAAAAACAAAACAAAACAAAACAAAACAAAAACACAACACACCTGGTGAAATTTGAATAGGTCTCTAGTTAAAGGTGGTGTGCCAGTGTTAGTTTCCTGGTTCTGCTTAATGTACTATGGTTACATAATATGTGAACTTTGAAGGAGGCTGGGACAGATATATGGAAATTCTTTATGCTGTTTTTCAACTTTTCTGTAAGTCTAAAAGCAGCTCAAAATAGAGGTATAAATCAGTGCAGTGCCAAGATCATATATATGATTTCCTTTGCATGATAAGAAGATTTCCTTAACTGGATTTTTAAAATACTGTAGTGACCACAAACTCCAGGCCAATCTCATGCTTACGGTGAAACACCAAAGACATTAAAGTTCAGAAAAGTATGCCTCCCCTTACCATTATTACTCATGATTTTTATAAAAGGTCAAGTAATTCTTAAAAACAAAAGCAACAACAACAACAACAAAAAACAACAAAAAAACCCCCCACCAAACACAAACAAGTTATAAGCAATATAAAGTTAGAGAAGAAGAAAATACATTGATGCTATTTATAGGTGATACAGTTTGAAACCTATAAAACATAAGCAAGTCAATTGAAAAGTACAGAATGATGGTTTACAAAGGTAGTGAGCTAAAAATAAACATACAAAACCAAATTGTTTTTCTATTCTCCAGTTCAAAATTTTATTGAATAAAATAAACTCAAAGGTATAAGATAAAATATAAACCATATGTCAACAAAATTAACAAAGTTATTTAGTACCTATGTGAAGAAAATTTAAAACTCTACTTAGAGGCATACAGCATGATTTGATTAAATGAAAATGTACAATATTTTCCTTCATAGGAATATCAGTTATTGGAAAATGTAATTTCTCTTTTAATTTCTTAGAAACTGGAAACAATTCCAACTGAATTCGAAATCAAAATATACGTGAAACTTGAAAAAGCGATTAGATTTGAGAAAATTTTGAGTGACAACTAATGAAGGAAGACATACATTTTTTTAGCACTAATATGTAGCACGAAGTTACAACAGAACAAAGGAGAAAATGATAAAAAATACTCTTCTGCAGCTAAACATCCTATTACGGTCATTGTGGTATTTTAAATTAGAGGGGATAAAATGAATTATTTATTAAAGTGCTTCTGGAAAAGTTGGTAAACCCTTTGGAAAAAAACAAGCAAGTTGTCTTCAAGTGATACATGAAAATAGATCCCAGATGGATTATAGAATTGATCTGTAGGAGAAACAAGAAAAAAAAAAAAGAATATTTAACTGACCCTTGAAAGAGGAAGAAATAGTAAGAGAGTCATGTCATATCAAATTGCATGGAACCAAAATTAAAAGGTAAAAAAGAAGAGCAATACATGTCACAAAAATGTGAGAAGAAAGGCTGCAAATATCTTCAACAAATGAAGAGGTCTTATAAATTAGTAAGAACAGGGACAAACTCAATAGAATGGGAGGCTATGCACTATCTATGCCCTAAAAAACACATGGAAATCATACAATCTCCGTGAAAACAAAGTGACATAAATTGAAACATATAGAGAAAAGCTACTATACATCTATTGGATTGACAAAGGTTTTCATATTTTTTAAGTGTAAAGAAGTTAATGAGGTGGGCATTCCCATATAGTATTTAACAGATCACAACCCTCTGGAACACAGTAAATCTGTAGCTTGAAAAATGCTTATATCCCGGGGTTTAATAAATCCAACAATCCCAATTGTCCGGCAATAGGGGATTGGTTAAATTCTCATACTAATAATCCATAGAATACTACCTCGGTGTTAGTCATGGCTTCTAACTGTTCTTAAACTGAGAAAATGGGCAGTAGATCAAAATTACCCAAGATGGTCTTTGAAAATATTCACCTCTTTGGCCCCACACCCACCCTGCTTCTGAGATTCTGATTCAGGTGCAAGATTCAGAGTTGGGGTTTTTGCATAAATCTCTAATGAAATCTGATGCAAACCCTCTATTGCTAAAAACTGTTCTAAAATAATATTCAACGCCATAGGAAATTACTCTTTATAATGTTAAATTTAAAATACAAAGGTGTTTGCTGGCTATGACTCTACTTTTAGAGTACACAGAGTATAGTATTACATGTGCATTTATTTTTTTAAAAGAAAGCTCTTTACGTTTTTCCAGTATTTCCAAGGTTCTTTTGGGTAATCACTAATAGTGCTATTGGTTTAAAAAAAAAAAAAAAGATTTTTTTTTTAAAGGAGTTACTGTCCTCTCCTTTCCCATCTCTGCCTGTGCTTACCGAAATATGCCAGGTCCTCAGAGAGCACCTCAAATTTACCCTTAGACAACTATGGCATTATTTCCATGTGAATACTGGAGAAAGAAAGAGAGAGAAAAAAAAAGAGTAAAACATTGTGCACCAAGTGAAATGTAGAGTTTAGCTATTATCTAATGAATTTGATCACAGTAGGCAGCCAATCTTGATAATTGTTTTAAAAGATTTTTCCTCAATTGCAGCCTATGGGGGTGGGGTGGGTTTCCTAGGACAAAGGTGGTGGCAACAAGGGAGCTAAAACAAAGGGAAAATCCTCTAAATCGATAGTAACAACAAAACTCACATACACAAAACATAAAACCAAATGTCTCCTGGGCTCTGCATCAAAGATAAATGAGAGGATTGACATGTTAAGACAGTTCTGAGGATTTGGTCCATATCTTCTGACCTTATACCTCTTTTTCTGTTCTATTCTAAGTTCTTAGAAAGATGCAAGGCATTTGAAGAAGAGTTTGAAATATGCATTTATAAGCAGGATGAGATATGGCACATTCTACCAAAAGCCAAGTGTAAACCATCTCTCAAAAGGCTACTCTGGTGCCCTAGAAAATGAATTAATTCAAAAGATGGTATTTAATCAATTTCCATATCACTGCTTTGTGAGAAGGTGGAAACTTGTTTGAATGTTTGAGGAATGCACCTGGACCCTGCATACGACCATTTTTAAATGTATCATCCAAGCTGGGGGCCATTTGAAATGCAAGAGGGCGGTAATTGTTCTACTGAATACAAGCTGTTGTTGACAACACTGTATGAGAGAAATGTGACCCTAACTTACATAGAGTTCGTAGTCCAGCTGGAGACACCAATGGGTAAGCTGGAAAACACGCAATCTAGTGTGAACAGTGGGAGGATGCCTGAGCCAGAGTGCTGTCCATGGCTGGGGGCTGGCACCTGTGCTTGAATCCAACGATGTCCTCCTGCTGTCACAATGTTTAGGCTAAAGATGATTAAGAGTTGGTCAGCTGCTTAATGCCCATCACCCAGTTACTCTATCCCCCCCGCCCCCCCAAGGAGGGCACTGGATGTAACGGGCACCAGGTGTTATATATAACTGATGAATCACTGAACTCTACCTCTGAAACTAATACTATATTATATATTAATTAGTTGAATTTAAATAAAATAAAATAAAAGACAAAAAAAAAAAAGAGTCAACTGAAGGGGAAGGCAGGTGCAGAGAGGATTCTTCTAGGTAGGAAGGAGAATATGCAGAAATAGAAGAGAGAGAGTAGGGCCCGGTTATGGGTTGATGGAAGTTGGGTTGATTTTTAGAACATGAGGCAAGAAGCGGTAGGTGATGAGACAAGAAAGGCAAAGGGCATCCAGGAGAAGCAGCTCATTCCATAGGCGTAGAAGCTCAGACTTTGTCTTGAGCGCTAAGGCACAGCTCCGAGGAGGGGAAGGACGTGGTCAGATTTCATTTCACGGGATTGCAGGCCAGCTTGTGGTTGATGAAATGGAGGGTGAAGAAAGGCTCAAAGTTATTTGTGGGGAGGACAAGTCCAGCGCGAAAAAATAGGGGTCTACTTGGTAAGATCAGAAATCGGTGCAATGTGGAGAAATTCAGGCAGCACAACTCATGTGCCTTGTAAATGGCTTTGGGGAAGAGGCACGTAAAAGACAATATCGAGGGGCGCTTGGATGGCTCAGTCAGTTAAGCGTCTGCTTTCGGCGCAGTCATGATCTTGGGGTCCTGGGATCTTGTCTTGTGTGGGGCTCCCTGCTCAGTGGGGAGCCCGCTCCTCCCTCTGCCTCTTACCCTGCTGGTGTTCTCTCTCTCTCTCTCCCTCTCTCTCAAATAAATAAGTTAAATATAAAAAAATACAATGTTAAGAGAAGAGTTTCAGCATGGGCATAGTATGGATGGGTTGACCACGCACTTCTGAGGTGTTTCCATGTTTGTGAGAATGGCTACACCATATCAGTGCTGCCCTAGAGACCTCAGTTAGAATGAGAGGTCTCAAGACATTAATTTTCAGAACGGAGGCATCGCATTTAGTCGATCACCACCCATCGATGTAGAGAAGTAAGGGGGAAATTAAGTTGTTGGATGTATAAAATTCTGAGCAAACGGTTTAAACTGTGCAATACAGTGGCATATTTTATGGGTGGTTTTGATGTTGTGTTGACTCAGTCTCAGGCTGCTTTTTAAATAATTTATTTTTCCAGACACTAATATCTCTGCCAGAACCGTAACACAATGAATGAAATCAGACAGGCTATAAAAATGTATATTTAGTAAGGGTTTGGAAAATGGGGAGCTAACTTCCTTTCTATTTATTGAAGTGGTTTAGCTTAAAACGTGTAGTTTGGTGTATGCACAAAGAAAACCTGATAGAGAAAAATCCCAAATGAAATATTAATGATGTGTTTGCCAGCCAGAGGGTACGCACGCGGTTTGCCCAACTTCCGTGAAGGCAGAATGAATGCCTGTAGCCTTTTCACAGACTCTTTATTCCAAGTTCAACTATTTGCCCCCGTGTAATTAGGATGTCTTTCAAAAAAGGGTTGAAAGAGCCTCTATCCTGAGAGGTATGAGGGCCCGGAGAGAACAAAATGAAATGTTTCTCCAACGTCTATCTTTATAGAGAAGGAACCAAGAATGGTTGCCAGTAAGTTTGTCTAAAATGGGATGGAGACTGGAAGCTTGAATACCAAGGTGGAAGGGACAATGCAAAGCATGAAGAAGAGGCTCAAGAAGAAAGCTCCATGGAGATCATGACGGTGCATATTTAAGAAAATTTAGGCTGTCAGGAGCCTATTCATAGTCACAGTCAGGTAGCTCTCCGAAGCATTGATCAGAAATCAAAGTCTCCAAAAATCTGTCTCCATTTGCTCTTTCCCTTCCATCTGATTCCTCTGGTGGGACCCCAGGGAGCCGCACCGTAAGCTGACGCTGAAGGGAACCGGCCTTGCAGAGCCAGAGCCCTTTGATTGTGTGGCCCAGCCCCTGCCCTGGCCCCGCTCAGATTACAGCCCAGCAGCCTGCATTGTCCGGACAAAGGAGCAGTGGCTCCCTTCTGAAGACTGCTTGGAGCAAGGCCACTCTGGGCTGTCTTCCCCAACCCAGCCTCCCCCTGTTTCTTCCCTCAGCCCGCCCCTTCTGGGTTTCTGGGCTAGATCACCAGTAGAAACCAGGCAGCTCAGCGGTGGACTATGCGGGGCTGGGCAGACTTGGATCTCTCCACCCCTGAGATTTCTGTTTCCCCTTTGGTGCCTCCTGGGGACGGTGTGAACCTGTCTTTGGAGAGACAGGACAGGGGGAAGGGCCTTTGTTTCTAAGAAGGGTCTCACATATCCAATAATACTCTGGTGCTTTTTTTTTTGCTTTTTCTTTTTCTTTTTTTTTTTTTCTTTTTGCACCACTATAACCCAGCTATTTCACCATCTTACATTTCTAAGTAAAGGTTTATTGAGTGGACAAAGTCAAGTAGAGTTAATGATGTTGCTTGATCATAAAAGGCAGTGGTCTTAGATCTTAGTCCTGACAACTGGAGGTGCTTTTGCATCAGGCACTGTTTGAAAATCTTTGCATCTTTTTAGATGTTTAATCCTTATGGTGACCCCATGAGATGGTGTATTTTTCTCCTTATGTCACGGATGAGGAAATGCATGGAGAAAAATTAAATGTCTCGCTTGTTGTCACACAACTAGTAGGTGACAGAGCTGAGTTTGAGTCCAGGGCTTCTTGCACCAGAGCCTATACTCGTCATCACTGCCCTGTAGTGTGAACAGGAACATAACTGGAACCCATTGACTGCTGCGGAGGAATGCTTTTTCAATTGGTTTCTCCTTTTTGGGTTAGAATTATTTCTTGATTTCCTGACAAATCTAAGAACTCTTTCCATTTTGCCATAGCTACTCCCATTTGTGCTGTGGATGCTCTAGGCCCTAGGAACTTGGGAGGTGGTGGGTGAAGGATGAAAGGGAGAGGGAGAGGGAGAGAGTAAAAGGCAGGAGTCCTAATTTCCCTGTTTAGTTAGAGGTCCCAAAACTGAGTGTGTGTCAGAATGACCTGGAGGGCTGATTACAATCTAGATGGTTGACCCTTGAGTCACTCCTTCAGGAGGCCCAGGATGAGGTTTAAGAATTTGTACTTCTCTGTAGTGTCCAAGTGATGCTGCTGTTGCTGGTGGTCTGGGGCCCCCAATTTGAGAACCACTGGTCTAGGAAGTTGCTTGAGTTGACAATTAAACTAGACCAATGATGCCTTGAGTGCCCTTCCAGAAGTTACTGTCTCTCTTTTTTCCTTTTTAGGAATTTCACATCTTTTTGCACATTTTGAACTGAGATCTGGGCTCACTTGCATGATTCTGAGTCATCTGCTCTCCTGTCTTATGAATCAGGACTAAGCAGGGGACCAAATACTGACAAAAATCTTTTCATTGTTGGTTTTTCCCCCCATGACTTCCATAAAGAATGTTGTAGAAGGAATGAGATAGAGGGGAGAACAAAGCCATTCAGAGAGTGTGTATTTAAATCTCCATCATAGCCTTTCCTTATCGCATACACCTATGTATGAATCCTGCAAAGGACAGTCAAAGTTAGGATCCTTGGGTGGCTCAGTGGTTGAGTGTGCCTTTGGCTCAGAGCGTGATCCCAGGTCCCGGGATCGAGTCTTACATTAGGCTTCCTGTGAGGAGCCTGCTTCTCCCTCTATATCTCTGCTTCTCTCTTTGTCTCTCATGAATAAATAAATAAAATCTTAAAAAAAAAAAAAGATAGTCAAAGTCAAGGCTTACTGGTGATTAATTTCTGGTGTTAACAAGAGATTAACCATTTTGAATTCCAGATATTAGGAAACCTGTAATGGGACCTAATTCTTTTGAAAGATGTCCCTCGCAGAGGCTTCACCACCCTCTACCTGAGCCATGTGTGGGGACCACGTGCTGGCCATGGTTTGCTGTCTAGAGTGTCCAGGAGCTATTTCTCCCTTGTGTCCCCTCTTGAATTTCCCCTAAGGATGGACCTGTGGGCTTACACAGATCCCAAATGAGATGTGAAAGTCACTCTTCCTAAGAAAGTCAAGAGATACATTGCTCCCCAAGAGCAATGATGGCAGCGGTGGTGGCAGATGAAAGAAAACAATGAACACTTCAAGTGTGTAAAATAGCTACTTTCTTTTGCACAAAAGGGCTCCAAGACAGTGGAAGGTGACATTGCAAATCATAGAGCTTCACCTTCAGGTATCCTCTGCCACTTCTTTCCAGCTACCCCCACCGCTCTCTGCCTCCCCATTTTTTACTCTTATTTTGGCCTCTTCTTTATAGGTGCTTACTGATTCCCTTCAAGGGGTAGTTAATAAGGCATAACTTCTTCTAAGGGCTTTTGCATTCTATGGGGAACTTTGGAACACAGACAAACAGCACTGTCCCATAGAGCATTGTGCGAAAATGTTCTGTGATGGGTGGTGGCTGCCATACTGGACAGCACAGCAGAAAGGCCTTCGTGACCTAAAGGAATGAATCTAGAAGAAAGTGGCACAGCTGATGGTGGGGTTGGTGTTTTGCAGCAATGGGAGCTCTGATTGTTATCTTAGGTGGTTACCAACACATTAGGCCAGATCTTCACGGGAGACAGATAAGTCAAAATATTCCCAGTCTAAGGCTAAAACAAGCTCCCAGCTAGAACAGAAGAAAGTAAAGCAGAGAGGCTTTTTTTAAATTTCCAGGTTGGCATACTGTCTTGGCTGGGAGGAGAGAAATGGGAATTGAAAGCAGGGAGATTGGAGAAAAGAAATGTAGGCCTGGTAGTCTTGTGTGGTGACAGCGTAAGCCCTGGCCTGGCTCTAACAAAATGTATTGGAGAGGAATAAAAGAGAAAGCCAGGCCGATACGATGGCTTTAATTAATGAAGCCTGAGTAATTGAGCCTGAAAACAAGGCTCAACATTTGAGTTTCCATAGGCAAGAGGGAGCTACTGCAGTTTTCAGCCGTGGGTTGACAAGATGAAAAAGGAGTTTTAGAAAATTAATTAGGAGGTGGTAGTCAGGGCGGGCTGAAGACGAGACCGGAGTCAGAGCAGCAGAGGGCTCTTGCAGGGTCTCCACACCTTGGCGGCAGGAAGGAGCTCAGCCCTGGACTAATCGCTCCTCCTATGACCCTTGGTCTCTGTGGTGTGTCAGCCTCTGCTTCTCCTCCCGTCTCTTCTGCTCTCCTCTTTGACCTCCTTTGCCAGCAACTTTTCTTTGACTCATCACTAATGTAGGTGTTCCCCCTGGTTCTTTCGTTGGTCTTCTTTCTCATCCCGTGTTTTCTTGGCTTCGGCCATAATATACATCTATCCCAATAACTAAATGCTTATCCCAAATTTATGTCTCCATCCTGACGTCCGTCCAGCTATTCTTTCCCATGTTTCCAGCTGCTTCTTGAAAGTTCCCGCTTGAGCATATCATTAGCACTTCAAAATTAATGCCTAGAACAATCCACATCGTTGCTTACATCCAAACATGTCTCTGCCTCAGATTTCCCTCCTTTTGCTAATGGAAACAAGACCCACTTAACTACAGAGCCTCAGAATCTCAGAGCCCCATCCAAAGCAATGTCCCTCTTCTTGGCTCTGGGGCCATAGATGCAAAATTACTTGGCTCCCTTTCCTTTATGCTCATGAGTCCTCTCTGCTAGCTTCTCTCCCCACATTTCTGTCTCTGTGATGCTCTAGTTCATCCTTAGTCCATCTCCCTTGATTGACACTGTTACTCATCACAGCCTTGCTCTGCTCTAGAATGCCCCCACGATGTATGATCCCAGGGCGACCTTTTCAGAGGCCATGAGTCTGCTGCCTGTTTCCTCTACAGCACCCAACCTATGCCTCACTCAGGCCCCAGGTCTCCACATGGCCACACCCTTGCCTCAGCACATTTCCTGCATGTGGAATTCCCATTTCTCCCTCACATTGTCCACTTATACAAACAGTATCTGCCTTTCTAGATCCACTTCCAGCCTTACTTTCTCCCTAAAGATTTCCTTGCTGTCCCCAATACAGGAGCCATCTTCTTTCTGTGGACCACATGATCTTGTATTTTTCAGCTTATGCCACAGTTCACTTGTGTTCTCATGACAGTTTCTCTCCTAGATCCTAAGTTTCTCAAGGGCCAGCATGGTGTCTTAATGATGTCTATTTTCCTTGCAGCTCCAGGATGGCTTGTGCACACTGTACACTACATCAGTACGGCGAAAATAAGTGAATCCAAATCCAAATAATAGCACAAAAGGAAATTTGACAAAGTGTCATGAAAAAGGAGAGAATCAAAGAAACTGTTGAATCAGGAGACAATTGGTGCCATTGAGGAGAGGTGGCCCTATTTGAGGCAGCTAGCTATAGCACCTCTTTTAAAAAAAAAGATTTTATTTATTTATTCACAGACACAGACAGAGAGGCAGAGGCATAGGTAGAGAGAAGCAGGATCCCTGCAGGGAGCCTGATGCAGGACTTGATCCCAGGACCCCAGGATCACGATCTGAGCCAAAAGCAGATGCTCAACCACTGAGCCACCCGGGAGTCCCGCTATAGCACCTTTTTCTCCTGAGTGAATAGGTAATCCATGAGGACACAGATAAAGTTGGCATCAGGTGAAAAAATACTTCTAGTTATAATCTTTGATATTACTCCGGATTGTTACTCCAAAGATCACATTTATTTTTTTTACCATATGTAGCTTACGGGAACTCTGCTCTTTCTGTAATAAAACCAAAACAGAAGATTCTACTTCATACTCTCAAGACTTTTTGTTTGTTTGTTTTATTTTACGTAGGAGGGAATAATGTTGACATAGAGGGTTTATTTCAAAACATGCTAGTTGAACAGTAATTCTCTTTCCTTTATCCTGGTGTTCTCTCCCACTGCTCTAGCTGAATCAAACTGGAGAAACCTACAGCCTACAACCGTCTTATGTCTGGTTTGTGCATTAGTAATGCTCTCTGACTATGTAGGCAAGCGAAGGCAGAGCTCACGCTCCGCAGTCTTGCAAGGTCCTATATAATTTTCAAATCTTCCTGTGTTTTTGGTAATGATCTGGCAATCCAGACAATTTGGTTTAAAAGCTGTTCTAGATCATCTTACTCCTGTTTGCATTATATAATGGCAACCAAGAAACTGCATTTCTAATGTCATAAAGGCCATCAGGAGATGAATGTAAATACAAGGCATCTATTTTTATATAGCAGTGGCTTCAGGAATTTACAAAATTATAAGTCTTGGTGTTCTGGACAGAGTCACTACCTTATTCTTAGTGGAGCCTTCTTAAAATAAAGCATCACACCAAACGCAACCAAATAGCAAGGTGGATGATTTTAAAGCATGCTGACAATAATTATCCAAGTAATAAAACCTTTTTTCTGATGATAAAGTAATACTTTGGCAATTTACCCTTTTCCTAATTCCAGTAGGATTTGCAAATAGAATATTATTGATGGTCTGGTCTTGGAGAATAAACACATATTTTGTTCTAAAACTCCTCGGGGTGGGAGGGCTACTGCAGACCCCTGAGAAAAGAATGTAGAGTGACAATATGTTTCAGAAATTTTGTCACTTCAAGATAAGATAATTATTGGCTTGATCAGGAGAGAATAATTAGAAATAGATCAGTTTTCATTGGCTAAAAATCAAAGCCAAACATGAGGCCTACTTGACCAAAGCCTCACATGTTTTTAGGATCAAGCACATGTTATTATTGCCCTTTTTATAAGTAAGGACAATTCTCTCTCTTCTAATGTTTTACTTACTGAGAAGAATCTGTAAAATATCAAGTGAGGCTTCATAAAGGAATGGCCAAGTAACAATCCTTAAAATGAATTGAAGAGGCTGAGTGAGAAACAGATATAGTTGAACAAGCAGATATGAGAGATGACATGGGACATAGAGACGACTTAGCAGAAGAATATTCGTGAAAAAAAGATATCCACAGCATATGCTTAGCTTTGGCTCTGTTTGGTCATAGTAACGTGAAGTTGCTCCTATAGATCCCTTTGTTCAGCCTTGTGTTAAGGTAGGAATCTTTCTGAGCATGGGTGGCGAGAAAAGAAAATTCGACATTCTAAGGGAAGATCGAGATCCTGACTATAACAAGTACATCCTTCATACAGAATAAACACTGCTTTATGTATGTAGAGAAATCCTTGAAACTCAAAACAAAAACAGAGAAGGGAGTGGATCTGAGTAAAAAAAGCAAGGGTAGGCAGGCCCATGCACAGGGGGAAAAAATGTGTCAGAGGTTAGAAGCTCTCAGTTCTTATCTGGGCTCTGCTACTATTTTCTGTTTATCCTGGTTGAATCATATGACTTCTGAGTGTGGCTATTTCTTCATTGTAAAAGAAAAGACTAGACGTTCTCTTCCCTGGCCCAAACAAAGAAACAAATAACCACTCTTCTTGTGTTTCTTGCATCAGTAAATGTCTACCTTTTACCTCATTGTTCAAGCCAGAAACTTGGTTGTCATTCTTGAGCTTTTCTTTTCCTTAAACCCCCCAGATTCAATGGGATAAAATCTTGATCATTTTATTTCCTCTATAGCTATCAAAGAAGCCCATATAAAATCTGTTTCCACAGTACTCTTGGCCACAGAGATCTCTCCCCTGGAATACTGCAATCATCTGCAAAGCATCTCCTCAAACCTTCTCTTGGCTCCTGCCAAACCATTATCCCCACACTGCAGCTGGAATGATCTTTAAAAGCACAAATTATAATTTTCACTTCCCTCATTAAAATGTTTCATTGAACTCACATTGCTCTTAGGAAAACTTCAGTATCTACTGCTCTGTTCTTTCTGTTCCTTTCATCCCAGATTCTTTTTTTTTTTTTAAGATTTCATTTATTTATTCATGAGACACACACACACACACAGAGAGAGAGAGAGAGAGAGAGAGAGAGAGAGAGAGAGAGGCAGAGACACAGGCAGAGGGAGAAGCAGGCTCCGTGCAGGGAGCCCGACATGGACTCGATCCTGGGTCTCTAGGATCACGCCCTGGACTAAAAGCGGCTCTAAACCGCTGAGCCCCCCCCCGGGCTGCCCCATCCCAGATTCTTTAATATTCCTTTCTCCTTCCCCATATCCCTCCTCTAGCTTGAGCCCATTATCCTTCCTAAGCCTAGAGTGCCCTTTGCTGCACTCCCCTCCTGCCCTCCTGTAGCTGTTAACCAATGTGACCTCAGGAAAGCCTCCTTTGATCACCATGTAGGCCAGCCACCTTCTGAGATGCTTCCCTATCCCATATCATCTCGGCACTTAGCACATCTGTAGTTATTTCTTTCAAGACAAATGTTGTGGGTTGTATGATTGTCCCCTCAAAAGCTAGGACCGTGTCCTCATCCCCAGAATCTGTGAATGTGAATTTCTTTGGAACAAGAGTCTTTGCAGATGTGCTTCGGTTAAAATGTCGAGATGAGGTCATCCTGGAATGGGGTTCCTCTAAATTCAATGACAGGTGTCCTTATAAGAGAAAAGCAGAGAAAGATTTAAGTCGCAGACACAGAGATGAAACCCATGTTAAGACAGAGGCAGAGATTGGAGTCATGCAGCCCCAACCCAAGGAGCCTCTGGAGTCACCAGAAGCTGGAAGAGGCAGGACAGGATTCTTCTCTAGAGTTTTTGGAGAGACTGCAGTCCTGCTGATCTTTTGATTTTTGGACTTCTGTCTCCAAAACTGTGAGAGAATAAATTTCTGTTGTGTAAAGCCACTGAGTGTGGTGATTTGTTACAGCATCCGTGATACAGCAAGGAAGAGAGTTCTTCCCTGTTAGACTCTAACTACCAAGAGGTAAGAACTATGACAGTTCACGGCTGAGCCGGCCACAGAGCAGGCCACCTGGGAATGAGGAGCCAATAGATGGGTAATTCTCAGCTACATGTAAACACATCTAAGATCAAGGGTAAGGTTTGTTAACTGGAGATATGGCCCACCAGATGTGCCAGCTTGGAGGAACAGTCACGGCAGTGCATTGTGTAGCAGCTTCTCCTGGCCTCTCATCATGGTACTTCACAGACTCATGCTACACTGATGTTGCTTCTCAACCGTAACTTAAGCTCCTTAACTACAAAGAGTCAGGTTTTATCCTCCTTTGTGTTTCCTTGGTCAGCTCAAAGGTTTTTTGTTTTCACTCAATAATTAATTAAATGTTTGATAGGCAGACAATTGACTCCTACAAACTGTTTTCTGAAATTAAAGTCAACTTCTGTAAAGAATCATAGTTAGTGGGACGGGTCATAAAAAATTACTGATACTTGGAGTTGGGCTACTTGATTAGCTGGCATGGATTTATAACAGAAGTTGACCTCTGTGACAACAGAGGTGCCAACAGAGTAACCAGAGGTTGACCTACAACAGAGGTTGCAACTTGATATCACCTTCCTTCCATAATCAGCATACAACATAATTAGTATTTGGGTAGAATTCGTCTTATTAACAACTTTCACATCTTTTTATTTTTTAAGCCATACAAAAATTATTTGAGACAATATGATAGTTCTTTGAGATAAGAAATTAAAATTATCTGATCAAAATTTACAAGGACATTTTATATTACACATATCTCTCCAAATTCTTTTGATTCCTTAGTCTAGCGAGTGAGAGTGTTGATGGTGAGAGATAACTGTCGTCGTATCTGGTTTGCACTAGTACCTTGCCTACTGCAGGAGGAATAAATTCAAGCTGAGAGACAGTGAGTGACTTTCTCCAGGTCACACACTCATTAAGCAACAGTCCTAGGATTGGAATGATTCTTCTATCTGCATACTTAGTTTTCTTTTCTTTTTTTTTTTTCATACTTAGTTTTCTTATCATTTATTTCTGTTGACATGTGTAACTCCATTTTGCTCATGAGGAAAAAAACCCAGAGAGGCAATTCATGACATAGAAATTCAGAGGGCAATAAAGCTTGGAAAACAAAGTAGAGAGTGTAACGGGTCTTTGAAGATCAACTGGTTGCAGGTTTAGGCTTATGTGAAATTACATCCAGGGGTTTCTAAGCAGCACTGAAACCATTGGAATGGATGGGACTCTGGGTCCTTTTCCGAATTTCACCCAAAGTTGCATTGCTTTTATCTGGTGTTTCACATGTGCCCTCCTAAAATCTTGCTTTGAATAAAGGTCTAACCCATAAAAAACACAAAACACAGTCACATGATCTAAATACCACATAACCAACCCCTAATTTCAAAGGTGAAGACACACTGCCCCAGTTCAGAGCAAGGTCTACAGCTCAGTGTGGACTCCCCCAGAACTCACCACCGGGTCTACGAGGCCTCTTCTCTCCCTCATGCCCTCAGGGAATGAGTCCCCATGGTCAAAGGCAATTGGGTCTTGCTAATTGCACCCTACAGTCTAGAGGAGAGACCATCTCATAATGACGTTGAAGTCTGCAATTTCATGCTCATCTGTGTCTTTCCCAGAAAAGTAGGTAGTAAGGCCTATGGAAGGATGATCTGCTGAGCTCTTCCATTGCCCTAAGCCAGGCTTTTCTACTGAAGTGTGAGGCGGACACTATTTCATTAGTCAAGCAGCCTGCTCATCAAGAATACTTTAACCTGGGCTTCTCTGTGCCCCATGGTTTATCTCTAACGCCAGCTCATTTTATGCCTAAGACCAAGATATCAGGGAAAAGATACCCCTGCTTCCTTGTTCTGAGGGATTGTTTTGCAGTGCTCTTGGAGGAAAAATAGGTCTGGCAATAGAACATGGCAGCTAAGAGAAGACTACAGCTTGTCTCCCTCAATTCGGAGAATGATTTAGGTAGGCCACTTGTACACTGCTTGCTTGGAATTTGACTAATATGCTCCATGTCTTCTGAGAAATGCTAGGAGGCCTTTAATGAGTTCACATGGGCTTGTTTAGACATCCTTATTGCAATCTGTATTGACGATGCATGACATGTGGTCATTTCCCATAGATCTTGGGTGAAATATGTCCGGACCCCTATTGAAATTATTTGGATTCTGTCGGTGAAAGCCTTCACTGATTATCAAAATTTCAAACTGAATAAGAGCTGGAACCTCATCAGAAATTTATGAGACAATTCTGCACTATTTCTGTTATTGGAGTTGAAGCATCCTGGCTGTAAAGAGATGAAGAACATCTGTTTACTCCAATGACAAACAAGAGGAAGGCGAGCGCAGGGTTTACCAAGTCATCTCAGAAACAAGATGCTTTTTGATACTGAGAATAATGCTTTCTATGAAATCCCTCACTTATCAGCAAATCTATATCAGAGCTAGGTTTCTTTTTTAATCTTTTATTGAACACCCCACATCTTTGACCCTCCTGAGGACCTCCGCCAGAATTAACCTTTTGCCAACACTTAGGAGTTACTGGATAGCGGATGAGAAATCCCAGAAAACAAGTAATAAATGAGCACACTGGAAAGGTCTGCGCCATTGGGTAGAGTGGAAGAAAGTTCTCTTCTCAGTTCTCCTATGAGAGAGGCAAGGTTCTTTTCCACCCGCCTGCCTCGCCAAGGAGAGGCAACTCTTCTTAAACAAAATCTAACATTTACTCAAAACCAATAGTTTCCAGTAAAGGGTCTTAAGGATAAATGCAGGCTTACTAGTAAATATTGGTTTAATCTTCGGGGAAAATGAAAAGCTTGTGGTCTGGGACCGATGGCAGAAGAAAGACGCATGAGGACTGGGGACCAGAGGGTTGGTAAAATCTCCAAATAATGTCCTCTTTTCCAGCTCCAGGCAAAAGAACCAGCCATACCCATTCATTTTCTCTTAAAGGAAAGAATTCTCCCAAACCTGGGAGCGCCCGAGTACAATTCAATCAGCCTCTTTCAGTGCTTTGCTTAGTAGTGCTATATATTAAACTCCGCTCATAACTTACCCACCCAAGGGCCTGGTAGATTAGAAATCATGGTAATTTGTGCTACTTTTGGTGGAGACTGTGTCTTATAAACTGAGCATAATAGCATGTTGTGTGACTCCGTTTATTGCCCAATTATAGTTCACGTGGGCATGTTTAGCTGAGTCGTGTTAGTTGCTTTCTTTCACATACAGTTTTGCTAGAACTTTTCAAAACCATTTTTGCTGATCACAACTTGGTAATTGTGCGTGTCTTATTCAAGTCACTCGTCATAAATGCGAGACTTCTCTCATTTCCCATCAGTTCCTGGTTTCCTCCCCTGTTGCTTCCTTCATCCTTCTTTCTTTCTGTCCAGCATTCACTTTTCCCGAAAAAGTGCAAAATACCATGCCGGCAAGCACTCCGCCCTGCCATCTGTGTATATTTTGAAATGGAATTCACCCCGATGCCCCAGTAGTGAGCCCCAAAAGGCCTCAGGCCTGTCCTTTTCCCTCCCTGATCTCAGATGAGAACAGCAAAACACTCCAAAGACGGGCACACAGATGCACTATCTGGGGTAGGAGGCATTGTTCAGCCAGCCACTCACCCAGAAGAGGTTTTCTCTACCCATTTGTCAGAAAGGTCTTGTGGTCAGCAATATGTGTGAGACAACATTTCATAGGGAAGGATTTAATTATCACAGCTGGTGGTTGAATTCATGGTCTTTTCATCCTCTGTGAAAGATTCCACAAGCAAAATGGGTTAAATTTCATAATGTGGCCCAAAAAAGGCCCATGAAACAATGCCAGGCAGAAATGCCTTCAGCAGAAAGATTCTATTCCTCGTAGGAGGCCTGAGGGTTTCTGTGCGGCTTAAAGGCTCTGTGTTGGTGGGCTCTCTGATGCCAGGGAACTTTGCCATCCCTTTGGGTAGCTGGGGCACACCAAGAAGCTATGATGGCCACTGGAGGGGTGGGGGGGTGGGATCCCTCGAGATGAAATTCCCAGCAGTCACCAAACTAGGTGGTTCCTGACAGCTGCATTGCGTGGACAGGTATTACACTTCTGACCTTACCCCTGGTCTACAGCATGATAAATAACATTTGGCGACAGGTAATGGAACATAATTCCTAACTGAAATAGGCTCTTCGGCCTAATTGCTCTACATAAAGCAGATAGAAGGAAAAGAATTTAGACTATAGTTGAACTAACAAATATCTTCTTATCTTCAGACAGACAGAATGCACAGTCTGAATTCATTATTTCATAATTATAGTGATATTCATCACTATCCTTGACTTATTTTGTTGGTTGAGTTCGTCAATAAGGCAGTGTTGGGCACTCAGATTCTATTCTACTTACTGGATCCCGCTTTCCTCCTGGTCTATCATCTTTCTCTTCTTAAACAGGATCTTAGACCTGGAAGCTAGATCTCATTCACATCTTTATTATTATTATTATTATTATTATTATTATTATTATTAAGATTTTATTTACTTACTTATTTGAGAGAGAAAGAGCACAAGCAGAGGGGACAACAGACAGAGAGAGAGGGAGAAGCAGGCTCCCCACCGAGTAAGGAGCCTGATGTGGGGTTCATTACTAGGACCCCAGGATTATGGCCTGAGCCTAAGGCAGATGCTTCACCAACTGAACCATCCAGTTGCCCCCCTTCATATCTTTAAGACAAAATCCTAACCTCAGCAAAATAGATTTAGGGAAACTGAGCCTACTCTGACATTTGGTCTCTGTATTGATATCTGGCCTTTTGCCTTGATCCTGAGATCTGGTTACCACATACTTTCCTGATCGTGGCTGTAAATATCTTCCCACACTCTTTGCTAATGTCATCTCTGACTTGTGTCCTGATGACTATCCTAGTCTTTCCCGGGTAGGAAGTACCACAGCACAGTCCTGGCTGGAGCTCTTCTTAAGAGGAGAGTCCTGCCTGAGTCCCCATTGCCATGCTTTGGGCAGTACTCCCCATTATGGAACATACCAAGGCAGCCCATTTTCTGAGTATCTACCCACTCCTGGACTCTTGATTCTGTGTTCACCCCACTTCAAGGATGCCCCGCTTGTGAGGACACCCTTTTCCTCCATTAGGCTTGATAGCACTGTTCACTGCCCACCCGCTCTGGCCTCCCCCATGAGCTGCTCTCTCCTGCCTGCTACAGGGGCTTCCAGCATCTGTGCTGCAGCTGCACCTTCAGGATGCTGCTTCAGCTGCTGTGTCCCCACCCACCCTGGTCTGTTCCCCCTACTCTAGTTAACCAGACCAAGTTCTGAGACAGGCTGTATGATAACATCACCTAGAAAGGAGCACCATTGTACAACCGCAATGCTATAGATGCAGATTAGAGGTGCAGGTAGGCCTGAGATAACTGCCTTATCCTGTAGCAGTGGCACCGAGTGAGGAAGACGATAGAATGGTCCAACAGGAAGGAGCCTTCAGGCAAACTCCAGGGTAGGAGAGCCCAGGGGCTCCTGGGCACATACATATAAATAAAGGTAAAGAGAGCCTCCTTCTCTCCTATAGAATAGACATTGCAACTTCAAAGACAAAGTGAGCAAATCCACTGGAGCTGGGGATGAGTGTTCCCATATGAAAAGATGCTCATCAGACTTGGATAAATTACACCCATTATCCTATTGAGCAAAGCCTTCACAGAAAGCTCTGGATAAAATTACACTGGTCAGACTTAAAAATAATAGCTACTAGTAATTTTATGCATATCGTGTGCTAAGGTCTAAGATAAATGTTTTATATACATTATGCTCTTTAATTCCCAAAAAACCTCTTTAAGGTAGGTATTATTAAACTCCTTGTTTTGATGAGGAAACCAAAATTCAGCGAAATAAACGTCTTTCTTAGGGTCCACAGCTGGGGAATGAAAAATTGGGAGTTTGACCTCAGGTCTGCTCTAAATATTGCAAAGCCAACACAATGAGATGTGATAATAGAACCTGTTGGTTTTTTCCTCAAGACATTATAACGTTATAAGAAAATTTTAGCCTAGTATTTTTCAAGATACTAAAGTAGGTTGTCAAGCCAAACATCCCTGTTTCTGCTGCTTCTAAATGTTGGGGATGGAAAGAGAAGAATTAAGAACAGATCCCCAGGCCCAAGCTAAAGTATGGAGTGTCAGAAATCATAAAGAGGAAAAGTAAAAGTTAGTTGAAACAACCTTATAAGGAAACTTAATTATCTATTACCGCCAAAAAGTAGGTGTAGGGTTAATTTTTTTGCTAGAGCAAAAATAATATTTGCGTCATGTTTCCTGTATACAAATTGTTCTGAATGCAGTGTTCTCAGCTTTTCTATACTGTCCTTTGTTCTTTTGACGTTGTTATTTTTGTATATAAATAAAACCCCTTGTTTACATTACTGTTTCAGAGGCTTTGGGATAGAAAAAGGAATAATTTTCTTAAATTGGTCCACCCTCAAATCATGCCATAGTTAAAACAATACAATGGAGAGAGCAGGGTGGCCCACTCTATCTTGCACAATTTTGACAATAAGTGAAAAAAAAGAAAAAGCATGGGGGTGGAAGCCAAGATTGTCACAGAAATCCTCCTAGGAAAAATCTTGGTTTTGGTTAAAGCTGCATCTGTGGGAGAGGATGCACATGGTGCCAGAGCACAGAGGTGGGAAGGCGGGTAGGGGCCACTTGAAGGCTGCGTTTCCAGGGCAGGGGTAGCTGTTTGAGTCAACTCCAAAAGCTGTGAGCATGAAGTACGAGAGCTTGTGACTCGTCTCAGGGGCACGAGGTCAGGAAAACGCAAATGGAAGGGTAGCATCGACTCAAACTGTGATGCCAGGAAGCGTGACTGCGAGGCAGTGGGCAGCTTCTGGAAGGGAGACAGCTGCCTGGCTCCCAGAGGGTGGGTGACAGAGCTGGTGATTCCCCAGTGCCTGGGTGTCCCAGGCTCCACGCGATGGGCCTTGCTGGTCTGGCAGCCAGCTCCACCAGGGGAGGACAGTTAACACCCCCTTCCCACCATTTTCTAGATAAGCACAGTAGGTTTCAGGGAAGTGAAGTCATTTGCCAGAGACTCTGAAACCAGTAAATCACAAAGGCCAATCTGAGACCCAGCACTAACCCAGTCTCTCCACTCTCTTCCTGCTAAAGACTTCCCCGGGTGGAGGATGGAGAAGCATGTCTTCAGAAGCCATCACTTGGCTAGATCATTTGGTGGGGTGATCCATTTGTCCTATCTTTGGAGAGACGTTCTAGAAAGATCCCACAGGTCCCACAGGACAAACTGTCCTGCAGTGAGAGTGCTTGGTGGGAGCTGCCTCTCAGGGAGCACTGTCTTCAGAGACACCTTTCTGCCCTTTCCTGCCTCCCTTTCTCCTTCCTGGAGGCTGCCTAGCCTTCTTTTTCTGACAACCTCTGCTCCCGTGGCATGGAGCCTGGCGAGGAGTATTTGGACCGTGAGCACACCAAGACCCAGGAAAGACTTAAAGGAATGCAGACCAACTGGAGAACCTAACCAGAGGAGGGTGATGGTGTATTGAGATAATCATTTGCTGAGATGGGACATGTAGTAAGAATGATAGGTTTGGTGGCAGAGTGGGGGCAGGTGGCAGGGAAAACTTGGTCTTGAGCTTGCTGAGTTCAAATAGACATCTCTGTCCTCCAGTCTAGCTGTCAGACTTTTTCCCTTCTCTCTTCTTTTGAGACTGAGAAACTCAGACCCTGGGGTAAATAATCATTTTTAAGTGAAGTTCAAGAGGCTTCATTACAGAGTATACTCTGTTTAGTCACTACTAGCCAGTTCTTGAGATTACACATTCCCTGTTGGGAAACCAGACCCTCTCCCCTTCTTCCTCCTTCTCGGGATCCTCATCCCTCTCTAGCCCCTTACCTGGATTCCTTCCTTACTTCACTCCTTCGTCACACTTTATTGAGATGGTACAACGAGCCTGGCCCTCTGCTATGCTCTGAGCCTACAGACACGAGAAAGCCCTTGGGAGCTCAGGGTTTCAGGAGAAAGTGCCAGGTGAAGACTTCAAAGGCTCTTGGATTTCTCTTTTGCCGTGCTCCCCTCGTAAACCTAAGGACCCCTTTTGGGAATAAGGCTTTTCTGGACAAGAGGCATTCACCAGAAATCTAGCAACAGTTCTTTCCTGTTAATCTCAAAGGGAACACACCATTTTCTATGGCTCTCGAGGGAGGGCTTTTATAAATCTGTTGAAAAGATTGGAAAGGGGTTTGTTGGGGACTGGGCTCCAAACCAGGATTGCCCAAAGCCCAGACGCTGACCACTAACAGCATCTGTGCCTTTGAGCAGAACATGAAGTTGGCCAGATGCCATCACAGGGTTCAGCTCCCCTGTTTTAGAGGGACCTAACTGGACAAGGTTTCCCAAGTTCTTATCGCCTCTCGGTTTGCCAGAGCCACTTACAAGGTAAGGCCAAAACACAGAAGACCCAGCCTTTGAACAGGGCTAAGAGTATTAGGGGCGCTAATATGTATTAAAGAATAATAAGCTTATCGTTAAGAAGCGAGACACTTTATTGATCTAAGTTCATCTTCATAAGATTTAGATGTGGTGATTATCTTATTTTCAACAGAGAGAACGTTTCTGGAGTGAGAGAATAAATGCTCACCAAGGAGAGCACGAGTAAGGTGTAGGCAGAGACGCGAATGCTTCCGCACTGCCCAGCCTTCTGTGGCATCAGACATCGTCTTGCCCAAGGTTCTGTAGGTGAGTGCATGACCCGAAAGCTACGGATGGCAATGTACAGAGATGCCTGATTCCTGGGCTCTGAGGCTACACCTGCCTGGGGAGGCTGAGCTCCATTCCTCCCTACTTTAAAGAGACAGAGAGGGGTAGATGTTTAAAATGAGCGGCTGGCTTGATATGTTATAACCAAATTGTTATGAGATTCAAATCTGCCTTTTATTATTTTTTAAAGATTTTATGTATTTATTCATGAGAGACACACAGAAAGAGAAGCAGAGACATGGGCAGAGGGAGAGGCAGGCTCCCTGCAGGGATCCTCATGTGGGACTAGATCCCAGGACTCCGGGATCACACCCTGAGCCAAAGGCAGATCCTCAATTCCTGAGCCACCAAGGTGACCCTGAGATCTGCCTTTTAATATGTCATTTTTCTCCATTTGTTTCCCCATGTCTCCCTGTTTGTCTGGATGTGTGCACGTGTGTGCACATTTATATAATCACTCTTCCATGCACACTCAATCATAACGTACAAACTAGCCTGACCCAAGAGCTTCCAGTGGAAGCCCGCTCCAACCGCCCCGCAGCTTGGCTGGCCCATCTAGGGACTGGAATGCCATTCAGGGCTCCCACAGGAAACGTCAGCTCTGCTTTTGTGGTTCTGACACAGCCTGTGCAGAATTTAACAGCTGATAAGCAGGAGCTTCTCTGCAAGCACTGCCATCTAATTAGACCTTTTTGTTCTGATAACACTGAAAATGATACAGTCCAATCACAAGAGAGCTCCAGATCTCAAGAGTCTGTGACACTGTGACGTGTGTTATTAAAAAGGGCTTAAAGGCTCTGGTGAGATGGAAGCCAGAGCCTCAGAGGCTGCTTCATACCCAACATCTTTAAACGTGAAAGAGAAGTGGTGGCGGAGGGGGTGGGGGGAGGCAGCAGGGTTCTTCACCAGCTCCAGGGAGGGCTTCGCTGCCACCCCCACCACCCCCAAGAGCCCAGGGTGCCTCCTGTCTCATCCCTATCAAGAGTAATGTTGCTAGCAGGCCTAAGAGATGCACTAAATCTGCCTTTAATGCCTGAAAAATAAATAAATAAGTTCAAAGTACAATTATGGAAAAATACGAGTTTGACTTTTAGATGATCAGCAATTTGGAAAGTACTCCAAAATGATTCACTGTAACTCACCAGCTCCTCCTACTACTCAATATTCTTGAAAAATCCAAATACTGATCTTGGAAAGGGGAAGGGATTTATATTCTTCAAAACACACAGAAAAATAGAAAATCAATGTTTAACTACGGGAAATTAAAATCATTTTATGGCAAAAATACCCATAAATACAGTTAAATATTAAATGTAAACTGAGAAAAAATATTGGCAGCAAATATGGCCAGAGCTGATATTTCATTTTACATAAAGATATATTTAATAAATAAAGTGTTTATAGAAATTCTGGTAAAATTGAGGAAAAGACCCAAGCAAACAATATACCTAGTAAACAATATGACATTTTTACAAACAGGCAACAATTTCAAGTGCATCATTCATGATGAAAATGCAAATAAAACTCCAATGAGATTTCCTCTATAAGATTATTTAAAATTTTTTTAAAATGATACTGTTCAGTGCTAGCAAGAGGGTCTCACAATGATTATTCATACCAGTTGGCAGGAATTTAGAACGGTGTAAATTTGCCAAAGCATTTTGGCAATATGCTATACATATCTTTAAAAAAGTTACCCTTAGACTCAGTCATTTCTTATCCCCGGAAGTCTCTTTTAGGAATTACCACAGGCAAAATTGATATGCAAAGATATAAATTATTTATAATAGAAAAATTTGAAACAGCTTCAAAAATCCAACATACAGAGAATGGTTAAATAAATAATGGTACCTCTTTAAGATGACACAGTGCATCCATCAAATGTGGAATTTTTGAAGAACATTGACCAAGCTGGAAAAAAAGAAACCTCATGATGTGTTAATAGAAAATACGTATAATTCATTTTATTTTCTAGTTAAGCTATCCAGTTGACATTTTATTTTTGAAAACATTTTGTGAAGTAAAACATGACTAGATTGCAAAATACATGGTTGTATTCATTACTCTGGATTTGGTAACTTATGCTTTATAGTGATCCAACAGACCCAAGAAGAATGCAAATTATTGCACAAAAGATGAATGCAGTGATACCACCACCACTACCCCTGGAATTTGCTCCTGAGGGATTTTCTGGGGTAGACTCTGAAGTCCTCATAAGTGCCTGGTTATGCTGTGTGTGTGTGTGTGTGTGTGTGTTTGTGTGTGTGTGTCTGTGTGTCTGTGTGTAGGGGGGCTGGAGTTGTCAGAGATGGCCAGTAGTTCATGCGTGATTGGTATCTGCTGAAGTAAGAGCACCACATTCTTGGTGAGGCTAGAGACAGGTGTTACACCTGAGAGCACCACATGCCTAAGAACTTTCTTCCTTCCAGAGCAATAAGCATGCAATCTATAAGCATTATTTTTACTTTCATCCAAAATACTTAACTGTGAAATGTATCTAACCACACAATTCCAACATAATGCCCTATCATTTTTTATGCCCAGAGGTCAGCCATTCCTATCACCTTCTGTTTGAAGTAAAAAATATACTAGATGGAAGAGTACATAATGACAAAAAAATAAACATGTGATTTTTAAGTTTGAGATGGAACAATATACCTTTTAAGACTGTGGGCCCTGGTGTCACAGTTTATATTTGAATCTCAGGCCCACTGTTTAGTCACCTCGGATAAATTACTTAATGTCACACAGCCTCAAATTTCTTGTAAATGAAGAGAGTTATACTTATACTACTTATAGAGTTGTTGTGAGGATATAATGAGATGATGTGTGTAGATCACTTAACATATGGCAAGAGCTCAATAAAATTAGCTATTATTATTATCACAAATGTTATAAAAATTGGATTAACGTCAAGTATTCATTCAGCCATTCAGTATTTTTCAGTAACTATGCCATGTCTCAAAGATACAAAGATGTGTTAATTTATTCAATAGTCATTTATTGAACACTTATTATGAGGCAGGCAGTGTTCTAGGCACTTGGGATATATCAGTGAATGAAATAAAGATCCTGTCCTTGTGAAGAACACAAACCATAAATACCAAACACACAGCACTTATGGTCCTAAGTACCATAAGACAAGGAGAAAAGGCTAGGGGACTGGTTGCAATGGTAAATGGGGTGGGGGAGAGTCAGATTGTAAAACATGAGCTTTGGCTTTGTGGAGCGCTGTCCTAATGGAAAGACAACTGGCAAGGGTACACATGGAATAAACTAGGATCACAGTGAGGCTGTGATCAGCTCATCTGGAAAAAAGCCAAGGAAGCTTTGAAGAGCTGGCTTTTGTTGGATAGATGGGAGACACCATGTAGATGGACAAGACAGGAAGGGGATTCCAGGCAGAGTGAATAGCATGCACAGAAGCATGATGATGAAAGATCACACATGCCTATGGCACTACCAGTAGCCAGGATGGTAGGAAAGAAGGCTGGTGATGCGAGAAGGGGAGCTGAGAGGGGCTTAAGTAAGTGAGGCTAAAGGTTTGGGATGGATCGTACAGGCAACAGGAGTTGTTAAAGGGTCTGAGCTAAAAAATAATCAGATGTAAGTCTTAGAAGACATGTTCTAGTGTGGGAGATCTGTGTGTTTGACAGGGAGATCTTTAAGAGGTGAGGTAATAATCCGATGAGCCAAAATGACAGCAGAGAGGCTAGAGGGAGTCAATGGATTCAAGAAGTTTTGGGAAGTAAACTGGACGATATTAACCATCCATTGAATGTAGGGATGAGCAGGACAGACGAATAAAGGATGATTTCCAGGTACTTGGCTTTGATGACCAATGGACAATAAATTGGGATATGTGGACCAGAGGATAAACACACTGGGATTAGGGTGGTAAAGTAGAAAAATAGTTTTAGAAGTGCCAGATTATTTTTAACTCTACTTGTTGGAGAGGAAAATCAAGAGAATTAACCAATTTTACAAACCAGTTGAGAATACATATATTTGATGTGGTAAAAATGTAAAAAAGGGAAGGAGGACACCGGATGGGGGCATGTATAAAAGCATTACATTGAAATGTGCGAATGACACACACATCTCAGAGAGACAACGGGAGATCGTGAATTATCAGCATTTAAATAAACACTCCTTAAAGCAAGATGCATTCAGCATCGATGTGGACAAATGAGAGGGCTCCAAAGCTCCGTGTCCGGTAGCATGGGTTGGTCATGCCTCTGTGGCCAGGACTCCACTCTACCAGTGCCATTAAGGACTTCTGGTGAGTAATATTGCTGTCACAGCTTCCTGTTGCTGATTCTTATCTTGAGCAGGTCTTCAAGGTTTTAATGATCTTATTAAGGGAACTTGCAGACATCAAGGCCCAGAGAGGCTGCAGGAGTCACTCAAGATCCTGTGATGATTTTGTGACAGAGACAGGACAAGGATCTAGATGGATTAGTTAAAGGGCTTTGAGTTGCAAGTAAGACCTGGTTTCAAATGCACTTAAGCAACCAAAGTATTATATCATCTCACTGAAGGAGAAGTCCAGAAGTACAGCTGGCTCCTGGCCTGGGACCATCAGCCATTTGACTTCATTCCTGCCTTTCTCTTGCTTGCCCTCTTCTATGTCAGCTTTGGCCTTAGGCTAGCTTTCCTCCTGGTCACAAGTTGATTTCCAGCAGCAACAGGGTTAAAATCCCTTCCTATTCCTAACCATCCAAAGGGAAGAAAATTGTTGCCTCAATCAGAGTAAAAGTCTCCTCCTTTAGTATAATTGGGCTAACATAGGTTCCTAACCACCTCAGGACAATCAGATAGCATATATCAGTTGCCTTACTCTGAGTTCCTTAACTAGTCCTTGGCAAGAAGGAATGGTTTTACTATCATTGGCTAAGACTAATTAGGAAACACTCTTGGGGTGCATTTCCACTGAATAATGTGGCCAGTGGAGAGGGAAGTCATTGAGCAGATCAGGGTTCAATTAAAACAACACCACCCAATGGAACTTTTGACCATAAAGGAAGTGTTCTATATCCACACCATCCAGTAAAGTAACTATTAGACAAATATGGCTATTGGGTAGTTGAAATGTAACCCAGAGAATTAAATTTTCTATTTTATTTCATTTGAATACATTTAAATTGACAGAGGCATAGGGTTAGAAAGATGAAGGGGGTATGGGTGCTGGAAGGTAATCAATGGTGTCCACTACCCTGATATCCACTGCACTCTCCTCAAACCTGCTCTCCAGGGTCCAACACGCTGCTACTGCTCTCACAATTATTTCTCCCTGTACTTTATTATCATATTCACTACATTGCCATGCTATGATGCCTAAAGTGAAACCCAGAACCTGATGATGGGGTTAGAGTGGGAGGAGAATGACAACCCTTTAAGAAAATCAAACCATGGGAGTTGGATCAAGTTGAGAATCTGAGAAACCGCCTGCACACCGAAAGCATATACGAAATGGTTTTTTTTTAACAACACAGATTTCCCCCAAATATGCAAGATCTTTTGCAACAAAAAAGATGCAGATCCACAATGCTTAAATCCCTGATAAATCAATATATCAACAGCATCTATTAAACTCAGGGGAAAATGTGAATAATTACTATAGAAACAGAATATTTTAAAGGAAATTACCCAGATGGAAAAAGAGCAATCCTTTTTTAAAAAAAAAAAAATAAATCTGGATAATCAAAATTGGCTGTTGTGCTAGCAAGCAGCTTTTCTATGATTGTTTCTGAGCAAAGCTCTGAAGAAAAAATGACCCCAGTAACCTGAGGATATCCCAAAGCCAGTGGATATGGTGACTATACATGCCCATATACCCAAGATGGCTGTGTTATTCTAGCACTTTCAAAGGAGTGATGGTTTGGGCAATAACTTCTATCTTCACTTTACAAATGGAATACAAAAAGCCAGCATGGCACTCCTCCCTGGTGGATGGAAGTAATAGAACTTCATCTCCAACACATGCAAGGTACACTCATATCTTGGGCACTGACTGGTTCTGGTACCTTTGGAAACCATCTCATGATGAGGAAAATGGGCCTAACTTTAGCAGCATGTTCAGCAATGCCGAGGGGTTCCTCCATTTGTCATCACTCTGCATCACAGCATATGGACAGACGTGCCCTGAAAAGCAATATGGCAGTTGGCAATGTTGGGGCAGGACAGTAGTAGACACGGCTATAGAGTCCTAGCCTGCCACACAGAATTATGTGACATCACTTAACCTCTTTGACCCCCTGACCCCAGTTTCTCAGATATATGGCACAGTGACCAAGCCTCCAAAAACAAATCATTAAAATGTTACCTCATTTGCATTACCCAGGAACTTGCACCATAAAGATTTGAGATGCCTGTTTTATATTACTTGTTAATGTAAATATATCAATGTAAAAGAAATATAATTTTTATATTTAAATATAACTTTTTAAAATGTGACTGCATTGAATTACCTTAATCAATAGTCGTCTTGCCTTAGTTTTCTTATCTGTTATAAACCAACCAACCAACCAGCCTCTGAGGGCTCCTGATTAAATTTTAAAATGCATGCAAAGTGTCTGAGTCTTCATCCTATACTGCTACCGAAAGCACTGGGCTAGCAGTCTTTTATATAGCTGATAATTGAATGGAACAGGGCTCTCATGTAGAAGCAGAAGCAATTTACTGTTCTGAAATATCATGGAAATGTATAACTGGCTAGGAAGTGAAATCACAATTATTCTAATATATAAGGGAAATGGATGCTTCACTGGTTTACTGAAAAGTTTGTTTTTTCTTTTCTGGCCAGCTCAGCCTAGATCTTGGCTAAAAGGACTCTCCTCTCCTTGTTTCTCTATGCTGCTCCCCCGAAATTAGGCTTTTCTTTGGAGAAGATCGCCCAGAGAATTTGCAGCTCTGTCACCCATAGTTCAAAGTAAAGGCAGTATTTGTAAAATTTATCTCCCATGAGAAGAATTAACTGTTTTCAGCTACTCACAGATTTGCAAAAGCCTACCTCTGAAGAAAAATCCGATTGAATGTAACCCGGTGGCCACTCAGCCTACCACAGAGCCAGAACTGGAATCCTTTCCAGTGTTGTTTGCAGAGACTGATTCATTGTCCCCTTGAATCTCTCTGGTGATGGAAGGCTCTCTGGCTCATATCATCCATTCCAATATTGGCTAGCTCTGAATCCACATAGAGAGTGCCTAGTCCCTTTTCCCTATGGAAGACTTAAAATCATCTTTGGCAGAAAGTTACCTTTGGCCATTTTCCATTTCTTCCCTTAAGTGGTCTTTTCCTTGTGCCTCATCCAATCATTCAACAGTCCTGCCATTCTGCTCTTCCATTTTGTGACTATTCCTAGGATTAATGGGTTAGAATTCTAGATCTTACAGGGCTGAGTCCAATGGAACCATGGCCTCTCTATGTACCTAATGCATTCTGATTAGTGGAGTGTACAATCACTTTTTTTCTCTTAGTAACTACCATGAATCTGCTAATAAACAGTATTAGTTGATTATTTTTTCCCTAGGCACAATTCAAATGATTCCAATGGCTATCACCAAAAAGTTAGAAATGCCTAACTTGAAGATAACTAGTGAAAACAACTCAAATGACAAATCCCTCTGATAGAAAATTAAGAGAAAAGAAAAACTGTTGCCTTGAACCAACTTTTAAAATTCGGTAGACCTACATAAACTGCATGAAGGGTGATTTTGAGATTCTACACAGATTTTTCTCACATGATGTAATTCTTTGAAAAAAAAAAAAAGAAAATTCACTTTGACAATGGAAGAGTGCCCTACAAATACCCATGGTTACCCATTTATTTCATCATTTGCTATCATCCCAGCTGTTCTGCAGTCATTCAGAGAAAGAGATAAACTTGGACCAAAATTATTCCCTCTGTAGTTTCCAGCTTCCTGGCTTTCTTCTCTGAGGAAGCCAGAGACCCGTAGAATCACACTGAGTCAAGGAAAACCATCTTATTTTCTAGGAGATACAAAAAGAGTAGTCAAAGAAAGATGTGCATTTTCTTAGAAACAGATGATTTCCAAGAGAGAGGGACCCAGTTGAGCTCGTGAGTGACATAAGCGGCATGAAATTTGGCTGGCTGAGTCAAGTCCATATTTGTTGACAGGTCTGCTCCAGCAAAAGGGCTAGAGCAATTATAAGATGGAGTCTCTGAGAGACATTCCAGAACAGATATTTGGAATGCTGGGGGCATCTGGGTACTTTAAACATTCTGTGATGTGACTGCCTGTGTATCAGGAATGAGTTCATGACTGAAGATATTTTGAGTAATTGCCAAGTTGATGGAATTGTCAGAGAGCCAGGAATTAGCACTCTTTGAATCGCAGGACCCAGCATTTAAGGCTGCTGAGATCAGAAGGTTATTCCTTTCTCTGATCTGAAAGGTGGCTTTTTATTTTTTTTTTTATTATTATTATTTTTTTTAATCATTTTTTTTTAATTTTTATTTATGATAGTCATACAGAGAGAGAGAGAGAGGCAGAGACACAGGCAGAGGGAGAAGCAGGCTCCATGCACCGGGAGCCCGACGTGGGATTCGATCCCGGGTCTCCAGGATCACGCCCTGGGCCAAAGGCGGGCGCCAAACCGCTGCGCCACCCAGGGATCCCGAAAGGTGGCTTTTTAAAATGTTACATGCAAAGCAAGGCATGTTCAAGATTGTATTCAAGAACCCTGCTGTCATGATATGATCACTAAAAAGGTGAATTGTTTTGTATTTTAGAACTAAGACACTCCTGAGAAAAATTGAGCTCTATATAGGATCTGGAATCAATCAGTAAATATTTACTGATCATCCATAATGTTCTCAGCCAGGGCTAAATTGAGCACTGGAAGTAATATTCAGATAGAAGGCATGATTTCTAAACTCAAGCAGCATAAACTATAGGTAGGGAGCCAAGAATAACACTTATAAGTCAATGACCAGATCTATAAAATAGAGCAATATTTAAATGTTAAATCATGTAGTGTAAATTGTCAGTATTATAGACATTCAGAGAAGGGGTTGATTAATGAGTAGGTTCTGATGCAGGGCATTTCAGGATAGCTATAATTCAGAGTTCCCAGAGATGGGAAAGTATCACAGTGGATAAAGTGCCCTATGAAGAGACTTGGAGAATAGAATGATCTAGATGAGTAGAAATGAGAGACAGGCTGGAGTTCTTGTCTTTAAGTACTTTTAATCCTAAAATGAAAATTAATCAAGAGTATGGTGAGTGAGATCATCAGAACACTATCAGAATCTGCATTTGGAGAGTCCTATGACATGGCACTGAAGAGTTTGCGTGCTTCAACAACAAAGAATTTCTAGAAGCATGGCAAAGGAATTCAGTCTAATTAGGCAGGAAATAGTAAGCCAATAGATTCCTTAGGCAGAAGAACGGGCTATGAAATAAATATTTAGGGAAGGTTAACCTGTGAAATCCTGTGGAGTGTGTACCAGAAAAGGAAGGCTGGGGCCAAGGAAGCCACTGGAATCGGTGTGGACAGTGAAGGTACAACAAAGAAGGAAAGAGAGGTGAAGGACATGAGGCCTTGTGAAGAAAGCAGAATGTGATCACTTGCTGGTCTCAGGGGAAATATAGGTCAAGGCTAATTCAAAGTATTCAAAGCTGAGGAAAGGAGCTTCTGTTAAGATGTTGTATCTGTAAGATATAGGGAAGAGGAGATGATGAATATGGCATCATAAGTTTAAGGAAATCCAATTGGAAAGACACAGTAAATCTTTGGAGATGTGGGATGATGGTTTGGGTAACAGTTCAAAATGGTTCAGATTTTAAAGTGGTTCAGCCACTACCTGCTTACAAGTGTAGACAAGAAACAGAATTCTTCCCCTGCAATTGAGATCCCTTTATTTTGTATGAATCTCTTCCTATGTCTGTTCTCTAACACACACACACACACACACACACACACACACACACACACACACTTTTTTCTGGAGCTGAGCTTTAAAAAATGCATTATAGTTCAGATAAGCAGAAAATACAGAAAAGGATTCTCCAAGCACAGGGGTTGACATTAACAAAGATCTGATAGTCACAAAATAAGGAGGATAAATGTAGGATAAGAGTGGAACAAGACTAGAAATCCAGCTCTTGTGATGGATTGGATCACAATCCTCTTGTGATGTCTTTCCTGACCATCCCAGTTCAGGAAGATGGCTCATTGCTCTGAACTGTTCACTCAAGTGGCACTTGACAACTTATTTCCTAATCTTCTGTATAAACATTTAATTTCCTTATTTGATAAGTTTTTAGTAGATATGAGTAAACCTAACTCATCCTTGTGCTTCATAGAAACACATGCTCAATAAAAGATTTCTTGATTTTTTTTAATGGTGTTGTTTTCTTATTTTTACGATGTGAGGTGACATTAAAAAATGTAAGCAGGAAATAACCCTACTTCCTTCACGAATTCATTAACATGTAAAGACAGGGTGGGGCATGTAAGGGATATCTGTCATCATTTTGACTCTCCATCTTATGTGTGAGAGATTCTCTGTTTAATGAAGCTGGACTCACTTTCCACTCTAGAACTTGCCAAGGCAGCATGACCCTTTCCCACTCCACCTTGTAGTTAAGCCGTGGGTATGCAAGTTGTACACACCCATGATATTTTGCATCTGGAGCTACTGACACCATGAGGGAGCAACAAGGGTAGAAATTGTTATGGTGGCTGCAGTCACTTCTAATTTCTAGGAGTACAAGTGGTGCATGGGGTCAATTGTCAGGGCTGAGGACAATGCAATCTGAGGTTTCCAGTGTTAGAGGAAGCACCAGCAGGAGATTCTGGACTGGTTCAGTGGCCTGATCTGGTCCGAGTACCTAGCTGTCCTTTCTTACTGTCCAGATTTTGAGTCTGTTCTTCTGTTCTTCTGTTTTCCAGTGTCTCTGGCAGCCACATAATATCTTTTCAGTAAAATTTACTTTTAATTTTTCCAGTCAGTTTCCCCATGAAATTAAGAATTAGGGATTCCTAATCAGTATCAGTATTTTCTGTAGAAATATACAGAATATGTTCTTATTTTCCATTTGGGGTCTGTTGGATGTCACTCTCTCCAGCAAGAGAAATATAGCTGAGTTTGGGATCTAGGGATGTGTTTGCACTAGTCAAGCCTTTGACCTTCAGCAGCTTCCCATTAAAAAGGCATAAATCAGTCCTGCTACCACTTGCTCTTCGAAATGGAGCAAGCTGCCACAGCTCTATGTGTCAACAGCAAGCTTAATGACAAGATGGTCATGACACCCCAGGTTTGCTCAGGGCAGGTCCAGCTGAAAACTCCTTACAAGGACAGGACCGTAAAGGAACACCCACTTTATGACACAGGAATGAGAATAACTGTGTGCAAGAAGGGAGGAGGGCTTCCCTCTACCCCCAGAAACATCTGTTTATTCACTTGTTTGTCCATTCTCTCAATAAATATTTATTGGATACTTGCCTACTAGGTAAAGAGACACATTCCTAGACTTAATGAGTATGTGGCGGGGCAAGGAAGATTTGAAGGCAGTCAAATGAGCAACATACAATAGGATCGTTGATGTAATTCAGCTAGGAATAAAATAAATTCAAAGGGAAATAGGACTGACATTTACCTGAACAGTTCAAAATAAGGGACTACTGCTTTATCTTCTAGGACTAATGTGAATCGGTGGAATATTCCAGGCACTAGAAGGCATGTGCGAAGACCCAGAGGAATGAGGTAAGTAAATGTGTTAATGACTCACTGGGGTCAAAATGTAGGATATGGGGTGGGGGATAGGAGACAAGAATTTGGCTTTTATCTTAGAAATGTTGGGGGTCCACTGGAGGATTCTAGCGCTTACTTCCAACTTCTTTCTTACTCAGATATTACTTTTTTCCCCATTTTTTGAAAGCCAAAGTGTTAAATCTTACAGTGCATGTAGTGTTGAACACTGCCTGACACATCAGGGATGCACCACATTCAGTTGCTCTTTTGTTATTTATAAAAAAGGCACATGAGTTGCAGAGCTTTTCTAGGTTTTCTTACAGCTTATTTGCCTTTCTAGAAAGGCCAAAGCTTTGTCCTTCTTCCTCGTGTTTGTTCTGGCTCTAAGCCATGCTTGAGCCCATCCCTCCATCCTATAGGACTTCCACTGGCTCAGCTTCATGAAGAGCTGATGGGGATATCAGCCCCCAAGTTGTCACTGGCATCTTTCATATACCCTGCGTTCACAGAAGACCTCACAGCCTTGCAAATCATCGATCTTATTGTTAAGAGATGAAAATCTTTCCTTTCATGTGTTGGGAGGATGGGTGAGGAGGTGTGTGGTGGGGGTGGCTGAGTGGGCAAAGAAGAGAAGAAAATTCAGCAGAGGCAGGGAAGGTACATAGTCATTGGCTGAAGATGGGGATATTGTGCAAGTGAACAAACTATTTTTAAAGGGCTTCTTTTCATGACAATACAGGAAAAAAATCTCTGAAGTTTATTTGGAAAATGTGAAACAGCTAAATTTACTTACAAACCTAGTACATCTTCCAACTAAGACTGGGTGGTTATAGGAGGAAGCACGGAGAAGAGAGAAACTGAAAGGGGAGAGAGGGTGACACAGGGAGTAGGAGAAGAGGTATGAGTTTACTGGATGATCAATATTTAGAACTACTCTAAATGACTCACTATAACTCACCATCTTGTGCACCTCCTTCAACCTTCTTTAAAAAGCTGCTTTGATGACACTGTCAGTTATCCCTAGGCACAGGCAAACTGTAGAGGATCCAGAGGTCCAGAAAACCCTTTTCTACCTATGGAAAGATGAACAACAAAGCCTTTAAGAAAAATGAATCTACTTTGCATAAATAAATACACATTTGCATATATATGCATTCATTCAATCCCTCTACCAAAAACAATTTAAAGGATTTTCAAGACTTTAGAATATCACAAAATCACAAAGGAGAGAAAGACCTTGAAAGGCTGGGAAGTTCCAGCAGCAGATCTTCATGGCTGAACCATAAGGGACAGATGAGAGAGCGGTGGGGAATGGCATATTGTCTCAAGGCCAGTACCCTGAAGGAAGATGCTGGGGGATCAGGGTCCTCCTGAAGGATTTAAGCAGCTAGGTCACATGACTAAATGTCTATTTTAGGATGATCATCCCATCAAGGGGGTAGCCTATGTGTGGAGGGAATTGACCATGGATATATATGGTGGTCATTTTCAGAAGGTGTTGCAAGAGCCAGCAGTAGAGAACTAACTCATCCCCAGCTGGAGTGGCAACAGTGGAGCAAATTTGGAGATGGTGTCCAAACAGAGGTCAGTAGGGAGAGTACAGTTCATGGGAGGGTGGAGGCTGAGAGAGCAGGAGTCGTTCAGAATGCCTCCCACGATACCTGGGCAATCTACACCACTGGTTATCAAATGGGAAAAACATAGGGAGGTATATAGATTTGTCAGGAGAGAGACAATAACTTCCTTTTCAGGTTGGAAACTTTGGAATCCTATGTCTCTTAAGTAGCATACATTTGGAAAACAAATGTATATGGGTAGCAGCTGAAAACTTCTATAATGAATTAAGTCACCCAGAGAAAACCTATGAAGATTCAAGCCTGAAAGCAGAGTTGTATGAGATGCTATGCATTAGGGTCTGGAAGGAAAGAAGAGTCTATGAAAGATCCTAAAAAAAAAAATAAAAATTAAAAAAAAAAGTCAAGATTGCTAGTGAAGGAAAGAGAAAGAGATCCCAGACCCCAAATAAGAAAACATCTCATGAATGAAGTGGTGGGTCGGTTGCTGCAGAGAGGTTGAGTAAGATAAGAACCAGGAAAACATCCTTCTGATGTGACCGAAGTTCTTTAGTAAACACAAATTACTCTACAAAGAACAGAAATAAATGGGGGACGGCTGTTAGTGAGGACATAAAAGGGAGATAGCAAGAGCAATCTGTTCTTTCAAGGAAAACAGAGAATGCCTGCAAGAGAAAGACCAAGTGCTCTTTTCACACTTAGGAGAGACCAGCCGTTGTTTATTAGCTGATGGCAAAGGACTGACAGGACTGGCCAGATGCAAGATATAAGACAGGGAAAGATAGTACAATAATTAGTAGGTTTAGGTGGCAGAGGAGATGGGAAGTCCACAACACAGATGGAGGGCAGAGTTTTGCTTGAGAGGTGGGGTACTTCCTTCCTTGAGGCAGCGCAGAAAGTGTTAAATGAGGGTAGTGTCAATTTGTGGGCATCACATCATGGAGGGTGCCCCTGAGATGTTGGGAGAGGGTACCAGACACTTGGAAAGGATCATTTGGGATGACAGAGGAAGGTGATCATGGAAGAGGACTGCTGAGTACTGCAGACCCAACTGGTGTTGGGAGCCCCAACATGGTCGTAGCATCGGCCTGGGCTTGTGAATTCCTAAGGCAACACTTAGCTGCTTCCCTGTAAGGGCCAGGAAGGCAGAGATGAACTATTCCAGGTTGGGTGAAAATCCTTTCGTATGTGGGAACTCTGAACCTGGGACACCTGACACAGTCACTTAAACAAATGCAGTGGGTGCTCACTACCCATCTGTAGGGCATATATTTCTAAATACATGGAGACAACATTAGATGAATATACATAAACTAGACATAGACACGAATGTAGTGTTTAGAATGACTTTACTCTATACAAGTTCCCATAGCCACTCTGTATAAGGGGGTGGGGGTAGAGAGAGAGAGAGAGAGAGAGAGAGAGAGATTAGGTTCCAAAAGCAAACCACTAAATAACTTTAACAGAGGGTCCTACTTTTATATTTCATTGCACTTGTTAAAGTTAACAGATCACTTTAGGGATGGGTTAGATAGATAGCTAAGGAGGTGGCCAACTGTTGTCTCAATTATCCTGAGGGACAGGGGTCTGGAAAACTGATGACTCATACTTGGTTTAGGAAATCAGTGAGCTCAGGAGCCTGGCTGTAAAGTCTCAGGGCAGTGATGTGTCTCTGTGTGTGTGCGTGCACATGCATGTAAAACAGCCAACAAGTAAGTTTCTCTGAGACATATCCCTTTCATCGGCTTAAGAGATTCTGCAGGAATCAATTAAGCCCTGCATGTTTTCCACCAGAGATGAAAATCTGGCAAGTAATACCTTCTAGGCTTCTTTAAGGGAAAAAAAAAAAAAAAAATCCAGACCTAGGATTCTATTTGTTGGTTTTCATTCACATCAGACTTTTCTTTTGAGGTAAGCATGCTGGGTGTTGGGCATTATGAGAAAAAAAAGAAAAAAAGAAAAAGTTTTTTGTTGCCAACATGGCCCTACCAAGCCTGAAGAAAGTGCTAGAATGAAGGAGCTTGCGGTCATGAATATCCCCAAGAATGCAGGGTCAACTCAATGGTCAGTAGTGGTTGTTTTTTCTTTTCTTGAGAAAAATTTCATATTATGATCCTGATAATATGGCACTTGACTAGATTTCTTGAAGTTATACTACAGGTTTACAGGTGTTCTGCTTATTTATGAGTTACATACCTTCTCATTCGACTTTCTTGTTAGGTGCCTTGAAATCTGACAGTAAATCTCACTCCCTGGCATTTGAATTTGGGAGATAGAAAAACGCTTTGTGGTGTCTCAGACGCACAGTCATAAAATTAAGAGCATGAAGGAAACTTTGAGATCTCCTGGACTAATGGTTCTCCATCACAGTGACAAGACTCACTGTTGAGTCATGACTAAAAGAGCAAAAAAGATAAACATAGTTAAATATAAATACATTTTAAATGGTGCAAAAGAAACCATAAACAAAGCTAAAATACAAACTATAAACTGAGAAAAATATTTTCAACACATATGGCAGATAAAGGATTTATGTCTATAATATACAAAGAACTCTTACAAACAACCCAAAAGTGAGCAAAGAATATGAATAAGCTCTTTCCAAATAGCAAATCCAAAGGCCAATAAACATAGGAAAAGATGCTCAAATTCATTGCAGGTCAGAAAAGTGGAAATTAGAGTAACAATAAAATATCACTTCTCGTCTACCAGCTAACAAATATGAAAAAGAGTGGGAACCCATTCTATTGGCTGGAATGAAATGAGCAATACGTTTGCTGGTGGATAGGAGAGCAATCAATCTGGAAATGCCTAGTTAGTGTAAAAGTACATGAAACCTTTCACCCAGTAATACCAACCTTGGGAATCTATTTCATAGAAACTAAAGAAGATATTAAAAACTATCAGTACATAGATGTTAATTGCAGGATTAGGGGTCATGCCAAAAGAACTATAAAGTGAATGACCAAAAACAAGAGAATCAATAAATAACTTGGGGTACGTCAATACCATAGGACATATTCAAGATGTTAAACAGAATGAGCGAAATCAATATCTATTGATTTAGTAGCATTTCGTGCATTAAGTGGGAAAAAAGTGAGAAGTCAGGAAATGGGCATCGTACAATCCCATTTTGAAAAGTAAAGACTAAGCCATTATTTATACATATATGTACAATGCATGCACTTCTATGTATGATTACACGGACGTAGGAATAGATTTATAAGTATATATATAAGATTGATAACACTGATCATACTCAGGTGAAGTAAGGAGAAGCTAAGAAGAAAAAAAAAACCCACAAATAATATTAATAAAAAAACCCCACAAATACTGCTCTCTTGGTATGACTTTATGTAAAACTACTTATAGGTGAGGGATATATATGTAGTGATGCATGAAAGGATGGTCACTAAATGTTGATGGCAGGTGAGATTTCAGGGCATCTTAACTTACCTGCATTTTTTCACATTTTTAAACATTTTATTTTTGTAATTATCATAGGAAGAATGCATAGTCCTAGACCCCACACCTAGGACAATGAGGCAATCTCTAAAAGTGAGGCCTGGTTATTTGCACTCCGCGATGGATGCTTCCGTACCTTAAAACAGTTTTGTGGCCAGTGATCCAACCCGAATCTCAACTGCTGCAGAGCACCCCTCAATGGCATTCCTCACAGATGCTTGAATGCTTTCAGAGGTGAGACACTCACTACCTACCAGGGTAGCCCTTTTCCTTTTGGATCAGGTCCTATTGATAGATTTTTTTCTTTCCTGACAATGAGCTGGAATCTGTTTTGTATAGCCCACTGAAGTGATACTCCAGTGTTCAGGTATTCAGACAGCTATCACAGTGAGCCCACGTTGTCTTCCTCCTGTAATAACCTTATCTAGAACATAGAGGTTTGAGGACTTTGAAGAAAATCAAGGTGGTGTGAAGAGTAGGGAGAGTGACCAACATTTTTTATTATCTCAGCTGAGACAATACCTACGAAGTGGGACTGACCCAGACCAACGGAGATGTCTCGGCACCCTATGACAAGTTGGGTTTGTTCTGTAAGGATATACAGGCATGTGTCTGCGGATGAGTCTAAACGTATTTCCTGCTTCTAGAAGCTGCATGTGGGTGTCTACAAAAAGCCGTCACACTGAAGAGCACAACAATCCAAAAGGAAAAATTAGCCAGCGGCAATCTTTGAACATTAAATAAACTTAGTTGCAATTTGCCCTTGTTGGTGGCTCTTAAAGTGGTTATTAGTTGCTAGGATACCACCACTTTAAAGTATTTCCATTATTGTCATCTTTTTTTCTTTTTTTATGTTTGTGTGTGTAACTTTTTATTTGAAGGTCAAGAACTATTTTTCTATCTTCTTCCTAATGACATATGAGAATTAGCTACAACCTCAGGCTCCTGTAACCTAGACTCCACTGTCAGTGACGAAAGTCCGGGGTAGGGAACTCTGGGAATTTGAGGACTTGACATTTTATGAGTATGTTGGTGGCTCCTTTGTGAGACCAAGGAGCCACAAAGTAAGGGTTATTTGTGAAAAGTCTCCACCAAAGTATGGGCCTTTGCAGGATAGTAGAGAGTAGAGACTCACACATATACCAAATATTTAATCTATTATTTACCAATCAGGGTGCAAATGTCTTTGAACTTTATCTCACTTATTTTCTCAGGGGTCAGGCTATACTCCATTATATAGATAGAGCCACGTGATGGGTGGAAATAAGGTTAGAAAAGATGTTTAGACCTCATGGGGACATTGACATCACTGCTTGATTATTTCCATTCTAAAACTTGGTCAGAGTCTGAAAAACAGCCAGTCACCAGCAACAACCAAGGGTTTTGTTTACACTTGCAAGGAGCTTCTGAGCAGAGCAGTGCCACTTCTTGCATTCTCTGGCTGTCCGTTTTATGGTATAAATTAATGACCTTCTTGGTTTGGCCGAGATCAGTGAATTCCTCTTCACAGAGTCACTTTTCTGTAGCAGGACAGTCATCTTCAACACATCTTCAGTCCTAGGCTGGCCAAAAATAAAGAACATGAAAGCTCAGAGGCTTAGAGAAGAATCTCGTTCAGAACCTCGGCCCCACTACTTATAAACATGACAAGTGTGAAACTAGTATCACCCTTATAGACATGCTCCTTTGAGAGTAATTAATGCCAGGGGATGAATGTGCCACGTGGGGTTCAGGCTTGCCAGGTTCTCTCTTTCCTTTCCATGTCTCTGGAGTCTCTTTAGCTTGGGTTTATTGTGACCACCCATCTTGCATTCCATGGAATAGTCCTCAAAGTCAGTAATTGGACAGTCATGTTTCCATGCTGGCCCTTTCATTTCAGCTTCACCCACTCACATCATATGCTTCCAACACCAGCCTCACCCTGAAGTCAGCATCCAGCCTTGGAACTCCAGTATCCATCTCCTACCACCATGGCATTCCCAACTGAAATATCCTATGAGAATTTTATAGCAGATATGAGCGGTATTTCTGTGTTGTGCAAACAGCCATCATGTCTACTGGTTTTTCATGGCCACCCCCAGGCATCTTTTCCCCATTCATATGGTAGACCTTGATGGGATCTGAGTATCTTTTTTTTTTTTTTTTTAATCCCTCAGTCCTCCCTCTCACTCACCATGCCCCATTGATCACCTTTTTAAGTTTACTTACAACTTTTGAAAGATAATTCGCCTCCTTTTGTGACCGGGGAACCTAAACACTGAGTCATTTCAGCTCAGATGTTTGACACAATTTATTATAGGAAATTAGATTGTGAGAGAAGAAGTGAACTGAATTCTCTGGATGTTTGGAATTACTTTAAAACGGACATGAGTTTGGAGGTTCCCGGGTGGTACAGTCGATTGAGCATCTGACTCTTGGTTTTGGCTCAGGTCCTGATCTCAGGGTCATGGGATCGAGTCCTGCATAGGGCTCTAAGCTCAGCCTGGAGTGTGCTTGAGATTCTCTCTCTCCCTCTGCCCCTCCCACTTGTGCTCACTCTCTCTCTAATAAATAAATCTTAAAAAAAAAAAGACATTAGTTTGGAATGCTACAATATGTATTTCAAAAGGTAGATCTACTTCTAACCTGGCTTCTTGATATCTAATGTGCTCTCAGTGGGTCAGGAAATACGTGCTAATTTCAACATAGCAAATCAATAGAATAATCAATAGTGCTTTCTAAATCAAGATAAAGATGATTTTTAAAAAGTAAAGTATCTGTGTAAATATTTGCACCATTAGTCTTTTCTGTTGCCTAAAAATCCAGAATGGTTTCTGCTTCATAAGTTCTTTAGTCACTATAATAAATATTTTTACCTGTTTAGCTGGAAACCAAATGAACTGGACTACACATAAGCAGTTATGACCCTGGGATGTTCAGCAACATGGTTAGTGTGTCTGACGTGTTTAGTATGTCTGGTATCTGGTATAGACAAGGAATCTTTCATAAAGACTCTGCATCCCGGAAATCTCTGTTTTAATTTTTTAGAGGTATTTATCTCTAACTCTCCATTTATCTATTGCGTTTAGCAATACCTGGCCAAATTTTCAGTTACCCAAGTAAGGAGGATCCTAGGGTTTTGCCAAAAAGCAGACGAAAACAGCTATTCATCTGATGAAATCTAGTGAAAATCATTCATTTTCTTACTCATTCAAGATAAATTTATTGAGCAGTTACTATGTTTCAGAACGTTAGGTGCCTGTGAACCATACTAATGCCATTGTGGGCAAATCTGCCATGATGACGGCTCTGTGACCTGCAGCCTTCTTGAGAGCAGTCCCCTTACCCCTTTCTTAACTTACCTGCCAAGTCCCACCCCAAGTCCACCCTCAAGGCATAATGTCCTTGATTTGCTCTGGAGATAGGACTATGACACATACCTATTCTCAAACGTCTCTGCCTGAGTGGCCCATCAGCATGTGATGCCAGCCTCTAAGTAGGTCTTAAGGGAGGTGGGGTTGTGGAGATCTACTCCTCCTGAGGCAACTCAAGACAGGCTTCTGTTACAAGTCCCCTTAGTAAACCATTTCTCGTCACGTTGCACTTGGACTTGGCAGCCTTTTTCTTCAGTCTTACAGATCCTCCAGTTTTTGGAGGTCTTTTATGTATACTTTTCTTTCACAGAAGAGTGCTCAATACACAAAAATGCAAGACATGGTCCTTGCCCAGAAAAAGCTCACCATCAGGGCAGGCGGGGTGACTCAGTGGTTTAGCTCCGCCTTCAGCCCAGGGCCTGATCCTGGAGACCCTGGATTGTGTCCCACTTCAGGCTCCCTGCAAGGAGCCTGCTTCTCCCTCTGCCTGTGTCTCTGCCTCTCTCTCTCTCTATCTGTGTGTGTCTCTATGAATAAATAAATAAAATATTTTTTAAATAAATTAATTAATTAATTAAAAAGCTCACCATCAAAGTTGGTTGTTAGATGCTCAAATTTTCTCTTACAAACCAAAACAGGGAAAGACTCTCTTCTTCAAATTGTTCTCTGCCTCTTTCTTAAGAGGAAGCCCTGGCTTCAAACCCTATTCACAAAAGGTCATTGTGAGAGAATTACAGCTTTATGGATTTAATAGGTCAAGGCCAAGAGGGAAGCAGAGGCCTTAAAAGATGTTCATCTGCTCTGTGAATCCATGGCTTCTCAGCCCTCGTGTGCTGTATTCTTTTTATTTTAGGCGTTTATTTTAATTCCAATTAGTTAACATAGAGTGTTACATTAGTTTCAGGTTTATAACACAGTGATTCAACTATTTCATACATCACTCATGTTCTCCACTTTCTACGTGGGTATTTCGAACCTTCTTTACTCTGCTAGAACTCCTTTAACAAGTTGCCCAAACTAAAATCCACCAAGATCTGCTCCAAGCTCCATTTCTTCCTTTCTATATTACATGGGATATCCTTTGTCCCAGCCAAGGCCACTTACTCTATCTGCATGCGATATCAATAACTTCTACCTTGTGCTGTACAATCAACTATCCTTGAATGGATTGTTTCTACTAACACGAAATATGCTTGGAATTTCCCCATACTAATTAGTTCATTGGTTAGCTCTCTGTTGTCTATAATAACAGGGTTACATGTCTTCACCTTACTCACTCCTCAATTTATTCTCATTTGTCATTAGTCCCAAAAGTGGTGAAAAAGCTCTTGCCAAGGACATCTATGACATTCGTGTTCCTGATGTTGAGGAACATAAAATTGTTTCAATTTGTTTATTTAAAAAAAAATATTTTTTAAAGCAATTCCCGTGTCTACTTCAAATGTCAAGTTGTACTACTCAAGTTGTACACCGACTCCTTCAGAATTTATAAGGCATGAATTTTTTTTTAAGATCTTATTTATTTATCCGTGAGAGACACAGAGAGGCAGAGACATAAGCAGAGAGAGAAGCAGGCTCCATGCAGGGAGCACAATGTGGGACTCCATCCCAGGTCTCCAGGATCATGCCTTGGGCCAAAGGCAGGCGCCCAACCCCTGAGCCACCCAGGCGTCCCTATTAGGCATGAATTTGATACCTTCTAGTTCTCACTATGACTTCTGAACAGTATGCCATCATTCTGATCCCTGATACTTTGGCTGTGGCCTATCTTTTCCCATATTTTTCTTTCTTTCCTTCATTCTGGAAGCTCTAAGATCTCCTTTTAATCCCTGGTGTTTTGCATTTTCCCATAAGATTTTAGTGCGGTTCTGCTTTCATTCATTTTGTTTGGGTACTTTCTGGTTCTTTAAACTTAGAAACTCGTGTTTGGTTATAGGGAATTTTCCTTGTATTATTTCTTTGCCAGTTTTCTTCTCTATTGTTTCTATATGTAATCTGTATAGAACTCTTGTTATTCAGGTAATATAGCTATAGCCTCTGTATTAGCGTTCTACACAGAAACAGAACAAAAGGATGTGCCTATGTACCTGTATACATATGTACATACACACACACACACACAAGCATACATATATATATATACTATATGTATACCTATGTATATGCTTTATAACTATATAACTATACATGTGTGTGTGTGTTTCATAGATAGATAGATAGATAAAGATAGAGATAGAGTTTTAGAGACTGTGGAAGCTGAGAAGTCTCAAGACCTGCAGTTGGCAAGCTGGAGATCCAGGAGAGCTGATGGTGGGCTGCAGTCTGAGTCCAAAGGCCTAAGAACCGGGAAAGCAGATGGAAATTCTACTCTGAAAGCCTGAAGGCTCCAGACTCAAAAGGAGCCAGTGCCTCCATTGGAATCTAAATGCAGGAAAATACCAATGTCCCAGCTCAAGGTAGTCATGCAGGGGGAGTTCCGCCTTACTCAGCCTTTTTGTTCCATTCAAGTCTTTAATTGGCTGGGAGGGCAACCAGGCTTTACTCATTCTACAGATTCAAATGTTAATTTCATCCAGAAACACCCTCACAGACACACCCAGAATAATGTTTGACCAAATGTCTTGGTATCCTGTGGCCCAGTCAAGTTGACACATAAAGTTAACCATCACAACCTATTTTTTTTTTTTCCTTTTCTCCCCTACTATTCATCTTTATCTCTTTACTTTCTTAAAGATTTTCTCAATTTTATCTTTTATCTATTATCTCAATCTTTATCTTTTCCCCATTTTATCTTTTTTTCTATCTTCCTTTAAATTTTTTAATGCTTGTTATCATCATATTTTTAAATCTCAAGGGCTCTTTCTTCTTTTCAGAATCTTTTTCTCCTTCATTTTAAAAACAAATATCCATTTGCTTCATGGATTTTAATTATCTGTGATATTAGCTTGTTGTTTATATTTTTTTAAGTTTCCTTTGTAATTCATCAACATGTTCTACTCATCTTGCCTCTTAATATCCTATAAAGCTCTGTGTAATTTCTATCTGTCTCCACGGCCAACACCCTGTCCAAGTTGTCACTTCTCTCACCTGGACCCTGTAACTGCTCACTGTCAGTCACTGGCTCATTCCACTGACCCTTCACACTGCAGGGAGAGTGATCTTTCACAGTGTAAATATGGTCATCTTATCCTCCTGCTTCAAATCTGTGGATAGTTTCCCCTGTAAAGCCTTATAATGCTTCTCCAGCACCTTCTCCTATCACCATCTACTCCTAGTCTGACCTGTAGCCATATATTATTATATTCAGTTTCTTAGGTTTGTCATTCCCTCTCTTCCATTTAAGGATTTTTTTTAACATATCACCCCTTTGTCTGGAAGTTCTCTCCAGATACAGATACATATATATCTGTATCCCCTATGTACTTTGCCAAATAAACTTTACAGGTCTTTTATTCTTTCTTTAAAAGATTATATTTATTTATTTGAGACATAGAGAGAGAACACAAGCTGGGGATGAGGAAAAAGAACAGAGGGAGAGAGAGAGACAGGCTCCTCACTGAGCAGGGAGTCCAACACAGGGCTTGATCCCAGGACACTGAGATCATGACCTGAGCTGAAGGAAGACACTTAACTGACTGAGCTACCCAGGCATCCCCTTTACTAGTCTTTTAGATTTCAACTTATTTGTCCTTTCATAGAAATATTCCTTAATGCTCCATTCCAGATGAGGTTGTTTTTTTATACATACTTATGGGATCATGTTCTTTCTCTGAGACACTTATTTCAGTATATTATACAGTATTCATTAATGTGCTTAATTTTCCCCCAGGAGATACAAGCCTCTTGAAGACAGGGGTCATGTCTGTTTTAGTTGGCCATTATATATCCGCACTCAATAAATGAATGAATGGGTCTCTCATAGACTCTCTTACTTACTCAACCTATATTGTAGTCTTGTTTTTTAGTAATAGAAACCCAATTTTATTTGGTAGGCAATATGCCTAAATAAACTACAACTTCCCAGAGTTTACTGCAGCTAAAGGACCCACGTATCACAGGTTTGGCCAATAAGACAAGCTAAAATCTGATAAAGGTCCTGGGAAAGTTCTCTCATTCTTAAAAAAAGGCTACTCATTTTTTTAAAGTTTTTTTTTTAAAGATTTTATTTGTTTATTCATGAAAGACACAGAGAGAGAAAGGCAGAGACGTAGGCAGAGGGAAAAGCAGGCTCCAGGCAGGGAGCCTGATGTGGGACTCGATCCTGAGACCGTGGATCACGCCCTGAGCCAAGGGCAGGTGCTCAACTGCTGAGCCATCCAGGAGTCCCTTAAGTTTTCTTTTTAATTCCAACTTAGTTAACATACAGTGTAATATTGTTTTCAGATTTACAATATAGTCATTTCACACTTGTATACAATACCAGGCTCTCCTCACAAGTGCCCTCCTTACTCCCCATCACTTATTTCTCTTATCCCTCCTACAAACTCTCCCCTGGTAGCCATCAGTTTATTCTCTATAGTTAAGAGCCTGTTTCTTGGTTTTCCTCTTTTTTTTTTTTTTTTTTCTCCCTCTGTCCTTTTTTTTTTCCTTTAAATTCCCGCATATAAGTGAAGTCATATGGCTTTTGTCTTTCTCTGGGTGACTTATTTATCTTAGATTAATACTCTTTAGCTCTATCCATTTTGCTGCAAGTGTCAAGATTCATTCTTTTTGATTGCTGAGTAATATTCCATTGTGTATATATACCACATCTTCTTTATTCATTCATCAGTTGATGGAAATTCCTTTTTCATTTTATTTATTTCTTCTGGAGTGCAGACATGAAGCTGGACACGGGGCAGTTATCATGCAAACACAAGGCAAAAGGCATATGGATGATAACTGCATGGTGAGGATGAAGTAGTAGAATGACAGAAGGGTCTAGGAACCCTGATGACACCACAGAGCCACTGCAACAGCCCTGGGAGGCCAACCCCTAGACTTTTTATTATGTAAGAAAAATAGCACCCATTTGGTCAAGCCACTCTCATTAAGTTTCTTTTTTTTTAAGATTTTATATATTTTTTAAGACTTTATATAATTTATATAATTAATTAATATTAAATATTATGAATATTTATATATTCATGAGAGACATTCAGAGAGAGGCAGAGACATAGGCAGAGGGAGAAGCAGGCTCTGTGTGGGAAGCCCAATGTGGGACTCAATCCCAGGACCCCAGGATCACACCCTGAGCCAAAGGCAGATGCTCAACCACTAGTCACCCAGACATCCCTCTCATTAAGTTTCTGTGCCATCAAGCTGAACCCAATCTATCTGAGAAAATGTCCCAGCTTACTCTATGTCCTACTCATATTTAAGTAATTTGTGAAGCTTCTTAAACAGACTTAACATTATAATTCTTTGAAAATATATTAGAATGAGGGCTTGAATTGTGTGAGAGTTGGCCAAAGACAAAGGGTGACTTTTGGTGAAAGTGGGTGGTTCAGCAAGCAGTCAACTTTGGCCTCATGTCAGGTAGCCTTTGCTGCTGACTAAGATGTCTTGTGGTTTGGAACAACCTTGACTGGCATTTGAGTTCTCATTCCTGCAAGACGGACCTTAGCATGCCAGCAAAACCTTTGCATAGATGATCACCTATACTCCTTCTCTTAAGGAATATTTGTTGGGCACTAATTATGTGATTGAAACTCTGCTAGAGCCACAGTTGTCGTTGTGAGGATCATATCTCTGTGTTGCAGATTCTCGGTAGATGTCTTTGATCATCAATGTTAAAATGTTAAAATCAGTTTAACAGTGTCCTGGCAGGGCAGCTAATAGTATTAGCTGTTATTTAAATGAAATCTGTTTATTTTCTACTGATCATCTCCATCAAAGAATAGGGTACCTAAAAGTAGTTCTTCCTATTAGTCAGAGTAGAATAACTGGGATAGTAAGTTCATAACCTCAAATCTCAATATTTAACTCAAAAATTTCAGCATTTACTCTCATTGTAGTCCAGTCGTATGCCCAAAGAATGGCTTTCCACACGGTCATTCAGAGGCCCTAGTGGCATTCCATCCCATGCTTCCATGATCCTAGGGCACTCAGGATCTTCATCTGGATCATCTGTACCTAACAGATAAATAATGAGGGACACAAGCATGTGGAAGATCATATGGAACATCCTATGACTAGAATTAGACTTGTTGTACATCACTTTGCCTGTACTCCACTGACCAAAATGCACTCACTTTGTCCCACATAGAAGCAAAATGAGCTGAGGAGTGAAGTCCATCTGTGAAATCAGAAGAAAATGCAAACAGTTTGGGAAACATGTAGCATTGTTTTTGCTATGATATTAAAACACACCAGGAAATATTTGTCTCTAAGTCTTTGCTTATATTATTTTCTTAGTATAGGATGCTCTTAACCCTGATTTTCACTAACCAAATTTATCTATTTTCCAGGAACAACTAAATGGCCACTTTCTTCACAAAATCTTACTAATATGCTTATGCCACCAACTACAGAGAAACCAAAACTCCTGTCTGTCTTGAAGGTGTATGCAGTGAGATTGAGGGAAAAAAAAAACAGATCATCACAGAACAGCTTAATTATTCAAGGTAATAGTTGCTTATGAATGCAAATGGATGGACGGATAATAAGTTTAGGTACTAACTTGGGGAGAGCATCTCCATCATATACTTTGTTGGTTTTAGATGATGTATATTCAGATATTTATTTATTGAATGTTTTCATTTTCTGGATGGTAGATCTTAAGTCAGAAGGACTCTGTGAGGACAGAAATCAGCTTTCTTTGCTCAGCAATGTATGCTGAAGCCTGGCATAGAGGACCGCTCAGCATAGATTTGTTGAGGAAAGGAATGAATGATTTAACTAACTAATGGAAGAGATGTTCAAAAAAGGAAGAGGCAATGGAGACAAAAGAATAATGAGAGACTAGGGCTTCAGTATAAAACATATTATGCTTTTGGTGGAAGAGAATGACGGTGTGTATATGTTTTGATCCCACCTACTAAGTCAGTAGTTAAGCAAAGCTATCTGCCAAAAAGAAGTCATGTTTCAATGAATAAGTGAATGAATGAATTCCCACTGGAAAACACATGTGAATGGCTAATACAGTATGTTCAAATGTAAGCACAATGTTTTGAATAGTTATTTCCAATTGTTTGGAGAGATGGTATATGTGAGAAATACTGTGAGCTTACAAAGATAAATAGGGCATGGGGCCTTGCTCACTCTTATCCTCTTTTACTCCTTTTCTCTCTTACTCTCTCCCTCTCTCTCTCCTTTTCCCAGTTTCCTTAGGGAAGACCTGGCTATTCTGCTCATTATTCATAATCAAATTATCAGCATCCCTCTCTTACAAGTATTCATGAAACTTCTGTACATTTTAACTCACTTCAATGTGTGTTTTGAGGCAATATTTTACACAGTATTATATGAAGGCATGACGATGAGTAAATGAGCTTTCTCTTTCTCCCCATCTTATTTGTTCAGTCACAGGCATTTAGTTCTCCGTTATAAATATAAATGGTGCCAGGCTCTGGAGACACAAAAATAAATAGCGTAGGTAGTGCTCTTAAGGAAATCAAAGTCCTGGCTTAGGGGGAGGTAGTTGTATCAGTTAGCTAAAGGCTGAGTGAGATAAGCTCAAGGACAGAGCCCAGAAAAAGGTGTCACAGATATAGAGGCACAGAAGGAGACAATACCCAGCAGGGGTGGGGAAAACAATAGAGAAAATCTCCCTGGAGGAAATGATCACTGATCTAAGGTCATGGTTAGGTGGATGAGTGGGTTCTAGACCTATCTACAGGGCTCCACCATTTACTGATTGTGTCATCTCAGGCAAATTAATTAACTTTTCTGTACTAAATTTCCTTTAGTAAAATTTGGATAATAAAACTTTTTAACTCAAAAATTAAGAAGGCTAAATGAGATGTATATAGAACAGTGATTTGTACCCAGTAAGCATTCATTACATGTTTCTTCTTCTTCTTCTTCTTCTTCTTATTATTATTATTATTAATAATAATTATTGGAGAAAGCCTGAGGAAACAGTAGAAAATGCCATTCCAGCTTGATGGAATACCCTGTGGGAACCAGGGAAATATGAGAGTGCTCTAAAGGAGCTGGAAAGTTTAGAGTGTGGGATGAGGTTGGAAGAATGGCAAACTAGGACAAGGTTGCATCAGAAGGGGCCCCAGGAGCCAAAGGAATCCCAGCATCATTCTGCAGGAGACTGTTTTAGTAAGGGGATTGTGTGACTAGATTTCCATTTTGAAAGGTCACTTTGATGGTAAAGGATGGACAGAAGGGTGAAAGCAAAGACAGGGAGAACAATTGGGAAATTGTTGCAAACACAACCACCTGGTAAGGAGGTATGACTGCTAGCAAAGAAGGGTGATTCGGAGTTGTCACAGAAATAGAATCAGGAGTCTTGAGATCCATCGGCTGTGGGAACGAAAGGCTCTAGGCTTAGGTTATAAGGTAATAGGATGAAGGTCATTCCTGACTGATGATTATGACATTAATAAAAGTCAGGAACATAGCTGGGCTTTTCCTTGTGTGGGCTTTCATTTTGCTTGTTTTGGTTATTTAGGTTGATAGGCAATGAGGTCAGTTTTGGTTACTTTGAGTTTTTAGTATCTTGTGTAACATCTATTTAGAGATACCAAGTAGGAAAGTGAACCTGTAAGTCTAGAAAGAAGAGAGACAGAGAGACACCTGGAACTAATAGAACATTGTGTGCCAAATATGCTTCAGTAAAACAGACACACACACACACACACACACACACACACACAAAGTTACTACCTGAAGAAAGAAAAAAAAGAAAAAGGGAGGGAGGGAGAGAGAGAGAGAGAGAGAGAGAGAGAGAGAGAGAGAGAGAGAAATACAATACAGAGAAAGAGAAATGTCTAAGTTGAAAATGAAGTTTGGGGAGACACCATGTGTAGGTAAGAGTAGGAGTCATACGTGAGCATGAAGGGGTTACTCCCGGGAGGATTGTGAACCAAAGATGATATTTGAGGCCATCCATTTTCAAACAGTTTGTCTAAGTGTGGCCCTTAGGTCTCTAGCATCACAATCAACTGGAGTGCTTGTTTAAAAAGCATGGTCCTGGGCAAACCTCCAAAGTTGTGTGGGTGTATTTATTCTTTCCAAATATACATCTGATTGTATATATAATGCTTACATCCATTTATATCCAGTAAGAGACCGAGGAAGATAGCAGGAATCTGCATGTTTTACAAGCACCCAGGTGATTCTGAAGTGCATCAATGATTGAGGCCCCTTAAGAAGGGGATTCAGATCCACAGAGGGGACTTGGAAAGGATGGTTAGAAGGATGAGGGAGTCACTGTGAGACCATATGTAACAGAAGTCACAGAATAAGACCTCCGGGAATGGCTGCAAGGGTGATGTGCCACAAGGATGGCAACCCAGGCTAGATGAAAACCTTTCCTTGGACTCAGGAAGAGGACAATTCACAGAGATGTTGGCCATGCCCAGTCAACTGAGTAGAGGGGCGGGGGCCAGGGAGCAGGGAACGCATTTCATACTCTGCCCATTTCAAAAAGCACAGCTTTTAAAGGGGAGGGGGAGATAGGGTAAGAGCAAGAACAGTTCCAGAGAATGGGAGCGTTGACACCACTGATTTCTACTATTGTTTTTCAAAGGAAAGAGGTGAAGAATGAATGGTTTAAGCATTGTTCCCAAGAAGCTTTCAGCTTTAGAGTGAAGAGCACACAGTTGGAGGATTAGGTTGCATCACCCCTTTCAAAAGGACAAGAAAGAAGGCGGGGAGGATTAAATGTCTACAAGATGGCAGGGAGAGGGGATAGGGCAAGAAAAGGAGCAATCTCCTCTAGTCTTCTGAAACCTTTGTGGAAAAAGTTGAGTGTCAGAGACTCAAAGGAGACAAGAAAGTGAAGATGTGCAGCAATGATATCTAATTATTGCTATTTAAAGAACATTCCTTATTGCTCCCAGACCGGAGCTAGGAGGCCCAGGAGTGTCTGTGGAGGGAGAGGAACGGGCTGCATTTGGCTGGTTCCCACAGTTGGATGTTTTACGGAGAAGGTTCCATTTTTCTCGGTTGCTGTTCGCGGCCCAGATTGAAAGGGGAAATGAAGAAGTGCTATCCTGAGAGGGTCTTTCGGAGGTAGCCACTAGAATGCCATGTCTCTAGCTAACTTTTCCCTTCATCTCTGGGCCCTGAAGTGGTTAACAGAGCTTCCCAAAGTGCCTTGCTTCTAACTTGGGAATAGTTTTTGCTCTAGGAGACTCTGACGCAAGGCTAAGTTCATGGAACATGTTGATTTTCATACCACTTCAAATGGAGCCTAAATCAGCTGTCAGATATTTACAGGCAATTTTCCTCATTACACAGAACTCTCTGTGATTATTATACTTGGGCAATGCTTGCATTTATTTGCACATAAGCATGTCAAGGTAGGGGAGAAGGCTCCCTGAGCTGTGCCAGGAATATGTCAAGGCACTCCAGTATTACTCAAGATTGGATGGGATGAAATGCTGGGCTCTTCCCCAGAGCTTGTCATCACCCTTGCTCAGGTACCTCGGGTTACCATTTCCCCCCTATAGACTTCCCTTTACATACCCCATCCGGAAAAAGCAGAATTTGGCTGTGCTATTTAATAACCTCCATGAGGTCTCAACTTTTACCAATGGTGCATTTTTCAAGGGACTCTGGAAATTTCTGTGTTCAGGTGATAGGAATGCAAAGTGAAATGAACCGAAAAAGACACCTCCCAATCCAAACACAGATGACCAGGGACACCAGACATATGACTAACACCCACGGTAAGAATGGGCCCTTAAAAGGTTTATGCGAGTCCATCTTGAGGTCTTGGCAAATGAGTTCAGTGAAAACAAAAGATGAACATGTTTGCAACAGTTCATCTTTTATTTTGTGAATTGTGAAACAGGCTAGCCAAAGAGAGGCTATGTTTACTAACCCATTCTGATGTGAATTCATGCCTTTCAATAGCAAAATTAACACATTGGACGGTGATTTGAGCACAGAATGCAAGACAACATGACGTCGTGGGAAAAGTTTTCCAGCTTCATGGCCAGACAGATGAGGGTTAAAATCTTAGCTCTGCTACTCACCGGCTATGTGGCCTTGAACAAGATTCTTAACCTTTGAATCTCAGCCTTTTTAATCTACTGGAGACTGACATATTCAACTCATGGATAATTTTATTTTTAAGATTTTTTATTTATTTATTTATTTATTTTATTTTAGAGAGAGGGGGTAGGGAGGGAACAGAAGGGGGAGGAGGAGGGAGATAGAATCTTGAGCAGACTCCACACTGAGCATGAGATCATGATCTGAGCTGAAACCAAGAGTCTGACCCTTAACCAACCGTGCCACCCCGGCACCCCTCAACTCAGACCATTTTAAAGACAATGAGAAAATATGAGTATCATGAGTAAAAATGCACATATTGTAACTGGTCAAATACAGTCAACCCAATAAGAGACGAGAGTGACAGTCACAGATTATGAAGGATAAGACTGCTAGCTCTGGCCTCACATTGCCTGTCCCCAGAGGCCAGTGTGGCCAGCTTTCCAATCTTTACAAAAGGGCAAGCAACAGTGTTCTTGTGAGGATTCAGCGAGATTATGCTTATAAAGAACTTGCTACAGTGTCTCACACATGGTTGTTTCCAATAACTGGCAGCTGTTATTATCAGGGGATACCACCCTTCCCATGCAGTTATCAGCATCTCGGTCCATCTCACTAGACCCTGGCATGCTGAGGACTTTCATCTCTTTGTTCTAGCCTATCACAGTGCCTCCCATACAGGGATTTAATGGGTCCCTAATAAAGTCTTATTGAATATTAAATGAATAAATATATAAAGTGCTTGTCACTTAGGAGATAGTAACATAAGTGCTTTTTCCTTTCTGACATCAGCTTCTCTTTCACTGATTTGAATGGCAGAAAATACCATCTCAGCTTGTCATATTTTTGGAGAAAGGAAAATGAACCACTTCCATGAACAGTGAAAGGGTTTAGTGAAAGAGAATTTAAAACCAACAATCTGGTCGATTCTGAGGGTATAAATTAAGCTAGTTAAGCAGTCTTAACCCAGGATATTGGCAAGATAACTATCAGACTCTGGCAGTGTCATTTCTTCCTTCTTCTCTAAGGTTAGGGCATAAGATTTTAACCCAAGACATCAGAGGTTTAAAAAAGAACCCATGATAACAATAAAATAATTCTAAATAGTTCAGTGTGGATTGGAAACCAAGAACAGGGCAATGACTGTCAGCCACATCTAGGTCCTATATTGCTAACAGATGGTGAACATTTCCATGGACTTGGGACTAGTTTAGATCAGAGTGAGACTCTCTCCCTCCCCCCTCAAGAGGCTCTAATTAGTAGATAGGACATTAGAGCATGTTAAAATTCCAGGCTGACATCTTATTTGTTAGTTTTAGATTGAACCCGTGCCTTGGGGTGACTGAATTTGCTTGTTGAAACACACACATGCTCACGCACACACTAAAAGAGTAACTCTAACTTTCTGTTCTATGGGGATCAAAATAAAGATTTTCAAAGTCCTCTAGAAAAGGGCTCCAAAGATTTGTTGGATATCAAATAGCTCCTTCAAGACAACATTTTGATGAGTTAAGTGTAAATGAATCAGAAACATATGGATTAAGTTTCCCTTGAAATACACAGGGGCTTAAAAATCAAAGAGGAAACAGTGCCTGGCCCAGGGTGTTGCAGGTTGTGCCAAACCCAACACATATGAGCTGCAGTTCAAGATATTTGAGGGATCCAAGGACGGGGCTGGCCTGACCCACGCCTAGTTCCTACCGTATTGAAATAAAGAACATAAGTCATGCCATTTATATTGCATTATTACTAAAAATTCCTTCTTCCTTGTGGTTTGAAAATTAACTAAACCAAGACTTACACAAGAAAAAACCCTATAAACGGTGTCTGCAGCACAGAAAGCTCTCTAAAGTCTAAAAGAGCAAGTTCAAAATGTTCTCAGACGGCATAGCTGTTATTGTCTGACAATGCAATAAAAGTTAGGCATCAGCATAGCACCAAAGACGGCATAATGGTGCTGTAACTTCAGATTTGCTCTTCAGAAATTCTCCACAATATTGCCAGGAAGGATATGTTGGAATAAAGACTAATTATTTCTAAAGATAAGCCATACATTAATCAGCATTGCCAATCACTCCTCTTATTTGCTATAGATAGTGGTTTTTAAAAACTTCTAATTGGTTAATCAGTAAATTGCTGATGTAGGAAACTTACATTTAAATCTCATCATAGGAGACATATGCCCCAAATAAATTTGATCAGTTAAACACATAAATGCTATCTAATTTTAATTTAGGCAGCTCTTATAATTAGCCTGCTTTTATCACTTGGGATAATTAAATCTTAACATAATCTACTTGGAAGATTTACCAATATGGTGTTAACCAACCACATAACTAAATCCAGAAGTAAGCAAGGAGGTGCAGATTTATCAATCTATTTGAAAAACAGAAACACAATTACTCAGGTTACATGTTTGGTTTGTTTGAAACATATTAATTTTTAAAAAATTTATAGCTAAAATGTATTCTGAGAAAATTTAGAAAATACAGAAAAAATATAACGTTGGGGAAAAGAATCACCAGGAATCTGACCATCAAGAAATCACTTTCGACATTATGGTGCCTTTGTCTATAGATAGACAAATATGATATTGTATTTTTTGTGCCCCAAGTTTTTCAGTTAATTTATCACAAACGTATTTCCAGTAAACATATTGCTACTACATCACTTCTTAGAACATGAAATTTCAATGTATAGCTCTACTCTGATATACTTAACCAGTCATTCCTTAGATGGTTTCCAAAACAGAGTCTAAGTTTGGTTTAGCTACCAAAAATCAAACGTAGATGAACAAGTTTCGTGATTAGTTCTGACTCATGCCTTAAGAGAAGTTCCTAGAAGTGGAATTTTGGGGTAAAAATATTTGCATGCTATAAATTTTATTGATGTGTATACATTGATAAATTGTGTCCTAAGAGAGGGCCTGGCACAGAGCTGATAACTCTATTTGCTAAATGATGAAATTACCCCTAGATAGGACAATAACAATGACCTCTTCTTTGAGATAAGAAACACTCTCTAGCCAAAATGAAATATTACTGGTCTTTTTCATCTTTGTTCATCATAAAGTCAAAAAAGTGTATTTCCTTGATTTAATTTGAGTTTCCTTGACTAGTGAATTTGAAGGTGAGTCCTGTTTATTTGAAGGTGGCCACTTATATTTCTTCTTTTGTGATCTATTTATATACGGCTTGCGTTTTTCATTGATGAGTTTACTTCTCATTGATTTCTAGCTGTCCTTTATAAAATATTAACACTTTGTCACATGGGTTGTCTGTGCCATTTAGAGATATTTACAATGTTTATTTGAATCCATCCGTCTTCATTACATGTCCTAATTGTGCTGTTCAGTTTTAATGGTCTTCCCAAACTCACAATTACATAAATATCTTATTATATATTTAGCAGTTCTTTAATGATTTTTATGTTTAACTTTTTAAGACATTTGTTTGTTTTGGTGAATGGTGTATTAAGGATATATTTTGAAATCAATTGCTAAGGTCAGCAAAAACTTACTGAAGTGTTTGGCACTTAGTTAGGCACTGGCTATCCAACATTAACTCCTGAAGTGAACTCGATCTGATGGACAGACTCAAAAGTAGTCCCCATTGTCCCCACCTGCTGGTTTCATGTTTTTGTGTCCTCCTGTCCACAGCTGGACCTGTGACTTGCTTATAACCACAGAACATGGCAAAGGTGATGGAATGTCACTCCCATGATTACCTTACATTATATATGGTCCTGTCATGCTAGCCAGCTCACCCTAGAGATCTTGCTGGCTTGATAAAGTAAGCAGCCATCCTAAGAAAGTCCACATGGCAGGAAATTGCAGGGAGCCTCTAGAAGGTGGAGTGGCCTCCAGGGGACAGCCATCAAGGAGCTGATCCCTCAGCTTCACTGCTACAAAGAAATGAATCCTGCCAACAATTTGAGTAACCACGGAAGATAATTCTTCCCTAGCGAAGCCTCCAGAGGAGAACACAACCCAATGAAAACCTTGATGACAACTTTGTGAGACGTTGACATTTCACTGAGCTAACTAACCAGTGCCTAGACTCCTGATCCATGGAAACTGAGGGGTAATAAATGTGCCTTGCTTTAAGCTGCTAAGTTTGTGGTGATTAGTTATGCAGCAATTAAAAACTAATACCCTGGACGTTGCTTACGGAAACATGTTCTCTCTTGCTTGATTTTAAATACCATCATTGGCATAAAAAATACATAATTTGGGAAAGAATACATCTGAGCCCTAAACCCTAGAAACATTCAAAAAACCAAACCATTCTAAAGTGATTGTTTAATAATTATAGATTAACAAATTATTCTACTTTAACACTTACAGAATAAGTTGCGTGGTGATGATGCCATCTGATAAACTAAGCAAGACAGCTTTTGTGGCCATGATGGGGCATCAGCAAATGTGGACAGAGTGTGCTGATCCTAAGGTGACTCCATTCCGAGCTTAGCTTATTTTTAAAATAAAAAAAAATATATTTGAAAAAAAATTCAAAAGCTTATTGGACAAAGATCTTTGAGTACTGAGCAAGAGATATTTCAAATGTCCAGGTAAAAACAAAGAAGCTGAAACAAAATTATAGACATATCAAGTGGTTGCTAGTTTCTCTTCAAAAAAAGTTTGTCATTCTCTTATCTATTTTCAGGAGTCTTCTGAGTAAGCAAAAAATTCGTATATAAGTAGTGTTTCTTATTTTTTTACCATTTTTAGATAGATTTTATTTTTTACAACTATTTTAAATTCACAGAAAAATTGAGTGACAGGGGCAGAGATTTCCCACATATACCCTGCCCCCACATAGACACAGCCTTCACCATGAAAATCCCCCACTGGAGTGGTGCATGTGTTACAATCAGTGAACGTGCAGGACCCAAAGTCCATAGTTTACATCGGGGCTCATTCTTGGTGTTGTATAGTTCGTGGGTTTGGACAAATGTATAATAACATGTATCCACCATTATAGTATCATATAGAGTAGTTTCACTGCCCTAAAAATTTTGTTTGCTCTGCCTATCTTCCCCACTCCTCCCCAGAAATCACTGATATTTTTATTGTCTCCATATTTTGCCTTTTCCAGAATGTCACATACTTTGTATACAGCTTTTTCAGATTGGCTTCTTTTATGTAATAATATGCATTTAAGGTTTCTTATGCATTTTCATTACTTGATAGCTCATTAGTTTTATTGTGGAATAATATTTTATTGTTTCAATGTACCTATCTTTAACCATTCACCCTCTGATACCTCTTGGTTGCTTTCAAGTTTTGGAATTATTAATACAGTTCCTTAAACATCTAGGTGCTGATTTTGTGTAGACATCAGTTTTCAACTCTTCTGGGTAAATATCGAAGAGCATGATTGCTGGATTGTACGGTAAGAGTATGTTTCATTTTGTAAGAAACTGCCAAAATGTCTTCCAAATGGGCTGTAACGTTTCTCATTCCCACCAGCAATGAACAAAAGTTCCTGTTGCTTCACACCCTCACCAGCATTTGGTATTGTCAGTGTTTTGGATTTTTGCCATTTTGATAGGTGTGCAATGGTATCTTGTTTTAATTTGCAATTCCCTAATGATGTAAGATGTTAAACATCTTTTCACATGCTAATTTGACATCTATATATTTTTGTTGAGGTGTCCCTTCAGGCCTTTGGCTCAGTTTTTGATCAGGCCATTTATTTTCTTACTATAAATTTTAAGAGCTCTTCTTATATTTTGGTAGAAGCTCTTCATCAGATATGTCTTTCCTCTCAGTACATGACTTGTCTTCTCATTCTTTTGATAGTGCCCTTTGCAGAAGTGTTTTTTTTTTTAATTTTAATGACATCCAGCTGATCAATTAATTATTTGTCTCATGGATTGTGCCTTTGGTGCTATATCTAAAAAGTCAAGAACATAGCGATTTTTTTCCTATACTATCTTCTAAAAGTTTTATAATTTTACATTCTGCACTGAGCTCTATGATACAGTTTGAGTTAATTTTTGTGAAGGGTCTGAGTTCTGTATGTAAGTTCTCTTCTTTTTGCATGTGGTTGTCCAGTTGTTCAAGCGCCATTTGTGAAAAGAGAATGTTTGTAATGCCTTTGTTCCTTTTATCAAAAATCAGTTAATTATATTTATGGGAGTCTATATCTAGGTTCTCTATTCTCTTCCATTGACCTATTTCTCTCTTACCAATTGTACATCGTCTTTTTGTCATTGATGTCTTTAGTATCCTTTATTAGAATATATATGCCTGACATACCATAGCACTTAGAGGCTTTTGCTCAGACACAGGAAATAGCACTTACAACCATGAAACAGATTGTGTTTGGGTGTCAAATTTCTCTGTGTAAACATTTAATCTACTCGAGGTATTCACAAGGGAAAACCTCTTTGTAAAAATTTAACCTACCGTAATTGGTAGAGTAGGCCACAAAACTAGGTCTTTAGACTTTAAACCCAAGCCTCTTTATGCTATTTTAAATTCTTTGTGTGATAGGATTTAAGGGATGATGATTGAGTTATTCCCAGCAACCCTTTTGGAAATTGGCAAAATTAAGGCTGTACAAATCCCATCTGTCTGTCCTATTTCTACCAAACAACCTCTTGGTCCACATTCTTTATGGCCTTCCTCGCATCCACATGTCTTAGGATGTAGACCAGAGGGTTCAGCATGGGCAAGATATAAAAAAGTGATGAAAGACTTTGCATACAAGAAAATGCAAGGGACAAAAAGTAAAATGAAAAATCATTTGTCAGTATCGACAGAATAAATTCCTGGGATTTTGAATAGGATTATGTTGAATCTATAGGTCAATTTGGGAAGAACTGATATCTTGATGTCTTGACAATTTTGATCCTTCCTATCTATGAACATGTAATATCTTTCCATTTATTTAGTTCTTTGATTTCTATCACGACAGTTTTAAGATTTCCTCATAGCCCTTGCATGTATTTTATTATATTTAAACCTAAGTATTTCATTTAGGGAGTAGAGATGCTGTTTAAATGGCACCATGCTGTTAATTCCAAATTCTACTTGTTTCCTGCTGGTATGTCGGAAATGAATATTTTCTTACATTAACCTTATATACTGCAACCATACTATAATCACTTACAATAGTAGGATTTCTTTTTGCCAGTCTTTTGTATTTTCTACATACCTCATCATATCATCTAGAAATATAGACAGTTTTATTTCTTCCTTCCCAATCTATATATCTTTTATTTCTTTTTTTTATCTTGTTGCATTAGCTAGAACTACCAGTACAATATTGTAAGGTAGTGGTGAGAGAGGACATTCTTGACTTGTTCCTAATCTTAATGAGAAAGCCTGAAGTTTCTCATCTTTATATATGATGTCAGCTCTAGGTATTTTGTAGATGTTCTCTATCAAGTTGAGTAAGGTGTCTTCTATTTCTAGTTTGTTGAGAGATATTATAAATGAGTGTTGAATTTCGTCAAATGCTTTTGTTGCATCTATTAATATGATCATGTGATTTTTCTCTTTAGCTTGTTGATGTGATGGATTACACTAATTGATTTTTGAATGTTGAGCCAGCCTTGCATACCAGGAATAAATCTCACTTTATCATGGTGTATAATTATTTTTATACATTGTTGAATTTTATTTTGTGATATTTTGTTGAAGAATTTTGCATCTATGTCTATGACAGAAATTTGTTTGTAGGATTAATTTTTGCAGTGTCTTTGTGTAGTTTAGTATTAGGGTAATGAGAATAGAATTACTCTCATAAAATGAGTTAGCAAGTGTTGGCTGTACTTCTACCTTCTGGAAGAGTTTCCAGAGAACTGGTACAATTTCTTTCTTAAATATTCAATAGAATTAATCAATTAACCTATCTAGGGATCCCTGGGTGGCGCAGCGGTTTGGCGCCTGCCTTTGGCCCAGGGCGCGATCCTGGAGACCCGGGATCGAATCCCACGTCAGGCTCCCGGTGCATGGAGCCTGCTTCTCCCTCTGCCTGTGTCTCTGCCTCTCTCTCTCTCTCTGTGACTATCATAAATAAATAAAAATTAAAAAAAAAAAAAAACCTATCTAGACCCAGTGCTTTCTGTTTTGAAAGCTTATTGATTATTGACTCCCTGTCTTTAATATATACAGGCCAATTCAGATTGTCTCTTTCTTCTTGTGTAAGTTTTGGCAGCTTGTATCTTTCAAACAATTTATCCATTTTGTCTAGGTTATTAAATTTGTGGGCACAGAATTGTCCATGATATTCTTTTATATGCTTCTAACATCCATGGAATCTGTAGTGATGTCCCCTCTTTCATTTCTGATAATACTAATTTGTATCTTCTCTCTTTTTTTCTTAGTTAACCTGGCTAGAAGATAATTGATTTCATCGATCTTTTTTATAGAACCAGCATTGAGTTTCATTGATCTTTTATCTATTTATTTCCTGTTTACAATTTCATTGATTTCTGGTCAATTTTTATTATTTCTTTTCTTATTATTATTTGATATTTAATTTATTTTTCTTTTTCTAGTTTCCTAAGGTGAAAATTGAGATGACTAATTTTAGATTCTTCTTTTCTAATGCATACATTCTATGCTATAAATTTTCCTCTAGTCATTGCAGCTTTGACTGCATTCCTCAAATTTGAAAAGTTCTATTTCAATTTTCATTTAGATCAAGATATCTTTAAATTTCTCTTGAGACTTCTTTAACCCCTGTGTTTTTTAGAAGGTTTTTTTGTTTAATCTCCAAGTATTGAAGGATTTTCCAGGTATTGATTTCTAGTTTAATTCTTTGTGGTCTGACTGAGGACATTATATGATTTCTGTTCTTTTAAATTTAAATGTATCAAGGTATGTCTTATGGTGCACACTAAAATCTATCTTGATGAATGTCAAATGTGAGCTTGCGAAGAATGTGTATTCTGCTTTTTTGGATTAAGTAGTCAATAGAAGAGAATTATATCCAGTTATTACTGGTGCTGTCAAGTTCAGCTATGTCTTTACTTATTTTCTGCCGTCTTGCTTAGTCCATTTTTGGTAGAGAGGTGTTACAGTCTCCAACAATAATTTTGGATTGATCCATTTTTCCTTGCAGTTTTAAGTTTTGGTCTCCTATGTTTCAATGCTTTGTTGTCGGTGCATTCACATTACAAATTACTCAGTCTTCTTGGAGAATTGACCCCTTCATTATTATCTAGGACTCTTCTTTATCTTTGATAACTTTCCTTGCCCCAAACTTTTCTCTCTCTGAAAAGTTACTTCTGCCTTCTTTTGATTAAAGTTAGCATGGTATATCTTCCTTTATTCTTTTACTTTCACTCTATATATATGGCTTTATATTCAAAGTGTGCACTTGTAGACAACATATGGTTAGATCTTATTTTTCTGATCCAACTTGACAGTCTCTTAATTTTAATAGATGCATTTAGGTCATTGATTTTTTTTTAAGATTTATTTATTTATTTATTTGAGAGAAAGTTTGCATCCACATGTACTGGAGGGGGGCAGAGGGAGAGTCTTAAAGCAGACTCCTCACAAAGCATGGAGCCTCACATGGGACTTGATTTCAAGATCCACGAGATCATGACCTAAGCCAAAACTCAAGGCTTAACCAACTGAGCTACCAGGTGCCCCTAGGCCATTGATTTTTAAAGGGTTTATTGATATAGATAGATTAATATTTACTATATTTTTACTGTTTTCTGATTGTTGGCATTATTCTTTGTTTCTATTTTTATCTTCTGTTTTTTTTTCTATTTTTTGGTTTTAATTGCTCATTTATAAAGTTTCCTTTTCTCTCCTTTCTTAGTATAACAGTTATACTTTTTTTCACTTTTTAAAGTGGTTGCCCTACAATTTGAAAGATAAATTTACAACTATAAGTCTACTTACAAATAACACTGTGTCACTTCACAGATAGTGCAAATAACTTGTAAGAACAAAGTAATCTTAATTTCTCCTTATACTGTTGCTTTTATTCATTTCCCTTATACATAAACATTCTATAAATATATATACATATATATATCAAATACATTATTGTCATTATTATTTTAAACAAACTGTTATCTGTTAAAGATCAATTTAAAATAAGTGCTTATTTTACCTTCATTTAATTCTAACTCATTGCTCTTCCTTTATGTAGATACTAGTTTCTGACCTATATAAGTTTTTTCTCTAAAGATTTTCTTTCAACTTTTCTTGCAATGCAGCTCCCCTGGGACCAAATTCCCTCAAATTTTGTTTGTTTCTTTGTTTGGAAAGCTTTTCTCCTTCACTTTTGGTGGATGATTTCTCAGGGTACAGAATTCTAGGTTGGTGTTTTTCATTCCCCCTTCCCCTGGCAAGACTTCAATTATTTTACTCCATTCTCTTGCTTTCATGATCGGAGAAGTTGAACATAATGCTTATCATTGCTTCTTTATGAGTAAATGCTTTTCCTTCTGGCTCCTTGCAAAATTTTACTTCATCTTTGATTTTTTTGCAGCTTTAACATGATAACCTAGATCTAGGTTTCTGTTTGTTTTTGGTCTTTCTCCTGTTTGCTGTTCTCTGAGCTTCATAGATCTGTGGTTTGGTGTTTGACATTAATTTGAAGACATTCTCAGTCATTGTTGCTTCAACTATTGCTTCTGTTCCTTTCTTTCTTCTCTTTCTAGTATTCTAATTATGCCTATGCTATTTTTTATAGCTGTCCACAGTTCTTAGATATTCTGTCTGTTTTTTTCAGTCTTTATCTCTTTGCATTTCCATTTTGAAAGTTTCCATTGACATATCCTCAAGCTCACAGATTCTTTCCTCAGCCATATCAACTCTACTAATGAGCCCAGCAAAAGGCATTCTTCATTTCTATTACAGTGCTTTTCATCTCTAGAATTTCTTTTTCACTCCTTTTTAGAATTTCCATTTCTCTGCTTACATTGGCCATCTGTACTTGCATGCTGTCTACTTTATCAATTAGGGCCCTTAGCATATACTAATCACAGTTGTTTTAAATTGCCAGGTTGATAATTCCAACAACCCTGCCATGTCCAAGTCTAGTTCTGATACTTGCTTTGTCTCTTCAAACTGGATTTTGTTTTTTAGTATGCCTTGAATTTTTTTTCTTGATACCTAGACATGATGTTCTAGGGGAAAACAAATACAATAAACAGGTCTTAAGTAATAAAATGGAAACTAGTGAGAGAAGGGAATTGTCCTACAGTCCTATGATTAGGTCGTAGTCTTTTAGTGAGACTGTTTCCCAGGAAATGCCTCTCAATCTCCCTCTCTTCTGAGATGTGACAGCATGGGAAGAGAGAGTTGGGTTGTATATTTCCCTTCTGCATGTGGAAGGTTAGAATCTCCCTTCCCCTGGGTCAGTTATGGTCTGATAAATTTCCAAGGGTTTAGGCTTGGATTTTTAGTTTTTCTTGAGGGTAGGGTTCATTAATAGAATAGAATGTTCTGGCACATATCAAAATGGTTCTTTTTCTTCTCTTCCTACCATAAACATAAGATTTTTCCCTGATATTCACTGTGAGAATCTGGTTGATTTCATAGAAGCAAAACTCATTAACTTGACTGGGATCCCTCAGAATTTTTTTTTTTTTTATCTCCCTGATACATCCACACTGAACCTCTAGCAATTCATCAATTACACTTAGCTTTTCTTACTCTAACACTGGTTCCACTGAAGGTTTGTTCATGGGTTCCTGCTCTGGTATATTTTGCTTATATTATTCACCTTTGTGTCTCTCCAATTTGAAAGCTATGTTTGTCCTGTGACCTCACTTCTCTGGTGGATCTAAGAAAAGTTGTTGATTTTTCAGTTTGTTCAGCTTTTTAAGATGGAGTAATGACTCCCAAGCTCCTTATTTCATCATTTCTAAAGGTTAAGAATAAAATGTAAATCCTATGTTTGGTGAAAGAATTGATAAGTAAAAAGGTTCTAATTTGCTTAAGTCATTAAATATTTTACAAAATTAAATATCTAGGATTAATACAAAATGTTGACTATGTTTAGTATAATCTCCGGTTGATACACACAATATATAATATGCAAAAAATACACATCAGTATGCTACATTTTATTTCCCATACTATACATCAGTGATCCTCAAAGTGTAGTCTAAAGACAAGAAAACTATTTTCATAATCTTATTAAGACATCTTTTTCCTTGTTTTCTTTGTTCTATCATAAGTTACTTGATAATATAAAAGGTGTGTAAAAAGATGTAAAAGATGGAATGTAGAAACAATATGAGGAGTCATCTGGCTTCCTTGTCTTCTTTTAAAGAGATGTATTTTTTTTAAAGGTTTTATTTATTTATTTGAGAGAGAGAGAGAGCACAGGCAGGAGAGGAGGGACAGAGGGTGAGGGAGAAACAGGCTCCTCACTGAGCAGGGAGCCCATGTGGATCCTGATGCCAGGACCCTGGGATCATGACCTGAGTCAAAGGCAGAGGCTTAACTGACTGAGCTACCCAGACTCCACTAAACAGTTCATTTTTGTCATTAATTTTTGTAAAACATACATATTTTTCATAAAGTATTTGTTGTCATGTAATGGGCTTAATTTTTATTATTTTAAAGCTAATAACGAAATATTTTAGATTCTCAACTTTAATTTCCAATATATTAAATAATAATATATGTAACACACTTAAACAAAACTTTCTGAGGTCCTCAAGAGGTCCTATGAACAAAAATTCAAGAATTATCTATTATCTGTCTATTTAGATCTAGAGCTAGATGGATAGAGATCCATAGATCTGTAAAGAGGAAGTTAAAGTTCTAAGTTTTCAATTCTCTTTCGCTGCTTCTAGAAACAATATCACAGAATTATAACTGCAGCACTATATTGTTTTATTATATTTCATAGAGCAAATGGTATCCACTCTGAAACACTAAATTTTGCTTCTTTTAAAAGAATTTCTTGTCTACTTAAGCACATTTATTTTTCAGTTCAACTTCAGATCTTTTTATTAAGAGCCACTCTTGCTACACAAATGTCTTTTGTGTCCATAATTTCTGGAACAGTAAGATGTTCCAGATTTACCTTGTATTTTTCTAGCCCTAGACCTGAATTAGTCATTTCTTTAAGGAGCCCTTTATACTAAAAGAATGTTATTTGGAAGCCAAGATCTGAGTGCAGGGTATCCTCATTACTATTGGGGTATTGCTGCTCCCAACCTGTCTCACTGGATGGAGAGAAGAAACTGATGTAAAACACACACACACACACACACACACACACGCACACGCACATGCACACATACATACACATTTTTAATCTGTAGGATCTGATGATAACAGTATCAGAACCCAATATTCACCCACTGAATAGAACAGGAGAGTTTGGCAGCATTTCTTTGACAAGGGATAAGGAAAGAAGGAAGGAAGGAAGGAAGGAAGGAAGGAAGGAAGGAAGGAAGGAAAGAAGGAAGGAAGGAAGGGAAGAAGGAAATCAGTAACTTTCCTTGTCATGATGGGAAGCATTATTTAGAAAAGGGCCAGCCAGATTTGGGAAGCAAGTGCTCAGGGAGGTTTGATATCTTATAAAATGAATCTATCTGGAAGCCCTTTGAGTATCCATGGAATTGCAAAATATCATCACTGATGTGGAGGACCACGCTGAGAAAAACAATGCTAAGGAACAGAGCAATAATCAGGGAGAAGTTGACCACTTAAAGAGGAAAGCAACAGAGATCTCTTGAGGAAAAAAAAAAAAAAAGACCATATGATACAGAATAGAAATAATACAGAGGGGCCAAAAAACCACTCTTATGTCCTAGGGAAGCACGTGAATTTGAGTACTTAAGGAATCTACTGGTTATCAGTAGAAGAATGACCACAGACCAATATCTAGAAATGCAAGTAAAACTCTTCAATTATTATTACTACTATTAGCTACGTATACTGTATATTTCTAAATATATGTGTCAGTACCTGATCCCAATACTAGTCTGTGGCCTATAAACTTAGAAATGTTCCATGATCTCCTCTGTTGTCTTCTTTAGAAGCCACATTGTTTTCTTGGCTTTCAGGAGAGATGTTTCATATCAGTCCTCAGTGTCCTTTTAAAACCCAATTCCATCTGTAAGACATCTAGTAGAAATTCTTGGAATTTTCCATCACTTGGGAGGCACTCTTCCCTAACTTACAACACTGAGGCAAGTTTTATGATGTTAATGATGATGATTTTATTTTTCCCTCATTCTAATATTTCTTTGGGAATTGATTTATCATGGAATTGGAAATGAAAGGGTCAACGATCGCCTCTCATATCATACAGTGTGTGGACATCTATTTGATCACCGTGCAATATTTCCTTTAAACTCCTCTGATATTATGAAAAAAGTGTCACAGCCAAGACATCCAAAAATAGAATAGTTTGAAGTGTGCTCTTCTTTGATAAAGTATCTTTCACACAACAGATTGGCACAGATCCTTGCCCACTTTAAAGAATTACTCCATGATGACAAGTGGTCATTGGCTATTTGGCTCAAATTTTGCCGAGGGTGTGCCCTGGACAATATACTGGGCTTACAAATAAGGACCCACTGTTCTCTGACCCTTTTAGAAAGGTAGATTTCAAATATTCCGAAGGTGTTAATGGCAGTTTCACTTTACACAATGTTTCTGGCCTTCTTTTAAAAGCTCTGCAACGTTTTTGCTTTGCTTTGTTTTAGTGACACCATCGAGGCTAATGGAATGTTGTTAGGAATTAAAAACAGAACTTGACTTCAAGGCCAAAAACTGAAATTCTGATAGCAGAAGTCCACTAGAATACCAGATCTCTTTAAAATTGTGATGCATTTTTGTGATGATCTAGATTGCGAAAAAAAAGTCTAATAATATCTGACCTTTCAGAAGCGATAATGTGCTGTTAGGATATTGTTTTTTTATGCAAGAGTTAAGCTGTAGTTTGAACTGAAATATAAGAAAAAACTCTAGAGTTTTCAGCTGTGGCTATAAGATGGACAAATTAAGGTTATATGGTTACAGAAAATTCCTCACACCAAGGGTCCAAAAACCTAGTTTTAAGGAACATATTCATAAATTACTACTTATGTGAAATTTTACAACATTAATAATATTACTATACCTCAGTTTAGACATTTAACAATGGGTTAATTTTATCTGTCCTGCCTTCTTCACAGAGTTGTTCTGGGAATCAGATATAATGTAAATTAAGATCTGTAAATTCTAAAAGCCACTACACAAATGAGTAGTCTTGTTTTGCTTTTATTACTGTCCCAGCATCTTCCCAAGATTTACACTGTGACCTATAGCAGATTCCAGCTTGTGGGCCTAGACTCAGTTATGTAATTTCCTGAAATGTCAGTTTACCCCCAAAGAATCTCCTTCAATCTCAGAAATAGTAAATTATATATATATTTGTAAAAGTCCTAGGGTTAGTTTAAAAATGATGAGATTAGAGACAGTCATGTGACACAAAATCCTAGAAGTCTAATAGTTAAACCAGACTGTGGAAGTGAACCAGGTCAGTGGCTTAAACATTTTAGCTGTGTAAAGTTTATACAAGTGGAATTTACTCAGAGACCCACTACATGACACGATAGCATCAAGTGGCTCTGCCGAAGCAAGCAGCCCTTCTTGGATTCAGCTCCTGTGCGAGAGCTCAGCTTGAAAGCTGCTGACCTTCAAAATGCTTTATTTGGCCATGGGATCCTTGTGCAGGCAACGCATTGCATGGAAGTGTAGAATCAACAACATAGAAGGGAGCCATTGCTCTATGGAAGCAGCAGGGTGGTGGGGTCTGTTTCATGTGTAACACTCAGTTTTTAGTGCCCTGGAGGGAGGAATTCTACAGAGCATAGTTGGGAAGCCCTTGATCTATTGACTTTTTTACTCAATCCAAGAACCACTTTTACAGCACCTTCACCTTTCCATCATCCATGGGTTCCTATTGTCTGTCACTCCTTAAAGAGGCTGGATGCCTTGATAGTTAGCAGTTCTAGTTATTGGAAAAGGGATCCCTAGGTGGAGCTGAGAACTCAGTGCACGCAGTGTAGACGTTCTGTTACAGTTGTGTCATTTGGAGTGACTCGGATCTAGGCTTCCCTCTCTGGTTCATGATTGCTTCCCTCCAGCTGTGGACAGCTGCCATGCATCCTACATCTCCTCTTCAGGGCAAGCATTCCTAGTTTCCTCCATTTTTTTCCAGTCTCCTTAGTACGCTAGTTACCTTCCATGAGATCAACAGTTATTTGTCGATATCCTCCTTCGAACGGGGGTCTCAGACTTCAACCCAATACACCTGATTTGGTCTCCACAGCACATGTTCTGTAGAAGCATTGTTACCCCAAGACTGGACCTTATACATCATCTACCCAAGCAACTTTCTATAGTCTAGAGTCAGGCATTCAATAAACACTACACTGGGCTAAGATTTGTTACTAAGTGCGGGAAACCTAATACTATTATTATTAGGGCATGTTACCAGGAAATGATGCTGTAATTTCTTACTTATCCACTTTGATTTTTTTCCCCTGGGTTTTCTATATCCTTTTTATTCTTCCTATTTTAATTGCTCCTGAAATACCTATTTGCTCTCCCTAATGACTGTCAAGGAAGCCTATTGACCCTAGTAGATGTCGACAGTCTTAGCCTTGGGAATCAGATGGGGGCTAGATTTGATGACAAGATTTTTCACTGCCCAACGGGGCCTGGCTGGCCCAAACACTTGGTAATTAAACTAGCTTTGTGGCAAAGGTTTGAACCTGTTTAAAGACATTTTATTTCCTTCCCAATTATGAATGCCATCAAATCTAAGTAGATCAGTGTATTTTAGAGTTTTCCAAGCAAGGATTTTTGACTTTCACACTATAATCATTCAGTGGCCTTCTGGCACCCCCGAGGGGGATATTTTGAGCTAATCAAATACTGTATTGCATCAAACTGTTGAGAAGAGTCTATGAGTATAGTAGCAGCTGAACAGGGTATTATTGCTTTCCCCCCCCCCAAAGGTCCACATGTGTAAAAATATTTACTCTCATTTTAAGCATTCTTTCTTAAGTCTCTGTGGAATTGGTGAGTTTTGAGACACAAAGGAAGGAAAGGAGAAGTAAACAGTTTCTACAGCATGTCAGAAGCCAGCTATCCTGGAACCATATTTCCCCTAGGGTGATAGTTGAAGTCTTTCACTGAGAACCTGTAGTGGGTGGAACAGCAGTTAACCAGCTCACTTTTACAATTCTCTCTTACTTCTGGGATCATACCATGTGGTAGTTCTAAAACCTCTGAATGGAAGGGCTGCCATAATTGAGGTCATGCTGTAATCCCTCCAAGCAGCACCTTCAGATTCCCATCTTTTCATAATTCTAAATCAACAATCACATGAGTGGCAGAACTAGATAAGATGTCCCCAAATAATGAAATCCAAGAAGGGAATGCCCTTCTGCAAGTTGGCAAATGCCAGAGTCATCTTCTTGTCGATCCAGACAGCTGTCCTTCCATCTCTCCTTCTTCCTGCCAATACAGGAACTGGCCCATGGAAGCAGAAGTTGCTTTGTGACAAAGGGACACAATGGTTTATCTATAATGAGTAACAGACTGTGAACATTTAAAATGCACATGTAGTTTTCGGTATGTCAAATCCAGAACTTTTCACCATAGCATGACAATACATCAGAAGGAATAAAACCAGTGAGAAACAAATTTGGTGGATAAAAATATTGAAAACATTCCTGAAGTTATGTTGAAACATTTTTTATTTGGTTGGTTATCAACAGACGGCTGCATGTGTTGAGAAACTTCACCCAAGCCAAACTGTACTTGCATAAAACATCACTATTTCCTGTGTTTGTGTCCAATATAGATGACCTTGGATTCTGCTGTCTCATTTTGCTTTGCACAAAATCAATCCTCTCATCTCATCTTCGGGCTTTCTCTTTTGGGAACCAAAGCAGTTGGCCCCCCTTCTGGATTAATTGGTAACAAAGGGAGAAAAAAGAAACCAAATATTCTTTGGTGGAAAGGATTCTTAAATAGCAGGGCCTCAGGGACACTTTCTAAGATAGAGAACTCTAACTTTTGAAGTTCAAATAAATTGTGGAGAGGAAGGTACCACCTTGTCTCTACTCATCCCCTTGCCTTTCTTAGTCTTGACCTTTCCTGAACAATCTTGGAGCAGGACAGCCAAACCATCCTAGGAGAAACTAAAGGACCACATGGTTTTCAGGGCAGGGAATGAGCTACTGGGTTACATAAAACACTGACATTGGTTAAATGATGATCATGTTGCAGGCTCTGGTTTAAGTTTGGACGTGAAGTGTATGATGTTATTACTGAAAGACAGTACAGTGTAGTGGATAAGCCCACAAGTTCTAGAGGGGAACTGCCTCTAGTGGGGTGTAATTCCCCCCCCCCCAATGTCACAGATTCCTCCTCTGTGGAAGTGACTACTCTCATTCTTTATTCTCAATTTACAGAAAAGGCAACAGAGGTTGAGGACTTTGCTCCCAGTCACATGATGAGTAAGTGCCAAAATTAGAGCCATAGCAGCCAAAATCTGCACACTTGAGTTCACTCCACCCTGCCTCTGGCAGCTACATTTATAAAATGCTGTTTTCTCCTTTTTAATTTTTCCTGAAATGGTATCTATCACTGTGCTTCTGACATTAGATTATAATCAGAAGTTTCAAGCAGAAAGCAGCAGCTGTCTTTACATTCATGTTAGTCTTTCCTAAGGTTTTCCAAACACAATCCCTTCCCAGAATAGGTCCCTGACAGAGATTTACTAGATATCTGGGCAGCCCGGGTGGCTCAGTGGTTTAGCGCTGCCTTCAGCCCCGGGTGTGATCCTGGAGACCCAGGATCAAGTCCCACGTCAGACTCCCTGCATGGAGCCTACTTCTCCCTCTGCCTCTGTGTGTGTGTGTGTGTGTGTGTGTGTGTGTGTGTGTGTGTCTAAAGAATAAATAAATAGGGATCCCTGGGTGGCGCAGCAGTTTGGCACCTGCCTTTGGCCCAGGGCACGATCCTGGAGAACTGGGATCGAATCCCACGTCGGGCTCCCGGTGCATGGAGCCTGCTTCTCTCTCTGCCTCTCTCTCTCTCTCTCTCTCTCTGTGTGTGACTATCATAAATAAATTAAAAAAAAATATTAAAAAAAATTTAAAGAATAAATAAAATCTAAAAAAAAAAAGAAGAAGGAAATTCACTAGATATGTGAAAGGCATGTTGATCAGATTGGGGTGCTGTATTTGTTAGCCAATGTACCAAAACAAATTACTCCCCAAATTAGTGATCTAAAACAACAATAAGTATTACTAACTTATACAACATCTGAGCATCAGAAATCTAGGAAAAGCTTAGCTGGGTGGTTCTGGGTCAGGCTCTCTCATAAAGTTGCAGTCAGGATGCTGGCTGCCCAGGCAGCTGTCATCTGAAGGTTTGACTGGGGCTGCAGTAATTACTTCCAGGATGGCTCCCTCACATGGCCATTGGCAGGAGGCCTCAAATCCTTACTAGATGGAACTCTCTTTAAGGCTGTATGAGTATTTTCAAGATGTGGCAGCTGTCTCCTCCCAGAGATGGTGACAAAAGAGTGAGAGACAGAAACAGAGACTGAGAGAGAGAGCAAAGCAAAAGCCTCAATATCGCATTGACTGTACTTCTGCTGCTTTCTCTTTGTCCCACAGACCAACCCTGCTATCATGAGGTAGTGGTGGAGGGATCTACACCAAGCACTGCACAAGATGCAGGGATTATCAGAGGTCACTCAGAAATGGCTGCCACAGCCACTGGTTGTTTTTTTTTTTTTTTTTTTTTAAGATTTTATTTATTTATTCATGAGTGACACACAGAGAGAAGCAGAGACATAGGCAGAGGGAGAGGGAAAAGCTGGCTCCTTGTAGGGAGTCTGATGTGCGACTTGCCCCCAGGACCCCAGGATCATGCCCTGAGCTGAAAGCAGACATTCAACTACTGAGCTACCCAGGCATCCCCACAGTCATTGCTTTATCCTTGAGGAACTAGTCATCTATTGGTGGTGACACCAATAGCCTCTAGAGCCACTATTTTCTAGAATTCATTATGGAACTTAACAGTACAGATTCTGGGTCATTGTTACACCCATAAAGTGAAGGTATGTAATTTAGACGGATGTCTCCTCTTTATTCTGCCTCAGAGCTTCTCTTCGTCTTAGACTAAAGAGATCGAGACAGAAGGTAGACTAAATTATCTTAGGTAATATTTAAAAGAAAGGCAGGCAGAGGAGATAGAGGAGAGTATCAGGAAGAGGGAATAGCATATAGAATTTAAAAAGAAAGAAAGAATGGAAGGTTTGGGGGAGGTCTTTATCTCAGAGGACTACTGTGTAAGGTAGGGAATGAGAAGAAACACGAAAAATGGAATCTAGAATGCAGTCATGGAGGATTTGTATGGCATGTTGCAGGATTTTGTGTTTTAGGCAATAAGAGGGAGGATTTCAAGTAAGTTTGTGACACTAAAACAGTTATGTTCTGAGAATATTCCTTTGGCAGAAGGTGACTTGAGGAAGGTAAGGCCAGAGGCCTGGACCACTCAGAAGGTCATTGCAACTGTATGCAGATGTGGCTTCCCAAAAGGGTAGAGCTAGCAATGATGGAGAGAATGGGAGGGACTTGCTTAATGATTAGGAGGCAGAACCAACAGTATTCAGTGACTGGACAAAGACAGCATGAACATGAAGATCTCAAACTTTTGGTTTCTTCAACTGGAAAATAATGTCTTTTAGTACATTCCCATAAAAATTAAAGAATATGTGTGAGATTTCCAGCACACTGCCAGCATGACAGACATAATGAATTGTAGCTATAATAAAGAACCCAGTGAATAAGAATTATTAAAAAGGACACTCCTCTGTGTGTGCGTGTGTGTCTGTGTTGTCTGTAGACCAATGACAAGTACCACAAATAAAAGATTCAGCCTCAAAACTATAAAAGATTTATTTTAACAATACCGATATTATCTCTGGACTACACAGAAAAGTTTCTTTCCAAAAAAATACTGTACTTGGCAAAGTCACAAATGCCAAGATTGAGGTCAAATACAAAATAGAAAATTGGAATAAAAATAATAAAAATGGTATTAGATCTACAGGATGGCCCTAAAGTTTGGAAAGATAGACGAATATACATAGTGTTGTCAAAGACATATTTAATTGTTGTAAAAAATTGTTTCCAGACTTTATGGACATCCTGCATGTGCACATGAGTGTTTGTGTGTGTGTGTGTGTGTGTGTTTGTGTGGTGTGTTCTACGTAGATATATATATTCATACTCACATTTTTTAAAGCACATTAAATAAAAGTTTTAGAAGAACTTTACTCTTAAAACAAGCAAAATGTCTTAGTGCTGAGATGTTGCCCCCATAGACAATCCTCAAAACTCGACTTTTTGGTTTTTAGAAAAGCCTACTGCATTGACACAGAAATTTGGTAGGGAAGATTATCCTCCCCAGTTTTTCATTATTTAGCCTGTATCTCATTGTACGTTTGGGAACTAGCCTCAGCTGCTTGAAATTTCATGTGTTCTAGACTTGAATTCTCCCTTGTTTCATTTTTGCTTATCTTGGAAAAATGGGGTTGCACTAAAGTGAGTTTTGTCTCTTTGACCTTTTTGAAAATTATCTCCATGGCTAAGGGTCCATTTTTCTGCTTTTAGTCTTCTCTGTGAGAGCTGAGAGGGTGGAGCCAGCCCTGCTTTCTTCTCCCTGTTCTAAGCCCTCCATCTGCCCACATGTACACTGTAGGGAGGAGGGGGACATGCTGATGGCTCTTTTTGGTTAAAGGAACTAGACTACATCATGCACAGAGCACACACATATAAAATGCTAGACCGCAGACTGCCAGGAAACCACTCTTGGTGGAAGACTGCCACATTACAGTTCAAGAGAAAGAGAAATGCCCAGCCCCTTGCTGTCCAGAGTCTTAATGTTATACAGTAGGAATCTCTAGGACAAAATCTGGCAAATCCAGCAGAGGCAACCATCTACTGCTGAATGGGTAGGGCTTCTTGAACTTTTCATTCTGGTTCTGTAAACCTTGATGTCTTAATATCTCTGCTTCATATTCTCCTTTAAAAATGAGTCATCAAGAGTATAAAACATAACCAGCTGTCTGGAATGTAAGAACATGGGTTATTATATTATAATGAACTCCAAAATGCAGAGAGGCAAATTGTAGGTATGTAGTTTCATTTCAGATCTGGGTTCTTTGGGCCTTTCTTTCCTTCTTCCCGTCTCTAGTTTCACTTCCTAACACTAACTCGATTATGTCCCAGGCCCAAACTAAATTCTTTTCTTTCTAAGCCCCTATTTACCTCTAAGGCTGCATGTCTCTTTCTGGTAATCTGTGGACTTTGTTTCCCTTCCAAGTCTACTCTTAGAAGCTTCTGGGTATGTTGAGCAGCAAGGCCTTATAGCATTCTTGAACCATAAATGTCTCTAACTGCCTGTGTGAAGTCAGTTCTCTTGGGACATTTCAATTTATGTGTGTTGTCCTGATGTGATTATTAATAGTGGCCCCTTTCTGTCCCACAAATATTCCAGTTTGGGTGATAAATTATATGATCACTTTATTTGTAAAGCATCTTTCTTATCAGCTTTCAAAACTTAGTGGAAAAGGAGTGGTGGGAGGTACTTACTAAGTCCCTTCTTCCTGGCAAACTAGAATGTGGTTTCATATGCAATATCTCATGAAAAATTCTTCTCAGTTCATGCTTTGTGGTTAATACTATCTCCATTTTTCTAAAGAGGAAGGAAAAACTCAGAGAGGTAAAGTAACTTGCCTAAGGACACCTAGACAGCTAAGAGTAGAGCTGGTTAACTGGACCCAGACATTCCTTAGTTAGAGACTCTTCTTTTTGTTATTCCTACTTCCGCTGTTCCTCCAACTCCTGGAGTCCACCTTGCAGGTAGTATTCCATTTTCCCTTTAATTTCTGAAACCTATGGTATGCTGGATACAGTGGTGCATATAAAGTTCTGTCTACAAAGATCTAGAGAAGGTGCTTAGGGAAATCCTGTTTGGAAGCAAGGCTGCTTCACACTCTCCTGCTTCCCCATTGCTCTGCAGAACCAGGGAAGGCCTAGGAAGGGAATTCTGAAATCAGAGCCCTGAGCAATATCAGCCGCAGTGTGGACAAGGACCTGGAACAGGAGAGACACCATGTTGAGTAGCGGGAAAGTGACTTCAGCCACATTTCCTTTACTTCCTCACCTTGTAACCAGGAGTGAAGACTATATTAGCTGATAGAGTTATAATCTATACAATGAGCCCAACACAGTGTTTGGTGCAAAGGAAGGGCTCGTGAAATGCTGACTGCCTTTCCATCTTCCTCTTGAAATGGTCATGACTGCATTTCCATCAGTCTTCAAACGTTTTGGTAAAATGAGAGAAATAAAGTTGAACTGTGGATCTTACAATCAAAATGTGCTAGGCTGCTGGTCAGGGATTATGAGAAGCCATTTCCTCTCCTCAAGGTTGTACACAGAAGAGAGTGCATGCGATAGAACCGCTCCGTCCTGGGGCGAGAACTGGGCAGCCTGGGAGGCAGAGCCGGGGTAGAGTATGAACGTGGGGAAGCATCCATGGCCAGGTAGAAAGGAAGTGCAGCTCCCTGGCCTTCCCCCGGCCCGCGGGCTCTTCTGGTCAGGTGGACCCTCTGGTCTCTAACCAGCTCCCAGGACCCAGAAGCTGCAAACAACACGAGACTTTAGAGAAGTAGAGAATTTCAGGTCAGAATTCCTCTAAGGAGGTAATACCTGTTAAGAGAAAACTCTTTGATGAGAATTCATGGTAGAAGGTAGGATCTGGGGCCTTGGTGTGTGTCTGTTGGAAATAATGAAACTTTATAATGCTTATAACAGTGCTGGGCACCATGGTGTTTGCCTTTCCTTGATGTTGTTCATGCATTATTATTATCATCACCCTTAGCCACTGACTGATGCCTCTTCTAACTTTTCTACTGCTAATAGGAAAAGGCTTTCTCTTTTCTTGTTTTCCTTTGCTTTGTTGACATATAACTGACTATATCGTCATGATAGTTTAAGGCATAGAGCGTGATGATGTGATGATATGTGTATACCCTGGAATGATTACCAAATTAGATTACTTAAGGCATTCGTCACCTCTCCTTTAAAAAGCCTTATTGTATCAGATCCTGGTCCAGCACATGGCCTGAGACCAAATGAGGCTTTGTGGGTAGGCACTGGGCAGCCCTGTTCACAACAGCCAAGATACAGAAACAACCTAAGTGTCCATTGATGGATGAGTGAATAAAAAAGAAAATGTAGTATATACATGCAACAGAATATTATTCAGCCATAAAAAGAAGTCCTGTCATATGGCAACAACATAGATGAAATTGGAGGGTTTATTTCTTCACTTACTTAAGTGAAATAAGCAGGTCAGTGATGGATAGGTACCGCCTGGCACCACTTATATGAAGAATCTAAAAATAGTTGAACTTATAGAAGCAGAGAGTAGCATGGTGGAAAAAAAATTCTGTGTGTATACGGTGTGTATTTCTGTGTGTATACGGTGAGAACATTTGAGATCCACTTTCTTAGTAATTTTGAAGTATACAAAGCAGTATGGTTAACTGTGATCACCATGCTGTATGTTATATCCCCAGAATTTAAGCTTCTTACAACTGAAAGTCTGGACCCTTTGACCACCATCTCCCCATTATCTCCACTCCTTAGCCTCTGGGAATCACCATTCTGTTCCCTGTTTCTATGAGTTTGGCCTTTTAAAATTCCACGTATGAGTGATTCCACGTATAAAATATCTGTCTTTCTCTGACTTATTTTACTCCTTTCCTGTTTTTTTTAAAATTAATTTACATTATACAAAGTTCATGAACAATATTCTTGTAACTTTTTAAAATTTTATAGAAAAGAAAGAAGCCCTTATTAATTCCAAGCCTTGCATCTCTTCCTTCTCCACTGAAGTAACTATGGTTTTTAATTTATAAATAAATAAATAAATAAATAAATAAATAAATAAATAAATAAATATCTCCAAAAACTATCCTCTTAGGAGTATGTTTATATTAAAGAAAGAAGGAAAGAAAGAAAGAAAGAAAGAAAGAAAGAAAGAACGAAAGAAAAAAGAAAAGAAAGAAAAAAGAAAGAAAGGTAGGTATATCTCCTGACTCTGTTCTCAATCTCTCTCACTATATATGTATACACACACACACACACACACACAGACACATACACACATACACATATACACATATATATACATATATACATACATATATATTCTGTATTCATAGAAAGTACTAGTATTGTTATTTGTCTATGTGTATTTTTCATAAACAATAAATATTAAGCGCTCATTCTGTAACCTGCCTTTTCACACAAAAGTACATTTGGAGGATATTTATATTATATCTTAATAAAGTAGATTTACTCATTCCTTTTAAGTGCCATGAAGCAAGCCAAGCCATGCCATGAAGCAAGCCACAGAATGGGTGTATACAATTTAAGTAGACAACCCCACTGCCAGACATCCTGGCCACAGATTCAAGGCTCCATCAAGCATCCTCTGCCAAAGTAGGCTTAGTACTTTGGGGTTGAGGGTAGGTGAGCTGGATAAGCCTGGAGGCAAACACGAAACATGTACCAACTACAATGACTATTCTCCCAACTGCAGGCCCTGTGGTTGGCCATAGCTAATCACCCCTCATCCCATTCCCCCTCCAAGATAGATTTGTCCTCCGGGTTCTTTCAGAATTCCATGATAATTTAGCTTCTGTCAGCCTCTCTATGACTCCATTTCTTCCTTGACCTTCAAGATAGTAAGACTATCTTACTTTTGACTCACTGACTGCCTGAGTTCAAGAACCACCATGTGACTTACTCCATCTCCTCTCCCACCTGCCTACCTATCTAACATGGGCACATTCAGGGTATCTGTCTCACAAGGTGGGTAGTGTTTACATGATGGAATGCACCATTAAAACGTTAGAAGAGAGCCTCATGGGAGTAATATGCAACAAATTATAAATTATTATTATTATTACTATTCATTGTCTAAAGTCTATCTGTGGACAAGGTTTAAATTGTCTTCCAGCAAGTCTTATTCCCCCTTGCTCTGCTGTTCCTCCCTCCCTCCCCAAAAGCAAGTAAAGCAGTAAACCAGGATGCATTGGGATCTGGGGATGAGGTGAGACAACAGGAGGGGATTCCAAATGCTAGGCCTAGTATCTCTTATTGCTTTCTCCTGTGATATTACAGTTTTCTTTGGGACATTATGACTAATGTCATTCCAGTTATGAAATTACCAAAAACCACAAAATAAGATTTGTGAATCACATACTCAGCTCTTTAAAGATTTGTTTATTTTAGAGAGAGAGAGAGAGAGTTGGGGGAGGAGCAGAGGGAGAGGGAGAGAATCTCAAGCAGATGCTCCTCTGAACACAGAGCTTGATTTGGGGCTTGATCTCACAACTCTGAGATCATGACCTGAGACCAAATTAAGACTCAAATGTTTAACCAGGTGCCTCTATAATCAGTACTTTAAAAATGTGAAGTATTTGTTGAATGTACTACATGATGAGTAGATACCTGGGGGGAGAGGAAATTGGAACAAAAACTACTATTTTTGACTATTTGCTGTGTGCCAGGTATGTACTAAATACGTTTATATATGTGACATCTAACACCATCTTTTGTGTGTTTGTCTTTTGTTTTCATTTTTTATGAAGGAACAGGCTTACCGAAAATCCATACTGTTAATTTAATTAACAAGGAGGTCATTAGGCTGAGGTAACTTTAATGCCTTAGTTACCTATGTAAGCAAACTAAAACCTATGCCTGAAATGCCTCAAGGTTAAGAAATCAAAACCTAAGGACAACCAATCACAACCAACCAACTGGGATTCCAAATAAGCCAACCCTGTAAGCTAGAGCCTATCCAATAATTTCCTTGCTTTGCCTCCATCTCTTCTCTATGAAAGGCTCCTGTTGGTGGAGGGCTCCTCACCCCTTTTGGTTTGGTGCTGTTCAATTTAAAGTCCGTTTTGCTCAAAACAATATGTAAAATTTTTCATATGCCTTTGCTTATCTTGTTACAGTTCTGGTGTCAGAAGCATCTGAAGGAGCCCCCAATGGCCCCCAGGAGCAACAAGCAATGAGCAGGGATAAGTATCTACTTAACCCATGGTGTTCACTAATGTTCTCTGCATCTGGAAGTCCCAGATAAGTCCCCTTGAGTTATCCCAGCTTCACAGCATTTGCATTATGAGCTCTCAGACTTTGTTTGAGCATTCCTTTTACCTGACTGGGTCCAGAGTCAGACTGAGCCCAACTTAAATTGGACTAGATGCGGTGGAAAGCCTCAACTAAAGTTTTGTGGGTTTTTTTTAATGTTTTGTTTTTTAAAGAGAAAGGAAAGGGGTTCCTTGAAATGCAGAGTCTGAAACTCCTCCATCTGGGGCTCTTGCTAACTTTATGTATAAAAATTATGAGCCCAGGCCTGTGTTTGAATAAATGGGCTAATCTCACCAGACATAATCTTGAATCACTGTTGCCACAGTGGAAAACTTTTAACCTAAATAAGCTTGTCCATCTATGAGATAGCCTAGAGAGAAGGGGTCACAGCCAAGAACTCAGAAACAGAGAGAGAAAATTATTTTTCTTCCCCTACAGTTTCTGCCGGGGCAGATGGGACCACTGAAATACCCCCATTCATTCTGGAACCTGCAGATAAGACCCTAGGAACATTAGCAGAAGCCAGTGGAGGGTGAGAATTCTTACTAAAGTCAGAAACCTGGATGTCTATCTGTAGTGCCCAGTCAAGAGAGGGAAGTGGAATTTCACATCGTCCTTTCCTTTCCAAATTAAGACTATAGTGAATTTGGTTTGAGGGAATTCACTGATTATCCTATCAATCCTTTCTCTCCCAGAGCAGCTTTCTTGTTTATCTCATTTTGTGTCCTTTGAACTAACTTGGATTTTTGTCTGTCCAGGGCATGTAAGTTCTTAGTTCTTGTACATGAAGTCTGCTCAGTCATCATGCTGGGGGCCCTGAGAATATGATTTTCAGCTAGCATCCTGCTAACCGTTGGCAGCTTCATGGAAATTGCCTAAATCTTTCTTTCTTTTGGTTATCTTTGAAAGTGGTTCTGGGATCTTGGTAGGGCTGTGTCTTTTGCACCCTTATGAAGAACACCCCTATGTCTGTAGTTAATCCATAAGAGACTTATTGGTTTCGGCTTCAATTCACTTCATAGGTATTCCTTGGTTTAAAAAAAGAAAAAAAGAAAGTTGAAGACTCCCAGGAATATTTACTGTTTGTCCAGGCTAAAACCTGATAATAAAATCTTTGACAGGTTTTTTTAAATGAGTTCTATGGTCAGTTCTAATGGCCACATTGGAAGTTGATATTCAGAGCCCAATAGGAATTATTTTTTAGACCTTCTCACCTAAGATAAGATGGACATAGGATTTTTTTAAATTTCCATTTTATTGGAAATCTTCCTGATATAAAGAAGCAAATTAAAGATGATGCAGGTAGATGGACAGATGAATTCCTATATATCATTTTCATTGCAACCCCATTTTGAGGAATTAAAAGCAACTGCAGTTGTCTTACAAATTTAGTCTTTATAAGAACATAAATGTTCAAAGCGCACCTGTCCTTTTTATTAATCCCAAAGCCCTCTTTTTTCACCTCAAAACACTTGCAGATATTGTAAAAGATCAAGACACTGGAAACAAAACTTCTTGGAGAAAAAAATGTCCTTTCTCTGTGCCAATGAGGTGTTAATGTTCTCCCTGGCATTCTGCATGGACCCAGAATGATCTCTTTGGGTGAAAATGCAAACTTTAGATAGATAATTTTTATTTGGAAAAAAAAAGCTATTGGAAACTAAGTGGATGAAAAACCTTTAAAGTTTTCTCCACAATTATTAGTAAAAAGTCTAAGCCTGCTAAGCAGGTAAACAACTTACTCCATCTGCCAGAAACACAGTCTGAGTCCAACTCTTGTGTACTAGTAAATTTTATGCTTATCATATCTGTTTCATGGCTAAAATTTTAAAATAAAAGCTAAAAATCTCTGTATCTGTCTGCATGTTTATGTATGTCTATAAATGTATGTCATAGATGTGTGACTATTGTACTTCCAGATGGTATCTCCAGACTTAATTTGGAAAAGAGTTCTATTTAACTGGCTTAAAGAAAATTAAGTGCTTTTACAAATCAAGTATTCTCTCAGAAATATAGAAACTAACCCAAATGTTTTTCAAGTTAACGTCATCTAGGAAAATCTTTGGTAAATAAAAGCTAGTGCAAGTTTTGTTGGTTTAATTAAAACAAGCATGTCGTCAGAGTTATCAACATTAAATATAATGCACACATACAAATTTTATTCTGGGTGACTTTACCAAAAGTCTCATATGCTTATGTTACAATATTTGTCAGTAAAAAAATAAAGATGATAGCTGTTTAATGTATAGTGAAATTTCCATGAGCTAGCTAAAATATAATCATTAAGAACAGATAAATTAGCATAAAACCCCCAAACAATCCAGTTAAAAAATAGTCAGAGGACCTGAATGGATATTTTCCCAAAGAAGACATGTAGATAGCCAATAGGCACATGAGAAGATGCTCAGCATAACTAATCAGAAAATGCAAATCAAAATGACAATAAGATATAACCTATACCTGTCAGAATGACTAAAGTAAAAAAAGACAAGAAATACCAAGTATGCCGAGGATGTGGAAAAAAAGGAACTCTTGTACACTATTGGTAGGAATGTGAGTTAGTACAACCACTGCAGAAAACAGTATGAAGGTGTCTCAAAAAGTTAAAAATAGAAATACCATATGATCCAATAATTCCACTGCTTGTTATTTACCCAAAGAAAATGAGAACACTAGTTCACCCTTGTATTTTTTGCAGCCTTACTTATAGTAACGAAGTTATGGAAGCAACATAGATCCCACTGATAGATGAATGGATAAGAAAGTTGTGATATACGTACACAGAATGGAATATTATGCAGGCATAAAATGGATGAGATCATGTCATTTGTGACAACGTGGATGGACATTGAGGGTATTATGTTAAGTGAAATAAATCAGACTGAGAAAGACAAAATCCATATGGTTTCAGTCACATGTGGAATCTAAAAAAAAGCAAATTAATAAACAAACAAAAAGTAGAGTCAGACCCGTAAATACAGACATAAATTGATGGATGACAGAGGAGTGGAGGCTAAGAGGACGTGAAAAATGTGTGAAGTGGAATGGGAAATACAAGCTTCGAGTTATGGAATGAATAAGTCACATGAATAAAAGGCACATCATAAAAATTTAAACAATAAAATAAGTTCTATGGAAAATGCTTAAAGATTCATTTATTTACTTGGGGTGGGGTGAGAAGCAGAGGAAAGAGGGAGAGGGAGAGAGAGAATCTCAAGCAGACTCCCTGCTGAGCAAGGAACCCAATGTGGGACTCAATCTCAACCTTGAGATCATGACCTAAGCAGAAATCAAGGGTCATACACTTAACTGACGGAGCCACCCAGGCACCCCTGGAAAATATTTTTATTTATTTTTTATTTTTTTAAAGATCTTATTTACTTATTCATGAGAGACACAGAGAGGGAGGCAGAGACACAGGCAGAGGGAGAAGCAGGCTCCCTGCGGGGAGCCTGATGCAGGACTCAATCCAAGGACCTGGGACCACAACCTGAACCAAAGGCAGATTCAACCGCTGAGCCACCCAGGCATCCCTGGAAAATGTTTTTAAAAAGAATAAATAGATGTAAGAAAGATAAAAGTTCATAAATGAACTTTGTGTTTATATGTCATGCCACCTTTGAAATAGTTTCCAAACTTTTTTGGTAACTTGAAACCTTAAAGTTATACTGAATTAGGGTAAATGATAGCCATTCATTGAATATCTAGATCGATTTCTAAATTAGTTAAAACATTAGTCACTGAACATAGACTTTTCTACTTTCGGTTTTTTATTACAGAGGAACTAAAGATATTTGGGTCATTAGTAAACATGTCTTGTGCCACATTGAAAGATTTACTATGAAGACTATGCTTCTAGAAATTATGGAATGTGCTTATAAATTTGCCAACTCACAGAATGCTAGCAAAACTATTGCCATAATTGCTTAATTCCTAGTTTTCACGAGGAACTTTCAAATTAAAATTTCTAAGGCTTGAGAATTGTAATCAATATATATAATTAACTGTAATCAATATATAATTATTGATTATATTGATTATATTGATATATTGATTAATTGTAATCAATAAATAATTAAAACTACTAAAAATAATAAAGATGAAAGGGAAACAACTGTGTATGAAAGTTGAGTAAGGTAAGTAGGATGTGTTTTTTGAATAAGGAAATGTATGGAGGATATTTTTGCTGAGGGAAAAAGAGTAATTTTGTCTCAAGTAGAATGACCAGTTGTTCCAGAATGAGAAAGAGAAAAATTAAGCACTAAACTTGAATAGATACAAGAAGTTGTAGAAGGTTTACAGAAAAAGGCCACTGGGTAAGAAATTTGAGGTGTGGTCAAGCTGCCTATGAGTAGAATGGATTTATTCGAGTTTGGAAGAGTGAGCCAAAATATCCAAAGTACACTGGTACAAAATCAGAATTTGATTTTGTCTCTGTTAAAAATACAAAGTGTTCAGAGCCTATTGGTCTGCCCTTGATAAGGTGTCATGAAAAGTTTTTCTTTACGTTTTGGGTAATCTGCCTGGAAAGCAAAGATTTTATGTCTTACCAAAATAATTTCCTGTGCTTTATTTGTTTTTACCATGTCTTTGATCTCTTGGGAAAACTAGTCTTCTTAGTATCAAAAGATCTCAGTTTTGTTCACAACCATGAAATCTTCTTTATTTGCCTTTATGATCTTCTATTATCACTTTGGTTAAATAGATAATTAAGCATTATTTCACAATGATCGTGATCTTATTTAATCAAATGTTCAAACTTTTTGATATTTTGACAACTTTCTAAAAATAAAATTCTAATTGGAGCTTTTTGACCTCAAACTAACTTTGAGCCTTGCCAAAGGTCCCTGGAAAATCTCAAAGGATTTGTCTTTCCCCTTGTAAAGGAGATATTAAACTAATTCAGTTTATTTGTCTGTTAAATTACATAGGAAGCATTATCAAATAAGTAATGATAAACCTTCTTAAGTTATATATGTATGGACATTTATTACTAATATAGGTATTCTAGAAACTGAAGTTCATAGCAACTTGTCAGTACCCTCATTGTCTGATTATTACCTTAAATTGTTGTATGCCACGGATATAACTAGTTTTTAAGAAAAATTAACTCTCACTAGATCTTCAACCATGGCCATTTGTTTGAGCCTTTTTGTTCTCTACAAATAGTTACTGTTTTACTTTGCAAAATTCCTTGTCTTCAGAGAGATTCAGGAAAGACCCTGACAAGTGCCTTAGAATACGGGTTTCTGAAGACTTTGAGATTATGTCACTGGACAACTGGGTAAAATTTCCAGAACACTAATGGAAAAGCTATATTAAAGCAGAACAAGAATTAATAACATGAGATTGAATGAACTAATGAAGATGATTGTAATTTTTATTGACTCTGTTTGAAACATTGCTGGTTCTTTAATGTTTTAATTTTCTAAGGTTAAGGAAACCTTTCTCTCTTTTCTCTTAAGCTATCTATGTCTTACGGCAATTTGCTAAAATATACCTTTGTAAACAAAATTGAAACATTTACTTTTTTTCCCTTACAGAATCCCTCCAGAAACTTACTGAGTATCCCTATTTTCATGTCAATATGATTATTTGCATATGTTCAATAAGAATCTGCTCTCCTTATAACAGGAAAGAATCAGAAATATTGGCTATATTACTAAGGCTTTGACTAGAATGTCATCTTTAAGAATGATGTGCATATAATCAGATGTGACCAGACAGTTTTAAGGAACTAAGGTTGAATTTATGGAGCCAATAAAGCCTCTTAGAAAAACCACCTGACGTTGTACTTACAGGGTTACAAATTTTACCAGATGAGTAATAAAGGTCACTTCCTGGCAGATTTAGGAACATAAAAAAAAAAATGGGGGACCTGTGGAAGAGAGGAATTCACCCAAATCTATAGATATTCTAGGAAAAATCTGATGGTCAGTCTTTGGCTTGTCTTCTTAGCTTTGAGAAGCCTTTTTAAAAAAAGTCCAATCTTGAGTTCCTTATGAAAGATTCCAGCAAAACTACCATAAAAAGAGCCGATGTGGTCAGTCATTATTTTTGCTGCTTTTATGTAAGCAGGCCAAATTTAATGAAACTAGACTTATTTTGCAAGCAAATTAGTCTGGCTTTGATTAACCTTGATAGAAATGGGTGTAACTATAGAGAGAAAAATTATGTTTCAATGGGAAACTATAGCACACCCTTGTGGGTATTAAATTCTAGTTCTGTTCACTGTCATTGAGGTTTCGTTATATACTTGTACACTGGACTGGATTCTGAATTCTTCTAGTTTTCTCAAATATCTGGCTATGACTCACCAAAGTACTGTTTCTATTTTTTGCCTACCTTTCCGACTTGGAATCACTAAGAACAAAGACTGCCCTTGAACCGTGTTGGAAAGGACCATATCTGGGACACTACCCAGATGGCATCCAAACTTCAGGGCCCTGAACCTTGGGTCCATCTCTCCCAATTAAAAAGGCCCCTCTAGACTTTTGGAACTACACACCAGCTGGAGATCTAAAATTAAAATGAACTAGAGAGGTTTCTCCCCAGAAGCAGACAACACTTGGAAGTGGACAGATCTCCCAAGATCATGGATCAAGATCTTTATCTCCAGTATGAAATCTCTATTCCTTTTGCTCTTTTGCCATTTGCTCTTTCCCCCTATTAAATGCATGGCAAGACACCGTTCCTTAACCCTGGAAACTCTTGCTGAATAAACTGCTAAGGCCGTAGGTGCACAACAGAAGTCTCTAGGCTTTCTTGCTAAGGTGGTTTTAGATGATAGCATTGCTGCAGATTCTTTCTTGGCTGAGCCAGGAGGAGACTTGGATTGCCATAGCAGATACCTCCTGCTTTACCTGGACTGACACCTCTGCTATTGTAGCAAATACAAGACATTGGAAAACAGTTCACTTGGCTCAACAAGTCGATACCCCTTTGGGTACATTCTTTGATTTATTTGACAAACTGGTTTGGTTCATGGGGGCCCTGACTGAGGCACGTATTGTAGTCTCTTGGCTTGATCCTCCTAAGAGTCATCATCGTAATCTCCCTGGTGTGCTGTGTTCTTTCAGGGGTCTTAAGTATGTATTCATGGCCATTGGCTGTACATTACGTGGTGTCACTGCACTTGGAGAAAGAGAAAAAAGATGAATAATGAGATGAACAGAAAAAAAAAAAAAAAACAATCCTTCCACAGACCTGACATCATAACCTATGAGTTTCCTGATAAGACAAGAACAACTTCACCCTGATGGTGACCAAGAATGTCACTAATACCAAATTTTTGGTCCCTCTCTCACATATGAGAGGATGACTGAAAGGGGGGAATTATTAAATCAATTCTAGAAGGAGTCCATTAGACTGAGGTGGCTTTAATGACTTAGTAATGCTTCTTGTAAGCAAACTAAAAGCTAAGCCTTAAATGCCTCAAGGTTACAAAATCAAAACCTAAGGACAACCAGTCACCAACAGCCAGCTGAGCTTTCACAAGACAAATGTCTGTGCTATATCATCAAAGAGTTGCCTTGCTTCGCTTCTTCCTCTTCTCTATAAAATCTTTCCCCCACCTCCTGTCAGTGGGGTCTCCTAACCACTTCTGGTTTGGTGCTGCCTGGTTTTAATCCATCTTTGGTCAAACAGACTCTTAAGATGTTTAATATGCTTCATTGTTATTTTTAACAACACTCTTCTCTGATCCCAAACCCACTGCATCTGTTTTCTAAATGTCTCATTTTGAAACCTTTTTTTTGTGAACTCTAGGTAGATGACTAGATAGATCGTGGGATGGCATGTGAAGCATAAGAATCAAAGAGTTAAGCTAAATAAATCTCTGGTAACATAAAGAAAGCATTTTTTGTGCTGCAACGAGAAGTAGATGGTTGATTGAACTTACTTGGAGGGCACACACATTTGCGGCTATTGAGGAAAGAGGAAAGTGGGCAGGAGGTTAATAGAAGCGATGAGGGAAAGAGCTTGGGCAGGATTTACTAAGAAATCTACAGGAGAAAAAGAAATGCAAAATGCTCCAAGCAGTTGCAAGCAAGTTGGAAGCAGATCCTAAAGAGAGCCAAGAAAATGAAGGGTATGTGGGAAAGAGAATGATCAAGTGTGTCAGAGGATAACGAGAATAGGCAGCCATGGGTCTGACCAAGGGACACCTCTAAACAGCCACTTGGTGACCTTACTCTTAATAGGTATGGCCCAAAGTTTATGTTCGTTAGAGCAGCTAGATGATTTCATAGACACAATTGCATTGACAGAGGTTGTTATTTCAGTAGATTCATTACATCATTTTCCAAAAACAACAGTACAGTATAGTGCTGAGAAATGAAGTTTTCCAGAAGACTCTGTTTTTCAGCAGAATGGTGATCCCTGGTACTGCAGTAAGCTGAGCAATGGGATCTTTGATGGGATTTACCTGGACCCCAAATTGAGGCTAGCTTCAAAAGGGAAAACGCTGACAGTGTGCAAAGTACATCTGTTTCCTCACTTGAGCAGCTAAGTCTCCTCCACCTTTGATACTACAAAGAGGAAATCGCTAATATCCACTGGCATTGTGAAATTCTCTTAGCCTCTAAATTGGTTCTCTTTACTCTTCCTGTTAAAACTCCACACAGTCAGTCACCTTCCAAAGTCCACATTGCTGGGAATTCTTTGGAGGACAAAAGTTCCCAGGACAAAGTTCCATGCTTTGTGTAAACAAAACCTCATTTCTATTATTTTCCATTTAGCCACGAGCAATTAAGCTGGAAACACAAATGTGACGTATATTTGTGATGACTTTGCATTTCCTCAGACACAAACTTCATTCTCTTTGGGATCAGCAGAACCCTTACTGGCATGGACAGATATCTTTGTGGCCCTCCTCCCTTCTTGCATGATTAATTCATTTATCAGCTTGATAATGCAAAGTTTGCCAGCATAAGGCTGGGGTCTCGATCGGAGGTTTAGGGGGTTTTTTGGTCTAAAGCCAAACTCTAAATGATACCTGCTGGTCTGAAGAATATTGGCTGCTCTTTCCTTGCCACATCCTCTTGGAGGTTATTGCTGTGCATGTGGGTGAGAAGGGGCTTAGGGAGAGGCAAAGGTTTCTTTCCCAATTCTGGTCTAACCATGCCTATAGACAACTGTGATCTTGTGCCACTTGACATTTGGAAGAAGAAGAAGGATGTCAAGAGAATGAAAGAGGAAAAAAGAAATGTAGGAAGACTCCAGAGAGATTTGTTTTTGTCATCAATACTTGAGGATATCTACAAATCTCTTGCAGTTACTTGGAAAAAAAAAAAAAACTGGAATTAAACTGCCACCAGAAAAAAGAACATAGAATGGTTCAGAGAGGGATGCCTGGGTGGCTCAGTGGTTGAGCATCTGCCTTTGGCCCAGGGTGTGATCCTAAAGTCCTACATTGGGCTTCCTGCAGGGAGCCTGCTACTCCCTCTGCCTGTGTCTCTGCCTCTCTCTGTGTGTCTTTAGGGAATAAATAAATAAAATATTAAAAAAAAAGAATGGTTCAGAGACCATATAAATATCTTTTACAAAAAGATATTGCCTTGTCCTCAGCCTTATTAACCCTTTACCTGACTCCCGTATTCATAGGGCTAAACAGGAAACAAGTCTATCCAGAGGGGCTGATGAGGAAATTGACCTGCCAGGAGTGAGTTGCTATAAAGCAGTCAGTGCTCATTGGAGGGGTGAGCGGGGGAGATAGAAGAGTAACCAAAGGACTCCCAAGATTCCAGCCCCTTTGGGATAGCATGACTGTGCATCGGGGGAGAGATGAGGAGTATTGTAACCAATGGGGTTCAAGGATCGCTGTGTCTTTGGCAGGTCCCACCCCGTGGTGAGATGGATTAGGTTGATCCCTTCAAACATTCCATTCAAATTATTCTTCTTTGTTTGATTCCATGTTCAGCCACAATCTCTCTCTGAATTATGCTCTTTCTTCCTGTGAAACTCAAGCCTCCAGTGTCACTGCGCATTGACCCCTGCAGACTTAGAACACGGACATGCTTGTAGCATCCTTCGCATTGTAAATCAGTGTGTTGGCCGTGATATTACAGTGAGATAAATAATACATGCACGAAGTCATACCGATGACAAGAATACCTCTGTCGGTGACATTCTGGTAGATAGGTCTCGTCAGCTTGCTTACAGGGACTCTGCCCTAAAGAAGTGGGTACATCAGCAGAGTATCTACAAAGTCAGGTGTCTCTGAGCACCTGGGTGGCTCAGCTGTTGAGTGTCTGCCTTTGGCTAAGGGTGTGCATCAGGGTCCCCGCAGGGAGCCTGCTTCTCCCTCTGCCTGTATCTCTGTCTCTCTCTGTGTGTCTCTCATGAATAAATAAATAAAACCTTAAAAAAAAAAAAAAAAAGTGAAAGTCAAGTGCTTCAGTTGGGATGGTTTGGGCTAGACCCAGAACCATGGAAGGTTCCCTGAGATATGTGTCCCTGCTCGATTTTTTAGGAGATGGCCTGCTGACATCCCAGGCTCTGAAACCAGAGAATTAAACTGTGCCCACAGAAGGGCTAGAGCAGTGTTTCTCCTAGGCAGTGAAGGAACCAGACCCCTAAGTGTGTGGGACACGGTGTAGCTGTGGGCCCTGGGCTCAGCAGAAAAGCATCCAGTCTTCTCCAGCATTATGACTGACTGATTATATGATGGTAGCTTCCGTGTAAAGACCATTTGCCAAACATCGCACGAAGATCTTTGTGTGCATGATTTCCTATAATCCTCATCACAATTTTGAGAGAAAGTTGTGCCATTGCACCATTTTACAGATGAGGAAATCAGGACCCAGAGGGGTTGAGCACTTTCCCAGAGTGGTGTGGGCAGGCTGCCTTTCTCCAAAAGCCCATGTGCTGACTGACTCCCTTATTCCAATGACTTGTTCCTTTTCCTTTTCAAAATATGTCTTTGGTTACAGAATGGCATCATTGAAGCCAGTGGCTTGTGGTCAACCTAACTGGCCAAGCCACTCCATACCAGAGGGATGCTGTGCTCCCTGGCCATTGGGTGTAGCGGCACTGCATCCCCACACTGCCTGCCCTGGCTCCCTGGGGCCGAGAGTCCGTTGCCTTTGAACCAGAGCAAGGCTGCCCCGGTTGATGTGCACCTTAGGTGAGGGACAGAATGCAAAGAGCAGTATCACTTTATACAAGGGGCCCAGGTCCGTCAGTTTTATTTCACATCTTGCCCATAATTTCATTGTCATCAGGAACCTTTTACCCCTACTTGGACTGTAACCGCTCTCACGTACAATTTCTGATTCTGCAGCTCTTTATCTTTTCACAGAAGAGGGACGTCTATCTGCGCTTCATATTCTCCTGTGCCCTTATCGACAGCTCTACTCTCATCTTCATATGACTCAGAACTCTGCTACATTCTTTTTATGGATCCAAACTGGCTTGGACCTCTAAGTTTATACTGTATTATGCAGATAGAGTCCCAGGGCCTGATGTATTTTGTGCACCTCCAAAGGAATGGGCGAGTTTCCAAAAATTGTGTTGCGATGACACAACTCCAAAGCAGACGTCCTTCAGACGTGGATAACTAAGGCCAGAGAGTCTGCCTCTTTCCAGAAACAGAAGTTTGATAGTAGGAAGGACTTTATGGGTAAGGGAACAGGACCACAGACATCATTTGATCTGGCCCCACCATTCACTAGTTTATAGCTAAGTACAGAGAAGGCACTTGGTACATATATTTACCAGGTGAACAAATGAATGAAAGAATGGATGATAAATGCATGATTGACCACTGCCTCTATCTTCTGCAGTCTAAAATATGACCCAGATGACATCTCTTCCTGCTTGCAACCATCCAATGGCTTTCATTAGTCTCGGTATACAATGGAAATGCCTTTGCACAACTTACCTTTGGGATCCCTGCCTGCCCTTCAGCCCCCTGTGTTCCTCAGTCTTCGCTCCAGCCCTGCTTGCCCTGCCGTTCCTCAGATGGGCCAGAGTGTTTCCATCCCAGGATCTTTGTGTGTATCAGTCCTTCTGCCTGGAATGATCTTTCCCAGAGCTTCAGGAGACCCACAGTTTCACTTCATCCAGTCTCCGCCCAACGGCGCTCCTTCATACGGGCATTATGTTTGTCTCTCCTCGAACCGAGACATCAGGATGTGGCCTATCGGTAGCCACATCTCCAGCACCTGGGCGTGCGTCCAGGACATGGAACATGATGAATATTTAAGTGATGTTTATTGAATAAATTAATGAAACCACATTGTCTCCCCCAATAAAATATTATAGGATCTTCTGAGGCAGTGGATATTGCTACTTATAAATAAGTGAAAAACACGAACATGAAACAAAGCCCATCAGATACTAAACATGGAAACGGGACCACTTATAACTATCAGCTTTTTTCATGAGTCATCTCTTCAGTTGGAAGCTATCACCAGATTTACAACTGGAAAATGCATATTTCTCCACAGTTGCATATATTGTGGTATAGAAGAGTACATCTTACGTGTAGAGAATGAGGACCAGTTTTCTGGGACTCTGATTTCTCAGTTATTGACTTCTTTTCAAAGTTGTGGTAAGAACACTTAAAACGAGATCTACCCACTTAAATCTTTAGATGTCCTGTGCTAAAAATTAAATTACAGGTATAACATAGGTATAGGTGCCATGCTGTTCAGCAGATCTCTAGAACTTATTCATCTCGGATAACTGACACTTTACACGGGTTGAAAAGCAACCTCCTCATCTTCCTCTCCCCTCCCCAGCCCCAGAAAATCATCATTCTAGTTTCCGTTTCTATGAATTTGAGTATTTTAGATTCCTCTTGTAAGTGGAAACATGCGGTGTTTGTCCTTCTGTGACTGGCTTCTCTCACCTAACTTAATGTCCTCTGGGTTCATTTACCTTGTCATCTATATCGGGATTTCCTCTTTTTTAAAGGCTGAAGAGGGGAGCCTAAGTGGCTCAGTCAATTAAGTGTTTGCCTTCGGCTCAGGGTCCTGGGATGGAGCCCTGCATCGAGCTCCCTGCTAGGTGGGGAGTCAGCTTCTCCCACTCCCCCTGCCCCTTCCCCCCTGCTTCTGCTCTATTCATCTCTCTTAAATAAATAGAAAATTATTTTTTAAAAAAGGCTGAATAATATTCCATTCTCTCTCTCTCTCTCTCTCTCTCTCTCTCACACACACACACACACACACACCCCTTATCTTCTCTATCCATTCATCTATTGGTGGCTACTTGGGTTGTTTCCACGTCTTGGCTATTGTGAGTAAGGATGAAATGAACATGGGGGTGCAGATGTCTTCCTGAGGTAGGGACTTTGTTTCATGGAGGTGTACACCAAGAAGTGGGATTGCTGGATCATCCAGCAGTTCCATTTTTAATTTTCTGAGGCATCTCCTTAGTGCTTTCCATTGGGGTTGCACTAATCTCCACTCCCACCAATGGTGCAGAGGGGTTGAGCTGTCCCCCATCCTTGCCAACTTGACTCTTGTCTTCTGAATCCTACACACTAGCAGGTGCGAGGTGATAGCCCACTGGGGTTTTGGTTTTCATTTCCCTGATGATTAGCATCTTTTCATATACTTGCTCCTGTGGCTCCCACAGAAGCCGGTTCTCCACTGCCTGTCAGGGAAAACTAATCTCAGTTTCCTAAAGTCACAGGACTTTTCTCATGGAGATGGCCTTGGCCTCCTGCTTTGGGGAACATTTGCTTAGAATGAACTCATTTAATTGGTGTTTATTTAAACATCAATGCAGAGCCAGGCCCGCCAGTGCATCAGGCTAATGGCTCATGGGCCCCTCCAGGGCACACACTCGGGCAAGAATAAAGTTAGGAGGAGAGGGGGATGCAGAGCGGCACACACTGGGCCAGCGACCTTCTCTTTTGTTGCCCGGGGCCTCCTGTCTCATCACTGTGTAGAGAACTTGCAGTCCCCGCCCGAGAACCAACTCACAGGACAATAGTCTTCAGCAAAGGAACCAGGCGGAGAAGGAGGCTGCGACAGTCTCCTGGAGACTCACCCCTTTGTCCCTTACTTAGTTTAAAGCACTTCTCCCACCACTTGGCTCTGGAGGCTCAGCAGGGTGCCTCTGACCAAGCCAGTTTGGCCCGTCAGGTAGGGACTCCCCTAACCCTGCTCAGCAGCCTTTGGGTCCCAGTGTCCCCATGCCTGCCCTCTCCCGAGGGCCCCTGCAGCTGCAACTGGTTACTCCTTGGCCTGGAGCCGGGACCTACCCAGGGCATAGCCAGTGCCCTCCCTGAAACCATGGAGATGTTCTGATCCCAGATCTGTTTTTCTTCTTCTTGTGGCTTTTCAGAAGAAAGAAATTTTAAGGTTACTTAGGCCTTCTGGAATTAAAAAAAAAAATTTTTTTTTAAAGCAGCAGCAGCAGCAGCAGCAGCAAATTCCTGACTCCTTAGGCTGCATCTTAAGAGATAGAGGAAGAAGATAGCTCTCCAGCCTGAAGATTCTAGTGCTTCTCAGGGCCATCCCAGGAAGAGGGAATGTGCCTGGGTGGTGCTGACGTGGTTAAGGGAGCAGTTCTCACTTTGCATGGTTACAGGACTCAGATGTTAGCTTCTCCTGGGTTCCTAGCCTGGCTCTGCTCTTCCAGGCTGCCTGACCTAGGGCATCACTTTCATCTGGGGTGTCATACTGAAAGAAAGCCTTTCTCTCAGTGGATTAAATGAATTCATGCCTGTCAAGTACCCAGAACAGTGCGGACACACAGCCTGCGCTCTGTGACTATTAATTATTGACATGATATGGTTTTTGCCATTCCTGTGGTTTCCAGAAACAAACTCAGAAGTTTCGGTAATTCAAAAACGAGCATATAAATCACTCATAATTTCCATCACAAAAAGAAATCCTGGGTTATCCCTTTCTTAGAGAAAAAAAAAAAAGTTGGAAAGATACCAGATCTGCTTCAAGATGTGTCTCTCCTGGTCCTTTCCAAAAAGAGGTGGTCCTCCAGAGAGTGAAGGGTGACCACTTATTTGCTCAGTAAGCGCCTTCTTTATTGATATTTTACTCTAAAACAGAATGGGCAAGGAACAGTTAAAACCCCAAAAGCTCTCAAATGTTTGGAACCTAGCCTTCCCTCTACCGGGCAGTTTCATTTGTGCTTTGAGATCCTCATGCTCATTTACTGACAAAGGAGAGAGAGAGAGAGAAAGAAAAATAAAAAAAAAAATGAGGGAGGAAGGAAAGATAGGAAGGAAAGAAGAGGGGGAGGGAGGGGAAGATCTTGAGTAAGGAATATTGCACAGAAACTGGAATTTAGCTTAACTGAAATTCAGGGTCTCATTCACATCTCTCTTTAATCGATATTTTAGAATATGAAGTATACAGAAAAGGGTAAACATAAGAAAACAAATATTGCTGCATCCACAATTAACCATTAATGATTTGTCTTATCTGCTTCTAACCATAAAAGCGTCAGGCTAACAAATTGTGTCCAGTGCTGACCACGCACGGGTCTCCCTTTCACCACTAATAGCTCCACATCCAGCCCAGAGAAGAAGCAGCCCCACACTGGGTTTCAGATGTGGATCTTTCATCTTTTTTTATATTTTCAGGTGCACGTGTCAACATGCCTAGCCATAAATAATTTAGAGTATTTTTGTATTCTTAAACTTCATGAATAACATGATATTGTATGTAGAGTTGGGTGACTTTCCTTTTTTTCACTGCACGTCATGGGTCGACCTAGCCTTGTTGACATAAATAGATTTGATTCAGTTCTTTCACCTGCTATATATTAGTCTATGTTAATACGTCGCATTTTGCTTTGCTGTTTCCATCCGGATGAACATTATTACAGATCATGCTTCGGTGAACATCACTCTACACATCTCACTCATGCTCATATTTGAGAATTTCTTTAGATTATGCATTTAGGAGTTGAAATGTGGACACTCATTCCTATTAGATGCCCAAAAAATTTTCTCCAAGTCACCTATGCCAATTTAAATGAGATACATTTGAAGATGACTTGCAAATGGACTAATTGTGACTGAAGGAGAATTGTCGATTCTTACCAAAAGTACAAATGCCCTTACTTTTCGCCCCAGTGATCCTACATCTGACAATTTGTCCTGCAGGTGTCTCTGCACATATTTCATGGTGTTTGAGCGAGATTATTTACTACAGCATTGATGATGACGTCAAAAGACTAGGTGGGTAATCTACCCAATGATCCATCAAGAGGAAACAGGTTAAACGATTTTGGTGTATTCACAAAGTTGACTATTACGCAGCTACAAAAACTGAAAGTATTCTTTGTGTACTAACACTAGAAATTGTGTCTTGGATACATTTTAAAAACACAAACTGCAGAAATAGTGTATGTGAGTTTTTGTGTAAGAAGGAGGAACATGAGGGCATGTAATATTTACTGGTTTCTGCATAAGGAATTTTTTTTTAGTAAGTAAGCTAATAAGTGTTTGCCTCTGGTTGGGAATGGGGTATAAAATAAGTCATAGAGCAGAGATGGGAGCAAGATTTCTCAATTATATTTTATATTGCTTTGATTTTTTAGACCATGTGAAAGTGCTACATATTAAAAAAAAAAAAACTTCCTAAGTGTATGTCTTTCCCCATCATAGTTAAAATTCATATTATTTGGCTTTCAAATTTTTGCATTTGCTGCAGTGATCTGCATCAATTTCTCTTTATTATTCTTCAGTAATAATAACAACACTAACAATAATAATCATGCTGCTGATTGTGGTGATGATAATATGAGCCCATACTTACGAGGCGTACTTGGTTGATCATCCACCCAGGCCCCCCGAGGCAGTGGCTATTATTATCTCCATTTTACAGACGAGAAAACTAAGAAAGAAAGATGCCCAAAGTGATTGGGCCTAAATTCTCTTTTGACTTATATTAATATGAAAATTATATTAGGGCTGCTATATAGTGCCTTTTTGGGGGATGGATATGTATCTGAAATATATTTTCCTTGTATTTATATTCAACTATTTTATATTGTTAAGGAAATTGCTTATAAATACTTAGAACTGGACTTTTTAAAGAAAATCCTCTGTCTTTTGAAAGACCTCAGTTACACTTATGCTCATTGATACTTATTGTTCTGATCATATTTTATACTTTAAGTTAATAGTTTTCTTCTTGCTTTACTTTTTGGATTTGTTGAAATTCTGATGGATCGATTACATTTTAATTAAATTTTCTATGTTCTTCCTATCTCCCCTTCCCCCACTTTGGAAATCATGCATTTTCTTCACCATTTACCAATTTTCTTCGAAAGTCACTGCATTTTGTAATAGTTCTTTGTAATAGTAAACTATTTTAGGCTGGAAACAGTTTTAATTTTTACACTCCTATGACTGCATATTACACGATGTAAATTGTAATTATATTTTTTCCCTCAATACCTGGAAGCCAGTAGTACTCTACTGTCTTAGGCCACCTATTGCTACTATTGAGAATCATCAGTTGATATCATTTCTTTGTAAGTAGTCTTCTCTATTAGCTTTTAGGGTTTTCTCTTTATCTCAAGATGATGTCTTTTCACTGTGTTGACTCTACGAATAGTCTGGTATTTTTGTTTTTGTGTTTGTTTTTTCCAAACCTCCCAATTCTCCATGATTGGAAAACATCAGGGCTTTTATGTTCAGTTCTGGAAGATTCTGAGCCATTATTTATTTGAACCCTGTCTCTCAACCATCCTCTCTGTTCTTTCATTCTGAATCTGTTTTGAAGTTGGAACTGCTTGATCCCTCCTCTGCGTCTTGCCTTCTCCCCATGTTTCCAAAACTCCATCATTTTATAATGCTTTCTGTGAACTCCTCAGTCTTACATTGCACTTTAAACATTGTGTCTTCATCCCTGTTCCCCAATCAGTTGAACTCACCTAATGACACTTCCATTTGTTTTTTGGTATATACACCTGTCCATGTGTTTTGGGTTAGTCTCAGTCTATCAATAGTGATGATAATGAGGCTGTTGACTGGAAATGCCTGGGGCACTCACCTGGGCCACCAGCCTTTCAGAGTTATTGTGGCAGGACTCGCCCCTGTGGTTCTCACCAGGACTGCAAGATTATTACTCCCAAATCCCAGAGGGAACTTGGCACACCCAGGACCACACAGCAAGGTCACAGGGTGTTGGCTTCCTGGGATTCTTCCTTTTGGGGCTGGGGGGTGGGGGGAAGCGGCGATGTTTCAGGGTTTCATGGAAATTAGTGAATTTAAAACATAAGAGCAGGAAATAAAACTCAGAAAAGGAAAAGCAAGTGCTCAAATGGTCAGGGAACTTGATGAGGGGAGCAGCCTGGCTCTTCATCTAGTCCTGTAGCTGGCACTGTCTATACTTGACGTAGATGTCTTTGAAGTGGATGCCTTGGCAGTCCAAAGCCTAATGTCAGGTGCTTATATTACAATTAGAAAAGCTGTCAGGTGCTTACACTACCTCTTTTTTTCTTTTCTTCTTTTGGAATGGATATCATTCCACCTCTCATTTCTTTAAGAACATCATATTAATTTTATGAAATGGAGTATTTTCCATGACATCTATTTTTACATGTGAATTTTTGTTTGCTGGATCTGTTGATCTTTTTAGGCTGCTAGGCTACCTCATTTGCTTGGTCGTTCTCATTTTAGAGTCCATCTGTGGGAATTTTTCCCAGGTCATGGCATGGCTTTAATTCTGCTTCCGTCTTAGCTCTGTAAGGTCTGGGGCTTGAAACTGAATTTTAGACTCTCCTGCCACAGGGATGACAAAAATTCAGGCCTCGTCTTAGCTTTGGGGGGCAAATCTGCTTCTGTTCCTGCTTGTGAAAACTCCTCCAGGCCCCATACATAAGTGGCAGCTTGGTCCCCATTCTTGGCTTCAGGAGGAGTGCCTGCCACATAGTATGTGTTCATCCTTGTTCCCTATGCCTGCAAGACCCCAGCACCAAGGGCAATGCTCTGGTTTAAGTTCCTACTGATCTGCTTTTTGATGTGAATTTGGTCTCTGGTCCTGGTTCATCATGTGTCTTTTAAAGCATTTAGTCAATTATTTGTGTTTGTTTTGAAAACTTTAGGTTCCAATGTGTGTTCAGTCTGCCATCTTGAATTTTCTTTTCATCATATTCCCAGAGTTTTCTTCTAGAAGGAGGAAAATATTTTAGATGAAGGATCATAATGAAGGAGCATCATGGCCATAATCTGGAGCTGGGATTATGTTTGTCAGGCTATTCACGACAGAGACGAGCACACAATGCATCATTGCAGTTCTTACTCTGCTGTAATGCTTTTATTTTGGGTTTGTACAAACAGAAATCTCAAAAGTGCCATGGTGGTGGTGGAAGGGGATGATGTGTGCACCTTTTCATTTCGTCCCGGCCTGTTCTTTGCCCTGTTTACCTTGCAGTAAAGAAATGATTTTCTGTAGCTGTGTCTTTAGCAAAAGGTGAAAAGGGAAACCAAAACGTTCTCAAGGCTATGTTTCAAAAAACAAAGAGAAATGAGAGCACATTTCTATATGGAAGTGAGGAAGATGTGTGTGTGTTCCACGTACAGAGTTGTGTGTGCTGACATCCAAAGAATCAGGCCTCCTGCCTGGCTCCTTGCTGTGGGTTAGCTGTCTATACAAGCTTTGGTTTGCATCTAACCCTTCACCTCCATCCTCCTCACAGACTTTGCCTCAGATGCATCGAGTTGCCCATCAATTTGCAGGAACTCTGTTCCTGGTGGGAGAGACTCTTAGAGATTGAGAATTTTTTTAATCATGACCTGAAAATGGATTTTCATGTGAACATATGTGCAAACAGCGACTACATCTTCTCACCAATTAGCGGTCTGTGGTACACATTGCTTTGGGAATGGGACCGATTTCACTATTTGAATCTTCTTTCCATTAATAATTTGATTTTTTTTTCTTCGAGTCTAGTTGGGGGCTAATTGAGACCAGTAGATGATGGTAAGCATGCAGGAAATACCACTAAGCAGGGACAGTGGGAAACAAAAATGACTAGGTAAAGAAAAATCAGAGTAAACGAGTTCATTTGTCCCCATTTACACATCGCCAGCAGCCCCCTTTAAAGGGAGACGTTGACTGATAACCGCAGGAACCCAGCAGGAATTTATTCCAGGAACTGGAAGAAGAACTTTGCAGGTGAACTTAGGTCCCTCACTGGCTCTGCCTCTGCATGGTCAGGTGAAGGAAGAGGTTATTTCACCTCTTTAAAGCCATGTTATCATATACAAAGTGAGAACACTATAACCAGCCATATGACACATACGTGTGCAGAGTGCAGGACACAAAGCAGGTGTTCAATGTCACAGTCATCATGATTATTGGGGGCACAGCAATACTCAACTTTGCCCGATTTAACAACAACATAGCTATTAAAAATGGACAATAATATAAATGGGGCATTTTAGGATATATAGTATATTTCCCAAGGCGTGGTAGCTGACTCTTCTCTACCTGCACAGAAGTTCAATGAAGAATTAGACTCTTCTAATTAGACTAAGACTAATTAGACTTAATTAGATGTTAAGGGTTAACTAAACCCATTGTGGTGATGATTTCACAATATATACATATATCAGATTATTGGATATTGTGCACCTTAAGCTTACAGGTTTACATAAGTTTATATGTCAAGTGTTATATGTCAGTTGTAATGCAGTGAAAGTGGTTAAAATGGAATTCTATGACAGTGAGAAAAGAAAATCCTAAAACCCCAGGTGTCCCAAAAAGTATGAGTTACTAAGCAAGGCAGAGGACTTCTCTTTCCTAAAAATCTCTAGAAAGACTCCAAGATTCCGTGGACATGTTGGGGCCTGTCATGGCTCCCTGAGTTCAATTCTTCTTGTTATTTTTTTAAGATTTATTTGTTTATTTTATAAAGAGAGAGAGCATGCACAAGCAGGGCAGGGATGGCAGGATGGCAAGAGAGAGAGAGAGAGAATCCCAAGCAGACTCCCTGCTGAGCACAGAGTCAGTCAGAGTCATGACCCTGAGATCACCACCCCAGTTGGCTTAACCGACTGCACCATCCTGGCCCCCCCTGAATTCAGTTCTTAATCTGGCTTCTTCCTACGTCCACTGTGTCACTGTTTTCAGATCCAAACTCTCCCATTAAAGCTGTTTCTTTATTTCATTCCAGGTGTTGGGCTTTTGCTGGTATTTTTACCTGCTGTCTCTCTGCTTTCCTTCCACCTATCCACCATTAGCAAGTAATAATGGTAATTATGGCAACACAATCAAAATAGAGACAATTGCACAGCTACCATGAAGGGATGTTTACTGTGCGCTTTCTGTGCATTACCTCCCATCTACCCAGGAGGTGGGCTTGATTCTATCAGACTTGGACCTGTAGGAACTGAAGCTAGGATAGGCCAGATAGCTTGCCCACTGTCCTGTTGCAGCTTGGAGTGGCGCTGGGATTTAAACACACATTGCTTGCTCCAGTTTTTAAACTAGTGCCTCTCATAAAATGAAATAGTAACACCCACTTAGAGCACCTGGATGGCTCAGTGGTTGAGCATCTGCCTTTGGTTCAGGTGGTGATTCGAGATCCTGGGATGGAGTCCCGCATGGGGCTCCCTCTGGGGAACCTGCCTTTCCCTCTGCCTATGTCTCTACCTCTCTCTCTGTGTGGATCATGAATAACTAATTAAAATCTTAAAAAAAAATGAAACCCACATAATGTGCCCAATATTCTTCCATTCTCTTCTTTATTGATGGGTGCTTTTCTACAGATAAGGAAATTCAGATCATGGAAGTCATTTGCTTAAAGTCAAATACTTAGTTACTAACAGAGTTAGAACTTAACCCACCAGTTCTGCATTGATGATAATATATATTTATGTATATATATATATATATATGATAATATATATAGATGATATATATGATGATATATATAAAATCATCATATATATAAACTATATATATATATATATAGTTTTTCACTGTATTGGACCTTAACCATTTTTTCAAGTTCTGATCCTCTCCAAGAAGCCATCTCGATGTTAGGCTTTATTTTTCAGAAATTTTATGGTCTTTTATTTACCCGTTTTCTGCTATTGAAAAGAACTACTTGAATGAGTATTCGGGGAATATAAAAAATAGTGAAAGGGAATAAAGGGGAAAGGAGAAAAAATGTGTGGGAAAGATCAGAAAGGGAGACAGAACATGAGAGACTCCTAACTCTGGGAAACGAACAAGGGATGGTAGAAAGGGAGGTGGGCAGGGGCTGGGGGTGACTGGGTGATGGACACTGAGGGGGGGCACTTGATGGGATGAGCACTGGGTGTTATGCTATATGTTGGCAAATTGAACTCCAATAAAAATAAATAAATAAAAGAAAGACCTACTTGGACTTTTCCTTAATATTCCTCTCATGTTCCGTAATTTAGAGATTTAAAAAAAAAAATCCTTATTGAGACAGGGGTTTCCCAGAGGCACACCGAGAGTGTACTTCTTGTGTTGCATGGAGAACCACTGGGTACAGGGCTAGAAGCTCAATTTATTTTTCTGTAAATTGATTGATTCATGTACTCATTATTGCTAAATCCCCACAAACTTGCTTATGCCTTCCTACCAGAGGATTTTGGATAAAGCAAGTATATTTCTGGGTTAATGCATTTTAGTTATAACAACTGTATTTCTGGATGGATGGATTTTGTATATAACAAGTATATCTCACTAACCTGAGAAGAGGGGAAGGCTGCTTTTAAACTTGAATCTGGGATCAAGTCTCACATCGGGCTCCCCCACAGTCTCACATCCTGCTTCTCCCTCTGCTTATGTCTCTGCCTTTCTCTCTGTGTCTCTCATTAATAAATAAATAAGATCTTTTTACAAGATTTTGAATCAGAGGGAGAACTGCAAGGGGCCTCAGCTCGTGGTGGGGCAGAGATCTATGGAATACAGCTGATGTGTGGGTCAGGATGTGCCAACTGTTCATTTGTACACACAGGAAGAGCAGACATTTCTTGTAAACCTTGATATCTGTGAGCCTGAGTCCATTGAAAGAATCCTCTCCTTTTTTCCCCACACCAAACCTTTGACATATCTTTAATCAAAGCTCTGACAAGTAAGGGAACTTGCTCAAGTTCATCAACCTGTTAAATATCAAAGCCACGATTTGATTCTTGACTCATCTGACTCCACAACCAATCAGCTACTCTGCTCCACAGCCTGCATTTGGGGAAGGTAACAGCAGGCAGGGGGTACACTTGCTGCCTTCTCTTGGACTGTGTCAGAGAAGCAAGGACATTGTGTCTAGGGGAGGTCAGAGGGGGAGCAGGGTAATGAGTCCACTCTCAGAAATAGATGTAAAAGGCCCAGGCTCTGAAATCTGGAGTTGGGAAGAGGATCGTGAAATTTAGCACAGAAACCACAACTCATTCACATCTGTAAGGCCTCTGTAGAGCTTCCATGTTTCCATGGCATCTTCTAGGCCTTTCAACTTCTGCATTCCAGCTACCCTAGAGTTCTGGGCCCTTGCACCTGTGTTTCTTCTTCTCAGAACCCTCTGTGTATCGTCCGCACCACACACATGGCCGTGCACACACATGCTCACACATGCGCATGTACTCACACACTACCCCTTTGCCTAGTTAGCTCCTCCTCATTTCTTAGACTCCAGATGAAGATCACATCTTCGATGAAGCCTCCCAGGATGACCACCCATCTAGTCCTGACCCCGTCCTGTTCATCTTTTACCTGCCCTTCCCGGACTGGGCTCTTTCCTTCAGAGCGTGCCCTAAATTTGCAATTGAACAGTTATCCGTGTATTAGATTAATGGTTCTTCTTCGCCTACTAGACTACAAGCCCCTTAAGAATAAGACATGAATGTTTTTGCTCTTTATTCCATGTCCACCACCTGGAAGTGTAAAATTGTAGGTGTTCAATAGCTATTTCTTCAATGAATGAACACATAAATTAGTGAAATGTTCTACTGACAAATGTCTGGATTTAAGCAAGTTGCTCTCTGAGCTTCACTTTCCGGTGTTCGAAATGGAATTAATACTCCATCTGAAACTCTCAAAAGTGCCTGGTACATAAGCATGCTCTGTGGACACTCTTCATTCTGTTACTCTTTCCCAATTCAGAATTACCTGGTAGCAGTATTCACACTTCTTATGTGGTATTTGTGGCTTTTTCCACCTTTTATATCTGTTTCCATATCCTACCCTCTTTAAACCTTTCCCTTCACCCACTGATCTATCCCGATTTTCAGGACAGTGGGAGATGAGCTAACAGGTCAAGCTGTTGGCGGACTACCCTAGGGTTACATGGAACTGGGTTGAATTCTGAGCTCTGCAGTTCGTTGGCCAAAAATTTCAGACTTGCATGCAGGAATCATTATGAAGGCCAACACTTTTCCAGAGCCTTCTGCGACTTAAGACTATTTTTATATTTGAGACAGGAGGAAAAACAATAGAGGGCCATCGTTTATATTGGCAATTGTGAATTCTTTTGAGACTTTTACAGTTGAATGCAAAGTTTCTATCTGGGCAACGTGAGGTGGCCACGTATGAACAGTGTGGTCTTCTTGTCTCCCTGTCCTATTCCCATCCTCTCCTTCTTCTCCACCTCCCCATCCCCCGCCCCCAACACACACACAAACACACCCCTCCTGACAGTTCATCCTTCACGAATATTTGACTGTTCTCTCAGTGTGAATCTTGAAGGTCAAGAAGTGCCATCATCAGCTTTCCCACCTGCCACCCCACCTGACATCTTGATTCGAGACCTCTGGGACAGGATGTTTTAACCCAACAAGATTATCATGGGATCTGAGCAAAGCTGTTAAAAGTTATGGGCCTAGCAATCTAAATAAATGCTGATTTTATTTTGGCATGCTTGGGACTTATACACAAATCTCAGAATCAAGGGATTTTAAGGCGGTTAATGAAACGGTAAGGAAGACACAGATTTTGCCATTTCTTAGCACAGCAGATAATTTCCAAGTAAATTGGGATTGTCTTCTATTATTTGCATTTTAGTCACTTGACTATTGTTGCTTTTCCGGGCTCTAACACGGTAGGTACATTTAGGGGGATGCCTTGTTTTAAAAACCTTTCTAATACCCCCCATTTGCGCTTTTTTTGCGTATTCTATTCTTGTTAAAGACTCCTCGGAGCAATCCCTGGGACAGGAATCTGAGAGAAAGCTAAGGAAACTGACAGACTCTCAGAACCCTAGCAGGATTTTACGTGAAGGTCCAACCAGGGCTTAATCCCAAAATAAAAATCCCCACTTTATAAATGCTCCTTACGGGGATCCTTGGGTGGCTCAGCGGTTTAGCGCCGCCTTCAGCCCAGGGCGTGATCCTGGAGACCCGGGATGGAGTCCCACGTCGGGCTCCCTGCATGGAGCCTGCTTCTCCCTCTGCCTGTGTCTCTGCCTCTCTCTCTCTCTGTCTCTCATGAATAAATAAATAAATAAAATCTTAAAAAAAAATAAATGCTGTTTATTTCCTCATTCTCACATGCTTATTTCTAAAGACAAAAAGAGAAAACCCAAGTTCTTTCTGGCTGGGGTTTCCGTTCCCACTGCTGTGCTTGAAGGTCTGTGGGCACTGGATCTGCTCTACTGACCGGACATTTCTGAAATAGTGCCACTATCAGGTAGATCAGATTGTTGGCAAAAACTTTGGCACCAAAGAGACCCAACAAATACATTTCATCACACTGACCCTGTCCTAACAGCACGTTGATGTGGATAACCTCATGAGAATGGAAGTTGAGAAAGAGCTATTTCAAGGCTGCCAGTGCCTTAATCTCTGCTCTGTTCAAAATGCAAGCATGCTGCTTTTTTATGCTCACAGCAGTAAAACAAATCTGGGGGATTTTATAATCCTCAGCATGGGAAGGTGGAGAGAGAAGCGAACAAGAGAAATCCCACAAAAATGATCTACAGTTGTAATAGAGAGAAGAAAATGAATAAACACCTTTTTAAAAAAAGAGAGAGAGAGAGAGAGAGAGAGAGAGAGAGAGAGAAAGAAAGAAAGAAGAAAGAAAGAAAGAAAGAAAGAAGAAAGAAAGAAAGAAAGAAAGAAAGAAAGAAAGAAAGAAAGAAAGAGAAAGAAAGAAAGAAAAAAGTGCATTGGAAATTCACCCAACCTCAATTACAGGAGGGCAAAAAATAACTTTTATTTGAAGCACCAACACTCACTTCTTTGTTAAAGAAAACTAGAGCAACACCCTGCAGACTTGAAGGCTCCTAAGTTATCAGGGAACTGTTTCCTGGGAATATGCTCACCCGTTCCATGCAGTCTGCTTAATAAAGGCCGAATGAGCAGTGCAAATAAATTCCGTAAAACAGATGAATGTTCCATGCTTTGTTCTAACAACTATGATATTGATGTAATGGAAATTACAGGATCTGACTGATAGCTCTGCCGGGCACGACTGGGTGGCTTCCAAGGGGGGACCCTGACTATCCTTTCCCAAAGCAAAGGGCTCTCTTGGCCCCCTGGGTCTCTGGGTGTTAGCCAACCTGCAGGGATGATGGCCCTCTGGGGGGACCCTCCGCCCACCAGACCGTGGACTGGGGATACCACAGTGAGATGGGGGGTGCCCTTGAGCCACAAGGACGGGAGGACCCGGACTTGCTTATCTTGCCCCCAGTTCTCCAGCGGGTAGGGACGGGATGGAGTCCATGGCCTTGGTCTCCCGGCTATCTGCTGCGAGTCTGTCTGTGACCCTGGGCCGCTCCTGGCCCTTCTCCATCCTCCTAACTGGAGCGGGGCAGGGATCAGAGGAGAATGGGACTCCAAGTGGTTTCCAGAATGGCAGGAAGGAGGCCCTTGGTCCCCGTCCTCTGTTAGTCATTACCAAGTGGTTCTCAACGGGCGATTAAACAGTGTGGTAGCTTTGTTATGACTATATAGAGTGATTCCAAACCTATTGAACAATTTTTTATTGTGATTTATTTGTGTTCCCTAATTGAAACAGAATGGCCCAGCGTTCTATAATAATGGTACCAAGCCCTACAGCTCATAATAATGTGCAATGCTACTTTTTTCTTTTATGGGGTCTGGCTATTTAAGTTTGTCCTAACTACTTGTATGTCGGAGTGTGACATTCCAGATTGGATACAACTGAGAGAGCCCTGCAATGCTCATTTCTAAATCCAATCCTCACAGCCTTGTTATCTTTGTCAGAACAACCTAGTAACTGCTTCCTCAATGTTTTAATTTAGATTTCTGAGATACACGAGGAATTTAGATGTTATCCCCCCGCCCGCCCCACCTTAAAAATGTGGCAGTGCCTCACTGTTTCTAGGACAAGCTAAAAAGAAACAGATCAAGCAGCAGTGAAGCCCTGAAATGTTATTCTAAGTAGTTTTCAGATTTTAATCCTTCTGTACAGTAGTTGGGCCTCACTCAGGGATATACTGCTCGAGAGGACGGTCCTGGCAGAGCCAAAGGATGATGATGATGCTCGTATAATGATAAACAGGAGGCGGCTAATTGTTTCAATTGTTCCAATTCTATCCTTGGTGGTGGTGGTGGGGGGGGTGCGGCTTGTAAATGAAAAGAAAAATGAGAACAACTCCTATTTCTTTTACTCTAAATCTTGAATGCAAACTTTTTCCAAGGCCAGGCACAATACAATACATCTTTTCATAAGTATTTTTGGAACGTCTCTTGGAGTATGCATTTCAGTTAGAGAGTCCTTTTGGGGTGGGGTTGAAAGGGGAGACCAAGTCATCGTAGGAGTGGCAGCTTGAAGCTCTCCGGATGGAGGATCTGTAGTCCTTGCTTGCCCAGATTTCTATGACAGAACTCATCCTAGCAGTTCCATCCAATCATGCCTGGACTCTAAAACACCTTTGCCAACCCCCAATGCCGTCCCCCACCTCCATTTTGTCCTTGAGAAAGTCAGGTGTCCATGGTTAGTGTATCTGGACACTAAACCAGATACCCAATCCAAATTCAGGAAAGACAAGGGACTATTGTGATGAGATAAATGCTTCCTTTTCAGGCGGCATTTCCAGTTTCACTCTCTTTGTTTCTCGGTTCCCTGCCTTGGTGAGGTCGCTAGCAGCTGACAAACAGAGCCTAAAATTTAAGACAGTCTGCAAAGGTCAAGTCCGCTTTCCTTGCACTTTTTTTGCGAAAGAAGAGCCCAGGCATCTTGCCTTGGAAATGTAGCAAAACAAAACAAAAGAGGCTTAAGCATTTATCCAGTGGGATTCTTTTGCATCCTCGACAACATCCTTGTATGGGTGCCTTTGTCACACTAGTGAACTCCGCTGTCAAGTAGAATCTTCCACGGAGTTTTGGATTCTGAGCCCTCGAGATATGATTAAAAAAAAAAAAAGTGGTGCGCTTGAAATCTTCCAAAAGAAAAGAAGAAAAAAGTGGAACTCCAGACAAGGGCCGGGCCACAGAGCGCGGAGTGACAAAAAGCAAAACACGATACTTGCTCACTGGCCAACTTCTAAGTGTAGAGCTCCAAGTTCATTTCAAAAGCTAATTGCAAGTGTAACTAGTGTGATCTTTGTAGGAAAACCCAATAAAGCTGTCAGAGGGCTTCAGGATTAAGTGCTTTGTGGTTGAGGAGCTATCAGTTTGTTTGCTTTTGGATTTGTTTCTGCCTTCAGTCTTTCAGGTGCCCTTTCTCTGTTGTGATAAGTTAGCTGCTTGGCATCCATATAGCCATTTTCTCATTATTTAAGCAAAGGAAATAGTTACAGTTTCTACACCTTTGGGCAGATAGGATCTGCCGGGAGGAGACGAGGCATTATCTTCCTTTAACTCTCTCCTCCGTCTGTAACTGTATCCTTCCAACTTCCCTCCTGGAGTTTCACAGGTTGGGAGCAGGTGTGTGTGTGTGTGTATGTGCGTGTGCGGGCACACGTGGAGAGCAACAGATACTTCTTACAGTAAGGTTGCCCCCGTCCCCAATTTAATCCTTACCCTACAAGGTGGATGTGTTTGCCTAGAGTTGTAGCAGCCACACCAAAGGTCAAAAGGGCAGAGATCAAACCCCATGACGCCAGCAACCGGAGGAAGAAGACATCTCAAAATCAGAGGCCTTCATGTGGGACCGAGGTTAAGGGTTATGGAAAAAGAAGGGAGCCCTTCTGGGAAAGCACTTGTCTTTTTTTCTTTCTTTCTACTTAGGAGAAGAGGAAACGTGCCAGATCTTTCCATGCACGCAGAACATGTGGCTGCACGTGCTGGCCGCTCAGAGAGGACAGCACATACGGCCCGCTGAAGTTCTCATTCCATGCCAGCATTACATTTGTCTTCCTTTAAGGGCTTTCAAAACCTTTAAAGTGAAGAAAAAAAAAAAAAAACCAACAACCCAGAATTCTGTTTTTTTATATTATTTATGTCAGTTTCTATGCGGACTGTACTTTTAAGTCTTTGGCTTTGCCCCTGTGCCACAGACACACCCATCCAACACTGCCTCCGAAAGTTATCATTATGTATGTCCCAATGCGATCATTATATATGGTCATATGTTGAATAGAAAATAAGTCAGTCCTTTATTCTAGTGTAGGAGGTAGATCGGCGTTAGTTCAGACACTTAAACTCATGGCCCGAGACTCCTATTTTACTAGAAGGTGGGAATCACAGCCACTGGGATTAGACTGTCCAGCCCAATGTCACAAGCAGCCAGACACTAATCATAAGGTTGGTGAATGTGTGCCCAGGGGATATAAAATGATTTTGGCTTAAATTTAAACTCTTAGAAATGAAATGCCAATACTCTACGAAAATGCAATATTCAAGTACATTTCAAAAAAGAAACTCCTTTACTTTTCATCATTCGGTGGTTTCCTGGTTCTCCACTCTAGTGGAAATCTCTTGTCCACTTGCCCAGTATCCATTACGCATCTTTTGGTAACACCCCCGTTTCCTTAGGGGACTATCTACCCCCACAATTCCCACCGTGGCCACTCTCTCCGCAGCCCCCGCCACTCCTAGCCACCGTGTGGTTTGAGGGATACTGTCTCTACCTCTGGCTGCCAAGATGGGCTTGTGACCTAGGATTGAGCAAAAAGAGTGTTTATCCCACTGGCCGTAGTCATTGGTTCATGAATGAACATAAAACCTCAAAGCAAATCAAACTTAGCACAGGGCTCCGTGGGAAAGACCGAAGGATGCTGAGAGAACTGACCATGGGATGGGCTTTGAGCTGTTGGAAGCCATCTTGCCATCAAGAAAGCAGAAGGACTGGAAAGAAGTGGAAAGCTTCAGGGTAGTTTTTGGAGGTAGAGCCAATACAACTTGCTGATTTGACAGGATATTCTTAAGACTTGGATGTAGGTGATGAGAGAAGTGAAGACTCTTGAACGTGTCCTAGATTTTTGGCTGAAGAGTTGGGTAGATGGTGTTGCCATTTACTGAGCTGAGGAAAGATTGAATAAGACGCAAGATGGAGAGGGGAAAAGAAAACCAAGCGTTCCACTCCTGTCAAGTTAAGTTTGAAACCTCTTTTAGACAATCCAGTGAAGATGCCAATCTGGAAATCTGGGCAAGACACAGGTTTGAATAGATAGATTCAGGGGCCGTCAGCACTTGGCCACTAAAGCCAAGGAGTGGGATGAGAGAGCTAGGCTGAGCGCTCGGGATGGCCCACATCTGTGTCCAGGATGAGACGGAGGATCTGACCGAGAAGTAGTTCCTGCAGAAATACTTGAATGGCTCCTCCTGCCTCTCAGAACAGAATCCAAGCTTCTTTACATTTTAAACAATTCATGATCTGTTCCTTGATACCTTTCCAACCTCTTCTCTCCCTCCCGCCTCCTTGTACCCTACCTCATCACACTTCAACTCCTTGTAAGCGCGCGAGTCTGCTGGCTCGGATTTTCCCAGGATGCTGGATTACCTGCCTTTTCTGTCGGAAGTATCCCTCCATCTCACAAAACTCACCCTTGGTTTCTCACAGCTTAGTTTAGAAGTCGCCCCTTTGCCTGACTCCCTCTGCTAACTCGGATCTGGCCCCACTTTAGGTTTTCCACTTGCTGGTGTGTTACTGTCAGTCTATTTGTCCCGTCTCCTCCACTAGATTGTGAACTCACTGGGATCAACGGCTCTGTGATCTGTTCACTTTTGCATCCCATATGGTAACCAGCTCCTAGTTAAGTGCTTGAACAATCTGTACCAGTCGGGTGCATAGCCGACCGCTGATTTCCTGCCATCCGGATTCCTTTCACCTGAGACACCCCAGGGCTCTGGAAGAGATTCATGTGGTTCTCAAACATTAGCGTGGCTCCAAATTACCTGGAAGACTTGTTAAAAATGCAGAGGGCTGCAGTCCACCCAGAGCTTCTGATTCAGTAGGTCTGAGATAGGAAGGACCTGAGAATTTGCATTTTTAACAAGTTCTTTTGTCGGTGTGCGACCTGCCAGTCCCAGGACTGCACTTTGAGAATCACTGCCCTAGGAGTTTTCTTCAGCAAATCATTCTCATCCTCCACCCAGTTCTGCCTTACGCTTATTAGGTCAGCCCTAAAACTTGGAAATGCTTCAAATCTGAACTGAACGAAGCTGTGCAAAGGTGGCTTGGTCTTACAGTGTGACACCAAGTATCCATATGGTGAGGCTCTTCTGTTGCCTACAGCGACACACGGATATGCCTAAGTAAAATTTACCTACTTTATGCAAAAGCTACTTTATGCAAAACCTCCCCCCACGGAGAATTGCACCAGAACACTCCTTTGGCTGAGGCTGGATAAAAACAACATTTTCCTATGTCGTCCAAAGAGGTACCCAGTGTTAAACCTTGAGTTGTTTGAGTTATTTGGGGAATCTCGGTCAGCAAGTGAATCACAGACTTCCAAAGACTAGTTGTCAGTGAAGAAATGACCACGTGTAGTTTGGTTGGCACTTAGTGAGTATCAGGTACCCCACGTGTGCACCCTAAAGCCTCTCAGCCCCATTTCTTAAGCCAGCCGCTGCCACAGTGACCACTTTGGTACAGGCTTCAACCAGCTTTGTTCAGGTGCAACCCGAATGGGCCAGGTCTCTCTTGCTCTGAAGCTTTGCTGACGCTACCGTGAGGGGCACCTGCAGGATGTGATTCTGTACTCAACCCTGAAGGTCAGAGATCCCGTGGATAAACACTCTCCCCTTTCATAAGACCCCTTAGGAGGTCCCGAGACCGAGCACCAGCCTCAGGAGGTGGCCAGCTTGATCATGCATCCCTAAGTTGGCTTTCCCTCCTTCCAATATCCTCCCTGTCCCTTGAGATCACATCCTCGAGTCAAACACTATCAAGTAAACTGCTTGTCTCAACTTTTAGGGGGAAATCCAGGCTAAGTTATGACTTAAAGCAAAAAGTCGTATTGAGAAATGAAGATTTGCTTCAGGACCTCTGTGTGTGTCGCAAAGCTGAACCGTAGCTAAATGTAAGTAGAGATACAGGCGATTGCTTTTTACTTAACTACGTAACCGGTATTCTCTGCTAGAAGGGTTTGAGAGCTTTGCGAACGATCCTCTGTACAACTGTAGAGCACTGTTTAGGAAATTCAGTCTTGGTTTGAGAGGACATGAGACTAATTTTCTGGACAGAGAAGAGAAAACCATCCCTCTGTAAAATTTGGAAATTTGAGGGCAATAAAAGTGGACCAGTAATAATTATTATTTCTTTTATCTCTATAACGGTGTGACCCTCCCTAGCGTGCTGAGGTTTGGGTTGACTCTCTCAGCCTGGGAGTTAGATACAGCAAAGCACTAGTCTTATAATCTCGAAAATGAAGTAGCTAAACCTGAACTACATCATCCCCCCAACACACACACACACACACACACACAGCAAGGTCCCTATGATTTGGGAATCTGAGAAGAGCTAATTTAGAATCCAGGAGCCAGTTAAGGTCGAAGTGAACAAGAATCCAGGCCTTCTGTCTCCCGGATTAGCAATCTTTTAAAACCCACCGCTCCAGGCAATAGGTTGACAGCAGCCACGTTGCCCTTGGGCCACTGTCCTCAACAGTGAGGACTCCTGGGGCTCACCCCTTTCTCCAGGGCTTCGAGGGAACGCGTCCGGCCTCCACAAAATATTGCTGCAGTCGTTGCGAATCAGCACCACTGGCCATCCCCAACTGCTCGATCAAGTGCTAGTCCTAATCGTAAGGCAAGAAGGAACCATCTAGACGTGTAGGTTAAATGCTTGCTTGTCTCGCAAAGGGTTTTATAGCCACGGGAGATTATTTATTTGGCTGTAATTACTTTCTAAAGCAAACACAGCCTGTGAACGAGATTTCTCACAATCGTCTTTTCTAATTGGCTTTATTTCCATGGCAGCCAGCTCTCCCACGTGTAGGACATGCCCTCCCGATTACCCTGGAGGGCACACAGAATACGGTTCCCACATGGGGTGGCCAGATGTCCTGGATTAACCAGAATGACACAGGAGCTGGAGCTACTGTCTGCCTGGTTGTGCGCAGACATTCTGGAGGGAGTGTCCTTGGGAGCAAGGTTCTTGGAACCCTTTGAAGGGGAGACACTCACGCCTTTCACCATGCTGGTCTCGGGAGGATGAGGAATGAATCTCTCCGGCCCAGCCCTGGGGAGTACTTGATTGCTTTTGTTTGAAAGGAAATGTTTCCAGTTCTATAAAGAGCTTTCCTTTATTCCCAAGAAGAAAGGAATGATACAAGCTTACACAGTTTGTAAGACTCCTAAAGGGGGCATTCCTGAAAGTTTGCCACTTCGGATAGATTACTAAGAGATTCCAGGGAAAGGAGGAAGGAGGGAGGCAGAGACAATAGGTACCGGCCCAGAGGAGATATTGTCTTGCGCACATTAACGCAGGACAGAGTTCTCAGAAAGCAGGAGGGGAGATCGGGGACCGCGGCAGAAATTCCAGCGTATGGCTACAGTGTCGTCGATTTACTGAGCTTCCGCAGGACCCCGAAGGTGCTCTCGGAGTCATCATTAATCACTGCTGCTCTTTCCGAAGAACAAATGTGTTTTCTATAAGCCGGTTCTTCTGAATAGGGCTGATTACAAAGCTGTAAAAGTCAGACATGAATTAGTGTGCCGAGTCCCCCAAGTCCCTGGATGCCACACCAAGGCAGGACTTTTAAGTGCAATTATAACTTCTGGAACCAGCATAACACGATGTTCTGCATTTGAAAATCTGGGAAAGTATCTGCATGAATTTCTTATTCCATTTGCTATTTGCATACTTGCAAAATGTAAAAACCTGCTTTGGCATATGTCAGAAAAACTATAAAATCCCTTTCGGAATAATGGGAGTAAAAAAAATGTAAAATGCAGTGTAAATATTTGTGGCAAAGCCTTGATCGGGGCAGCGACACACTTGTTTTTCCTTTCGGTGGTAGTTGCTTGCTCTTCTTCGGACAGGCATTCCCATGGACGCGCATCTGGGAGAGAAAGTGTCGACTACCCTAACTTATTGGGGAGACTCTGCTCTAATTAGATGGGAAGGCTGCATCTTGACATTAGCCAATGAGATTTGAGCACTGGTTAAACCCCGATTGGGTTGTGATGCCTGATGGTTTACTCCCCAGTTGTGAATCCTGTCCGGCCACTGCCCATCCCCGTGCTGGCCCCAGCTCCTTTCCCCCAGCAGCCTCGGAACTGCAGTGGGTAAATTCTTCTAGCTTTCAGTTAATGAAGGATAATGGCCTCCTTTTTGCCTTTTTTTTTTTTTTTTTTTTTTTTTGTACTTTGAGGTCTCAGGATTGGAGACTTACTACCAAGTCTACAACCCAGGAAAGTTAGACAGAAATGCTTGGGGGTGGTTGGATAGGGAGGGCATTTAGTTGGCTTTTTGGTCTTTGTCCTTGCTTTTGAATCAAATTTCCAGATGTGTCCACAGAAAACTCCCTGAGAGCAAAGCCCCAGACTCTTTTTCTACAACTAGGCATGAGCACCAAGCAGGAACATTTGAATGAATAACAATACTGGAGGAGTAGAGTGGAGGATTGGGAAGCCCACCCTGAGACCTTGGCTTAGCCCGTGGGTGTCACTGTGCCTCCCATGGGCCCAGCACTGCACCCAATACAGCTGCTGTATCTGAGAAGCTAATTACCTCTCAAGGGCAAAAGACACACAGATGTCTCCAACGTGGGATATCGGGGCCCATCATGGAAGAGTGGATGGGAGCTACAGGGCTGCTCCTCGAGGCCCCAGCTCAGCACTGAGCAAGCGGTTCAGCTGCAAGGAGGCAAGGAGGCTGGCCTCCAGCAACAGGCTCTGGCTTCTGCCATCAGGAAACGCTGGCCTTTTCTAGGGACACAGGACTGACTTGTAAAGCTCCTGAACCCAGGGCTTTCCTAATAGGGAGGGTCATAGTCTACTCACACTATTTTTAAAATAACCTATTTTTAAAATAACCTTTCCCTTAATTACAAATGTAATGCCATACAGGTTCATTGTAGAAAACTTGAGGTTGCCCAGCTGGTACCACCTGACCCTGCTACTCTTGCTAGCACGCTTTATAAGCTTTAGCAATTATTATTAACTGTGCTGACTGGGCAAAAAGTGTGCCCAATCTATGGACTAACCAGTTGTCCGCGGAGGGGGGTCTGCTGCCAAAGCTTGGCCCAGCAGAGATGGTGATGATTAACTGGGTAGGAATTTGATCTGTAGGGAGTTGACTGTTGACAGCAAGGGCAGAGGCGGAGAGACACACAGGGAGAAGCAGAGGCGAGAGATGAGCTGGGCCAGTATAATGAGAAAGCAGAAAAAAGTAGTTGCTAAGAGTTACGATGGCTGAAATTTATTGAGTATTTAGTATAGTATAGGCCAGGCCTGTTCTGAGTGTACTTCACATCAATTATCTCACTTAGAGCTCACAGCGAATCTAAAGGTTAAAATTCTTTTCTCTGTTTTCCAGATGAGGAAATGGAGGAACAGAGAGGTTAATTAACTGGCCTGAGGTGACACCAATGGGAAGTGGTATAGTTGAGCTATGAACCCAAAGAGTTTGGCTCCAGAGTCCAAGCTCTTATCATTATATCACTGCCCCGCAGCGGAATACACACATAGTTATGTATGTTTGTGTGTATACGTGTATATGTGCGTGCGTGTGAATGGACATGCATATATTGGCATTGATACACCATCAGTGGAGACTGGCTGTGGAGAGGGCACCGGAAGATCTCAGTCAGTAGATCCAGAAAACTCTTCAGGTTCCTCAGCCACATCTCTCGGTCTAGGTGGCAGCTACTGTTCCCGCCTACATCTTGGGTAGGTGTCCGACCGTCCTGGTTGCTCAGGATGTTCCCAGTCTCACCACTTAAAATCCCTAGTTTCATTGGATTCTGGTCCTCATTTCTCTCCACCCTCAAAATAAGATCCTTCTAGTTAGACCAGCCTGACTGTCTTCCTTCCTTGTGACCTTAGGAAGCCTGATTAACATCTGTGCTTCTGGTTGCTGGACTCCCTTGGCAAATCTCTTGTCCTCAGAACTGTATCCTGTCCTTCAGATGGTATTGGCCAGGTAAAGACAAGAATCTCTTCTCTCTCCCATCTCCCGCTCTGAAGGATTCTCTCAGGTTTTGTCTCCCCACTTGGCAACAGTAGCGGTTGACCACACAGTGGCGAAAGTCTTTCTTCATAGATCACCTCACCAGATTCCCTTTGAGTCACTGAGTAGACAGAGAGGGAACCCATTGGAGAATAAACCTCAGGCTGTGTTGATTTTATCTTCCCACCCAAAGCAAAATTCCCTAATCTTCTGCTCCTCACTCCCAGCCCCTATATGTTGAATTGTTCTTGTTATTATCCACAGCTTTAATTTTTAGAAAGTTCTCCCTTCTGTTAATGTGAAGTATGACAAATCCCAGTTTTGCTTTCTAAAGTCACCGGGAACAAAGCTTGCACCAGTAAAGTAATGGTCTCCTTCAAAGAAGCAGAGATCACACACTAACAGGAAGGATGGATCTACAGGCTGGTGTGTTTCATAGGTGTATACATGGAAACGACGGGTGTGGTTTCAGAAGCAAGGTGAGAGCCTCAGAGAAAGCTATAGACAGCAGGGGAACACCTGAGAGGTCAACATACTCATTTTGCTGATGAACTATCTTGAGGTCCAGAGAAAAAATAAGCCCTACATCTAGCTCACCATGGCCTTGATAGGGCACAGTGCATACACAGCATGGAACGTGGATAATGAATAAAGTGAGTTGGAGATTGAAGTTGATTAGAGCAATCACAAACAATTGTTGGAAGGCCTTGGTGACCAAAAGGCAGCATTGAAATGTATACTTCCTATGAAACCAACTGCGGGCAAATTCCAACCTCCATAGCACTAGCAGGAGAGTACTCATGGGATGCAAGGGCACAGGACACTATGTCCCATGAAGAGGAGAGCAAGAAAACTTTTAAAATAAAATATATATTCTTTCATTATTTTTGATACTTAAAACTTTGAAAAACAAATCATTGAGAAAAAAATTACTTTTTCTACCCATTAACATTTTATTTAAGATTTTCCAAGTTTTGGGGGTGCCTGGGTGGTCTGGGGTTCTGGGATCAGCTTCTGCATCATGCTTCTGGAGAGGAGCCTGCCTCTTCCTCTGCCTATGTCTCTGTCTCTCTCTGTGTGTCTCTCATGAATAAATAAATAAAATCTTTAATAAACAAAACAATAAATAAATATAATTTGCCAAGTTTCTTTTATGCCATGCATATTTTTTAATGTTGAGGTCATACTGCATATGTAATTTTTTGTCTTATTTTTAATATAATGTTAAGTATACATTATATTACTTGAATTTCCTCATGTCATTGAAAACTCTTCATAAACATCATTAACAATCAGCATAATATTACATTGTATGGAGAACCCACAATTCACTCATCATTCCTGTATTGGGTATTTGAGCTGTTTCCAGGAATTAAGTGATGACATTGGGATGAAGATAATTATACATCAATCTTTGTTTGTGAATAATTTCCTTGGTAGACATTCTAAAAGTAAGATTACTTGGTCAGCGAATATGATGGTTTTAAGATTTTTTTTTTATAAAATTACAAAAGAAGTTCAGAAAAATTGTAAAAACGAACATGCCATAGCACCTCACATAGGTAACTCTTCATACAATTTTCATCTATAAAAGGCATTATCATACTACAAATTTGCTAATTTAGTCCATGTGGCTTTTGCTGTAATTTTCAGCGTACTGATTGCTAATGAAGTTGAAAATCACAACATATAAAAACAAATGTCATGCAAGAAGAAGTAAAAAGCCTAAGACAATAATCACATAAATGCAAGTTTGAAATTTTCTTAACTACTCAATTTTTCCTTCTGCCCTCAAAAGACGCTGTTTGCCCATTACATAGAAGGATAGGCAAGGCAGGTTCTTTGAAATGTCCATGAGAAAAATATTCCACTGCTTTGTTAACTGTGTAAGAGCACAAAATTGAAGACAAGAGTCACATTACAACTCATTTTTTTTTACTAGCAGATACATAATACACACTTGAAAAGTGTAATATGGACCCCCCAAAAAAAGAAAGCTGAAGGTAATTTTACTTATGAACACAGGCGTTATGTGTATTACTTAAAAATCCAAGTCTAGTTAAATTGCTTTTAATAAGTTTTAAAAGTAAAATACCCCCAAGTCAAATAGAATTTATGCAAGAAGGCAAGGGAAATTAATAATGAGATTTTCATTAATTTAATTAATTGTATTAGTCAATAGAGAAAAGCTATAAGAGTACCTTAATTGATACTAAGAAGGCATCTGGTCAAATTTATCTTTTTTTTTTTTTCCAATGGTCACTAGGCAATATAAGAATACAATTATAGCATGACAAAGAATATGTATGTCAAACCCACACCCAATTAAAAAAATTACTGATAAAATATTTTAAATGCTATCATAAAGTCGGGGTAGAAAAAAAATGTTCATTTACCGCCCTTTATTTGACAGCAAACCCAAGTAAAATGACAGGAAGCAGAAAGGAGGCAACAAATGTATCACTACTTCCCCACAGCATGGCTGTCTGCTAATAGAATAATGGGGAAAACAAACAAAGCAAACATTAGCATGACTAAGATAAATAAATGAGATGGCCAGTTATTTTGCCTGTTAGGTTCGTTGAGGACCAGAAGAAGCTTCAGGTTACCCAGGGCTCCAGGGCTTTTGTGAAGCCGTATCAGTGTGTATTGAAGAGTAGCCAGTTCTCACCACAAGGCTGCTTTTTCCTGTGGCTGCAACAATAGTTTAGTGGTTCAGTAGCCATTCTACTGACTCAATGGCCCTTCCAGTGCTTGCCTCCTCTTGGTTGGCAGGCCGGTCTATATAGATTTCCCTCCAGTTCTTGACCACTGAACAATACAGTGAGGAGGAAACAGTCTTATTTACATCAATAACAAAACATACAGAACACCCAAACCTAAACTTAAGCTATAGAAAGGATTTATATATTTGAAACTTTAGTTAATATAGAGAGGTATGTTTTTTATTATATAAAGGGAACTCTTTGATTTGAAGAAAACAAATGGTCAGGACATGTAGAAAATATTCGGAATATGACAATGGAAATGACAGAGTTCTCCAGAGCTGAAATCATTGTCTTTTAGTTTAAGATCTTGATGACGGAACACACAATGGAATTTCCAGTTCTGAAAATGATATTAAGTTCCCACATTTGCCAAGCCAGCAATGGCCACACCGCAAAGCTCTGTGGGTGGTAAGGAGAGGGCTAGATATGCCTCAGCGTGGGCAAATGGAAAGACATGAATTAGAAGAAAGACGTCTAAACTTGACTCATAAAATAAGAAATACCAAACTATCAACTCTAAGCCTGAGAAAGAATGTAAGAAAAATGGACCCCATCCTAAATTCATTGACTCGTGCATTGAAGGCACACACGACGGTCAGCACAATTCTGGACATCACTGGGAAGGGCACAAGAGAAAAGTGGAAAACACACATTCACTGCAGACATTCGGCAAACACCTAGTGAACGTCCACACAGTGCAAGGTGAACCTCGGAAGAAACAGGCCACTGGAGTGACAAAATGCAACAAAAGAATCAAACAACACCCTTGGTTATCAGGAGAGACCAAAACAGATTAGGACTCGTGAGGGAGAAAATCAGCACGAGAAACAAGTATGTTATATCCTTAATTATAAGCTATTCAGTGCTGAGCAGAAGAGTAGAGCAAGGAAAGGGGAAAGAAGCGAGAGGAAGGGCAGGCTACAGAGAGGCTGGATTCTGGGAATCTTTGAAAAAAGGGAATCAAAGGGATGTGCTGATGTTTTGATGTAGTGCGTGGAAGAAGAGAGGAATCAAGGATGACTGAGCTTTCTGGTCTGAGCAACTGGAGAATGGAGCCGTCTGTGATTCAGACAGAGGGGTCCCAGGTTTGGGAGTGGATCAGGAGTTCCCCTGGGAATATGCTGACTTGGAAATATCATCAGATCACCGAAGGAGATGTCAAGTAGGCAGCTGCACAGATGACTCTAGAATTCAGGGGAGAAGTCTGGGCTGAGGACATAAAGGTTGGCATAACTGGCACAAGAATGAGACTACCAAGAGTGTGGTTACACACACAGAAGGAAATGCAAAGGTCTGGGTGCTCCATCACGAAGATGTCAGAAGACAGGGAGGCGCTGAACCGAAGACACCGGGAAGCAGGAGCTGCAGAAGGAGGAAAAGCAGGCAATTATACATTCTGGAAGCCACGTAAAGATAGTTTCATGGAGGAGACAGCCATCCGTGGTGTCAAACTCTGCTTCCAGGTCACCTATGACGAGGATGATAGAGGACAGTTGATTAGATTTAATGAACCAGAAGCCATCAGTCCCTCTGGTAAGAGAAGTTTCAAAGGAGTGGTTGGGGTGATAGCCCAACTGGACTAGGTTCAAAGGAGAAATGGAAGAAATTGGACAGCAACGGGCAGCTCTTTCAAGGGCTTTCTCCGAGAAAGGAAGGCCAGAAGTAGGGCAGCAGATGTGAAGCAGGGTCAGGAGAACATTTTCTTTAAGATGTAGAGAAATAAGAGGGAATTTACATGCTCTGGAACAGCCTGAGAGGGGAAGATCGCTGACATAGGATAGGCACAAGGGAAGTGTGGAGAGATGTCTTCGAGTAAATGAGGGAGGACGGCATCCAGGGCACCAGTGGGGAGGATGGCTTAATCCAGGAGCATGGACAGTTCATCTCTGCAAACAGAAGGGAAATGGAGAATAAAATTTCAAATAGTGTAGGGGGGTGGATGCAAATGAGCCTGTAGAAGTTCTTTCCTCATGGCTTCTACCTTCCCAAGAAAGTAGAAAGCAAGATTGTCAGTGCAGAGTGAACAATGGGGGGTGGGGGTGCTGGCAGCCTGGGGGAAGGAGGGAATACAAAACAGAGGCCTAGTAAGTGAGAAAGGAAGTGTACTTGGTAGCAAGGTATGGCTTCCCATGAGGTTCATGGTCACGAATTACAAATGACATGTTACCATGGAGGTGGCTACTCCTGCTCCGAGTACTCGGATGACTCCAATGGTCTTCAGAAAACAGTTCAAGAGGATCCCTGGGTGGCTCAGTGGTTTAGTGCCTGTCTTTGGCCCAGGGTGTGGTCCTGGAGACCCAGAATCAAGTCCCACGTTGGGCTCCCTGCATGGAGCCTGCTTCTCCCTCTGCCTGTGTCTCTGCCTCTCTCTATATATGTCTCATGAATAAATCGATAAAATCTTTAAAAAGAAAAAAACAGTTCAAGGTCCATAAAATGACTGACGTGTACTATGAGATCATAATACGCAGTCTCTGTCAGCACAGCATATTGTAGCACTCTTCAGATCACACCATGTTTTTCTAGGTGTTTCCCCAAGTGCTACGACTTTAGTGCTTGGATCGCTCTCTCCTTCAACTACTTCTCGCTCAAGATTTAATTCCTCCATCGTCTCCACAGTGAGGCTTCTCTAGAAATCCTTCTGTGGACTAGGTGTCACTCAGGAAACCTAATCACAGCTCCATCTTAATATTTATCATATAACAACACTTGTGAGCTGGGTATTATCACCATCATCTTCATTTCATGGGTGATGAGGAGGAGACACAGAGACACTGGATAACCTGATGGGCTCCCACAAGCCGGAAAAGTCAAGGCTGGAACTGAATGGTAACAGATCAGATCCAGAGTTCATGCTCTTAACCACAGGCCCTGCCACCTCTTTTGTCTTAGGTCAGATAAAGATGACATCATTGCAACAAAAGGAGGCTGAGCCAGCTGAATCCATAATGCGTCGCTTGTGCAGATGGTTTACACAAATATATTGAACGTTACATTACATTATAAGGATAAACACACCATCGATGAACTTTGTGTTCTTCGTTCCCGTTTCTTTTGAGATTGTGAGTGTTGTGTTCACTGGAGGTGATCGGACCCATGAGATTTTAATGTGCTTAGATGTCATTCTGTTTAAAAATAAGAATTTTGTTGTTGATGTTCTATCGCAAGGCTATCGAAGAAATGTTGATTCTGCCCACATGTTTTGATTAAGAAATAAGTATCCAAATCTTGAATTCTGAGCAGTTCCCCATGAAAATTCTTGAGGATAGATGTTCAAAATCGTCTGGCAGCAGCCACCTAATTTTCTAAGCTTATGTAGAAAGAAAAGTTTTTAAGGGCAAATAATATTCTCTCATAGTTAGTTAAAATCAAAACTGCGTACAAAAGAGCCAGCATACTTGACACTAGTACTTACAGGATTTACTTCTTGGAAAGGAGTAAGCTTTTCTTAAAACTTTATCCAACGGCATGTCTGACAATAGTGAATATAAACTATTTGGCTTCCTCAGGCAACTGTTTCTTAACATACTGTCTAATGGCATTCCACTCTGTCTGCCCGGCCCCTGTGCACTCAGCATAGCAAAAGCTGTGCATAGCACTAACTTGCTGTTCGCAGCTGTGTCCTATTAGTATGTTCACCTACAAAACGGCCATGCCTCCCCACAAGCCGCAAGCCTGCCAGTGAGTATGTGACTCTAAAGTCAATGGAATCCCTAGCATGACTCTAAAGTCAGAGGAATCAAAGGGCTGGCTTTGGAGCTGGTGCAGCCACTCTGGGAAACAGTATGGAGGTTCCTCAACAAGTGAAAAATAGAGCCACCCTACGACCCAGCAATTGCAGTACTCGGTATTTACCTAAAGTTTACAGACTAAGTGACCTGAGCGGGCATCTGCACCCCAATGTTTATAGCAGCAAAGTCCACAACAAACTATGGTAAGAGCCCAGATGTCCATCGACAGATGAATGTATAAAGAAGATATGGTACATATATGCAATGGAATATTACTCAGCCATCAAAAAAAAAGAAATCTTACCATTTGTGACAATGTGCGTGGACCTGGGGTGGGGGCGGTATTAGGTTAAGCAAAATCAGAGAAAGACAATTATCAAAGAAGCTCACTCTTATGTGGAAGTTAAGAAACAAACAGTGGAGCATAGGGGAAGGGAGGGAGGGAAAGATAAAATAAGATGAAATCGGAAGGGGAGGCAAACTGTAAGAGACTCTTAACTTTAGGAAACAAACTGAGGGGGGCTGGAGGGGGGTGGGTGGGGGATGGGGTAACTGGGGGAAGGGCATGAAGGAAGACACGTGATGTAATGAACACTGGGTGTTGTATTCAATTGATGAATCACTGAACTCTACCTCTGAAACTAACGATAAACCATACGTCAATCAATTAAACTTAAATAAAATAAAATTAAGCAACAACAACAACAACAACAACAACGAAGGGCTGGCTCTCGATTTAAACCACCAGAAAGAGAAAAGTAAGAAGTTGGATCAATATGCTTGCTGCATGGGGTAGGAGGGCATCGGGCCAACGATGTCTGATTTTTAGTTACCATTTGCCATTTACTCCTTGCCCTCTATTGGGTATAGCACTTTACATGTGTTACTCTATTTTACCTTCCCATGACATTGAACTTCAGAGATTTAGTTTAAGGTTTTGTTTCCTATGTACTGAGACCACATATATCCCAACAACACACTGCTCCACTCTGTAGTGGATAGGAACCTCCGTAAGGCAGGTGGTCCCCGCCTTCATAAAGCTGCCAATCTAGAAAGGGCGCAAAGAGCCTTTCACTGGATAATGTCTTACTAGAGAGAATTTCTTGAAGACCTAGAACTGGTGGTGGGGAGGTGAGAAACTTTAGGGAACCCTGAAAATGGCTCTCTAGGGAGAAAATGAATGAGATTTGTCAATGACACCTAAAAAAAATATATATATAAAAAAAGAAAAGGAGAGGAAGCAATATTCAACAAAATAGATAAGGCTTCGTTGATCTTAGGCTTGAGGTCGAAAGCCAGTCAGATTCCCAGCAGGAGGACATGCTGCACATGGTGGACACGTTCCTCGGCTCTGTTAGGTTGGATCGAAGGTTTTCTGTTTCTGCCCTTCCAGATGCTGAGTCTTAGGGGCAATTCCAGGAATGAGCGAGGAACCCCCCTGAATGCATGATCTTGGAACCGAAGTCACTTCTGCAGCGGAGTCCCACAGAACACTGACTGTTGCTTGGATTTCAAAGCTAAGGCACTTATCTCATGGCTTTGTCAGTAAGTGTGACGGAGACATTCGAAAGCCTGGGCTACTGCGCGCGGGTGCCCTAGTGTTTGATGTGCGTGTTCTATGCTGTGTCTACAGTGTAAGTCCTGTCAGTTTGTTGTTGTTGTTATTTTATTTTGTTTTGTTCTGTTTTTGTAACGCAAGTGTCTGACTTAAGCTCTGATTGTCAAAGGATCTGTTTCAAAAATGGCTATCCACCTCTCCCACCGAGGCGCCTTGTTTCAGAGAGCTTGGTTAATTTTGATAACTGACCATTTGGGCCACTTGTCTTTCCCCAGGCTTCAGGCTCCCACCCCTACGTTTTAAATTCACCATCAGATAGTGGGCCTGTGAGACCCTAGGCCCCTAGCCTGGCTCAAATTAAAGCAGCACCCCAGGGCCCTGTGTGTGCTCTCTCTACCTGCATCTTGCTGTGTGGCTCCGGGTGTAATTTCTAGGCCTTCTAAGTAATAACACTTTATTTTTTCAAAGTTTCCTGATGGTCGTTGCTGAAGGGAGTCTTGCAATCATACTAAGAACCACAGTCATAACATTGGTTTGGACAGGAGACATGTCTGTGGGAAGCTCGCCGGGGCCCAGGTGAGTGCCCCCAGGCATTTCTAGCAGAGAGTATTACTGTCGCTAGGCTGAGGCCGGCACAAAACAGCTGGCATCCACAGGACCTCTTCTCACTTTTTAATGGAAGATAAACTTACCCCTACATTTCAGCAATCTCCAAATACACAGGGAAAGGAGAACACATCACCCAGAAATATTACTTTAACAAGAGTTTTTTCCGAGAAAGTTATGGAGCAAACATGCAAACATGCTCATTCGGTTGTTACAGATGATGAGACAGTTATCGAAATAATTTTTATAAGGATAAATGTGAAAGTCTCCTAGGAGTAAAACAAAAAGCAGACACTGTACAGAGATTTGCAGGAGAATGTTAAACTGGAGGAAATAATAAAGGCCTTACAGATGAGGTGTCTTTTGAAGGAGGTCCAACACGATGGCTAAGCTTTTGACGAGTAGAAATGAGGGCAAAAGTTCTTGTTACTCTACCAGTAGAAGCAAAGGCACGTCATCAGGCAAAGAGGAGTTCAGTGTGATACAGGTAGGGCCACAATGACATCAAAACTTCAAAGTTAGGTTGGATTGGGCAGAAAGAGGGCCCGAAGGCCAGGTCAACGGTTTCAGTCTTGATTCCGTTGGCTGCTCTCGAAGGAATGAGCTATCAAAACCTTATGTGAACGCGAGAAACATGATAGGCCTTTGGCAAGACTCACTTGGCCCATGTCATCATTGGAAGAGAGACAGAGACAGGTACTCCTGACGAATCTATGAACTGTTTAGATGGGAAGACTGAGGGTTTGAATTAGGTTAAAGGCAGTGAGAACGGGAAGGAGGGAATGATGGTATTGCAAGTCTTGGAACACGCCTGGCTCGGAGGAAGGATGGAAAGTTTCAAAGTTGTCGGAGAGCTCTAAGTTAGAAAAGAGATATCGCAGTACGACGTGAGCCCTGCCAACGGCCTTGTCTGAGAACGAGAGGTATAACCTACGCCCAGAGGATTCAATCACGGGTAGCTTCTGTCCAGGAATAAATATGGTGATGAAGTGGTGAGTGAGTTAGTGTGCAAGGCAAGGGTTCAAATCACTTCATCCTCAGAAAACCTGATCCGCCGTGTTTGAATATGAGTGAGTAAAATGGGAAGAATTAAGCATTCTGCGTGGCTAGTATGATCGTATCAGTGGTTCTCAAGCTGCACGCTCATTAGGATCGCTCAAGGAGCTGGCAAAAATTTTAGACGCTCCAAAACAACCGTTAAGGATTCTAAGTTAGTAGATCCTGGCTGGATCCCAGGAATCAGCAGTGATCTGACCTCTCGTATCTGATGATTATGAATTAGGCAATCAGAGAAAGCGACCCGTACGTACACTGGGGTACGTATGCATGATAGCAGTTTACACACACAGAGAACGTGAGGTAATCACAATGTCTGTTGTCTGTTCTGATATGGCCACAAATCTTCCCAGGAGGAGTAAAACATTTTCCTCCATAGACAGCTTGAGGGTAAGTGTCTGACTCATCCTAATCTTTGTTCTCTTTTTTAAACCATATTTAAACCATCCTCTCCTTGCATTCCACTTGTTTATTAACTTTGGGAGCTTTTATTCCCTTGAATGCTCTGTCTATAAGAATGTTGGCCGTAGGAACTCCTTAGACGCCATTTATGTGCTGTTCAGTCCATTTTAAAATAAACAATACATAAGACTTTGTGACTTTGCTGCTGCTGCCACTGGCAATAATGGGACCATGGGAAAGTGACCTAACCTCACCGAGTTCACGTATTCTCATCTTTAAAATGAGGAGACCTGACTAGACCATTTTTATGATCCCCTCTCTGATTCAATGGTCTCATGAGTAATTATCTGGATGCATATCCATTTCAGGGTTGGAAGGGGTCGTAAGGGAGATCTTGCCAGTCCATCCTTCCAAATGTTGAAAAAGTCCTGCCTCCCCCGGTCCCTTCAGTGTAGGGACCATGGTGTCCCTTGCTGCCCATTCTTAGGGACGGCACGGGCTCATTTAGGCAAAGCAGGAATGTGTCCATATCGATGCTCATGTCTCAGCGACTGCCCACTGGAGATATTCTTTTTTGATCTTCAGGCCTTTATAATCTCACCAAACTTTCCCCTGTAGTTTTAGATGAAAATAAAAACTTGTGGGTGGGCCAGTGCTAGGAAGAGTGTCCCCAAAGGAGCAACAGATTCCTTTTCTGAGAGAGAGGTGTTTGTTTCTTCTTTGGTGGAGCTCATGAACAGAAAACAGCCGTGACTGGACCATGTCAATGTATTATTAACCAAAGGAGTGAGTTGAGAGTGTTTGTGCTCGGGGTCTGAAGATAAAGTGGGGAGATGGATAAACATACTTCGTTTTTTCCTTTTGTAATTATCTTTTATAATGTCCCAATTTTATGAGGGAAATCAGCTTACTATTTCTTATTATAAGGTAATAGAAGTTCACTATAAAACTTCAGAAAATACGGATTATTAAAGAGAAGAAAATCCCACCTATAGCCTTCAAAACAGGAATAACCACTTAGGCGTGTATCCTAGTCATTTCTCCTTCTTTATCTCTGTCTGTCTATGTCTCTCTGTCTCTGTCTCTGTTTTTGTCTGTGTGTGTGTACAAACGTGATTTAATTTGAAAATGGGCCAATCCCAAAGATGATAACCTGATTATCGCCCCCAGGTCACTATTTTTTTTTAATTTTTTAATTTTTTAATTAATTAATTAGTTAATCAGGTAGGTTCCATGGGCAGCATGGAGCTCATCCTGGTACTCAACTTCATGGCCGTAAGATCAAAACCTGAGCGGAGATCAAGTGTCAGACACTCAACCACCCACGCGCTTTTTTTTTTTTAATTACTTTTTTAATGGCCATCTTGAATTCCATCTTTTAAGTATATCACAATCTATTCATCCCATCCTCTTGATATTAGCAGAGTTAGTTTGAGGTGCCACATATTGCCTAATAACTACTCTTTGCCTTCTATTGCAGCTGTTTGACCAATCCTACCAGCAAAGGTGCTCAGCACAGCAGCAGAGCCGTGGTCGCACATTGCCCAAGTGGCCCAGTTGAATCAAGCAGTGAGCATCCTCATGTGTTGCTAAATTATCTCAGCTGGGCACCAGTGTGCCCACAGGCCTCATGGTAGGCGCCTGGGATGGAGCGTGCCTTTGCCCCTGGACATTGAATGAGCGCCACGCCACCTGAGTTTAGGGATAAAAGCTATAGCTTTATTGAGATGGTCACTGTCGCTGGAGAAGGAGCCTTCCTCTTATTGTCCAATCCTAGGACATTTGCACAATAGCAGGTTTGGGGGGCTCCAAACAATAAAGAGATTTGGTCCAAATCAAGAGGCTTCGACCTCCCTTTTAGTTTTTGTGAGCCTTACTAGCACATATTTAAAACTGCTGGAAGCACCCTCTGCATTAACAGTTCCAATTGGAGCAAGGGAAGTCGAGTTCTTTTAATGCCAATAAACCATTGGCAAGCTCCTCTGCATATACATTTGTGCCTCCTGCCTCGTCCAACTGAGCCAGATATTCTAGATCTTTACCGCCTTGCATGCTATGAACATCTCATGACAGCATGAAGCTCTAGCCCTTACAGAGACTCTTTGCATTTAGCCTTTCTACAGACGTGCTTCTAAACCTTCCATTACAGCCAGGCCACATTTGCTGACATCTCCCTGCGGAGTACGTACCTGGCTGAAAACCACTTGCAATAACTTTTTGCTGAAGTGTAAAAATATATACGTCGGCGAGCCGTAAGAACCATACCAAGTGGAAAAAGCCTGAGGCCAAACAGAGCCGTCTTGGTGCCAGGCTGGACCCAACACAAGCAGTGGGCGTGCCCTACCCACCGTCCCCTAGGTCAGTACAGTCTCCAGGCCTGTGGTTTCTCCCTCTAACAACATCTTAAACTCATTTGTGTCTGCTCATCTCCACTGCTGGAATCCAGCCCAAGTTACTACCTTGTCTAGAGTATTTTAGAGCCCTCTTTATTGATCTCTCTCAATTTCCTTGTCACTGTCCTATCTGCCCCCTACACGAGAGCCAGAGCAGTCTTTCTAAAATGGAAATCTGATGGTGTCTTTCCCAGGGGATCCAAAAAGCTGAACATGAGCCAACAGACCTTCCCTAATTTGGCCTCTTCCAAAACTCTAGCCTCAGAGCATGTCCCAGTTACAGGTACAAACAAGGCTTTCCCTCCTAACTTTTGGGTTTGCATTCAAGTGTCACCTACTCAGTGAGGCATTCCCTGGACATCTCATCTGAAGTTCCAATGCACCCCCCCCCCCGCCCGTCCTCCTCTTGTTCACTTCCTGTCCTCCTCTCCTGTTCCGTTCTTCGCAGCATATTTCACCTTCTAGCATACTTCCCACTTGATTTTTTTTTATCTCCTTCATCCTTGGTCTCCTCTTCCTGAACATAAGCTCCACAGGGTTTTGTTTGTTTGGGTGATTGTGTCACCTCTAGCCTAGAAATATTCCTGGCAAGTAGGAGATTTAAGAAATATTTGTTGCATGAACTTCCTGCCTTGTAACCTACCCACCAACGATACATATTTATAAGGTGTATTTCTATAGCATTCCTAAAAAGCAGGTGGATTCATTATCAAAAGTTTTGTAAGTAATAACGGAGGGGCGGGAGGGAAGGGGTAAACATTTTCTTCCATGCCCCTCTGCGACATCTCCTAAATTCAATCACGCTACTTAAAATTCTCATATTATGCTGTACTTCCTTTTTGGAGCTTTTATCACTCTTCTAATTTTAAAATATTTTTGTGTATTCTGTGATCATTATCTATTTTCCTAATAGATTAGAAACATCACGGGGTAGAGACCGTGTTTGTTTTGCACAGACCCGACGAATAAATGAATGAATAATGTGCCCGTTTTCCAGCAGCCATAGATAATGGGGCTGGGAAATTTACCCTGAAGGCAGGAAAAGTCAGTTATGAAGGAAAACCTAAAAATGGTCTTCCTGCAGAAAAAGCATTAGGTCCTTGGCTTCTGAGAGAAACAACAGAATTTTCTGTCTCTAGGTCCTCTCCCAAATGGTTGATTCCCACAAGCCAGGTCTTGCTTGAATGAAAAGAGAGGCAACCTTGCAAGATGGATCACTGGCCCAAGATGGATCGATAGGTGGCTGTTCTTTAGGGGATAAGAAACTGGTTACGAGACTTCACTTGTGTGTATTTTTGCAACCCCTTCAGGCTTTATTGAGTAACAATTGAGAATCTGATTTAAGAAGTAATATCAGAAACTGATCTAAAATCAAAGCAAAAAAATAAAATAAAATAACATAACATAACATAACATAACATAAAATAAAATAAAATAAAATAAAATAAAATAAAATAAAATAAAATAAAATAATAAAATAAAATAAAGCAAAGCAAAGCAGGGTACCCTCTGCATGAACATCAAACTTAATCCTTTGGAGGATTTTCCACTGATCTGGTGGGAGAGGGAGGTTTTCTTCTCTAATTATTCAATTTTTGCTCAAAAAACTGTTTTCATTCTACTGTGCTGGATGCCAGATGGTAGAAACTTAAGAAGAAGAAAGTATTTGAGAATAATCATGCAGCCTTTTGATTGCCAGCTTTCATAGTTATCAGCTCAACTTCTTGCTTCCTTCTCCACCTACCACAACATGGCTGATAGCACGAGTGGAGGGGTAGCTGCAAATGAACTCAGCTTGGGGAATCTCCCTCCACGGAAATGTGCCCAGTACAGGATAGGCTCCAAAATAACATGCAGGATACCTTTCAGGTGGTTAAAAAAAAAAAAAAAAAAAAAAGGAGCACAGTGCCCATGTAATCTTCTCAGGGAGGACTGGCTACACAATCCTTCAGCCCTTCAGCTAGAGTAAATGACGCTGACATTTTTCTCTTCACTGTTTTCATGAGTTTTGATTATTGAGACAGATTTTGCTGGGGACAGTGGAAAGCAGACTCGGGAAACATTTTTTGTTTTTTAATCTAGATCAGATCTAGCTTTTGATGTAAGACTAACAATAGGGATATAATGAAGCAGGCAAGTGGGATTATGCAAGTTGGTTTTGTTGATAGTATCTAAAAACATTTTTTTACATCAAACCATTTCCTTAAATATAGTATTTGCCTTTTAAAGGTCTACCCTCTGCCAAATGTTGCCCAATAAAAAGTTTGCCCGTTATTTACATTATGGTTGTATTTTGATTTTCTGGTCTTTTGAAGAATGCTCCATGACATCTCTCATGTGGTGATCTTTGTTATTTCAACCACATAATGGAACTAAAAGAAAAAAAAAAAGAAAGAAGAACCAAGAATCACTGGAATGATAGCCAGACCTCAATGAAAAAGTGTTTTCAGTTTGCTTACCCCAGAGAAATGCCCAGATGTGAAGAGAACGTGATGGGCCAGGTATTACTCCAAGTGCCCAATATCTCTCAACCAACTTAACTGGAGCCACAGCCTTGCCAAGTGGGGCTGTGTCATGAATCTCATTTTAAAGAGGAGATTACTGGGGGCCAGTGGTTAAGTAAGTGTCCTGAGTTATATGGCCACCAAGAAATGGAGCTGGACGTGAGATAGGGAGCCTCAGCCAGAATTCACACCCTTAACCACTGCTCGTACCGCCTGCTTAATCACATGACCAAAAATACACACCAGAAATATCCATTTCTCTAAGAGGAATCATAAAAGGTGGTGTGATTTCCTGCCTCCACAGATTTTTCATCGAGTCTTACCTGAGACACATGAGGCCACCGTAACCCCCTGTGTGAGTTGGGTGAGCACATGAGATCCAAATGCCTCTGTCTTCTCGGTTATGCAATGAAATCATTGCTGCATCACTCCCATGACCCCTCCAGCTCTGCATTGCCACCCGTCCACCGTCCACCGTGTGAGCATCTTGAGTGCGCGCATGTGCACTGGGGAGTGTACCCCATTGAGGGGGGTGGATGTGAGATTCAGAGGGTGTGGGGGGAAGGATGCAGTCTTCACAGAAAGAAGAATGGGATTAAATAACTCATTTAAATGGCCGTGATAGCACATTTACGTCCCTTGTGAGCAGTGGGGCCTTCATAACTGACTCAGAGCTTCATCACTTAGAAGTTTTATGCCATGTATTTACTGGTGGGAATTAGGTATTACAGCCCTGGCCATTTGCAAGTGGTTCAGATCCATAAATGGTTTTTTTCACCTCATCAGACGTACACATGGAAGTAATTAGATTTTTCCAGTTACAAGGAAATCCTGTTTGATATCATCACCTAATGTTTTCTGCAAGACAATCAGCAGAGGCTAACCTGCTTTCTGTGGAAATAAAGGTATCGTGAGGAATGCAGTTAGCCACCCTCCTTGGGGATATTTAGAAATTCTTTTCACGTGATTTGTAGGATTCATAAATATCAACAGCAACAATTACAACAATAACAGTGCCTGGTGGTGGGTGCCGGGTGGACACATAAATCAGAATAATCATCCCAACAGTCGTACAGAGATAAAATTATTAGTCACAATCAGCAGATAGCAGACACTAGAAGCACGAGACTGGAAATCGCAGAAACGAGGTTCACTCCCTGGACTATGCAGGCTTCAGCTACACAGCATGCAACGCAAATTCACTCCAGGAACACGCGACAGACTGTAAACTTAAGAAAACAAACCACTGTCATTTTTTTTCAGTAATACTGAGATTTTCATCCTTTGGGCCTCTCAGACTTTTCTCCCTTCTCATTGTCACTATGAATTTAAGAGCATTCCTACCTCCCAGCTAGATTCTGCAACATTGCCCTAATTTTAACAAGTCAGTGTGTCTGTGAACCGGCAGCCGGAGGCCTCGAGTGAAGGTGTCTTAGAAATTTGGACTCTTGGCTCCCCGGGGACCACATGCTCAGAATCTGCTTTTTCACAAGACATCCAGGTGGATCTCTCAGGTGCACTGTATTCCCAGAATCCATGGTTTGGCTGGTTCATCCAAAGGCTGAGAATCAGTAGAGCCCATGAGTGTGAACCTGCTTCAGAATCCAGCCATGTCTGCCCTTCCAGCTTTTACTGTCCACCAGCGTCAACTCGGCCTGTGGCTTTTCTTGCTTTCCCGCCCTTACGATGTCATTTTGCCACTCAGTCAAATCCTGCTCTTTGAGGATGGATTCATGATTCGAAAGGAATCCCAGCACTCTATTTCTTCTGATCTATGTTGTCTGAACCACACATGGTGACATTTGTATGGGGTTACTCACCAGTGGCCTCCCTTGTGCAACCTTGGCATCATGCATCATATGGCCAGGTCATCAAGGAGTGTGTGGTGATGTCCTAAAGCACAGAGAAGCACATTTTGAAAACCACTAGATGAGTTTACCTCCATTGGTCCCTCTACCTCTCACCATCTAGGACTTGGCATTTGAAAACCAGACACCCTATAGCTGGATGTCGTATTTTGCGTTTATCCCTCTCCTACAAGGCCCTGTGCCTTATATGTTATAGAAAAATGATTGAATTACGTTTGTATCTTCTGCAGCTCATAATTGAATCAAGGAAAAACCCTAACTAAATGAATTTTGATTTTTATTTTCCCAAAATCTGTATCACCGTTTAGAATGACTCTATTTTTTTTAAGACTTTATGCATTTATTCATGAGAGACACAGAGAGAGAGAGGCAGAGACATAGGCAGAGGGAGAAGCAGGCTCTTTGTGGGGAGCCCAATGTGGGACTCAATCCCAGGACCCAGGATCACGCCCTGAGCCAAAAGCAGGGGCTCAACCACTGAGCCACTCAGGCATCCCTTGAATGACTCTCTTGAGGGTCAACAAGCAAGTATAGAAGCAGATCCTAAAAATAATCAGAGCATTTGTAAATGTGGCATCGAGCAAGGCATAAAAGAAGACAGGAGGGATTAAGTTGTTAATTATTTTCATCATTTTAAGTAATATACTTTAAACAGTTCAACTTATTTCTTCACGTACTTGTTTATGAATCATAGCAGCCCGATTCAAATTCAGGAAAGAGTGGGGGATCAAAGGATTTGTCTTTGTCACACAAATTCACAATTGTCTTTTCTTTAAGAAAAATAAAACCAGCGATTGAACAGATGTAAATAAGGAAAGGGTTAACCCACACACAGAACCCTCTGCTGTTTATATTTATTTAAGATTAATTTTTAATCCTCAGGAAATCCCACAAGGTTGTTAACTACAAAAGGTAAAATGCAAGTTTTGCCACGGAGTGAAGAATTTCGTATCAAGTGTGCTCTAAAGTTCCAGAAATTCTGAAATCGTGGTTTATGTGTTGTCTTTGCTTGCAACGCATTTGGCAGCAGGCAATAAAATATTCAACTAACCACAGTTTAAGAGATAATGGGATTTGTTATTTCACTTGGTGAGATGTCAGGTTTGGTTCCAGTGTTGGTAAACTCAGAAGCCCAAGAATATCAGGGTTCCAAGTTGGCTTCTCTGAGGTTCCCTCATCCTTCCTCTCTTGGTTTCACGATGGCTATAACAGGTCCAAGGACCATGTCCTCTTAGAAGAGTCCAATCACGATGAAGAGTAAAGAAAATGTCCAGAGAACCCACTGGTCAAGAGAAGGTCACATGCCCATGTTCAATTTAATCACCGAGGAGAGAAATAACATCATGGCTTAGCCTAATAATGTCAACCCCTCACCACTCTCTGCTCTCACCCCTGCCCAGCCTGGGAAGGAGGTGTCTGGAACATATGGCTTCCCGATATCAGACTTGAGATTCCATCAGGAAGGAAGAATGGAGACTGGAGCATAGGCAGTCAGTATAGCCTGCCCCAGAGAAAATACAACTTTATAGTTACATGACAAAAAATATTTACACAAAAATCTTGCAATAACTCTTACTAAAAAGCATGTTGATGATCTGTGCGAATGAACTGAGGGGCACATGGATTAAATTTCCCTTAAAATATACATGGGTTTAGATTGTGGGGGGATGTTCTTGGGAAAACATGTTCTGAGTTTTACCAAACCCAAACTGCTGGGGAAAAGGAATAGTCTCGGACAACTGACAACTGAAAACATAGTGAGAGGCGCCCACCGGGAATTCGATCCTGAGTGTGGTTTGATGAAAGTTTTGAAACACTGTGGTATGGCCCCTGATGAGCTAGTGCCTCTGACCATCAGCTTACTGAGATTGAACCAACCTGCAGCAAAAGCTCAGACAGGGAAAGGCCAGGCTAGGTGGGTTTAAGTTGATTGATTGATTGATTGATTGATTAACTAATTAATTGATCCATGTGTCCATTGATCCATATCACAAAGATTTTTTTTTCTCTCTTAATATGCAGCATGTACTATATTGTGCTATAGAGACCCAAAGAAAAAAGTCAGGGTCCTTGCCCTTGAGACATCTGTGTCTCACAGAGGACAGCCGACCCTAAATGACAGCTAATTGCCATAATAAAGCATCTCCATGGGTAAGGGAAGCAGAGAAGAGCTCCTGCTCCTGCCTGCCTGGTGGCTTCCAGGGGTCTCTTCCTACCCTGTGTGTTTAAAGCTACAAGTCAAACACACGAGACTGGATAAAACCCCAAACACAGGTTTCCAAGGCATTTTCCCCTTTAATATTTGAACCCACATGTATGTGAAAGGAAATTTAATCCATATGTTTCTGAATCATTCATACTTAAATCATAATAATTTGTTTTGTAAGAGCTGTTAAGGTCCAAGAAGCCTTTGGGGCCTTTTTTTTTTTTTTCTTTTCTTTTTGTCAACAGGAAGTTGATTGAACCAAGAGTGAGTGACCTCTGATAGCAGAGGAGTCATCGAAGGCCCAATACTACGAATCCATGAAATTCAAATGGCCTGTGTGCTTGGCAGGCCCTGCAACAAACTCAAACACGTTGACTCTGTTGCAATCACATGCCTCTTCCAGGCTATGGCCCTTCATAAAAAATCCTGCCGGGAGGTATTTGGATTATACGTGCCCCAATTACATCTTTTTTGTGTGCTCACATGATGCAACAGTCTAAAGGCCGGGGGAACCAAAACGCGAGTTCAATCCTGAACTATCAATCAGGCCGTTTTGAAATTGGAAAACTGGTCTTTCCCTGCTTGTAAATGCTACCCCTAATGCCCCCAAACAACTGTTACAAAGTTTTCTTTGGGATTTAACTAAGATTCCTGGGGATTTAAGATACTGGCTGCCAGATTGTTAAAATGCATTAATGTTTATAGTGATTATGATTACGAGAACTAATAATAAATACTTGCATATACCTGGAACGGAGCCCAAATCCTACTGTTTCAAAAGAAAGCCTCAGTGTAAAGCCATAGCCCTCTGGAAAGCTGCACACAGGAAAATCTGAGACCAGTCTAGACCCACAGAACTGCGGCTAAATGCCAGAAACAGGTTAGTCAAATTCTCCCCAGACCCCTCCCAAAGCTTTGAAAAAAATCACAAAAGAAAAACTGGAGGTCTTAATTGTATCTCTTCATTGCTACGAATGTGGGTAGGCCGACTGTGTGAAAATATTGCATTTCTGATCGCATCCAGCGCAGCACGAGCAAAAGAAATAGCTGCAGTCAGAAGCTCCCTGTAAGTGCTACTGTCAACGACGGGGTTAGTTCCTCTGTCCTGTTATAACCGGGGCGGCTGACTTGTGGCCAGTGTCATCATGCTTCACCCTGTCTACGGGTGGTCAGCTCGAGTGGCAAGAGCCTCTTGCTGGTGAACGAGACTCAGGTCGAAGGTCTGGCTTATCGTGAGCCCCCGAGGCCTCCTGAAGCACACAGGTCATACTCAGGATGGGATCACACCCCAGGATGCTGTCACGGGTCCTGAGCAGCCCAGTTCCCTCCACTGCTCAGAAAGCAGCTCCTGGCATGTTTGCCGCAACCTCAGGCCAGTAGCACTGCTGTGACGCGCAAGGGGCAGCAGGATCGCTGCTTTCATTCCAAAGTCTCGCTGTCACACTTGATTCTAACGGGCACATACCGGTCCGCGACAGAAGCCACAACAGAGATCGCTGATGTCTTTGTTCCCAGCAGAAAAAAAAAAAAAAAAAAGAAAAATGTTTTCACACCTTTTGATAGTAATCTTAATACTCAGGCACCACTCAGGGGATCGGTTTTCCTTTCACAGTCCTAGAAGAGGTTTTCATTGGAAAATAGATCTCACCGGAGAAGATGACCGGGAGAGTGCAAATGACACGGAAATAGAAAAATGTACTTTTCAGAGTCAACAGAAAGTAAAAAAAGCAAAGTCCCCCTAAAGGAGCAGGGGCTGTACGTCGAAGGAGATGAAGAAGCAGCGGCGGCCGCAGCAGCGGACAACTGAGAAACTGATGAACTTTTAAAGCTATTCTAACCCCGGGGGTATTGTGTGTCCCTTTTATGGGACAAAGGGGTAGCCTGTACCGCATGCATAATACCGGCGACTATATAAGGCAAGTGTTTACAAACTGTGCTGGATTGTTGAATCCAAAACGTTTCCCTCCTGCCTCTGGATTGTGTGTCTACATGAAGTTTAAAAGGCTTTTAAAGATAAGGAGGGCCAGCAAGCCCTGGAGAGCCAATGGGGCGGCTCCTGGCTCGTTAACCTGATATGGACTGATCTACTGATAGCCAATCCACGGCTTCAAAAGTGAAGAAAGAAACCCCAGCCCAGTGAGAAGTGTTAGCACAGTCCCCAGGAAGGACTGGCCCACGCCAAAGGCCCAGACACAAAGAACGGAAGGGAGGAGAGGGGCTGGACTTTATCATTTTACACCCTGTCCGCCACGTCTAAGGAATTTTTAAGAGCAACCACTGGACTCCGGGCTTCGAGGATCTCAACCAGGGTCTGGGCACGTGGGACAAGTCTCCCACCTTCTCGGATTCTCGCTCATCTGTGTAAGGCTCATTCGCGGCCTAAGCGGCAGGGAGAGCCACCTGCCTCTGGCTAAGATTTCCTCACCCATCTATTTATCAGATTCGCCTCCTAAGGAAATAGGACACTTTTTTTTAGCCTTATTTTTATTTTTAACAGCTTTGTTATGGTATAATTGACATGGAATAGATTATCCACATGCAGAGTACTAATCTGAGGAGTTTTGATGTCGGGATATACTGCTGAAACCTTCACTACACTTATGAAGATGAACACATCAGTCACCCCCAAAAGTTTTCCCATGTTTCTTCGTAATTTCTTCTACCCTTTCTCGTCACCTCTTCTTCCTGGCTGCCACTGACCTCATTTCTAGCACTATAGATCACTTTATATTTTTTAGAATTGTGTATAGTTGGAATCATACAGTATTGACTATTTTGAGGGATGATATTTGTCACTGGGCACCATTATTTTGCAATTCATTCATGCCATCGTGCACAACCGTTTATTACTTTCTAACACCCAGTACTATCCCGTAGTACGGATATACCACAATGTGTTTGTCAGTTCATTTGTCGATGAACATTTGGGTTTCCGATCTTGCTCTATTTGCAATGAAGCTTCTAGAATCATTCTCATGCAAGTTTTTCAATGGATATGCTTTCATTCCTCTTGGGTAAATATCAATGGCTTGACTATACAATAGATCTGTGTTTAACTCTCTAAGAAACGTCAAGCCTGTTTTCCAGTATGGTTGTACCATCTTACGTCCTCACCAGCAGGACAAGAAAGTTCTAGTTGCTCCATAACTTCACACTTTTGCATGATCAGTTTTTGAAAGTAGTAGTCATTCTAATAGGCGTATAGTAGTAAGTCATCTTGATTGTATTTGTAATTCCCTGATGCTTGATGCTGCTGAGCATTTTTATGTGCTTATTTGAATCCATATATCTTCTTAGGTGAAATGTCTGTTTAAAACTTTTGCTCATTTGTTGGAGGGAGATGATTTGTTCTCATCGTTGAGTTTTTAAAAGTGCTTTATATATTCTGGATGTAAGTCCTTTATCAGATACATAATTTGCAAATATTTTTGTGTACTCTGAGGCTTGTCTTTTCATTCTCTTAATAGGGTCTTTTGCAGAGGAAAGAGTTTTAATTATGAGAAAATCTTATTTATTAGTTTGTTATCTGATGAATAGTGATTTTGGTACTGTTTCCAAGAAATGTTTGTATAACTCAAGGTCATAAGGATTTTCTCCTCTGTTTTCTTCTAGAAGTTTTATGTTTTGTATTTATGTCTACAATCCAGTTTGAGTATATATTTGGTATGTGATGGGGGATAGGACTTGAAGTTTGGCGGGGGGAACATAAGCAGGTAGCGTTTTTAACCAGATAAACGCAGAGATAAATAATAAGAAAAAATGAGCATCTTTAGCTGTATTGTGATAAGATTCAAAAGCAAAGGAAGAAGTAACCTGCATGACGACTCAGTATGATAAAATCACATGTAATGTTGCTTTCTTCAGCTGCATCTACTTAACATGTACGCTTCTGAAGTAGCTTTGGGTCTTGCAAATGCTTTAATTAATTGTATATAATTTGCAAAATAAGTCAAGGACAAGTCGTATCAATACCGAAAAATTCAGCAACTCAGAATTTATTAGAAGTGTTGGTTCTCATTGAATCAGAGTGTGGGCAGCAAATGAAGGAAGGAAAATTCTGGGAGGATAGGTTATACCAAAAAGAGAAAAAAAAAAAAAATGGAAAGAAAAGAAAGTGCTATGTCAGGCAGTAAGAGTGTCCAAAGCCTGGGGCAAGTCATCCCTTAGTGACTGTGCTTGTAGCTTCGGCTGCTGAGTCATCATCAATGAGACAGTGATCCAGCTCTTGCAAAGTGTGAGATTTGGAAAAACAAAAGATACTGTTGGGAACCACTAAGGGGTTCCTTACCAGGCAAAACAATACCTCCTTTGCTCATCATTTGTGCGCTGCCCTTCCCATGGCTCTTGGAGACTGGCATGCCTGAGACAAAGGTCTGACTTGGCTGAAGCTAACAAACAAAATAAGCAAATATGAATTGACTAATACTCATGACTGCAAGGCAATGTGATAGGCTCTATATTTATTCTCCTGCCTGAAAATCCCCAAGTGCTCTGTTATATCACTCTTGCGACAGAGTCATGAAGTTTCTCTCCTTTTAAGCTTCAAAAAGAAAGGTGGTTATTCATTTCTGGAGTTGCCCATGGGAAAATTCAAAAAAAGCAGAGTAAAAAGGCCTCAGCCTGAGTGATCCTAGGGCCCTCGTCCTTGCCTTCACTCTGTTCCTGGGACAAGGGTTGTTGTAGAACCTACTTGCAGACCTTGGGAACAACTGTGTTGGGTGTTTGTGTGTGGAGGGGGGTGGGTGCGGTGTGTGTCTGAGTACAGAGGGCCATGGGAATGGCTAATATATGATAATTGATCAAAGCTAGAAGTCTCTTGGGACAAATCTTGTCTTTTTTGTAAATGCGACTACACAGCTCATTTCTACCAGTAATCAAAAGTCACTAACACTTACTGAGCACTAAAGGGCTCTAGCATTTTCCTATGCCTTTTGCGTACATCATCTCAATTATCTTTCATAACAGCCTGAATATCAGGCAATATGAACACTCTCATTTTACACGGAAAGCCACAGAAACTCTGAGCAATTGAATAACTCAAGCAAAATCACATATTTATAATGACAGCAGAGACTTAAATTCAAGTTCTCCCGATTCCCAAGCCCTGACTTTCACTTGTAGGCCCTGCTTCCCCTTCCCACAGCCCAAGTTTTACAAAAACGAAACAAAACAAAAACCTTAAGTCATAGGAAATTCTATCTGAATAATGAAATTAAGTTTCCTATTTAAATTATTCAAGCTACTTTTTGACAAATGGAAATATATTCATTAGACAAAAGTTTACCTATATTATTTCATTTTGTCAGGATTAAAATGTATTCATAAAAGAAATATAAAGCCAAAGAAAAAAATAAGTCCAGAAGATTCTAGAATCCCCCAATTTAATGATCCGATAAAATAAAATGACATAAGGGACTGTATCAAAGGAGCTTTATTTACATTCAAACTTGAGAATTAGATTGATCAATTATGGGTTAGTCCAAGGCATTTAAAAATTCCTCGCGTCTGGGTTACTGGAAAGAATGCGGAGTGTGAACCAAGGGTCATTTCTGCATCTAAGGCTCGACAACTCGGAGTAGGTCACTTATCATCTCTGATGCTGTTTCCTGCCTGTAGGATGAGGTGTGGAAGTCAAGGACCTGCAGGAGCCCTAGCAGCTCAGATATTCTCTAACGAGGGACAGGCTTTTGTTTTTGGGTTTGTTTTTTTTTTTTTCAGGCTTTTTGTTTTCCATCTTTGCAGGAGATGGGGCAAATTTTGCACGTCGTCCTCCAACATCGCCCCTTGCAACAATCTAAGATCTGATTCAAACCCTCTAGAGAAAGTGGCAAACTCAACCCAGAGGGCTCATGGGTCCTCATCCCCAGGTGTCCCAGCCCCCAGGTCGCCCCAGCTGACGCTCCTGGGCTGCGTGAATTGGCGTTTTTTTTTTTTTTTTTTTTAAGATTTTATTTACTTATTCATGAGAGACAGAAAGAAAGAGAGGGAGAGACACAGGCAGAGGGAGAAGCAGGCTCCATGCAGAAGCCCGACGTGGGATTTGATCCCGGGCCTCCAGGATCACATCCTGGGCTGAAGGCAGGCACTAAACCACTGAACCACCCAGGGATCCCTTATCTTGATGCTTTTTGCAGCAATCCCCTTTGTTGGTGTGGAGAGTCAGGGCAGGAGCTGAAACCGGATCCTGAAACCCTTGGCTGGGCTCTGATCCGGAAGCAAGTGGTCAGTGCTTGGGTCTTTGCTGGCGAACCGCAGTTGAAGAACAAGGCAGCCTCCCTCTTTCTGTTGGGGTGACCTCTTTACCTGGCAATGACATACTCACTTCTTTGGGGCGTGATAGTGAAAGAGTTTCATGAATGTTTTTTTTTTTTCTCTCTCTCTCTCTCTGCCCCCTTCAGTGATGATTTTATTAGAAAGGCGATTCTGAGCAACCCGGGCCTGCACAGGGGGCCGGTGGGGGGCCACCCCGACTCAGCAGCAGGCCTGGGTGCCTGTGGCACCACCAGCCTTCCCAGCTCCCCAGGCACGGGGGGTCTCCCCGTGGGGGGCGCAGGGGGACAGCCAGGCCCCTGCGGGTCCCCCTCTGCGCTGCTCGCTGAGCATGGCCTGGAGGAGGTGGACGGTTCGGGGTGTCCAACAGGAGATGAGAGGGAATAAAGGTAGCTGGGAACTAAGCCCCACGACCTTTACGTAACAGCCGTTTCTGACTTCAGGGGATAGGAAACAATGGAGAGAATTCTCAGCACAGGGTTGGGGTTTCCAGAGCAGGATTCCCAGGACCCTTAATGAGAATCGTGTGGCCGAATCCTGGCACATCTGCTGAGAATTTAGCCTCAAGTATCCTGGTGATGCCGACTTGGGGAGCCCGCAAACGGCGGCCGGGCCCGCATGCTCGTTCCAGGAGCCACAGGCCTGGCCTCTTCCTTTGCCCCCCATCCAGCGCCACATGCCCTTTTCCTTCTATTTTGCTTTGCCTTCCTAGGGGTATTTCAGGGCCACAGGTGGGAAGGACCAAGAGCAGAGGGGGAAAATGAGTCAAGCTCCATCCGATCCACTGCCCCTGGGATGAAGTTGTCCTTCACAGGAAGCCCCGCTGGAACTGGGCTTCGCATTGTATCACAGGAGCCCACTGGCAACCTTTTCATTTTTGTTTTTATTTTTTAAAAAAATATTTTATTTATTTATTCATGAGAGACACACAGAGAGAGAGAAAGGGAGAGAGAGAGAGGCAGAGGGAAAAGCAGGCTCCATACAGGGAGCCCAATGTGGGACTCGATCCCAGGTCTCCAGGATCAGGCCCTGGGCCGGAGGAAGATGCTCAACCGCTGAGCCACCCAGGGATCCCCACTGGCATCCTTTTTGGTGTTTGAACTAGATTTGTCAAGAGGACACAGCCCCCGTCAAAGGGTTCATTATAAGAGGGGCTTTCTGTGAGGCCTCCCTGTGTGCACCTGCCAGCCTTCCCCCGCAGCCTGGGCATAGGTGGGGGGCCCTCCTCCACCACCGACGTGCAGGGCCCAGAGGATGGTGCCAATGGAGTGGCTCATCTTGGTACCATGTGCTTTGAAAACAAAGAGCACTATTTAGCGTTCTCCTTCCCTTGAAGTCTGTATCTCTCATCATTCTGATGCCTCATGTTGCACGTCTCACGTGGGCACGCCCCGGCCAGCAACAATGGGGCCTGGCCTCGCTCAATAGCACGCCAAGGTTCAGAGAATTTAATCGCATCACAAACGCTGGGACCTGGCTCGAAAACAAGTAGAAAATGCCTTCTCAGGGTCTGAGTGCTTTTCATTTCCCCCTCAAGTTCACCTGGGTTTCAGAAGTTATAGCCAAGGTTTTCCTTGGGGTTGGTTTTGTTTTTAGCACAAGTTAGGGCAATAGTCAGACAATTCATCATTCAAATGCAAAAATGCTCTGTGATATGGACCCTATTTTATTTGTTTCCAAACTCATCATTTTGGATGCAGTTCATGAGATAGGGTTTTTTTTTTTTTTCTTTTTTTTCGGTTAAGAAAGAAAGACCAGTCGCTCCTTTATTTTTCCCTTTAAGAATTCCTTGAATTCATGCTCTATCTCACCAAGTCAAAAAGGACAAGACATGGGGGAAAGAGGGGACGTTTGGAAAGGAATAAGTGATAGGCCCAAACCTGAAAGAAAACCCATTAAACTGCCCAAGGGACACAAAGCCTCTCAGTGACTCCCCACTGAATTGAGTCTCCAGAGTGAAGTGTCAGATTCAAAAACCACATCCCCAGCTTTGCTGGTGAGGCCAGGCCTCTAAATCCCCAACTACTGGTTCTGGCGACAAAAACCGATTAAATAAAATAAAACAAAGCAAAGCAAAATGCTTCGCATTGGTAGCAAAGGTCCTTATTTTTCAAGACCTATCAAAAGCTGTTTAAAATATAGCTTCTTGGAACGTCTGGGTGGCTCAGAGGTTGAGCATTGGCCTTTGGCTCAGGTCATGACCCCGGGGTCCTGGGATCAAGTCTCACGTCGGGCTCCCTGCATGGAACCTGCTTCTCCCTCTGCCTGGGTCTCTGCCTCTCTCTGTGTCTATCATGAATGAATGAATGAATGAATGAATGAATGAATGAATGAATGAATGAAATAAATCTTTTAAAAATATATAGCTTCTTAATTTGCGTTGAATTGCAATGGAGGAGAGTTGAGAGAAGGAAGTGGATTTTTACCTTTTAAAGTAGGATTTTTGGGTAATCTCATGTTTAACGTGATGATTCATAATAAGGACTTTGTATTGCCTGCCAGCGTTACCACGTCCTTTAAAAACACACCTCACGTGTAGCTGGGATCGATCGACCTATAGGAGAACTCACTTAGATTTACATCAGCCTCCCGATCGCTCGGCTACCTATTGTCCCACCCTCCTGTTTCATTCTTCCTGTTGCTTCTCCATTGCTCCTTCCCGCTGGATGGTCCCTACCGTAGCAGAGCTGTGTTCAGGCTGGGCCTCCCCACAGCCTCTGCTCTTCTCCTTTCTCTGTTCACTGAAAACACTAAGCCTCATACACATGTGCTCTTCCTCATACTCACGTGCTCTTCCCTCTGCCCAAAATATTTACCCTCAATATTGCACCTGGAAAAAGGCCTTCTCTCGGACTGAGCTTCGATGGAACTCGCCCCATGAACCTTTCTTGATTCCTCAAGCAGAATTAGCCACTCTGTCCTCTGCCCTGCAGGGCGGTTACTGTTTGTAAGATGACTGACTTGTTGTGATGTATTTGCTTTCTTCATTCCCCCCCCCCTCCTTTGAAATAGAAGCTCTTCAGTTTATGGGACCGTGGCCTCATCTGGTATCTCTGGAGCAGGACACAGCAGATGCTCACTAAACCCTTGTCGAGATAGTAAACGAACTAAGGAGTGTCAGTGTTTTAAAGCCCTGAACACCGAGGGAAGAATCAGCTCCTTATCATACTTCACATGCTTTGACATATTCTTGCAAACCAGGACTTGTAACGAATTTTTGTTGCATGTACAGCTCTTTCTCCATCTTTACTCCTATGGATCAAGACCATTTTCGGAAGTGAAAGGAAGGGGACCTGAAACTTTCCTTAAACTGAGGTCCTTGTTCGCTGTGTTCTTATCAAGATGACTAGTGAAAGGGACTCTGGTACCAGCATAAGAATAAAGAGTTTTCCTCTGCCAGGTTGTGCAAAACTAAGGCCTGACTGTGATACGCAGAAGAGCTGAATTTTTTCTCACTGATCAATGAACTGAGAAGCATTTGATATTGGAACGAGCCGTAGAATTACCAATGAATCCACACTAAGGTGATCTCTTAAAGAGAGAAGCTACCTCCCAGGCCTTAGCAGGGAGTGTGACCTATGAGTCCAGTGTCCCTGGTGTCAGGCCCGTCGGGAGGCAGCCGTGAAGTGTCCGCCCGCTGTAGCTCACTGCTTTGTGCAAGTCACGGGCTCGGCGATGGCTCTTTCCTTTGTGTCTCCCCTTCAGCAAGATGATGAGAACAACTTGTAGCATATGGAAGCATTTCCACACTGCAAGTTATTCTGAGGGGGAAAAAATGTGATTTGCAAATTCTGTCAAATGAAACAGGCACTTCCAAATGCTACTACGATGTTCAAACACATCCTTGTGTGTCAGAAGAGTCCTCCAGATGTTTGCTTTTTTTTTTTTCTTTGTGTCTTTTTTTAAACTCTCCGTGGCTGTAAACGAGAAGGGTGAAGAAGTGCAAGGAGCTTGTCCCGCAGTCTTGCTCCAGACAGACGGAAAGACCTTCAGCTGCTGCTTCTGTATCACCAGCCTCATCACAAAGGGTTGCTCAATTACCCTCAAATAAGCACACGTTGCGAGCAGCTGTATGCCAGAAGACAAGGATCAGTCAGGACATTTGTAGACAAGATGATACCTGAAGATCGAGACCAAACAACCTCTTGCGGGTGCCTCCACTCCCTTGGGCTTGTACCCCGTCAAGGCTGACGGGGGACATTTCAACACTGAGGCAAGGAGGCGGTGCTCCCCAAGGAGAGCCTGGAGTGGGTCTCTCTGAGCACTGGAACATGATTGGGCTGTGATGTGGGTAGAAGGAAGCATAAAACCAGCACCACCGTAAATGCCAGATTTATGGCTAGACAATGTCGCAGGGGAACAGAATTGCACAACTTTGTAAAAAGGGATCCTTAACTCATTTTTTAATAAAAGAACAAAATAGGATGTGGAAAATCCACTACAGGGACTATCAGTCCGCCACCAGAAGACGGAGAGCAGAAGAACTATCTGCGCTTGTGTCCTGGTGCGGGGCTAGAACCGGGCACGTAGCCGTGGCGGGGAGCCGCACTCCATCATAAGGCCATAGAACCTTCTCTGGGATATTAAAAGGGCTTCCCTCCCACCCCCAACAGATCTATGGAAGAAGAAAAAAGGCATCAGAAATAGAGGAAATTTACTCTTGGTAATAGAGGCCTCCTTTTTTGAAACAAGAATATAATACAAAGTAAAAACTAATAAAAGTGCATCTATCATCTGAACACCAGAGAGCCCCCTGTAGGAGACCTTCTTTACGAATAGCCTTAATAAAACAAACTGCCCATTTTCTCTGTGCGTTGCGTCGTTTCAGACTTCAACTATATTTTATGACTGCAGATGACACCGAAAAAGATCACGTTAATCATTGGCAAGAAATTTCCCTGTGAGCCCTTTCGCGCTGCTAAATAGATTCAAAAGCAGAAATGTAAAGAAAGATAACATTTTCTTTTTCTTCTTCTTCTTCTTCTTTTTTTTTTTTTTTTTTTTTTTTTTTTCAAGAAAGCCAGATGCAGAGTACGAAGTACACTTAAAGACTGCCTAGGAGAAGTTATTTCTGCTGCGGAATGGAGAGCATCTCCGGGGGTGGAATGTAAATGGGTCTGAGATTCTCCTAAGCACGCAACTGGAGCAGCTAACTAATGTGTCAAACCCTGGACGAGGGGGTGAAGTGGATCATGTCAATTCTCACAACAACACTATGCGATTCGCGTGGCGTGTTGTTCGTACTTGGCAGTTGAAGGAACTGTGGCTTGAGGAGATCGAATCTCCCAGAGCCAGCAGGTAAATGGGGACACCGTTGTCACCCAGCTGCTGAGATCCACACCTCCCACTCCGGACCAGCCTGCAAAATACCCGTCACAGGGCACGTTGGCCGCTTCCCAGTTTAGGGTTATTTCTTACAACTTGATCTTCACCTACAAATAGTCGCGTCATATTTAAAAATAAGCTAACACACGAAAGGATGATCTCTGGCCTTTCAGAAGTTCGCAAAGTTGGCACAGGTGAAGCATCAGAAGAACCCGAAGGTGATGCCAACGACGACTCAACGTACACAACCCAACAAAGTTGCACGCGTCCTGAGTTTTATCCTCGCTAATTCTTTGTTTCCCTTCCCTTTCCCCCCTAGATTCCTTCTGAAATCTGTTGCTTTCTCTATCTGCTCGGCGAGGTGGAGCACACTAAAACCAGAAAACAAAATAACTTTCCTTGTGTTACTAATAATGTGGAAGGTTTACTCTCCTCAATGTATGTCTGTTTCCCATAAATTGGTTTAGGAGAAACGAGTTTAGTGGCATGTATGTCCATTTGTAAAACAATTAAAAACATACAATAGCAAATTCAATGAGTACATTTTAAAATAGCTTCTGAATAAAAAAAGCCTTTCAGCTAAATATTGTTTAGGAACAAATGAAGTCATGTCAAATACACTTTGTTTTACTAAAATAAAGAGTTCGGGTCAAACTTCCAAACCTCCTAATTTCACCCACATTCCTCTACTTTTTAATCGTCTCCTACACGTACATAATTTCAAGTTTTCTAGAAATTTCTTTCATCTTTAATTAAGGGCTAATGACCTCACGCCCAGCATTTCACATTAAACATCATCTTCTAATCCGATTCTCCACTCTATCCTCCTTTTCAAGTCCAGATGTTACCATGAGGGTTAAGATTTTTCTTTTGGTTCTCTGGATCTCAAACCATGACACTCCTCGACTTTCTACAGAGCTCTCTCTCTAATCTATGAATTCAAGCCTCAATGAGTCTGCCTATTTTATTTCTATTTTTTTTTCAGAGGAGGATGATGATGTTTTTTGAAAAATATTATTATTCAAGTATAATTGACATAAAATGCTATATTAGTTTCAGGTGCACAACATAGTGATTCTACGGTTCTCTACATTACGCAATGCCTAATTTAAAGGCTCCAACATTACACCTGAAGCAATCTCAAATCTCCTTTCCAAAAATTATTTCAATATGCTTCCTAATATCAACTTTTAACTTCAGCCCAAGCAACATCGTCATGGTTACCTAAGTAGACCATGCTTATGCATGCTAGTTGGAGTATTTGTCAGCATCCTAGCTCCCTACTTAAGATACACTTTCCACCCCCCCCCCCGCCCGTCTCTGCAAATTATATGGATTCTGTAATGCACAAGCAAAGTCTGCCTTTTCCTGGAAAACATTTAAACAACTCTGACCCATCATCATCTCCCATCTTCCTGAAGTCCTATGTTATTCCATTGGTTGGTTGACTGTTATTCCAGAAGGGCAAATTTGTAATGACTTGAAATAACTGACAGCTCCATCCTCCTCACCCTAAGAGAGTTATTCTTTCTTTCCCCTTACTTTTTTGTCCTCAGTTGGCACCAGAATTTTATGGTCAGAAATGTAGATATCTTGCCAATCTTTTGTGAAGTCTACAAGGGAAACATTAATATCACATATTTCAGTAGTAATGACAGTAATTTGTAGTGATTTCATATTGATCCCTGAGTGATAGACATACCATCCCAAAGGTCCTGGAAATCTGAGACTTCTCTTGGTATCCCGGAAAGAGGACATGTTGATTAATGAGAGCCTTGTTGTCAGACAGAGCCATGTTCTTTCCAAGGCAACAGCCGATGGCCCTAAAGATGACATAGCCTGGCTTTTTTGACTTTCAAAATTTAAGAGAAATCATTTATCCATCTATTAGCTTTTTAAAATAGAAAAAGGGTGATAGAGTTGGTGAAAGTGGTATGTTTACATATCTATAAATACTGTGAGAAGCCACCTAAGTCAAAATGAGAAAGGGAAATATAAATGAAATTATGGATTGTTTTCAATGTGATTATCTATTATTTAATAGCTTTATGGGCTTTAGCCTCTCAATATTCAAGATAGGTATTGAGCACTTATGTGTACCATGCATTATTCCAGGCCCTGGAGAAGGGATGAATAGTGAAAAGAAACAAACAAAAATCCCTCTCTTTCTAGAGTCTACATTCCAGGAGAGGGAATGGTGTTGAGGGAGGACAGTTGCAATTTTAAAGAGGATGTTCAGGAAAGACTCCACTGAAAAGGTAGCATTGAGTTAAGACTGGAAACTTATGAAAAGCAAAGCTGGTTAATCCCTGAGAAAAAAGCGTTTGGGTGGAGGGACACAGTAGGCACACAGGCTGGGCTGCAAGTGTCTGGCCACCGTAGGTAGGGAGCAACAAGGAGCCCTGCACACTGGGGGAGGGAGAGTGACAGGGAAATTGATATGGAACAAAAACACAAAGTTAGTGGGATCAGAGGGTGGAGGCCTCGGAAGCCACAGTAAGGTGCTTTCTCTTAAATGAGATGGTCCACTAGAAGGTTCTTAACAGAGGAAAGGTACCATCAGGCGTAGGCTCTATCGACAACAATCATCAAGCTACTGTACTTAGAATATTAAATTAAAAATTCAATTGATTTAGAATATAAAGACCACATTGAGTAAAACTTTGGAGGAAGGGTTTGGGGAAATGGAAGGAGAGCTGGAATCAATGACGTGGGCCTATATTTTAATCCCACAAACGAGCATTCACCCCTATCCATTCATCCCAAACTGTCAGGCCAAGAATTAGATTACTTGGAACTCTAGATGCTTAAAGCATGAGGCAGACTGGATTAGCTTTACTCTGTTCTTGATTTTTTTTTTTTCCTGTGGTTGACTATAGATAGTTGGGATACAGAGTTTAAATCTTACTTATCTCACTTTCATCAAATTTCCATGTCAGATATAAGTTTGGGAATGATTATGTTGAAAGTTCACATTGAAAATCAGAAGAAAGCCGTGATTTTTATCCTAGCACGTGGCATGAGGTATTACTCCAACATGACTGCAGATCTGACATAGCAATAACTGGTGCCTTTATTAGTGATAGATTTTTTAAAAATAGTCTTGTTTTACAGCCTGCAAGTTAATTGCATTAGGCCAAACATTCCTCTTTAATAGATGAACCATTTGTTTGTGAAGAAGCAAGCAGGGTTAGAATCTCAGCAGTCCAGCATTTCTGAGGAGGAGGCTCTAGAAGAATCCTTGTTAAGCTTGGCGTTTAGGTCTCCTGAACATGTGATATGAGTTATCAGTGAGGGCATAACAACTGTGAAGTTAGCTCAAGGGTTTATCAAGTTAAAGGTGTTCATAGGCTCTTTATGACTTGAGAACTGTGGCACCAACCAGTTAATTGTTCGAATTTATTCTCCATTGGCCTTCCTTCAAAACGTCCATGAAATCTATGAGGAGATAGAAAGTTGCCAAAGCAGAGACCCTGAGGAGCTCAGTTAAAACTTCCCTTCAGCTGAAAGTAATAGGAAGAGTTCCATGAGCGATGGATGGGATTGAGAAACTTTCTGAAGCTGCCACATGTTCCTTTTGAAGAGGAAACATAAGAGGACACGATGTGAAGCAGACAGGAAAACTCTCACACCCGCATTCCTGCATCTCACACACGTGACGCATTACTGGACCATGGTGCCCCACAGGAACGCTCTAATTTGTGAGAGAACTACTTTCTCAGGCAGCGAGTGAGAACCTCCTGTTCCTAGGCCACATCCACCACTGTTTTTCCTCGGTGGCCCATTTGGAGATGATAACTCCCATGAATGCAAATGGCAGGCTGAGGAAGGGCCTAGGCGATGGGACAGTGCTTCATGGAGTAAGACCACTGAGGTGCAGGGGACAGGGAAAGAGCCAGGGAGAAGCACAGGAGAGAGTCTTGTATGACAAAGACTCCTTTGCTGCTCCATGGAATAAAGGAATACATTCTTTAATCAAAGTGACAAGACCACGGTATGGGCGCAGGGGACCGATGTTATTTTAGCAGAGCCACATGGACCATGACTCTATGACCTTTTTAGGTTGGAACATGGTTGTGAAGAAAACAGGCTGCTCAATAAGGAATAAACATCAGATCTGCCCTGGACTGCCCGCAGTGTCAATTGTCAAGAGGTTGCAGGGGAAAGTCTGCAGACTGGGAAGAGGAAGGGACCACAGCATCCTTTTTTTTTTTTTTTTAATGAAAATAATATCAGTGTGCTTAATAAAATTGATGAAACTGTTAACTTCTAGGCTAGAATTAACCACTCTCTAGAAAGCAATTAAAATGAAAACTAAAATACTGCACATGAAAACATACTGGGCTGTGCCAAAGCTCTTTCCCAAGGTAAGTGAATACCATTAAGAGTATCATTAACACAAATTTAAAAAATAAAGAAAATGAACTGAACGTTAAATTCAAAATGTTTAAAAATGTGTGACAAAATGAGGCTAAAGTAAATCAGACCTTAAAAATAATACATTAAAAACAGACATGGGTGAGAGAGAAATCATCAACCGATAAACCTGGGAACCAGGTCTTCAAAAAAGAGGAATGAAAGATGTATTTTGGGCAACATTAATCAAGGGGAAAAAAGAGAACAAAGCATTGAAGCACCCATAATAAGGAATAAAAAAAAAAAAAAAGTACACACTACAGACCGGGTAATTTTGTTAAAAAGAACACAAGGCAAAGTTTATTACAATACATCTGCAAATTTTATCGAAAGGATAATTTTCTGGGAAAATGTAAGTCACCAAAATAGAACATGAAGGAACAGAACACCAATGGGGTCAATAATAATGTGAAAAAGGAAGGGGGAAAAAAAAAGAGCTTGCCAAGAAATTATCTCCAAAAATAACTCCAGGTCCAGACAGTTTTACTGAAGTATTCTTTGAGACTTCTCAAGGAAGAGGTGATTCCCACACTTTTTAAGTGTTCCATGAAAAAAATGTGGACAAGCTTTCCAAGTCAGGGTGAGCATAAATTATGCTGAAAGCTGATAACATGCACTTGCCAAAAAAAAAAAAAAAAAAAAAGGAAAAAAATAACAGAACAACATCAACACGGACATAGAAGCGTGGTAGTGAAGAAATGATCAGGAATAAAGTTTAATAATGCATTAAATGAATAGCTCCCTATGACCAAGGGGGGTTTATGGTTGAAAACAGGAATGTGTGACCATTATTAAATCAACTAATAAGATATATCACATCACTAAGGCCAAAGGAGAAACTCCAACCATGAAGTTAAAAAGGCCACCAAATCATATCTGCAGATACATTCAGGAGAGATGAAATATCACGTTAGTAGGAATTAGAAGTGACAAAGAGGTGCTCATCAAGAATTCGTGTATTTGGGGAAATAGGCTTAAATCAAAACCACTAATAATAGATACGGTTAGCACTTTAAGGAAGTATAGCAAGAGGTTATGTGCAAATATGTGAATGAAGATTGTGAGGACATCCGTCATCCACAATTCTCAAAGGGGAGGATTTTGTATTTTCTAGAGGCTCCAGGGTTGCCCGGACAGCTCCCCCCAACCCTGCCTGTGGAACCATCTGAGCGTGTGGCTGGGCCAAGAGGAAGAGGCCTCCAGGAGGGATGCGGGCCTTTTAGAAGGTTCTATTACAGGTGCCACCTGGCAAGCAGGAGAGGATCTGAAAGGGAGGGACAGAAGCCCTGGGGGGTGAGGGGAAGAGTCCAAGGGACTCCCGTTCTGGATCTTCTTCTCACCTTCGCCATGGCCGCTTAGATTTTTCTCTTTTATATATTGGGGTCCAAGTGAGATTTTGTTTGAGAAGTGAGGCCCCGATGCTAATAGCAAACAAATAACTTTGCAACTCACTCCTTAAAACAACTAGGTCTAAATATAGACCTTCAAAAAAATAGATAAAATGAAGGGACAAATAAACCTTCTTTACAACATTTGAAAAAGTAAGTGCTTTTTACAAGAGAGTATTAGCAGGCTCACGTCCTGAAAATAGTTATAGATACAGAATTCTTTTGTTGCCTCATATTTCAGCTGTCCATTATTTGTTTCTCTCCCTCTCTCTCTCTCTCTTGCTCTCTGTATCGCTAAGTCTTAGTCTCCCATACATGCTCAGACACACAACATCTCTCATGGCTCGAGAAACACCACGCTCTCCACAGAGCATCTGCAATAATGATAGGAATTGGTGCGTGGTTGCCAGGAGCCAGGGGTGGGACCTGAGATGGCCTGAGAGAATTTTGCGGGGGTGGGGGGGGTAGTGATGGGAATATTCTAAACTAGATTGTGGGAACAGTTGCATCTTTGTGTGAATTTACTAAAACTCATTGAACTGGAGATCTGAAGTGGGTGGATTTTATGGTGTGTAAGTTATACCTCAACACAGCTACTAAAAAAAGAAAAGAATTGAAAAAAATACATAGCAATAGTCCGATCTGAGTGTGTCACAGAGTAGTTTTTTTTCCCAGCTTTACCGAGGTATAACTGATACAAAGCTGTGTAAGTTCAAGATTATGATATGATGATATACGTAGTGAAAAATTACTACTATAGGGTTAGTTGATGCATCCAGCACCTCACATGATTATAATTTGTGTGTGTGTGTGTTTGTGTGTGTGTGTGTGTGTGTGTGGTGAGAACATTCAAGATCTACTCTCAGCAACATTCAAATATATCATATATATATATCATATATATCATATATATAATATTATATAATATATCATAAATATATATATATATTTTTATATATATATATACATATATATATATATAGAGAGAGAGAGAGAGAGAGAAACTGTAGTCATTATACTTAATATTACGTCCCCAGAACTCATTCATCTTAAAAACAGAAGTGTGTACCCTTTGACCAACATCTCCCCCTTTTTCCCATCTCCCACCCCTGGCAACCACCATTCTACTTTTTGTTTCTAGGAGATCTTTTTCGTTGTTTGTTGTGTTCCTTTGTTTTGATGGTTTAATTTCCACCATCTCATTGTATGTGAGACCATACAATATTCATCTTTCTCTGTTTTTTTTTTTTTTTCACTTAGCATCATGTCCTCAAGATCCATCCAGTTGTCACAAGTGCCAGAGTGCCCTTCTTTTTTTTAGGCTGGCTAATATCCTATTGTGTATCCAGGTATATGCTTACATGTACTTTCTATGTCCATTCATCCAACAAAGGACACTTAAGTTGTTTCCATATGTTGGCTATTGTGAATAATGCTACAATGATATAGGGGTGGAGATGTTGCTTCAAGACAGTGATTTCATCTCCTTTGGGTATATATCCAGAAGTGGGATTGCTGGATCATATGGTAATTCTATTTTTAATATTTTGAGGAGCTTCTGTATTGTTTTCAATAGTGGCTGCACCAATTTACATTCCCACCTACGGTGCATAGATTTCCTTGTGCTACACATCTTCACCAATATTTACTTATGTCATGTCTTTTTGGTACTAGCCTTCTCACAGGGGTGAGGTGATAGCTCACTGTGGTTTTGATTTGCATTTCCTTGGTGATTAGTAATGGTGGGCACCTTTTCAAATACCCAATGGCCAAGTGTATGTCTTCTTTGGAAAAAGGTTTTTTGTTTGTTTTGTTTTTTTGTTTTGTTTTTTAGGTCCTCTGCCCATTTTTTTTTTAAAGATTTTATTTATTTATTCATGATAGACATAGAGAGAGAGAGAGAGAGAGGCAGAGACACAGGCAGAGGGAGAAGCAGACTCTATGTAGGGAGCCCGACATGGGACTCGACCCTGGGTCTCCAAGATCGTGCCCCGGGCCAAAGGCAGGCGCTAAACCGCTGAGCCACTCAGGGATCCCACCTCTGCCCATTTTTTAACAGGTGTTTTTTTGGTTTTATTTTTTTTTCTTTGAGGTGTAAGAGTTTCTTACATATTTTGGATATTAACCCCTTATCAGATATAATGGTTTGTGAATATTTCCATAGGTTGTCTCTTCATTTGGTTGATTGCTTCTTTGGATGTACAGAAGCTTTTGAGTTTTGGGGTCCCACTTTCTGGTTTTTGTTTTTGTTGCTTGTGCTTTTGATGTCATATTCAAAACACTGTTGCCAAGATGGACATCGAGAAACTTTCCCCATGTCTTCTTTTAGTAGTTTTATGGTTTCTGGTCTTTTTTTTTTTTTTTTGTGAAGGGTTTAAGATAAGGATTCAATTCCATTATTTTGCATGTGACTCTCCAGTTTTCCAACAGGACATTTTTGCTGGCTGTTCACATTCTCTACGTGAGGATGGAGAATTAGTCAAAATCTTCATCTCTTTCTCTTCAGGTCATATGACATTTTAATGTACAGCATCTCAATGGATATTTTTTTCACTAAGACATTAAATCTATTCACATTTAACATGTGATCACAAAGCCTTAGGAGTCTTCTCAAGTAATCCTATACTCGATGGACATAGACTTAGAAATCTGATAAATTCACACCCAAATTATATGTTTTATGTTATATTTATTTATATTTATTATATATCCCCTTTTCTTGAGTAGCTTTATACTGCTTATAATTGCTTTCTGTTTGAGGCGGGAAATGGCCTTTTCTGGCTTAAATATATAATATAAACCATTTTACTTTGCCTTCTCTTCACTCTGTTAGCCTTTACTACTCCACTTTATATATTTTATTCTGTAAATAAATGAAATTATTTACAATTTCCTTGACAAACCCTATATCCTTAAGAGAGATCTTAGAAAGAAACGTGGACTCTTCAAGCTGGATATGACAGTGGAGGGCAATTCACCTGACCTCCGTGGAATGCAGACCCCCTGAACATCCCCAGCTCTCTGGTGAATACTTTCGGTTACATGGACCCCACCACTTCTCAGAGAATCCATGGTCATGCCCTTGTAAAGATCAAGAATGCAGGCAGACCAAAGGGAGTAAAATATTGGTGTCTCACTATTGTATGAAAGAACTTATTTCCCTACTTGCCAAATGCAACATTTACAAACTGGAAGTCGAGATTTAAAAGCTCTAAACAATGTAGTAGTTGGTGAAGCAGTGAGTGGTGCGATGTTATATAGAAAGTAATTTCTGAGTTCCTGATAACTTTAAGCTATTAGTACCTTTAAATAATAACTTTCTGAAGCTTAGCACGCCGATGAATTAGTAGATAACAGATTCTTTCATTCCTCCATCCAAAAACCATATGTATGGTGTCTCAGTTTTAAATACTGAGGATCAAGCATCTCTGTTGAAGAATAGAAGAAAGCAGTCAGGCAGTAAGAGGACATAAACTGTGGAACACTGGGGGATGTGTAAGTTTTATTTTACTCTGGATCTTGACTTGCTTATGTGACTTAAGTATTCCCATCCAGAAAGTGGGAGGGAGCAATTCTTTCCTGGGCATTGTGGTCAGGATTAGTGTTGTATGGAAAGCACATACCATAATGCCTGGGTCACGGGCATCTAGTAGCTGATGTCATTACTTTAAATAATCCATCCCTAAACTCCCAGTATTAGAATATTAACATCCTATCCAGTTGGAGAGACATTGATTTTCTTTTTTTTAATTTATTGTATTTATTTATTTTTATGTATTTTTTATTGGAGTTCGATTTCCCAACATATAGTGTAACACCCAGTGCTCATCCTGTCAAGTTCCCCCCTCAGTGCCCGTCAACAAAACTAACAGGCAACCTACAGAATGGGAGAAGATATTTGCAAATGACATATGAGATAAAGGGCTGGTATCCAAGAGCCAACACCCAAGAAACAAACAATCCAATTATGAAATGTGCAAAAGACATGAACAGAAATTTCACCAAAGAAGGCATAGACACGGCCAACAAGCACATGAGAAAATGCTCCGCATCACTGGCCATTGGGGCAAAACAAATCAAAACCACAGTGAGATCCCACCTCACCCCAGTGAGAATGGAGACATTGGTTTTCATTGCCTTGCACAGTCTGGGAATCTCGGACCGAGGCAGTGTGATTTTCTACATCTTTCCCATGAATCCTGGATTCCTGTCAACTGAGGCTCACCACTGCAAGACTGTTCTCTGCCCTCCAATCGTGCACTGCCCAGTAGGGCACCACGCATACCCAGGAAGTCCTCCCACTAACCGCTCATGTTTAAAGCCCATCCCCCCTGTCTTTCAAAGCCACTTCAGGTGGTTGCCTTGAGCAGTCATCCTTGGCAAACAGGGACCAGTGTAGTCCCTCCTAGAAAAATAGGGCCCAGGCATTCAGAGGAGTCTGTTCTAAGGCCTGTGGGGTTACGGCAGTGAATTAAACCAGCAAAGCCCTGCTGCTATGGAGTTATTTTCTTTCCCCCATCTTCTATTGCGGCAAGGGCAAGGAAAGAATGAGACCTAGAAGTAAAATACATGTTTTGTTTATAGGGTATGGTGCACAGGAGAACATAAAGCTAGGACTGGCTGCAGCCAGTAGGGAGGGTGATGCTACAGCTTTGGATGGGGAGCCGGGCGACATGCGGAAGGAGAGGCCCCAGGGAGGACTTGCAGGAGAGGAGGGGGTGTCTGTGGGAGCCCTGCCTGAAGGGGAGTCTGGCTGACTGCAGAGCACCCACCCTGGGAGGCCTTCTGGGACCTGCCGAGGGGCCGCCACCTGCTGCAGCCACCTGAGAGACCCCGAGACCCACAGTGGAAGGTGGTGGCCAGTGCTCAGAGTGCAAGGTGGTGGCTAGCGCCCAGAGTGCAAGGTGGTGGCCAGCACCCACAGCGCAAGGTGGCCAGCACTCAGAGTGCAAGGTGGTGGCCAGCGCCCACAGTGGAAGGTGGTGGCCAGCGCTCAGAGTGCAAGGTGGTGGCCAGCGCCCACAGTGGAAGGTGGTGGTCAACACCCACAGGTTCCCAGGTTTTTCTGAGGTGCCAGGGGCTTCAGATGCAGGTCTGGAAGGCCGCACCCAAGCCACCCATCTGGCCTGCACATGCTCCGCTGCCCCGTGGGCACGCAGGTTCTGGAAGCCTGACCTCTGCAAGGCGGGCAGGCCTGTGTCTTCCTCTGGCCTCCACCGCACCCACCAAAGCACTTCCCCAGAACGGAGCCCAAGGAAGGCCTCCCATTTATAAAGCCGCTTCCTCCTACCACAAAAGCAGTGCAGATGCCTGGCCATTTCCCCCTTCATAGATCTACGGGTTGCTCCGAGATAAAAGATAGTATTTTTATGTGTGAAAACCCGCTTTACTGAATGTCCCACTTCCTTGGGAAGCAGTGCATTATTTTCTCCATCTGGCGTATGCTAAGTGGTTGTGAAAATACAGGAAGTTCCCGTGAATTTCCTCAAGAAAATCTTGACAGGCTCTGCACTATTTTGGACTATTCTGATCTGTATTATGACATTCCGACTGCAATAAAATAATATAACATCGTATAAAATAATAAAACACCGTAAAACCTGGTCGGGCAGTGGGAAGCCTTCCTTACCTCCTGTGATAACAAGTAAGAACATTTATGTAAACAAAAAACAAGAGTGAAAACAAAAACGAGGGAAGATCTTGTTTTTGAAATGCATGGAATTGAAATTAACACAGTCAATTTAAGTTGTTTTATCAACATTTTAGGAACATTTGCTAAAATATTTGGTTTGTTTATATCATAGAATCACGGAGTATCTGAACTCTAGGGAAGCTTAGCATGAGTCTCTTTTCTTTACAGAGGAGCCATCACAAGTCCAGAGAGGTTCTGATTTTCCAAGGGTCACACAGCTGCTTAGAGGCAGAGTAAATGCTAGACTCCAATTCTCCTAATTCTTCGTCCAGTTTTCTTCCTGGAGAGCTCCTGAAATATTTCTGAGGGAAGTGTTTACACCTTGGCATCAACTGGCCATGCCCCCAGGCAAGGAGGGAGGGGGAACCAGTGAGCAGATGGAGGGGGGGTGCGGGGGGGTGTTGGGGGTGGTTGTAGAGTCAGGCAAAGGAGGGTGGGGAGAAGACAAAGCAGCCCCATTCTTCTCTCACTTTCTTTTCTCATTGTTCTCCAAACAATGGAGTGGCAGGGAGGAAAGTCACCAAGTCCCATTCTGGAAAGACTGTCCCTCCTGAGTCTAACCAACCCCACCTCTTGGCCACCAGACCTGGCACTTCCTTAGGAAAATGCCACAAGGCACTGGGGAAGCACGAAGACGGTATTGACTCCTTTCCTGGCTCCAACAGTTAGAGCTGCGTGACCTTGGGCAAGTAACCTTAGGTCTCTGTCCTTCAACCTCCTCAGCTGGAAAATGGGAATAAGAACACCCACCTCACACGGTTGTTGTAATGACAAAGGTTACAGTTTTCTAAGAGCTTAGAATAGTGCCTGACGTGTAATAAGTACTATCAAAGTATCTGATGAATAAGGTCACAAAAGGATTCAATTTATATACCGTGTCCATCCTCCTGGAACTTTTCTTATTAGTATGAAAAGTTATTATTATTATTATTATTATTATTATTATTATTATTATTATTATTATTTGGGGGCTCTTCTTAAGATGCTTCCAGTCCCATGATCTTCTTTCCCTTGGCCAGCCCCACCGTTCCACCAGCAGGTGCCAAACCACAAGGTCAGAATAAACAGGTACGACGCTCAGAATTGCAGACAGTGGCCTTGAGGCTGTCACCACTATCACCACCAGCACTGGGGTGCTGGTTCAGGGAGGAGTCCCAACCCACTGAGGCTGCTTCTTACACCCCCTAGAACCCTAGGCTCCTAGGTCTGAGGGTGCTGCCATTCAGGGGAACCCACAGAGCGTGGGCCCAGCCAGCATGAGGGAGTCAGCTGCACCCATTAGCAGGTTTGCACAGGACCTCGGCCCATGCACCGCCCTTGTGTGCGGGAACTTTGAGAAGGTTCTCAGCTCCATGCTATTAGGAAAATCTGTTTTTGTTTTTTAACTCAGAATCCTTCCCACACTAGAATTGTTTGGCTTTTTTTTTTTTTTCCTGCTGGAACTCTAGGTAGCATCAGAATAACATGAGAATTTTATTGTATTTTTCTTCTGGCTCTTTCTAACCTATGTATGTGTGTGTGTGTGTGTGTGTGTGACAGAGAGAGAGAGAGAGAGAGAGAATATTCTAAAAGAATAAAAGTCATTCCTTTGTGAATTCAATCCATTAACATACATTAAATACTGTACGTGTGCCAAACGCTGGGCTCTTTCCTTAGCCGGCATTTGCTATGCTAATTTGCAGGGTCTCGGGGCTGGAAATTGCATGCCTTCGAGGATCAGAAGAGTGCCAATGAGCAAGTCGTGCCAGGTAAAGGGAAGGTGTAAACAATAGGAAATAGCAGGACCTGTGGCACGTTGGCAAGACATACCCCGGCTAATTAAGATGTAATGGGAAGGCACTAAATATAACTTGTTTTTATTCAAAAACCATCATCCAGGCCTAAGAAGATTTGTTGGGGGCCAGTTAGAGTTCTCTCTGTTGTGCCCCCCGCAATTAGGTCAATTCAGATGTACTCGGCCACACCTGGAGCTAATCTACAGTATTGACCCACAAGCCCGCCTCGTGTGGAAGACTCGTGGGCTCTCCCCCAGAGCCTGTTGTAAGAGGCCACAGGGATGCAGCCATCCTCAATCTCTGCAGCAGCATTCCTGAGAGGGAGACTCTACCCCTGAAGAGAGAGAGGTCCGATGACTGGCCAACCACTTCAGAGGAGGGACAAGTTACAGGACACAGGAAACTTTGATTTCTAGTCCTGCCCTGTGGAAAGAGCAAGCTTCCACCAGAAATAGAGATGGGATGGGGGGAGAAAGGCTCTCCCTTGTGTTGGTACTAGAATAGGTGAGAGCAGGTAAGGTTGGTCCCCTATTTATGGCTGTGATATTTGTAGCAGAACAAAATGTGCCCACTAACAGTATAGAAGAAATGGAGTTGGTCCATCACCAGAGTGCTCCAAGACCTCAAAATTCAGAGGGAAAGGGCCAGTGCATTTCACTAGGAGACAAACAGCGTCTGGAGGATCATGAAGAAATTCGTGGATACCAGCGGGTGGAAGAAATAGTCCAGAATATTGTGGCCATTCATCACGGTGTGGAAGAAATGGAACCTCTTGACTCACAAGGGAAGGACCTCAAGAAATGTTGCTGGAAGAGGTTAAAGCTCTTTAACTGGATCATTTCCGTTGTACCTTGGATCCTGGGAAAGCTCGGGCGACAGGATGTCTTCTTAAGAGGGGACTAAGGAGCAGCCCATTTGTTAAATCCCGTTACAGTGTCATGAAGTGAGCAGGATGGGAGTTGATTTTAAAATAGTCAAACCTGTAACATAAAGTTGAAAATGCCTAGAAACCTTTTAAACAGCACTTTCGCATAGCTGCGATTCAAGCAGCTTGCGAGATCATGTGGAAGCCAACGACACGCAGGAGAATTTTAAGGGGAGCCTCTGGGTGTCCCCCCTATAACACACACTTCATAGTTTCAATATGACATTTGTATAAATGTAAGTGGGCATGAAATCAGATATTTTTAACCATGAAATTTGTTGATTTATGATTTCCATAGGGCACCCCCTTCAGACAGGAACATCAGAATGTGGCCTGAAGGCTCTTTTGTCTACTCTTGTAAAGAACCAAATAATTGGCTATTTTTCTCAGTGAGGCACAACTGGTTTCAATTTAACTGAAGCCTAGGAATGAGTTTTGTCAGTCGGCTGATGACTGGCTCTTCTTTGGCATCTCTGCCCTCCACCGATGGGCACCTGTCTCTTGGCTGCCACCCCCTCTGCAAGCCCTCAGGCATACTGTTTGGTGGCTTCCCACGCACCCTGTGCGACCCCAATTATAGCTGCCACTGCGTCTGACCAATTATCAAACACCATGGTGTGTTTTAAGAGGAAAGGCCTCCCTGATGCTCTTAACAGAGAGAGGTTGATATGGTTGGACAGGAAGCATTGCCCTCAGCTGCAGTGTCCCTCCCCTCCCTCAACTCTCTTTCCATGAAAAAAGAAAAAAAGAAACTCAGTTGAGACAGGATAAATTCATTTTTAAAGATGAGAGAAGCATGCGGCCACACACAAAACTACAAACCCCCATCCTAAATAATTCCCAAAGAGAATATCAGAAAAATTTACATCACGCTAAAGAGCATTCCATTTCCGTGCGTTACGTAGATCACCCTCAAGATCCTTCCAACTTCCAGAATCTATGATTTTATGACTTCTGATTTTCATGATACCTTTTGGGCTGTGTTCTTTAAAAGATAAGTTTTCAGCGTTTCTGTTTTATGGGCAAGCGAAACCCATCAAAGATGAAAGAGAAATGGGGAGGCCGGCAGGAGGCTCAAGATGTTTTATCTTCTCTTCAACGCCATGGCCATGGCTTCATAGCATATTTTACCAGTAACTGCTTTTGTATTGCATATTCCTGTCTGCTGGTTTTCCCTAAACCTATGTCCTCTCTTGCTTCTGGCAGAGTGGTACTGACTGATGAAGAGTGAGTGGACCAGTGAGTGAGAAAGTTAAGTGATCTCTTGGGAAATATACAGTATGCACTTATACACGTGTCCCGTCTCACATATCCAAAGACTGTACACTTTTAAGGATGAGAATCCGTCCTCTCCTGGGGCTATTGGTTCCATTTAGGCTAGAGAAATATTTCACACCAATTTGAAAAGGGGTCTGAAGGTGGTCCTGTCTAAGGGGAAATATTCATCTAGGTAAGAAGGAAAATGTCGTATGTTGAAGAGTGTCAACATTCACAGATGAAGCGTCTTTAGGCAGAATTTAGAAATACGAGATCCAGGAGTGAGAGTCTAGAAAGTCAGGGTTGCCATGAACTCACTTTGAAATTTCTTCGCGATGTTGTTCGTAGGCCTGGAGCACGGTGGATGAAAGTCCATGTTACAATTCCACGCGGGAAAGATTTACCAGGTGCAAATAAAGACAGATTAGGTCTCACGGCGAGGCTACTATTATAGGCAACAGCCAGAGAAGAAGGCAAAGGAGGATGTGGTTCTCCCGGGGACACAAAATTGGCATAAAGGGAGGATTGAGTAGGGATGAAGAGCCTCTCCCTCGGGACACCTGGAAACATGAGTCTTGCAAAAGCACAGCATCTGGCATGACTTGGGTTTCTTGCCTCTGCCTGCACCTGCTAACAGCTCTGTGGGACTCAGCGATGCTGCTGCAGAGGATGGCATCAGAGTTGAGAAAATGCATCCACGTGTCTTGCAGATTTTGACAGCCAGTGAGGATGGGATCAGATATACTGAGATGCGTATTTTAAGTTATAAACAAAAAAGACTAAAAAGTAAAAGAGAGAAATACGGATTGCCTAGCATGTGGCAGAAAGTCACAGCAACTCCATTGTCAGAGCTGACATCGGAGGCAGATTTTCTGCTGGGCATTTCACTATTTCCTTCACCAACATGACCTCATTGAGTAGCTCCCACAATCCTGCGCTGTAGTTGCCGTTGTCTTATGACTGCACTCATGCGGAGACTCAGATTAAGCTACCTGCACAAGATCATCCAGGTGCTAAGTGAAAGACTGGCCTTGAAACTCAAGGGGTCGGTCTAAGAGTCCATGCTCCTAGCCACTTCCGCAGGTTGCTGTCTATCCTTGTTAGGGAGCAGAATTCTAAAGGTCCGATTACAAATTATCTCAGTGGAGAAGAAATGTGAAGTGTGCCACGGTGTAGTGAGAATCTCAGGTCTCGTATCAGATGGGAACAAATTATTTAACAACTTGGTTCATCAATTTTCTGATTTGGATGCCAGGAAAGATATTTGTTATCTAGCAAGTTATAATATCTAAATTCAATAATGTTGTCCAGAATGACGCAAACAGCCTTATAAAATACGGACATTAGGTTAAAAAGAATGTTAAGTTTCTTTCCATGGAATTCCCGTATTTGTAAAAAAAAAAAAAAAAAAAAAAGATGAATACCATGTTGGCTCCAATTTTCCTCCAAATTAGCACTAGCTCAACGAAATCAGTAGCAAATTAATTTTCACAGAAAAGTCTAAATAGCTTGATAAAATACCTTTTTTATGAGAACTTGTGCACATGACTTGATATTTCATATGCATAATATTGTATGCATTTTATTGACAATTTTGCTGTGTGTTATGAAATTAAATATCTCACAGTGCCCTGTAAGGAACAACATAACTCTTCAGATTCTCTGTTCCTTAAATATGTGGAAAACAATTAATACACAATAGACATTTGTAAGTAATAAAATTATTTGAACATGAAAGAAATCAATGGTGTTGACTGTGAATTAGTGCTTCTGTGAATTCATAGATGAGGAAATTTTGTCCTAAGTTGGGCTCAGGATAAAAAGGAAGTTTTCTGTAATTTCTGATAGTTATATTAAGAAGACCCAAGTATAAAATAAACTTAGGCTTCCAAAAATCACTGGAATGACGTGGGCTATTCTGAGATTTTTATTAAGATGAAACTCAAATAATTGATTATCATCAAATAATCCTCAAATAATTGATAATGAGAACATAAATGGATAGGACAGGGCAAGAAGAAACCTTGCGGAATAGATTGTTGATTTATTCTTGGTAACATTCAAATATAAGGATTATGACGGGAGAAGCATGAGAAGCCTGGAGAGGAGCAAAATGTTTTCAATTTTAAGAAATGGATAGAGGAAATGTATACTGATTCTGTGAGGTGACACAGTGAATAGATGGTCAAATGGAAACAACTTTATGGGAATATCCCCTGGAGTGACCAATGGTTCTGTGTTCAACATTACTTGATTAATAACAATACCATCAATTTCTCAGTGGTATATTATATATTTGTATGATATCACCAATAATATTATATTGATAATATTATACATTTCTTGTTTGTATATAATACATCTGTACAACCAACAATATTATCAATTACCTGGGTAAAGGAAACAGGATTATGGAATTTTTAGAAGAAATCAAATGGGGAGGGTCAGAAAATATATCTGACAATAAAATTAGATTTGTTAGAGTCACCTCAATAAGTTCTAGAGAGTGACACAATTGAACAATGTGAAATTTAAAGGAGTAAATATAAGGCCTTCCCTTGTGCTAAAAAAAATGAAGACCTCTAGGTTGCATAGAAGAGTAGCTGTGGAAAATCTTTGGAAGCCACACTGTTCAATGCCAGTCTCCTTCTTCAATATTTCCAAGATACTTGTCCTCTCCCTGTCCTTCTGATCGTGAAAGGTTTATTTCAGAGAGCAACTGCTTTTTTGAAGTCCTAACTGCTCAGAAGTTTTCACTTCCTCTTCGTAAGGGCTGTCTACACGGAACAACCAGATCGTACTAAAGCTGGAATTTTTGGATTCACCAAGTCACCCTGGTTTTTGCTGTGAGACCTCCTCTGCAATCTCCATGACCTCCGCCTGACACCCAGAGAGTGAGGGCTACCTTCTGACTACCCAGAACTACCTCATCCTTCACCTCTTCCACCCAAACCATGACGTGAGATCCTGAGGCTTCCCACCTACTCTTTTATCAGAATTTACACACTAAATCTATCCCTGCTTTCTTTGGGATTTTCCTTATCTGTTAAATGACAGCTCACTAATGTAACCGCATTTGCCAGTGGGTCACCTCTTCCAACAGTCTTTACATGATTCTGTAAATCTCATGTAATAATAGGATATTCAGATTCTTCCTTGGCCCTCCAATCACCCCAAGAGCCTCCTTCCAGCAAGAGCAAAGTCATTCTGTCAGCCTCACTTGAAACTCTGTAATGCACTGTCCCCATTTCTGGGCCGCCATGCCTTTGCATTGGGTCGGCGTGACTCCTGCCAGCCCAGGGCAGTCGGCTCCGGGCAGAAGAGCCCTGTGGCTCCTGTAAGGACTGGCTTCGCTATGTAGGTTCAGTTAGGACTCTCTCCTTTTCCTCTGCAGGATGACCAGCTGCTTTTAATGTTCTTTCGAAATTCCTGAAACAATTCTGTTTAAACACATGAAAACTAAATAGATGAGTGACCAAGAGATGGGATTGGAGCTATGGCCCAAGAATCCCATCAGGAGCAAGTATCTAGAGGATGAAAGACTGTCCATGGAGGAAGCCATGGAGCTGAAGTGCTGGACACGTGGTAACCATTTCAGGAGATACCCGTGGGGGATCGGTGACTACAGGCCCACCCTGCAGGCTCCAGGAGACCAGGCTTCACTGTCTGAGCGCTGTTGCTGGTGTTGCAGCTCTGATTAGACCAAACCTTACAGTGTGCCCTCCAGGGACTGGCAAAGAGCAATGTCCACAGCCTCTCTGGGATGCAGGATTCCACTTCTCTATGGTGGAAGGTAGATGAGGAGTTGAGGAGTAATTTCTCTTGCTGCTCCAAAGTAGCTGTTAATATCCAGAGACCAAGAATGCTTACTTTTTTAAAAAAGATTTTATTTATTTGAGAGAGATGGTGAGAGAAAACAGAGCAGGAGAGAGGGGCAGAGAGAGTAGACTCCCCACTGAGCAGGGAGCCTGATGCGGGACTTCATCTCAGGACCTGGGGACCACAACTTGAGCCAAAGGCAGACACTTAACTGAGCCACCCAGGTGCCCTAAGAATGCTTGTCTTTAATCGCTACACTATTCCCATAATTAAGACTGCAGACTCTTATCAGGAGGTTGAAACGAAATGCTTTTTCCATCATCCCTTTCCACCCTTGGGTGGCATTTACTGCCGAGCCTCCTAACTTCACTTGGCATATCTTCCATTGACTTGACTCTTCCCCTGCCTCAAAGCCTGTTTTCCAGGATTGGGTCTGAAATGTATTGATAAACCAGTTAAATGAATATTTGCCACATCTCATCTCCGACAGAGCATGGGTAGTCACTTCCTGCAGGAGAGAACAGGGGAGGTACAGCAGGAATCTGGCATCAGACCAGAGATTCTCGATGGCGGTGGGCTATCGCTCCCCGAGGGGATGCATTACATTCTAATTTGAGGCTGTTCTTTTGAAAGTGTGCTGGGAGTGTGCAGTTCCAGAAAGGACCTCGACATCATCATTGCCATTCCAACCATGGAATTTAATTTATGCAGCAATTTTATACAACATGAAAGGAGAATGTTAGATACCCATGTTACGAGACAAGACTATGATTCAGTTAGTCAACTAAACTTTGTTCCGAATTCACTCACGTGGAAGCTTCCCTGTGAAAGGACTGACCATCTACTGTTGGTGGAGCAAGCAGCTGACATGATCAGGGCCACTGCCAGCACCAGGAGGGCACCTGGCCTATGGGAAGTGCTCAGTAAGTATATGCCCAACGTGTTTGCGATCGATTCCTCGGGAGAACCAGCCCTACACTGAACTGCCCTAACAGTGCAGCCAGGGTTGTCCTCACAGTTTCCCGTGTATATATTACTGTCATGAGACACCTTGGACAAGCGATGAGCCTACAGGGGCCAGAGCCTAAGACAGACATCCCGAATCACAATCTCCAGGAATGGTTTCGGAAACGCACATGTTTATTGCCCTGGGTACGTTGTACAGTAGAAGAATTTGATTTATAGTTGTTAACATGATCGCCAAATCTACAGCGGGGCTTTTTTTTTTTTTTTTTTAATTTAATCGACAGCCTCCTTAAGGAAATTAAGTTTCCTTAATTCTCCAATACTACCATTTATTCCTTTATTTAACACATTTGTTGAACTCCCGTGTGCACTGATAGCTACATGGTGGGGTCACAAAACGATGAGGAGACCAATGCCTGCCATTGTAGACTTGCAGTCTAGTGAAGGGATTGGCATATGCTAAAATAAAATAAAATAAATAAAATAAAATAAAATAAAATAAAATAAAATAAAATAAAATAAAAAGAAAGGAAAAAATAAAAGAAAAAGAGAAAATATGGTCTGTTCTTTTCACAGGGAAGACTACAGTGATGCTGAGGTTGGACAGTGGGCAGCGGCCTCACTACGCCTGAGTGATGAGGGGGAGGCTTCAGTGAGGGGGCAGAAGAGGAGTGAGCTCTCCAGAGGAGATGCAAATGTACAGGGGACTCTGTATGGGGGAGGGGAGGACGCTAGCCCAGCATCAGCATTGCTGAGCATTGGTGCAGCTCAGCAGAGAAGTGGGCAGCCTAAGGGACCCTAGGAGGAGTCACAGGGGCCCAAGGGCCTGTTTGTCAGGAAATTAGTATCTCATCTTAGAAGCAGTAGAGTCCATTGTATCCCGTCCCATTAGCAAGCAGGGCAATTACGTGACGGATTTGTGTTTAAGATCACACTAGCAGCAGGGCCCAGAACACACGGGTAATAGCAGACCAAGATGAGAGATTAAGGCAATGTGATGCTGGGGCGGCTCTGGGGACCCTTATGAGACCCGAGCCCCAAGACTTCTCTGCTTCTGGATGATTGCTTCTCCTACATGGCACGTTGGAACCAACTTGAATGGTGTAGAAGCTCCTCTAAGCAAAGTGTTTAAAAACATTTCCGTACTTAGGATTTTAGAGAAGAAGAAGAAGAAGAAGGAGAAGGAGAAGGAGAAGAAGAGAAGAGAAGAAGGAGAAGAAGAGAAGAAGGAGAAGAAGGAGAAGAAGGAGAAGAAGGAGAAAGAAGGAGAAAGAAGAAGGAGAAGAAGGAGAAGAAGGAGAAGAAGAGAAGAATTATTTTCACGAAAGTCCAAGACAAAGTGCTTGGTACATTTTGGCTTAGGAGAAAAACAAAACCAAACAAAGCGAGCAAAGGCAGCACAATTTGAGACAGTAAGTAATACTTTCAATGCTCCTTTGGGCTGCCGATGCTGCTTCTCTGTTTCTAGCATCTACTGCATCACTGGGGAGGAACATTACAGAAGCTCCCTCTACCACTGATGTTCAGTGTGGCGATGCAGCCTGAATAAATGGTGTGCAATCTGCGTACACTCTGAAAAAATGTGCTGTGGATTTGGGGTGAGAGTGATGAGTCAGTGTAGATTCATCGATTGTAGTAAATGTGGGACGAAGATAATGTGGGGAAGGGGGTGCCTGTGGGCGGGGGGCTTAGAAAATCTCCCTACTTTCCTCTCCGTTCTTCACTAACTTTAACACTGCTGCGCCTAAAAAAAAAAAAAAGCAAGTTGCAGGGAAGTTTGTAAAGTATGCTCCTATGTTTAAAAAACTACACATGAAAAAAAAATTAAAAAAAAAATAAAAAACTACACATGTAGGCTCATCTAACTGTCCTCTTCAAGATCTGTGCATTTGCTCTATGCAGATATACAGGAAAAACAATATGTGTCTATTAAAATGTAAAATATATGTTATTTTTCAGGAGATGCTTGCCAATTTTTTTTGTTCCTTTAAAAATGTTGTCTAAATCTGTAATGGAAGGATCAACGCCCTCAAGCAGGACAGCTGTTGAGACCAGGGGTCCCCTTTCCTACAGTCGTGAAACTCAATCTACTCTTATACAAAGTGATCATGGGTTCAGTCTACATAACGAGCGTGGATATAAAGGGATATTGGATTCTTAAACACGCACCTTCCTAGTGATGCCCTAACTTCCTTAATTAAGGGCAGAACCCAAGTACCAACACACCTATCTTTTTTCCTCAGAAAAAAGAAAATGATACATTTTAAGATTATAAACCCTTTTTGGGAAAAAAAAAAAGGAAAGCCTCCTTACTCTATAATCACATCTCTTGCACATACATTTCTCATCGAGGGAGACACGCAGTAAGCAAGACGCTCTAAGTGTGCCCTTTATGTTATAGGAGCACGAGCACCTTTGGAAAATCCAAGAAAAACAACAGACTTTCAAGTCCACCTGTGAGCCAACTGCTCCATCCTGTTGTTCTGTCCTTGCAGAGGATCTGTGGCCTCCCTCAGTGAAGGGACCCCCCGACCCCGGGACCGTGCACATCCCAACGTGAAGGGCCACACAGGTCATGTGTGTGTCCTCCCATCTGCGTCTGTGCGACACACCATGTCCACCTGCAGCTCTGCAGGTACCACCTAAGCATTTACAGGTAGGGCTTGCCCCGCGTCCCCAGGCTCCAAAGAATAACTGACGCTCTGTGCACGTGTGCAAGTGTGCATGTGTGCGCGTGCGTGTGTGTGTGTTAACAAAGGCTCTCTGTTCCCAAACAAGAAGGCCCCTCAATCCTCCCGAGAAGGCACTTGGAGAGTGTCCAGGGCTGACACTTGACCCTCACTCCTCGGAGGTGAAAGGCAGCACGCACAGTGTCACCTGGCCCCTGACACCCTTCCCTTTACACTTAATCAGCCGGGCCCTGATAAATGAGCTTGCCTGGAGGACAGCGAGGGGCCGCCGCTGTGTCTGTGCCTGCCCTGCACACCTTCCCAGACTAAACAGCCAGGGGGTTGCAGGGAGCCGGGCTGCGGCCCCCAGAACTGTTTTGACCAGTTGGGGGGCCCTGCCCTCTGCAATGACCTCTGCTGGGGCTGATGCCATGTGCCCTGCACACCTGCTCCTTCCATGGGGAGGCCCCACAGGCCTGGCTTGGGTCACCAGGGCACAGACTCCCGAGAGCCTTCCCCCCCGTGATAACACTGGCCAGCCAGGTTCCAAGAGCCGCTATCTAAAGGGCAGGAGATACCCCCCAGACGCCAAAAGAAGAACAAACGCAGTTGCACAGAAATTATGGATCAGAAGTTTTTATAAACACGTGCATGCACACACACGCACACACATAACCAACCTTGAAACTAAAGGGTTTGACTCTTAGCCTCAAACAGAGCTGCCTGGTCTGAAACCCACTCTAGTGGTTTGGAAAGCTGATAACGTCCTTGGTTTATGAGCCAGGGCGAGGGCCTTTGGGTTCTCTCTCTTACACACGGACGCTGGGAGCGCAGGCCACTTTCAGAAATGTACCCGGTAGAACCCTCGTACGCTCCCCAAGATGTGTGCTGAAATATGCCTTTTGCAACCTTGTATGAAGTGGCCAAATACCATAGATAGCCATTGACAAGGGGCTTCTAAAATAAATAAAGGACAGTACACTACCCAACGCTTTGTGCTACGTGCTGATGAAAACGCTGCCTACGTACACTAGGATGGAAGAACCAAAAGCTCGCGGAACATATGTTCAAATAATATGATTCCATGACATCATAAGCAACCAGCAAACAAACAAAACAACCAGTTTATGAAATCACACATAGGCTCACGGACTAGAAGAATAGAGCCAAACCAGTTTTGAAGACATTGCCTGTGAAACAGACCCATAAATGCAGACAACAAACTGAGGGTTGCCAGAGAGAAGGGTGGTGAGGGATGGGCAGGGCGGGTGAAGAGGGGAGTGGGATGCACGAAAATGAGTGACTCACAGGGATGAAGGGCACAGCCCAGGGAACACAGTCAATGGTGCTGTCCTAGCATTGCACAATGACACATGGTCACCACGCTTGTGGTGGGCACAGCATGACGCATGGACTTGTTAGGTTGTACACCTGAAACTAATGCAACATGGCGTGTCTCCTACACTTCAATTGAAAAGAGAGAGAGAGAGAGAGAGAGAGAGAGATTACCTGGGGGAGGTGGAGTGGAATTGGGAGATGGGAAGGAAAACTTTCAACTTGAACTTGATATATTTCTGTATCTTTTGACTTGGTGTCCTGAGCTATGATCATGGACTGATTTCACTTAAAAAAAAAAAAAAAGGAACATCTGCCTTTGTCACACATAGTTGAAGATCGCGGGACAAGACATGCAAAGCAACAGGCAAGCAGGCACAAAGCAAAGGGATGAGGACACCCCTAGCATCCACACCTCCAGGGAGAGGGAGAGTCTGGTGGGCCTCGTGGATGCTTCGAGCCTGGGAAACCTACTCCTCTTCCATCCCCAATGTCCTGAGAGTCAGACATGAATTCCTTTTTTTTTTTTTAAGATTTATTTATTTATGATAGACATAGAGAGAGAGAGAGAGAGAGAGAGAGAGGCAGAGACACAGGAGGAGGGAGAGGCAGGATCCATGCTGGGAGCCCGACGTGGGACTCGATCCCAGGACTCCAGGATCGTGCCCTGGGCCAAAGGCAGGCTCTAAACCGCTGAGCCACCCAGGGATCCCCCAGGCATGAGTTCCATTGAGATGGATCTGGAAGGATGAGAAGGAGTTTGCTAGTTGAGGAGAGAGGTTCACACAGGCAGAGGGACCGGGAAGTGCATCAGGTGCCACCACAGTAACAGGTGTCACAGTACGGCCCTTCCGGGGTTGGCAAGAAAGGAGTGTACGGGGGCAGACCCGCAGCTCTGAGGGGCAGGCCCGAATCTGCCAGGAGCCCAGCCCAGGCTTGGGGCTCCGTACCACGAAGCTCACTGACACGGCAGAGGCGTCTTGAATGGTTAGAATATAAAGGTGTATGAGGTCAGAGCAGAAAGGGACAAGTGGGAATTTGGGGGATGCCTGGGTGGCTCAGTGGTTGGGCATCTGCCTTTGGCTCAGGGCATGATGCTGGGGTCCTGGGATCGAGTCCCGCATCGGGCTCGCTGCATGGAGCCTGCTTCTCCCTCTGCCTATGTCTCTGCATCTCTCTCTGTTTCTCATGAACAAGTAAATTAAATCTTCATAGGAAAAAGAAATGGAAGTTTGGTGAGGGAGAGCATGTGAGAGGCTGCCGCGGGCCAGTCCCAATTCCAAGCACTACTGGAAGACCTTCTTCGTTCAGCCTTTGGACTCAACCAATGGTTTATGCAGGACAGTTGCAATCACTCCAACTTCATTCGCATATTAATTCCCGGGGTATTTACCGAGTGAGGCACTGAGGTTCCAAGCACACATATGCACCAAACACTGTTCCAGGAGAGAAGAATCGAGCAGTAAAATAGACAAAGTTGTCTTCGTGAAGCTTATAGTCTAGTGGGGGAAGACAGACCATTAAAAAAGATTATAACTGTGTGTCGTTTGGCTATAAATGTCATGGAGAAATACAAAGAATGGTAAGAGGGATAAAGGGTCTAATGGGAGCGAGCCCAGGGGGTAGGCTTTATTTTTCACAGAGAGTTAGGTAAGATCCGCGTGAATAAAAGACTGAAAAAAATAGGAAAGGCAGACAGGAATTTGGGTCAAGACTTTTTCCAGGCCACGGAAGCAGTGTGTGCAAAGGTCCTGAGGCGACAACGTGCTTGGTTTGGTGGAGGAACAGCAAGGAAACCAGAGGAACTCAGGAGAGGGGGCCTACAAACCTCCCAGTTTAGAAGTTCATTGACGCTTCCTCTACAAATTTGTTCTTCATTTCCCTTTTGCCTTTCCAAGGATATCAAAAATGTTTCTACTTAACAGAACAGTTCAAGTTATTACTTTTCATTTTCCTTAGAAAGGAAATGAAGTATATAGAGATTAAATCAAAGGCCTAATTACAGATCCAAAATTATGATTGGTCTCTGTTTTATATACACTGTAACAAAACCCGTGCCAGGCAAGTTCCTGCCTGACCTCTCCTTGGGCCCAATAACCATATGTTGGCCGCCTCCCTGTTTCCCTCCACGTCTGCAGCAATCCAGAAACGAAAACGCTCTTCTTATCCATCATTAGACTGTCTTTACATCGTGTGATGTGGTTTCCATTAAAAAGTCATTTCTTCTGTAGTGAAATTATAATATCATTCATTTATTTTTCAGTTCAGCCAACAAATATTTACTGGACAAAAGCTCTGCTCTAAGAAAGGCGCAAGAAGCCAAAGAAACAGCAGTGGCAGAGGAGCACGGTTTCCTCCGACCCCAGTGGCGATTCGAGTTTAGTGGAACAAGCAGACATTCAACGGATACGTAGATCGTGAAGTCTAGAAATGTTACCGTGGTTAAGCATTATAGGGATTGGCATTGGAACAGAAATGGTACAAGGCTGCCAGAAATCTCAGACAAAAGATGATTTGAAATTGGGAAAAAAGAAAGAAAGAAAAACCTTAGGGGGTAAAACAGAGGGAGCTGAATTAGAACCCAGGCTAGCGTGCTGGGGCTGACGCGGAGCCAGTGTTCTGTGCTTCCGGGGCGAGAAGAGTTGCTATGAATGTCCCAGGGAAGCCAGGGACAGGGATTCAGTTGGGGAGAGTGACAACCTCAAAGTTTGAATAAAAGGGGAATTTCGGGGGACACCTGGGTGGCTCAGGGGTTAAGCGTCTGCCTTTAGCCCAGGGCGTGATCCCGGGGTCCCAGGATCGAGTCCCACATCGGGCTCCATGTATGGAGCCTGCTTCTCCCTCTGCCTGTGTCTCTGCCTCTCTCTCTCTCTCTGTCTCTCATGAATAAATAAATAAAATCTTAAAAAGGGGGATGGATTTAGGGCTGCAAACTGGTTAGAAGAAGGGGTGGCTAGACACTGCATTCACAGAGCACCTCACAGGATATGGAGGATGATGTCATGTGCTTATATTAAAATGTTGGGGTGCTAGGAGATAAGTCCCCCCGAGCCCCAGCCCCTACCCCAGGCCAGGGGGAGCGTTCCTTCCACGGGGGTGGGCACACTGCCCAATCCCCACGGTGGCCTCCCAGGGCACTGGATTTCTTGAGATGAAACTGCAACCCCTCCCAGGAAGGCATCTGGAGGGGGAAGCCTCCCAAATGAGACCAGACCTGGCCCTTCTGGGCCCTTCCCGGCCCCTGGGAAACAATTGTGAATGAGAAAGTAAAAGCTGTGTCATGTTTGGGGGCCCAGGCCTGCGAGGGTGTGGAGGCCGTGTGGTTGACCTATTTCTAAAGCTTGCACATTTTCTCCCCCCGCATCCAAAAACCACTGAGAAACAATTCTGCTCTCCTCTCAGTGTCAAGTGCAAAGTTACAGGGCCTCCCTCCCACCATCAAGTCCTTGTCCCTTCTGTGGCCCCGGCCAGCCTCCCGGCCTCTTGGCAGAGTGCCTTGAGTCTGCAGCTCATGAGATGCATCTGGCCAGGGTCCCCGAGCCACCTTTGGCCAATGGGCAACGCCCTGGCCTCCCGCCTGCCCGAGCTGGAGATGCAGAGTTTCCCAGGGGTGGGCCTGGCTCGATGGGCCGGGTCCCTCCACTGAGCACAGCACCCCCACCCACCCACTGTGGCAGCAGGGCAGGGATGAAGTGAGGGGTGCGCAGCAGCCGGCAGACCCGGATTGGTGGGATAGTTAGATGCATCTCCAAGTGTGTAGACGCTACCCAGTCACGCAAGGCGATCACCCAGGTAGAAATGGACAACCCACGCAGGCCAGGGCGCTCAGGCTCATCGGGAGGTTTTGTGGTTGTCTTCTTTCACAGCTTACTTCAGGGCTCACCAAGGTATATTTTTGTGCCTTTCCATCGTCATCATGATTTCTCATGGAATTTAAGGAAAAGAAAAGAAAGAGACAAGAGAAACAGGGCAGGAAGACAGTATGGATGCAGCCTGAGCCTCTTGTAATCGGAAGTGTGGGATGTAAAGAGGCTTCCTTGCCAAGAAAGAAACCCTGCCGAAATGATACAGGGTGAATAAACCACAGGCCCCCAATTAACGGCAGTGTGGGACACCGTCGGGCCACACACACGGAAGGCGGGCCCTGCAGCCAAGGCGGCGGAAGTCAAGAACTGGGAATTCTCAGAAAACAGATAGAGACAGGAATGAGGGTGGGGGTGGGATCTGAGAAAGGACATTTCAAATCCTCTTCACTCCTCTGAAGCAGATGGAAGAGTCTTGGTTCTCCAACACAGCGACTTGAGACCGAGCACATGTCCAGGCCACAACTAGCGTTGGGGTAGGGACTAGAGCAGGGCCCACGTTCCAGGAGGAGGGTGCGTGCCCCTGATCTTGTGGGCATTCGGGGCTCCAGATGCTCCCCCCTCGACAGTCCCCCCACCCCGGGCCATGTCTGCGATGCTGCTCAAAATGTCCTGCGGGTTTTTTAAAGGTGGTGACCCACTGTCCCAGGAGGGGAGAGGGGGTCGAGCTCGTAAAATGGGCCAGTCAGTGATAAAACCAGGAACCAGGCACACGGGCTCGTCTGGTGACCCTAGTCGAGACCCACTGGTTTGGGGCAGCCTTGGGCGAGCCTCACACGGGTTCACCGCGAGGTTCAGCCCAGCAGATGGTATCTGTTCCCCGGGCCAGGGACGTGGGCTTGGCCTAGGCCCCACGGAGACACGCTACGGCCAGAGCCTGAGGGACACTGTGTTATACCAACGGTTGGGTGTGACTAATTAAGAGTCAAAATGACACAGTGAGGCTCATGGAGAGAAAAACACAGATTCTTCTGGTTTGTCCTTTACTGGTCCGTAGCTGTGTGAGCCCTGGGAGCCAACACCGAGGGGGGGTCTCCGGGACAGAGGGAGGGGCTGCCCCGCAAGTGGCCCCGGGGACACGACATCCATTGCCCATGGGACCCAGGTGGAAGACCTCAGGGGTCTGTTGGTGAGTGGATGTGAGAGGCCCCCACGAATCCTTGAGGGAACTGGGAGCCTAGGAGGGGGAGGGAGGAAGGAATGTGAGGCGTTGGCTTGAAATAAGGAGAAGACAAGTGGGGGCCTAAGCCCTCGAGCTTTCATAATCGTGGTTCACGTGACCTTATCAATAACTATAAACTGTAGAGCCCAAAGAAATCTGAGCCGCACTGGGGTCTGAGAGAGCCGAGGGACACAGTTATGGGGAAAAGTATATTAATTATCTTCTGGTGGGTTACAATGTGTCAGAGGCCACGCTAGGGAGCATGGGAACATGATTGTTTTTTTTTGAGACTTAAAAAGCAATCTTATGAAACGTGCTATTACCATCCATTCCGTTTTAAGATAAGGCCCAGAGAGTTGCGGTGACCTGCCCAAGGTCACACAGGCCGTCCTTGTGGTCCCACAGGGGCCGTGTTGCAAGGAGGTGAGGCCGTGGGGCCTGAGCCAGGCTCCCTGGAAAGCAACCCCCGGATTCCCTCTCTCCCCACTTGCCCCCCACTTGCCGTGGTATTTTAACACGATAAACTTAGAGTAGGGCCTGGCACCTAGTGGGGGATGGATAAATGCGGGCCATCAGTTGGTCGTGGTGTGGTACTGAACACACACCAAGAGCCTCACGCGGAGAAGCCGGGTTCCAGCAGCCTGACTCCATTGTCTGAGCTCTAAACTTCTGCTGCGGGCTGAGCCGTAATTGTGAGAGTCCGGGTCCCTGCTGCCTCCCCCGCCAGCTGCTCAGGCACAGGGTTTTCTGCTGAACTAGTTATTTTACCAACAGCTGGTACGCGTCCTTCCTGCCCTTTCCTCTAGAAACTGTGCACACCCCCACCTTGAATGGTTAAAGGGCGACTGCAGGAGTATGCAGTGGCTGCGTGGCTTTGCCGTTGTTCCACGTTTCGGGGCAGCCTTCTGGGCCCCTGGCTTCCGAGTGCCTTTTGACAGGACCACTCGGAATAGAAGCGTGTCCGGGTTCCTTTGCTCAAGTGTCCTTATCCTAGGAGGGCTCCCTGGAAGTAGCCCTCACTGAGCTTCTCCACACAGAAGTCTTCATCTTGTCTAGTCAGCTAGACATTTCCTACCATTTGACATGTAATCTTCTTAAATATAAAGAGGCTGCTTTTCTGGCATCCTGATTTATCTGCAAGAATGGAATCTTCAGTTCTTTAGCATTTGACACAACACCATATGCCTTTTCCAGAATTTCCTAGCATTCAACTGCTGTTCAGTTGCTGTCTTTCCCACGAGCTAAGTGTTAAGCTTGAAATAATAGATTTGCTAACAATTCTGCTTCTTTTATCTCTTATAGAAACAGTGTCATTTTGCAATAATTTTCCTGCACTTGTGGGGATCTGAGATGAAAATGCTAGAATGTGATTTTTTTTTTTTTTTTTTTCTGGGCAAAGCCGATACTAGTGATATCCAGCAGCTGGCTTGCCCGTTCCTGCCCTGGCTCAAAAAAGAAGCCGATCCTAACAGAGGCTGTTCAAAGCAAAACTGGTTCTGGTCATCAGAAATTCAAAGACATTTTGAAATATTTAATGTTTGTAACACACTTGCATTTTCAGAGCTTTACTTATCATCGGTTACTACCAACTTTTAAAGATCTTTTTCTTTAACTGATAGGTATTTTGGATACATGTAATTAACCAAATTTATCTTTCATTTTTCTACATTTTAGACAAATTCTTTTATTACACAGTTTCTAGACGTGGCCAAGGCTGAAAACACGTATTTAAATTCACTTAAAACGGTTTCATTTTTCTTGCATACAATCCTTTAATTTTAATATTTTTCTTATAGGTCCTAATGATGTTGCCAGAAGGACGGGCCCTTTAATAATGAACATGTTATGCAAAATTGCAGGTTTGATTGGGAGAGGCCTCTGTACACTTTGCAATTTCAGTGATTTTTCATGTTGGTTTTATTCAAGTAAGGCCTTAACTGCCTAGGACAACCAACTAGAATCGAGTCATTTCAGAGTGTCAGTCTGTAGGAGGCATTTCTGGATGGAAACCTTCCCTGCTCAAGCACCTTTTTCACAAGGATGAGATCTCTAAGATTCCGCATATGTTCCCAGTGAGGTACCAGAATAATATGATGAATTTTGGGTAGGTGAATGTACCCCTTGCCCATCCCTGAGCAAGGCGCTTGTCATTTGGAATGTAGCTGCGAGTAACTGAAACAAACTGTGACATGAAATAAATATGATGGATGCCAGAAAAACCCTGTCCACTGGCCCAGAGATACATGAAGTCTTCTATTTGCCAAGCATGATGTTTCTTGCATGAGTGCTATGGTAGGTGAATGACATCCCCCAAAAAGGACATGTTGAAGTCCCAACCCCAAGCACCTTTGTATGTGCACCTGTTTAGAAATAGTGTTGGGACTCCTGGGTGGCTCAGCGGTTGAGTGTCTGTCTTTGGCTCAGGGTGTGATCCCAGGGTTCCGGGATCGAGTCCCATATCGGGCTCCCTGCGAGGCGCCTGCTTCTCCCTCTGCCTGTGTCTCTGCCTCTCTCTGTGTGTCTCTCATGAATAAATAAATAAAATCTTTAAAAAAAGAAAGAAAGAAAGAAAGAAAGAAAGAAAGAAAGAAAGAAAGAAAGAAAGAAAGAAAGAAAGAAATAGTGTCCTTGCAGAGGTAATCAAGAAAGATGAAGTCATGCTGAATGAGGATGGGCCCTAAATCCAATGAGTGGTGTCCTTGGTGTGACATGTACAAAAACTTTTCTGATACCACTTGTACCCTGTACCTCATGCACGCACACACACACACACACACACACACACACACTCACTCACTTGCACAGAAGATCAATTCATTAACAAAATATCCAAACTCCACAAGGAAGCCAACTTCCATAAAGAGGAGACAGTGAGCAAAGTCTATATGAAGATCAGACTCCCTGGAATTCAACATCAATAAGAGAGCACAAAAGAAGTTGGTTTTGAAATTATTTAGAAATATGAAGCAAAAATAGTACACTATGAGAAAAGAACAGGCAGTTTTAGAAAAAAAAAAAAAAACACATTTCAAGACTTTAAGATCCAATAAAGTAAAGTAAAAATTCCAAGAACTAACATGAAAAACTTAGTGGACAGGTTAAATGACAATTTTTTTTAAAATTTTTATTTATTTATGATAGTCACACACACAGAGAGAGAGGGGGGGGGGGGCAGAGACATAGGCAGAGGGAGAAGCAGGCTCCATACACCGGGAGCCCGACGTGGGATTCGATCCCGGGTCTCCAGGATCGCGCCCTGGGCCAAAGGCAGGCGCCAAACCGCTGCGCCACCCAGGGATCCCCAAATGACAATTTTTTTTAAGATTTTATGTATTTATTCATGAGAGGCAGAGATATAGGCAGAGGGAGAAGCAGGCTCCCTATGAGGAGCCCAATGTGGGACTTGATGCCAGGACCCCCAAGATCACAACCTGAGCCAAAGGCAGATGCTCAACCGTGGAGCCACCCAGGTGCCCCTAAATGAAAAATTAAATGCAGTTAAAGACAGATATGGATCTGAGTAAAATCACAAGAGGGATTCATTGTGTAGTTTTAAAAATACTCCTATATCTTTGCAAGGGATCTTCAATACTTTATTCTCTACGGTGTTCTACATTAATAAAGAAATGAATGTCACCTCTATTCATTTGCTACTCCCATAATTTGAAATGGAAGGGACTCTTAGCCAAAATTACAGTGAATTTTTCTATTGTGGTTGAAACGAATTGATTTTGAATGAGAAACTCCTGTCCTAGATGCCAATTTCCCCTTCTTCCTCCTACTGCTGTGTATGCAACGTGAGTTTAAAGGCAGCACATGGGACACCTGGGTGGCTTAGCAGCTGAGTGTCTGCTTTCGGCTCAGGGCATGACCCCGGGGTCCTGAGATCGAGTCCTACACTGGGGTCCCCACAGGGAGACTGCTTCTCCCTCTGCCTGTGTTTCTGCTTCTCTCTGAGTCTCTCATAAATAAATAAATAAAATCTATATTTTAAAAGAAAGGCATCACAGAAGGCATCACAGAAGACCCAAAGCCAAACCATTCTTTCTGTCAGCATCAGTAAAAAGCTGACACATAAAGGCAAAAAACCTCCACATTTGATATCATCTGATTCAATCAATTACTGATCAAACACCAAACACAATCCGAGAAGTGCTATCCGGAATGGTTTATGGCAAACTCTGGCTTCAGCTGCTGGAATTTGAGAGCAGCAGGAGGCAGAGATGGCTGCTTTAGGGGCTTGCCCTGGGCTCAAGGACAGCTGGTCAACAGTGATGAGTCATGATGAGAGGTGCTAGGAATAAGTAAACAAAAGAAACCAAGTTTGTCATCAGTAGGAAGAGCAGCTTCCAGAAGACCTGGCTAAGCCCTTGTACCCAGATCCCTCCCCCACTGCTCCTTCTTCCTCAGATTACTCATTTTTTTATTGAGATCACTCATTGGATTATTGAGATATCAAGATATTAACTAAGTCACACTCCATAGATATGATAACAAGAAAGAAGATAATTTAATAACTGAAGTTTGAAAAACATCGGTTTAATGATATCCCTCAACATTTACAAACAGAGTATCATTGCAGTTCCAGTAAATAGTGGGCACTTTCTTGGTAAGTATATACGTTCTGTTTGTAAGTCTCTACACATGGATTGAATTTCAAGTTAAACTCTGACAATAATGAGGCAAAAATAATTGCTGTTGCGAGTTTTTAAAGAGTAAAGTGGTGAGATTTTCCTTGGAAGTATTATCATTGATTAAAATAGCACATACGCACATACAGATCTTAGTTTAAATTATAGGAAGGATCACCAATCATTGAAAAAAGAGGTGAATAATTTAATAATCATGGGTAAAATGAATAAAATTTTGGAAAAATAGGCACGAGACTATTCTTCCACACGTTAAACCGAAATATATCCCGAATAGATATATTTGTTACATATTTGTTGTTGTTTGATCTAACAACAACAGCAAAACTCCTAAAAGAACATACAGAGTAATATGAAAAATTCCATTTTTGGTCATTAACAGAGCTGAATACAGTTTCTATGAAGAGTCGCTATCAGGGGTATTGGAGTCAAGAAAAGAGTGACATTCTATGTGGCAAAGAGCAGAGATAAAATAATTTAGTAAAAGGCTAAATATGCAATGCCTCAAATTTGATATTTATGTATGTCCCATTTGATTCCAAAATCAGACTAAGATGTTTACAAAGCTGTACATGAGGGGGATCCCTGGGTGGCTCAGCAGTTCAGCGCCGCCTTTGGCCCAGGGCATGACCCCTGGTCCTGGGATCGAGTCCCACGTCGGGCTCCCTGCATGGAGCCTGCTTCTCCCTCTGCCTGTGTCTCTGCCTCTCTCTCTTTGTTTCTCATGAGTAAATAAATATAATCTTTAAAAAAAAACATAAACAAAGCTATACTTGATAGAGCAAAAAAAAAAGTAACCTAAAAATAAATAACAAGGGAAAGCAAAAATAATTATAATTGTATTATATTATATGGAACAGCGAATTATTATATAGTATTATATGTTCTAATTCTTGTTTTAAATTTGGATACACGTTCTCAAAGTATCACTGTGGCTATAAGGTTCCCAGAAGCAAGCAGGAAGGTTGAACGTGGACATCTATGAAATTTCCATAAATCACATCATTATCTTCAAATCTAGAATTTTCATATAGATTCGAAAGGACTCATTACAGGATATAATAGCCAGAGTTGGGATGGTTGTCACAACTGTAGCTGTAACAAAAGTTTTCAAGCTAGCAACGTTACTTTTTTCTAGAGTCACAATATCCAGCTACTGTGCAATGGAGACTCAACAAACAGATATTGAATTATCAAGTGGTACCTACATTCTGGAACATATTTGGGCAGCCCTGAGAATTTTAAATAAGATCATATTCCATCCCAGAATGCCACTTCTAGGAAAATGTCATAGGAAATAATTGTAGGTGCAAACAAAGACTTATGTTCAAGGTAAATTACGGTATTATTTATACCGGTAAGAAATTGGGAGCAAATCACACGTTCAACAAAGGAAGAATTGTTATGTTACACCCGTTTAATAGACTATTTCATGGGCATTAAAATAATGTTACAGTTTTCCAAAGATATAACGTTATGTTTAAAAGGCATTAAAATACGGTATGATCTCAGCAAAATAACGACACAGACAAAATAATAGGTACTTGGGCATGAATTCAGTGATTCTTTTCTCTGAATTTTCTGATTTTCTCCAGTTTGCTTCTTATGGATGCACAGGTCTTTTTGAAACAGTGACTTTTCTTCTGTTTTGAAGAACCTTTCTGCAGATGAAGGAAGAGGCATGCATCCCGGGACATGGGTTTTTGTTTGGGGTCTTGGGTGGCAGATGTGTGTGCCTATGTGCTCACGCGTGTGTTTTTGATGGGCAGGATCGAGGCTTGTGCTAATAGAGCAAAATATTCTAAAAAGCACGTCGAAGGGGATTAATCAGAAGATCAGGCCTGGAATCATCACAGGTGGAAGGGGATGATTAGGGATTAGGCCCTGGCTAGCCGACTGAGCTCGAGGAGGGAACATGCAAGAAGAGCACAGATACAGAAACAGTTAAGACAAGACACAGAAATCCTCAGGCGAGCCCGTGAGGATGTCAGAGGGACTCAGAGAGCGGGAGGGCCGAGCAGAAGCTTCGAGGCTACGGATGGATGCTTTGGAGAGGTTGATTTGTTGGTGGATTCCAGAAAACTGCCTTTTTATCAGGGGGTGAGGGGGCCTGTAGGCTGTGCTCTAAGAGGTCCTAGAGGAGATGTCCACATATACGTGACCCCTAACACACCTGAGACTGGAAAACCAAGTGTGGGGAGACAGCAGGTGAGCCCCCACTCAGAATCTTAGGGAGGAATCCAGAAGATGATGAGGACCTCAGTGGCAGGAGGTCCCCACTGGCAGCACATGGGGGCACGAGGACCCAAGTGGCCCCTTGAGGAGGAGCGAGTGTGAACATGGTGGAGGTCAGGACACTAAGGAGCCCTGTGGTTTGGATTTGGGGAAGTCCTCCATGTCGTCAAGTGACAAGAATGTTCTGTGTTTAAGCAGTGTGTCCTGAATGCACAACCACGGAGTGAGGCGCTGAGGTTACCAGAAACATCGAGGGACAGCAAGGACAAGAAAGTATTCCACGTCCAGGTCATTCGGGGAAATGCTGATTTCTAAAAAATGAATGAATGAATGAATAAATAAATAAGCAGGAAGAGTCACTTATTATGGGTTTTCCAGAAGCTCTTACTTCTATGACATTGTGTTGGATGAACGTCCAATGAAGAGGCTTTAGCAGGCTCCTCTAGTACCTTTAACCAGAGGAGACTTTTTTTTCCTAAAAACCGATTTGAACGTCTCTGGAACTAAAAGTTCCTCAGGGAGGGGAAGGGGAAAGTAGGAAGGAGAGAGAGAAAAGAGGAAGCAGGGTGCAGCTCCAAGGACCGCCCACTGGCCAAGGTGAGGCCCGCTGAGTTCCCACCCCCTCCTGGGCCGGGCACCTGCCCAGGGCACACAGTGGCAGGTGGCACCTTGAAGATGCCCCCGTACAGCTTCTCAACAGCTGGAGATTCCCCTCGACCTCTCTGCCACTCACCACAGATTGTTCTGGAATTTAATGCGGTAACCCAAAGCTTTCTTACTTTTCACTAAAGGTGTTAGTATATTCCTTTCTCCAAAAAAAAAAAAAAAATTAATGTTAAACACGTGTTGACCTTCAGCAAATACCCTTGGCCAATTATTAAAGTGACAATTTTCCCTTTTGTCTGTGAATTCGAGTCATGGGTTTCTACTAGGGGACCCTCTTGGTGTTCCTTGGTTGACTCTAGTTGGTGATGATGCATTATTTATTATTTTTAAAAATATACCAGGAGGTAATTAGCCAAGGGCTAATTTTTCATTTAGAAGGTTTTCATCTGTACTAGTGAGACAGACTTGTATTTTTACTTTCTTACGCTGTTTTTGTCCAGTTCGTCCTTAGAGTCGTGCTAGCTACGTGAAGTTGAATAGAGTGGCTTCCTATCATAATCTGTGCTCTGGAATTTAAGAAATATATGTCATATAGAGGGAAGTATGTGTCCCTCGAATTTGGTGTAGCTTACGCAAAACATGCGGTTTTTGATAACATTTTACATTTTTCTAAGTTAGTGTACTGAGGTCTTCCATGTCACCTTCAGACAAATTTGTAAATTTTATTTTCCTAGAAAACTATTTAATCCAACACATTTCCAAATGTATTGAAATGAAGTTGTACATTATTTAAAAATTTCACCAATGGTTGTGTGTGTGTGTGTTTTTTTTTTTTAAGATTTTATGTATTTATTCATGAGCAATACCGAGAGAAAGGCAGAGACACAGGCAGAGGGAGAAGCAGGCTTCCTGCAGGGAGCCCGACGCAGGACTCGATCCCAGGACCCTGGGATCATGACTGAGCTGAAGACAGACGGTCAACCACTTAGCTACCGAGGTATCCCCAAAATAGGGTTTTTTTGTTTGTTTGTTTGTTTTAAGTAAAATACGTGCTTGGTAAAATCAAATCGTTGAAAGGGGGTATATGGTGAACAATGTCTCCCTCTTAACCCCTATTTACAATTCCCAATTTCCCCTCTTCAACTGACAGGCTATCAATTTTACAAGTTTCCTATTGAATCCGCCTGAGGAGATAGTTGATGCATATATGTGTGTGTACTTACCTAGAGACACACTCCTTTTAAAGTTACAGATGTGAATGTGTTACGTACACTGTTCTGCGCCTTAGTTTTTTCATGTACTTTTTGGAGACAGCTACGTATCGGTACTTACAGAAGTGTACTTTTTCACGGAAACAATACGGCAACTAAGGACCATGATTTATTCAGTTTGTCTCCTTATTTCCAGCCTTCAGTTCTGTAATTAATAGCAGAATCTCCTATTCTCCGTTTATATTAACTAATGGGATTGTTACAAAATAAGAACAAATGAGACCACTACATTTAAATACCACCTCCCCTAAGGTGTCATGTAGGACAATGCGGTTACATGGACAGGGGCAGAAATTGGCCACAGAGGGTCACTGGCATATCCCACGTGCAGTAACAACTAAAGTGCTATCCTTACAGCATGACCGGCCTGACCGAAGAGACAATCTGCTGATACGGGACTGGATAGAGAGAATTTAGTAAGTCATAAGACATCACCTTCTGACTATTATTCAGGGAGCTCACCAGTCTTGTTGCTTATGCCAGGCCCGTCCAGCACATACTTCTTGAGCGCCAGGCACTCTGCTGGGCACTCTAGATGTTATAGAAAAGAACAAAAACTCTACTTCTACATGCTTTGAGTTTCACGGTCCTGACGTTACTTTGGCCCCGTCTGCATTCTCTACTGTAGCTCTGAGCACTAAGGGGGAAGGAAAGAAAGGATGGGTAGTGGGAAAGTATCTGTGATGGAATTTATAATGTTGAGGGTTAAGAGGCCTGTAGAGAACATTTTTCTGTTGCTTAACTCTCTGGTGATTGGAAATCAATGCTGTAATTAACGCAAAGTTGCTACAAGTGTCATTTGTCATTCAACATTATTTCTAGTTTTACTGGAAGATTAATGTGATTTTTTTTATTTTTTCGTGGTGCGCATATGTGTACTTGGATCCCATATACTGCAGCACAGTAGACTCTCCGGGCATACCAGTGAACATAAAAGTGAAAGCAATTCACCCAAAGACTGCCTGGGCTCTTGAAGGTGTGTAATTAAACCATAGTTGATGGGTATGTTCACCGTGTCTCATCTTCTTGTCAGCAAAATAATACTTTCCCACTATTTTCTTTGATTTTGGATGCTTCTGGATCACCGTACCTTATACTTTGGGAAAGAGTTCACACTGTGAATCATTCGATGAATTATTCCATACGTTGGCTTACGTCGAGTTTAGTATTTAGAATTTTTTGAACGTGATAAATTATTATGTTGCCCAGTCAGATGAAATGCATATTTCTTTGAACACATTCTACCATAATTTACAAATTCACAATTCGTCATATGCTTCTGATTCATTTCCACCTCAATCATCAAAATATAATCATGCAATTGGCATCTGATCTCAGGATTCTTTTAAAAGTTTAAAGTCGTTTAGAAGCAGTAAACATCATTTTGTCAGTGGCAAGGAGGCTAAAACACCAAAGAATTCAGATTCGATTATGAAATTTGAACTGCGACTAAAATAGTCCGGCAAGTTCTTCCATTCTGTTCTCGAGGCATGCTCACTGCCCTTCTAACTAAGCGAGGTTTTCCATTATTTTTAATTGAACAGAGCCCCAGTAATGTTTCCAATCCCACAATGAGTAAACAAAAAGAACGAGGTGGACTCCACCCTTCAAGAGAATGGTTTTGCCTGACACCACAAACACTACAAGCTTGAAGGCCTAGAACAACTGTTTAGGCAGGTTGCTAACAAATAAATAGTTAAGACCCAATTACTTTGGTATCTCCACAGAACCAGGAATAGGTACGTCAAGTCTCCCTTCCTCGACTGTGGCTCAGTCGAGACTGCTGAACAAATCTCCATTGCCCTGGAGATGAAGGGAACCCAGAAATGGCAAAATAATGTCACTAAATATATAACACTTCATTCCAAGCATAATAGGCAATCGGAACAGTTTTTGTACTCTAAGATCTTCCAGTGGACCCAAAACACAAAGGAAAATTTTGGTCAGTAAATACCATAACTTTGCATTATCTCTACGTACAAGTGGAGACTTGGGAGGGAAGGAAGGAGGGAGGGAGGGAAAGAGAGAGAAAATGAAGTGACTGAATCACACCTTCCCTAAGAACCCAGATGATGGGACAATGGTACAATCAAATCATGTATGATATCCCGAAACCAGGGTCACTGAGAATCTTCAAGTACAATTCCTAGAATCCAATACTCACCCAAATTAAAACAAACATAAATTGGCCTCCTTTCATGGAGGCCAATTATAGCAAGTCCCCTGGAAGCAAGGGCCTGCATTCTGTGCAAGATCCAGCTGTTGCCAAGTGTCTCTGGCTCCATTTTGTGTTTAAGAAGTGTAAGCGGGATCTGTTCACGAAGAAATATTTCCCAAGTTCTCACAGTAGATGTGGCTCTCCAGAGATGCTTGACAGTCACTGTTCTCTGCTAGCGTCTCTGCTCTCAAATTTAATTTGGAAGAAATATGCATGCATTTAATTAATTCTATGAATAATCTTTAAAGACAGAGAGAGCAACTGCAAAGCACACAAAAGGCAAAATGAAACTTTCGAGAGGGATTTTCCTTAAATCAGTCACTCTTACAAGCACTTGCCTCACCTATTTTTTCCTCCTAGTCCTCTCGAAGCAATTTCTCTCCATGGCTCATGATCCCATGACTCAAGATGCTTTTCGAGCCCAGGATCCCTTGGGTCAAGTGAATTTACTTTCTCGGACTACAGATAACTGGTTTCCAGTTGGGTGCAGGGCCCCTAAGCCTCTATTCTCTGAGGTGAGGGAAGGCTGGAATTGTCTCTGATGTCCAACAGAAGCTCTCAGACCTATCAGATAGTGTCTTAGGGCCCAAAGAGCACACTGTGGTGTGCCCATGAGCTTATGCAATTTACTTCCCACAGAAACACGGCCTACCGATGGCTTCTGGACTCCTCCACATTTCGTAAATGTAAACCATGATTTTAGGATAAAAATCATAAATGCTCTGTAATGTCACCAGATACAAAGTGCATTTGCATTAATGATGTAGATGCTATTTCCAGCCTTGGGTCCTACTGCTGATGGCCTCTGTGTTCCCTTGGTATCGACGTAACCATCACGGGCTGAGGGCTTTTATTTTTCTTTCTCTCCTCTGCTTTCCCCCACCCTCAACCTTTCTGGTCACATTTAAAACGTGATTGATTTATGGTGCTTTTTTTTTTTTAATTGTTTGTGTAGTTTGGTTGAGGTGTAGATAGTTGTCCTTTTTTATTGGTTTATTTAATTGGTTGTTCCCATGGTAACACTTTTAGCACATGTTTTTCAGACGGTTGAAGGATGCTTTGGGGCTTTTGCGTGGTGGTCTGTTAATCTTCAACAGACCCTAACAGGATGCCTTTGTGCCTTTTCCTCCTTTAGCTTTGAGTGACTTGACTTTAACCCTTCAGAGGCTCCACAAGTACCATTGTTTCTAAGGGTCGCATCTTCAGATGGCGGTTGTCTGACGGGAGCTGTAGGGCGGTGGCCAGGCTGTAACGACGGAACAATTGTCATGAGAGATGATGAACAGAGGCTATAAAGAGGCATCTAAGACTTTCATACTGTAATTATGAAGTGCGTACAATACAATGTGCCTGTTTATTTTATATTTGGTTGTCAGTAAAAGGCAGTGAAGCTTTCTTATTTATTCTTCTGTAGATTTTTTTTTTTACCTAATTGAGGCTAAGTGGCTATTCTTGAGCTGCTTTCTGAGAGAGTTTGTTGTGTCTTGCGTGTTTAAAGGATGTTGTGAGATGGAAGAAATGAAGTGATCTATGAAACACATAGAGATGTTTGTTCACTTAAACACATCCACTCAGCAAAGGATGACTCTGAATTCTGGTAATACGTATGATGACCCTTGAAAATGCAAGTTTCATGGGGTGGCCACTTGGGAAGACACTCTGGCAGTTCCCTACAAAGCCGAACAAATTCTCACCATCCAATCCAGCAATTGTGCACCTTGGTATTTACCTAAAGGAGCTGAAAGCTTTGGTCCACACAAAAACCTGCCCACGGATGTTTACGGCAGTTTTATTCACAATTACCCAAAAGGTACAAGCCACTAAGATGTGTCTCAATATGTGAGCGGATGAAAAAACCATGGTCCATCCAGGCAATGGAATATTACTCAGTGCCAAAAGGAAATGAGCTATCAAGTCATGAATGCAGGAACCCTAAATGTGTATCGCTAAGTGAAAAAAAGACTACCTGAAAAGGCTACGTACTTACTGTATGATTGCAACTGCAGGGCATTCTGAAAAAGGCAAAACCGTGGAGAGAGTGAAAAGATCAGTGGTTGTCGGGGGCTTGTGTTGGAGGAGAGACGAGTAGAGAGATCACAGAGGATCTTCAGGGCAATGAAAATACTCCGTATGATATTATGATGATGTCCTCATACATAAGCTCCATGTCCTTACACACTTGTCCAAACGTGTAGAAAGTGCAACACCAAAAGTGAGCCCTGAGGTCCACGATAGACTTTGGTGATTCTGATGTGCCAATGGAGGTTCATGTTTGGTAAAAAGTGTAGCATTCTGGTGAGTGATGTTGGTGATGGGGGAGGGCAGCAGGTAAATGGAAATCTTTGCACCTTCCTCTCAATTTTGTCGTAAATCTAGAACTGCTCTAAAAAACAAAATCGTTTGAAAACGCGAATTTCAGATCTCAGTGTAATTCAAAGGTGAAATCTGTATTCATATGTATTTAAATCCTAATTGTTGAAATCATGGCACAGAAGAATTTTATTTTTGCTATTATTTTTAATACTAGCCATAACCCAAAACATATAGCATACCCATTCTAGATTCTAAAAGAACTTCTCATGGATTATTTATCTTGATGCACTTAGAAGTCAGAAGAGATCACATATGATTCAAGATTCAAATGTGGCAATCAGGGGATCCCTGGGTGGCCCAGCAGTTTAGCACCTGCCTTCAGCCCAGGGCATGATCCTGGAGACCCGGGATCAAGTCCCGCCTCGGGCTCCCTGCATGGAGCCTGCTTCTCCCTCTGCCTGTGTCTCTGCCTCTCTCTCTCTCTCTCTGTCATGAATAAAAAAATAAAATCTTAAAAAAAAAAAAAACAAATGTGGAAATCATGTGGCATGTTCTAGCTTTGCTTTCTTTCTCCTTCATTCACTATGTTTTAGTGAAAAAAGGAACTGTAAAATACCCAACAATAAGGGTACCTATACTACTGTTTATGTTTAATATTAATATACACTCTCATGTCTTGAAATGGAAAATACATTAAACAATTATCAAATTTATATTTTCTTATGTATCATTAAATAATCTAAATATATAAACCAAAGGAGACTTTTTGAAAGATTTTATTTGAGTGAGAGAGCACAAAAGAGCAAGCAAGCAGAGCAGGGCAGTGGGGGTGGTGTAGGGCAGAGGAAGAGGGAGAAGCAGGCTCCCCACTGAGCAGAGAGCCCAACAGGGCGCTCGGCTCCATGGCTCCATCCCAGGACCCTAAGGTCATGACCTGAGCCAAAGGCACAAGGTCAACCGACTGAGCCACCCTGGCACCCGAGAAGGACACACTTTAAATTAGGCAACGCCCTAGTCAATTTCAGTAGTGGGACTTCCTGTTCAGATATGTGTCCTTCCACTTGACCAACATCCATTGTGATGCCCATTATAATAGGTTATAGGCTCTCCAAATGGTTTTATGGCAATAGCATTTTATCGTAATAATTATATTGCCAGAAATCATACCTTAAATTTACAGGATGTGGAAGTGGGATGGAGCTGATACTCTGGCTTGTGTAATTATTTAAGAAGTTACTAGAGATATTGTGAACAATGTGAGAATGTGAGAGGACAAGAACTCATCCCTTTCTCCTCCTTATTCCCTAAACACACACATTCCATCTGGAGGTTGAATCTCGCTTCTGCTAATTACTACCTGTGCCCGACTGGGTAAGGCACCTAATTTCTGTGGATCTCAGTTTCCTCCTCTGTACAACGTGGACAATAATAGTGCCTACCTCGTCAGGTTCTTGCAAGGAATAAAGGAGGTAAGGGTGCCCTGAGGTTGGTTGTGTTTAACCTTCTCATGGTGGAAGTGATTAGTATTTCTGCGCCTCATGGGGCAAGGAGAGATAATGGATAGAATGACAAAGCAAATGGTATATAATAAGGTGTTCTCTTTATGAAAAAGGTTTTTTTGGGGGGCTGGACCAGAGAAATGCTTTATTACCTAAGTTATTAAATTAAATAATTGTAATAAAATTTAGGGAGAAAAATCCCAAATACAAGTTTGCCATAGAGAACTTCACTTCATAAAGCATTTGCCATTTGGCATCTTGCCAGGGTCACTAACCTACTGATCCTACTAAGACTCTTATATGGCATGGAGGTCCCCATACATGTTCATAATGCCGGAGATTAAATCCCATGTCATTCTCAGGAGGACTATTAACTCAGAGGTAGTTCTATTAGATGTTGTCATCTGATAATATGGCTTCATGGTGTTTTCTTGAATCAGAGAAAGATAAAATTATTAGCATACAGTTCGTCATCAGCGGAAGTTAGGAAATGTAGAAGGTTAGCATTTGGTATAGACATTTGTACAAGCTGATATAATCAGAAGGTGTTTGTATTTTGAACTCTTAGAAAAATGCACATTATGAATTAAATGCTGAAAATCTCCTTTTTTTCATTTGCCTTTTAACATCAACATTTAGCACTGTAAATGTTGTTAGGATAAAAACATATCACAAAAGTGTATTGCAGGCACACTATAGGAAATTTTTTAAATACATGCTATAAAAAAATCAAAATTATCCCCAGCACTTTAATCTTAGTTCCTGTTTATTTTAGGCCTTTTTTAGGCTCAATATAGCATCATGTGGTAATTCTCTTATAAAATTGACATTTTAGGGATGCCTGGGTGGCTCAGCGGTTGAGTGTCTGCTTTTGGCTCAGGTTATAAACCCGAGGCCCTGGGATCAAGTCCTGCATTGGGATCCCCATAGGGAGCCTGCTTCTCCCTCTGCCTATGTCTCTGCCTCTCTCTGTGTGTCTCTCATGAATAAATAAATAAAATCTTTTTTAAAAAATTGACATTTTATACTCTATATGCCACAAAACTTCTGTGTTGTTATATGTTCTACAATCGTATTACTTATAACATTAAATAGTTGCATTTAATTACTTTTTATGGAATGCTTTGCTTCACTGATTCAATACCTTAATTATTTATATTGGGTGAGTTCTCTTTTGTTGTAAATATTTCACCACTAGAAACAAACTCTAACAGCCAAATCTGTATCCTAATGAATCATTACTCACTTTGCATAAATTTTTGCAAGTTAAGTCGGCAAGTTGCAGGGTATGGAGATTTCCTTGGCTTCTGCTATCTGGTGTTATATGTGCAATTCTTCAAGTACAAATAATTCATAACTTGAGAACTCATTTTCCCGTTCATACTACCATTACTGCTTTGCCTATAAGTTTTGGTTGGCATAAAATATCCATGGGGGTGGGGGGAACTACTCATTAGGTTCTCAGCCCCATAGTATGGTATCTCCAATGGCAAAAAAGGCTCAGTACTAGATGCCCAATGTTACTGGGGAAAATACAAGAGAAAACCCAGTCTGAAAGCCTCATATGGCTCTGGTCTCCAACGCTGAATGTCTTGGCACATCCGCACAACAAGGGTTTTAACAAATAACACTCTCCACATGATCAATTCTTCCCAGACTGGACTTTTCTTAGTAGTTAAGGAAATAAGGCAGAGACCACAGCAAGCCTGCGTGATATTCTTTTCTGCCTTCCAGTGCCTCAGAGGCACAATTGCAGGGTCTAGAAGAATGGAGTCTGGCTGGGTTTAGAACATATATTCAGGAAGTGACTAAGAAGAACACTTGACAGCCTGCACGTGACAGCGTGTCCTTGGAAGGCCTGGGGAATAGGAGAGAGGGCCACGTGATGTGTGATGTGTGCATTGTGAGTTGTGTGGGATGAGGGGATTGTAAATAGACTTTAAAAAGTATCACTTATTTTGGCAGGAAGATCGCTAATGAAAAGGGTCATAATATCGTGAACTTATGTGACCACGGCAAGACATTACAGTTAACAACCTGGGATCGGAGTTTTTGAGCACAAGTGTGCACACGTCCTAGTTTAGAAATAAATCGGTATGTGTGAGCTGAAGTTTTAACAGGCCTTATCCCTTGGTGTCAGAAATTCTGCTCCCAGCAAAATTCAACTTTCTGTTCTTCTTCTTCTTCTTCTTCTTCTTCTTCTTCTTCTTCTTCTTCTTCTTCTTCTTCTTCTTCTTCTTCTTCTTCTTCTTCTTCTTCTTCTTCTTCTTCTTCTTCTCCTCCTCCTCCTCCTCCTCCTCCTTCTTCTTCTCTTCTTCTTCCTCTTCTTCTTCTTTCTTCCTTTTCTTCTTTCTTCTTCTTCTGCAAGTTAAGGACAGAGCAGGAGGAAAAGGGAAGGGAGACCAGCTTTAAATGACTTATAAAAAGGACTCAGAAAAAAACGTTCTGGACATCAAAAAGCTCTTACAAAACAGGCTTTTAATGATTTAAGTGTAAATGAATCAAAAACATATGGATGGTATTTTCTTTTAAAATACCCTTGGGTTTAAAAAATTAAGGGGAAAAGTAAATGGAAGAGAATGTTTTAGATTTGGTGGAGCAAAAAACATTTTAGAAAATAGCTTGAGGAGTTTGAGAGCCCCAGTAATATTTGGGGTTGCCCATGCACACTGGAAAAAGGGCTGATTAAAGTCCTTAAATCCAGGGACCCTTCTCAGCAGCTCCCCACACACGTGAGGCATGACACGTAGAACCACCTTCCATGACACCTGCTTTGACACTAAATCTGGGAGATCTCATTTCCTTTGGATATATACCCAGGAACCTCCATATTGTCTTCCATAGTGGGTATACCAATTTACCTTCTCACCAATAACAGTGTTTGAAGGTTTTTTTTTTCCTCCATATCCCTGCCAACATGTATTATCTCTTGTCTTCCTGATAATAGACACCCTAACAGGGGAGGTGATATTTTACTGTGTTTTTGATTTAATTTTCCTGGTGATTTGTGATGTGGACCCCTTTTCATATACATACCGGCAATCTGTATGTCTTCTTTGGAAAAATGTCTAATTCCTTTGCCCATTTTTTAATCGAGTTATTTGGGTGTTTTCAACTTTTTTTTTTTTTTTTTTTGCTATTGAGTTGTAAGTGTTCCTTATATATTTTGAATATTAAGCTCTTATCTGATATATGGTTTGCAAATATTTTCTCCCATTCCATGGATTGCCTTTTCATTTTGTCATTTATTTCCATTGCCATACCGGAAGTTTTTAGTTTAATGGGGTTACACTTGTTTGTTTTTGTTGCTTTTGCTTTTGGTGTCAGATCTAAAACATCATGTCCAAGACCAAGGTCAAGGACCTTTTCCCTATGTGTTTTCTTATTGGAACTTTACATTTTCAGATCTTGCATTTAAGTATTTAATCCATTTTGAATTGTTTTCTTTTTGTGTATGGTTTATGGTAAGGAGACAATTTCATATCTTTTATATGGATATCCAGTTTTCCCGATACCATTTATTGAAGAGACCATCACTGCCCATGTGTATTCTTAGCACCTTTGTTGGAATTAGTTGATTATCATATATTTGTGGATTTATTTCTGGGCTTTCTATTCTGTTCCACTGATCTATGTGTCTGTTTTTATGAAACAGCTTTGAATCTATAGATTATTATGGGTAGTATGGGCTTTTAACAATATTAATTCTTCCAATCCATTAAGATGGAATAGTTTTCCATTTATTCGTGTCTTCTTCGATTTTTTTCAGTTTATAGAATATTTTTACCTCCTTGGATACATTTATTCCTAAGTATTTCATTCTTTCTGATAGTATTGCAAATGGAATTGCTTTCTTAATTTCTTTTCCAGATAACTTGTTGTTAACGTATAAAAATGCAACTGATTTTTGTACATTGGTTTCATCTCCTACAACCTCACTGAATTTGCTTTATCATTCTAACAGGGCTTTTTTAATGGATGCTTCAGGGTTTTCTACATATATTATCATGTCATCTGCAAACACAGACAATTTTGCATATAAGTGGTGGGTATGTACCTTTTTGTCTCGTTTTTGATCTGAGAGAAAAAGCTTTTGGTATCTCAGCATCGACTATGACGTAAGCTGTGTACTTATCACCCATGAACTTTATTCTGTTAACATTTCAACTATACCTAATTTAGTGAGAGTTTTTATCATGAAAAAATGTTCATTTTCGTCAAATGTTTTTCTTCACTTATTGAGATGATCATATGAGTTTTATCCTTCATTTTGTTAATGCGGTGTATCACATTTACTGATTTGTGGATGTTGAACTATCTTTGCATCCCTGGAGTAAATCTCACTAGGTCATAGTGTATGATCTTTTTTGCTATGCTGTTGAATTCAGTTTGCTAATATTTTGTTGAGAAATCTTCCAATGCATACAGTCCTGCAATTGTCTCTTATAGTGTCCTAATCTGCTGTTGGTTACCAAAGTAACATCCACTTTATAAAATGATTTCAGAAGTGTTTTCTCTGCTTCACTTTTTTAGAAGAGTTTGAAAATGATTGGTATTAACTCTTCCTTAAATACTTAGTAGTATTCACCATTGAAACCATCTGGTCCTAGATCTTTCTTGGTTGAGATATTTTTGATTACTGATCCAATCTTCTCACTCGTTAATGGTCTATTCAGATTTTCTATTTCTTCATGAGTCAGTCTTGGTAGGTTGTTTGACGTTAGGAATTTATCCATTTCCTCTATATTATCTGATTTGTTGGCATATAAATGTTCACAGTAGTCTCACATGATCCTTTCTGATGCAGTTGTAATGTCTCCTCTTTCGTTTTTGATTGTATTTATTTGAATCTTCTCTCTTCCGGCCTTAGTTCATCTAGTTAAACATTGAAAATTTTGTTTATCTTTGGATAGAACCAACTCAGTTTTGTTGATATTCTCTATTATCTTTCTATTCTCTATTTTATCTTTTTTCTACTCTTTGTTATTCCCTTCTACTAATGTTAAGTTTAGTTCTTTTTCTAGTTTCTCGAGATGGAAAGTTAAATTGTTTATCTGAGAACTTTTTTTTCCCTTAATGTAGGTAGATATCACCATGAACTCCCCTCTTAGAACTGCTTTTGCTTCATTCCACAGTTTTGGTATGTTGTGTCTCAGGATTTTTTTGGATTTCCCTTTAAATTTCTCCTTTGATCCATTGGTGGCTCAGGAGAATATTAATCAAAAGACATGATGCGAATTTTCTAGTTTTCCTCCTGTTACTGATACCTGCTTTTATAATATTGTGGTCAGAAAAGACACTTGGTATTGTTTCAGTCTCCTTAAATTTGTTAAGACTTGCTTTGTGGCCTAACGTGTGATCAATTCTGGATAATGTTCCAGGCACACTTCAGAAAATGTTCTATATATGTCTGTTAGGTCCATTTGGTCTAAAGTATAATTCAAATCTAATCTTTCCTAATTTATTTTCTGTCTGGATGATCTGCACATTTTTGAAAGTGGGGTAGTGAAGTACCCTACTTTAGTTGTATTGTTGTCTATTTCCCTCTTCAGATTTATTAGTATTTGCTTAATATACATAGGTGCTCTGATGTGCATATAAACCTATCATTGTTATGTTCTCTTGGTGAACTGACCCCTTTATCATTATACAACGACCTTCTTTGTCTCTTGTTACAGTTTTTGACTTACAGTCTATTTTATGTGGTATATGTATAACTACTCTTGCTCTTTTTTGGTTTCCATTTGCATGGAATAAGTTTTCCTATTCCTTCACTTTTAGCCTATGTATGTCCTTAAAGCTGAGAAGTCTCTTGTAGGAAGCATATAATTGGCTCTTGTTTTATTTTTTTTTTTAATTTTTTTTTTTATTTTTTTATTTATGATAGTCACAGAGAGAGAGAGAGAGAGGCAGAGACACAGGCGGAGGGAGAAGCAGGCTCCATGCACCGGGAGCCTGATGTGGGATTCGATCCCGGGTCTCCAGGATCGGCGCCCTGGGCCAAAGGCAGGCGCCAAACCGCTGCGCCACCCAGGGATCCCCTGGCTCTTGTTTTATTAACCATTCAGCCACATCATGTCTTTTGATTAAAAATTTAATCCATTTACATGTAAATTATTAATAGGTAAAGACTTTCTAATGCTATTTTATTAATTGTTTTCTGGATGTTCTGTAGTTCCTTTGTTCTTCTTTTCCTCTCCTGCTGTCTTCCTTTGTGCAGAGATGATGTATCAAAGTGGCATGCTTTGATTCCATTTTCCTTCTCTGCTGTGGGTTTTTGCTGTGTGATGTCCATGAGACTTATGTAAGATACCTTACGACAGCCTATGTTAAACTGATAACCACTTCACTTCAATTGCATACAAAAACCCTATTCTTTTATTTCTCCTCTCATGTTTTGTTTTTGATATAACAATTTTCATCTTTTTATATTACATACCCATTAACAAATTATTGTAGTCATAGTTATTTTTCATGCCTTCTTCCTTTAACTGTCGTACTAGAGTTAAGGATTCACACACCACTATATTATAGTATTAGAGTATTCTGAATTTGACTATGTATTTACTCACTTTACCAGCATGTTTTATATTTTCCTTTCTTTTCATGTTACTAATTAGTGTCCTCTCATTTTGGCTTACACCATTTTCAGGATTCTCATAAGCCAGGTCAGGTCATGATAAACTTCCTCAGCTTCTGTTTGGGAATCTTTAGCTCTCCGTTTCTGAATAGAAATGGCAGTGTTGTCAGGTAAATTCTTCTTGGTTGGCAGTTATTTTTTTTCCTTTCAGCATCTTAAGTGTATCATCCCCTCTGACTTGCAAGGTTTCTGCAATAAAATATGCTGACAGTCTTATGGGAATTCCCTTGCATACAGGGATTTTTTTTTTTCCTCCTGCTTTCAAAATTCCCTCGTTGTCTTTGATTTTAGACAATTTTATCATAATGTGTTTTGGAGACTGTATCTGGATTGAATCTGTTTGGGGGCCTATACTCTTAATAGGATGTAGATATCCAAATCTCACTCAAGATTCAAGAAGTTCTCAGGCATTATTTCTTTTTTTTTTCTTTTAAGATTTTATTTATTCATGATACACACAGAGAGAGAGACAGATAGAGACAGAGAGAGACAGAGACACAGGCAGAGGGAGAAGCAGGCTCCATGCAGGGAGCCCAATGTGGGACTCGATCCCGGGACTCCAGGATCATGCCCTGGGCAGAAGGCAGGCACTTAAACCGCTGAGCCACCCAGGCTGCCCAGCCATTATTTCTTTAAATAAGCTTTCTGTTCTTTTCTCCCTCTGGTCTCCCTCTTGGTTTCCAATAATACACAAATTGTTTGTCTTAATGGTATCCTATAATTCACCTCTGTTTTCCTCACTCTTTGTCATTCTTTTTTTTTTTTTTTCCTGTGATCTCTGGGTAATTTAAAATCATCTCTCGAGTTCACAGATTCTTTTTTTCTGCTTGACCAAATCTGCTGTTAATGGGGCTCTTGATGGCCTTTTTCATTCCATTCATTTTTTATTCTTCAGCAACAGAATTTGTTTGGTTCCTCTTTTTTGTGATTTCTATCTCTCTGTTAAATTTCCCATTTTTGTTCTTGTAGTTTTTCTTTTTTTTCCTGAATTTATTGAATTGTCCCTCTTGTATTTTCTTGCAGCTCACTGAGCTTCCTTAAGACAAAGACTTCAAATCTTTTCTGGGCAAATTGTAGATCCCCTTTTCTTCTGAGTTGATTACTGGAAAATTATTGTGTTCTCTTGGCAATATCCTGTATCCTTGATTTTTTCATATTTCTCAAAGTTCTGTGTTGTTGTCTTTGTATGTGAAGAAGCAGTCACATCCTCCATTCTTTACTGACTGACTTTGGGGGAAAAGATACCTTCTGTCATCCCAGGTAGGGATTCTGAGGATTTCTCAGGCTTTTTCTATGGATATGCCTGTTGGACACTTCTCATTCCCTCTTGGGGGCACTGCTTAAGATTCCAGGTCTTCTGTTCATTCTACAAAGGCAGGCCACATGCTGACATCCTCCTATTTTCTTTTCCTAGGGTGATGCCTCAAGTTTGTGTGCTTTCTCCCAATCCTGCAGAGCCAAGCTGGTTTTCTGCGCATGTTCATAAGCTATCTTCAAAAGTTGGCCCTCATCACTGGTGAGGGAGTGCACAGGGAGCCAGTCATGGAGTGGGGGTAATGTGGGGAAGGTTCCAGAGCATTGTGATCTCCTGTGGGCCAGGTGAGGAGATCTACAGGCAAAGCAACCTCCAGCAGCTTATGGTAGGCTTCTTGATGGAGTCCATGATGTCATCTTTAGGATCTACCTCTCTTTGATATGTTTGAGCCCTGTTTGCTACTTTCTCTGATCCTCCACACCCCTCAGTCATACAGCTCACCTTAGTATTCTGGATGGCACGGGAAAGAGGTGGGTCTCCTTGGCAGCATCCCACATAGCTGGGAAAGCTGGGCACTCACCCACACATTCTCCTGGTCCTCCATGGGAGAAATCACAGGCCAAGAGGGTCTCTTGGCACTGAGCTCTGCCACCCTGGGGGAGAGATGATGTCAGTATAGTGAAACTGTTTCTCTTACCCTCTTCAATGGATTTAATGTGCAAGGTTGGTTTTCATTGCAACCATGTGCACAGACTTCTCTGCTGGGCTTCCACAGATGTACTCTTTTCTTTGAATAATTGTCAAAATCAGTGTCAAATGGTAAAAACTTTTCTGCCATCTTGCTCAGTAATTTCTTGTTTACTTCCTCTCCGCAGGGTACAAAACAGCAACAGAGATAAATGTATCCTCTAACGTTTGAGAAATAAACAAATGATAAATATACATTGATGTGTATTTACTATCTTCACACAGAGTTAGAATCCTAAAGTCTAGAAAGCTGTGAAAGAAAGCCAAAGGAGCTTACCATCATCCCTGTACCAGGTTCTCTACTGCTGGGCAAAGGATTTGAGCCACTGCAGCAAGCTGGCATGATCTTCAAGGGTTCAAGAACTTCTGCTCCTTAGGGTAATCAATCCCTCAAAAGTGTGGTTCTAATGATCATGAAAATTTCATCCACAGACTCTGAGTACCTACAAAAAGGAATCTCCCTCCAAAGTTTTATTTTGATAAAACTACCTTTTCTTACTAGAGGGACTCATATACACATCTGAAGTATCCTGCAGACTTACTGGTCATGTCTTTTCATGGTGAGAAGGATAATGGAATAAACAAATTCACTTTAGAATCAATAATTCTTTAGCTAGCATAGTTTATACCTAAAAATTCACCACTTGCCACCAGCATGAGACAACGCAAATATCTGAATAATCAGCACAACCATAAAAGGTTGACTAAAATCATTCAGGAGATGTCTTCGATCCTTGATGAGTTTCCAGATCAATCGATTTAGTTTAAGCAATATTTATGAAAATGCATGCACTATCAGGACTAGGTTGCCTGTGCTCATTCTCAGGCACGTCATAAATATTTGATGTTCTTTTCCTCCCTGTCTCACAGAGAACCTCTGTCAGTGTATTGCTCTTTTCTCATTGACTGTCCACTGCAGTAACCCTTCTCTGCTGGCCCATCCCAGATGAAATGATGACATCCAAGACTATTGTTTTACTCACTCATTTAACCTCCCCATCTCCCTCCCCATGTTCCTTCCAACCCCTTCCCACTTCCTGTCATATCTTCCAGAAAAACATTCAAACCCATGTCTCATCTCCTCTTTCCTCTTCCTTAATTGCTGCATTCTGCTGTGGAGAATCATACAATAGAGAAGACCACCACCTTGCCTCATCAACAGTCTTCAGATTTAGCAGAGCCACCATCAACTTCCTTCCCCAGTCTTTGAATCTGCCCTGAGCTAGATCCCATTCTTGTTGTCCCAGGGCCTCTCTCTGACCTTTACCATTCCTGAGGCTTTTATTTGAGCGCACTGCCTTTTCCTGAACACCTGATCCTATCTCCTACTTTCACGTCCTCAGGTGTGAAGTGCCTCAAGGCTCCTCCTTGCCGTGTAGAATAGAAATTCATCATCTGTCCTTTCCCTGCCTTTCTGCATCCATGGTCAGAGAATCAGATGCCCTGTCTCTTCTTCAATGCCAACATCTTCAGCGTTGCCCTTAATCTCATCTGTTTTCCTTCAAGACCATGATCAATCAAATGTAATATTTACTGTTTATCTTCAGCCATCCCTTCTGTTTTGGCTTCTTTCCCTTGGCCTAAATAAATGTTTAAATCTTTGCTCACTTGAAAAGCAAAACAACCACAGCAAAGAAACCTCCCTGGAGTCATGTGAGCTCTGTGAGTGGTCCCTCTGGCATCCTACCCTTTACAGTGAGACTTCTTGTAAAACTCATGCAAGACTCTCCATCCATGGGCTCATCCTTTCATGCTACAACCCCTCAAACTGTTTCATTCTGCAGCCCTTACGGCTTTTGGAAATGTCTCCAAAGATCTCCTTTCTAAATGAAATGAGACTGCATCAGTGCTTTTCTTGCTGGGCCTCCTGGCCACCTTTGATATTATGGAATATTCATTCCATGTGGAATCATCTGCTAGTGGACCTCATCTACATGGCCTTGCTTTGCTATGTAGATGGTTGCCTACTCTTTTCTCTAGATTTTCTGTTTTCCACCAGATTTTCTCTAGTGTTCCTGGCACTACCATACATTTGGATTTAACAATCATCTGTTTGCTAACAACATCCAATTCCATATTTGCTGACCCATCCCCACCTTTATCCTCACACATCCATACCACCTGCTTACTTTTCTGTCTCTTCTCATGCTATTCACCCTCCTCTTGTTGAAACTTTAAACATCCTTCAGATTGGGATCTTGCAATCTGAGGACTCCCAGGAAGCTTCCCTTGAAACACTAGGTTGCCAGTGACCTGCTTTTTAAGTGCTCCTCACCTGCATAGGTGCACTTCTCTCACTGCAGAACTTTTTGTCTTGTGTGCCCTAGCCTCTCTACTATTCATGTCCTTGAGGGACACATATGTTGAGTTTGGTACCTTGTAGACATTCATAATCTTTTTTTTTTGTTTTTTTTTTTTTATAAAATAGCACTTTTTAAAGAAAATAGCACTTTATTTCCTTAATTGATAAGGACTTATATCACATACAATTTTTATAAACACAGAAAATTAAAATATGAAAGCACAAATACCTTAAATTTTCTTTTTTACCATTATCTGTCTGAACTACATATCCATGACACATATTATATATATGATACATATTAATATTTTTTAAAGATTTTATTTAATTATTATTTTTTATTATTTTTTAAAAGATTATCTATTTATTCATGAGAGACAGAGACCCAGGCAGAGGGAGAAGCACTCTTTCTGCCAGGAGCCTGATGTAGGCTTCAATTGCAGGACCCTGGGATCACAACTTGAGCCAGATTAAGGCAGAGACACTCAACCACTGAGCCACCCAGGTGCCCTTTACTTATTTATTTGAGAGAGAGAGAGAAAATGAGTGGGGGTGGAGGAGGCAGAAGGAGAAGAAGAAGCAGACTCCATCCCAGGACCCTGGTCATGACCTGAGCCAAAGGCAGATGCTTAATCAACCGAACCACCCAGGGTGCCCCTATCTTATCTTAATATATAATATATATTATATATTATATAATATATATAATATATAATATATATAAAGAAGCACTCTTACAAGAACTTCTTAATCTCAAAGAAATTTGCTCAGTCTAATATGGGACTTATTTCTTTTTATTTTTTCCTTCTCCTCTTCCAAAATGTTAGTTCCTCAGAGAAGCCTTCATGACTACACATATTCCCAGCACGTTCATCCCCCAACCCCTTCCCTAACCTTATGCTTCAATGTCTACATTTAATGTTATACATTATTTTCAAAAGTTCCTGTTTCATATAGATTTCTACATAGTTCGTATGAATATATGAACTTGTCATTTTTATTTTTTTAAGTGACTGGTTTCACTTTTGCTTTTCTCTACCTCATAAGGTAAGTCTTATCCCTTTTGTTCTTCCCTCTCTCCTCAATACCTGTCATTATGCCTGGCACATAAAAGGGCTCAACAAATATTTGCAGAATGAATAAAATAAATGAATGAATGGAGGGAGGCTAAGTTAGTGGGGACCTAAGATGATGCAGAGGTAGAAGTAAAGCATACTCGAAGAAGGTCAGAAAGTCACTAGACTTGGAAATTAACCTTACTGTAAAAAAGAAAAACAAAACACTTCCACACAGATGTGCTTCTGGGGCAGCAGAGAGCTTAACTAGGCTTTGCGTTGTTTATAAGAAACAGAGCCAAAATGAATCTTGTCTTTTCTTCTTTTTTCAAACTTTCTGGTTTTTTTTTTTTTGGAAAAATATCTCTCATCACACATGTTGGTCCCCAAATAGTGTCTCAACCAAGACAAACCAGAGCCCTCCATACACAAGGCCTATGAAAATTCAGGAGGGCTGTCCGTCATGCTGCCTTTTCCAAGGATTCAGTTTTCTCCCCACTTTGCTGACTGCACCCTTTCATGATGTGAAAGCGCTGACTCTCAACAGGCCACCCTGGGCCGGAGTGGAAGTTCCACAGGAGAATCATACAACTGCAGAACCAGGTAAAAGCCACTTTGAGGAAGGTTCCAATGCCTGGCTAAGATGTTTTGATTTTATCTTTTAGGAGATAATTTTTTTTTAGTGCTAACATTTTATTTAAATCTCCATATTAGAAAAAATTGCTGTGATTCTCATTGAACTGGAATTTTTCAGAGATCAAGGATAAGTAAACCCGTTAGGAGACTGGAGCGCTAATCCTGGCTTTACGTAATAAAGGTGAGCATTGCCCCATTTAGCTCTATCATCACACCATGGAGTACAAAACACAGAAAATAAGTAGAGTTTAATAGAAAAAGAGAGGTAAATAATCAGAATCAGGAAGTAGTGTTAGAGAAGTCACATGGGGTGAAAAGATACAATAATTAGGCTTAAGTATAATTCCTACAAGGTAATTATAATTCAGCCATAAATTTGCTTTGGAGCTTCCTGGAAGCCAAAGTAAAACAGGAAACATAATCACTTACATAATTTATCTTGTAACATGCAGCAATAATAGCTAATATTTATTGTGTTCCAACTTTGTGCCAGACACTGTTTATGCATATATATCTTTTACTTCTAATCATTCCTATATATCTTTGAAGATCTCCTGTTCCTCAGAGATGACTCTATTAAGTAAGTCAGCTGATAAAAAGATCTTCTACAATGAGGAAGTGAAAATTTATGCTGAAAAGCATCTCCTTTTTTTTCTTTAGAGAATAATCAACCTAAATTAAACTTTTAAATTCTTGATTTAAGGCAGCCAGCCTGTTTCAACAAAGTTGCCAAATATTCTTAACCGAAAGGAAGCATTGCAAGATATGACAAACAGGAAAGCTAAACAAAAGTCAACAGTGTTGCAAATCATACATTTATGGGAGGAAACGCTCCAGCCCTGCAGCCAAGCCTGGAACTTAAACCTGCAAGACAGACCATGCTCTAACATCAACAGGGTGGTGTGCTGTGCAGTGCTCTGTGCCGCCGTGCCAGCAGGACTAGGGCCGGGGGATGCAGGCGGCCAGTGAGCACAGTAACCTGCAGTGTAGGTCTTCCGAGAGCCAGGGAGAGGAGCAGCCCATTGGCTGTGCTGTCCCAGGTGAATAAAACTTAGAGAAGAACGGTCATGACTTGGATGTGAAACTCAAATTATGCCCTGTTTTGCTCCAAACGTGGCCCTGGTACTCTAGCTATAAGATACCCTCAACATCTTTGGAACAAATCAGTGGAGCTCTTTCATAGCTTTTCCTGATAGCACAGCTCCTTATATGTGTCAGTGACCTTTGTTCCACATGGTAAAACCTAGACTATCCAGGGGTGTGGGGTGGGGGCGAGGTGGGGGTGGTGGTCACCAGGTCAAAAGTCTAAAGGTAGCAAAAACAAAGTGTATACTGCAATTTAGGAATGTGGTCCCAATGACACGGGAGCTTTCTGTTTTTCTAAAAAAGAAACTGAGATCAGGACTTTTAAATGAAATCTTGCAAAATTTAAGTATTAGTAACTAATTCAAATATATTTAATACCCTCCTCAGGTCAATGCAATTGTCTATGCACTAGAATCCCCAGTGTAAAAGTCTCCATAAGAAGGTAAACCTCTATGGATTAAATTCTTTTAATAGAACTTTCAAGAAGAGTTGGGCAGCAAACCAGTGTTAGACTGTCTGGTAAAGATTTCAGCCTTGTGTTCCTGACCGATGGCAGGCCTGTGATCACCTGCACTGACAGCAGATGCGGCACCCTTCGGTGAGAATTGAAGTGGATTCACCTGAACCAAGGTTAGCCGTCTTCAAATGAGGGTAAGCTGAGTAAGTACCTGGGAATCAGGCTGGGGTTTACATTCAGCTAACACGGGGACTGCCCGATCATATGGGGGGGGGGGTGGAATAAAACACCATTAAAAGTTATGCAATAAGGAATTTTTACAGGAAATGGATCTCAGCTAACTGTGGGAGGAGTTGAGTTGGGAAAAGAAAAATATAGAAGGGGGTGTTGGGAAATCAGAAAGGAAGACCTTGCCAGCCCGCTGGAAGCACTGGCATGGGAGACAATTTGGACCTTACAGGGAAATCTGAGAAGCCAAGCAGATCCCTTCATGAAGGAGCCACTTGCTGAAAGGCCTAGGGAGCCATGATCCCTGTGTAACTTCCACGTCAGTGAATCCACAGGCAGGCCTCGAACATGGCCCTGGCCTCTGCTTATCAATGCCAAGTCTGGAGGAAGACCCATCCGGGGAATAAAGAAGAAGCAGATCAAGCTGGACACTGCCTGCCCCCATCCATGGGCACCTCTGCACATCTTTTGACATTTCCTACCATAAAGAGTCCTTCAGAGTGTAATGGCTCCTGCTTCACTCCTGCCTCCCAAATTTCATGCAAGCTTCTCTTCTGGTCAGCTCTAGCCCAGAGCAACAGAAGGAAGGGGATTCGGGGAGGTGTATCGCCTTACTCAATCAGGTCAACAATAGAACACACCAGCACAGTGAGTGTGGAAGACTTCACTACCACAACATGGGCCATGACCACTCTGGCTGGAACATTTCCAAAAGCATTTGATTCTATATTATGGAAAAAAAAATCTGTAGATTTTCACCCAAAAGATAAGAGGGGTGGCAAGGCAGTTGGATAGTTTTGAATTTCAATCTTGATTACTTTCTCACTTTATGACCTTTGGAAAGACACTGAACCTCTTTGATTCAGTTCTTCGATCAGTAAAATGGGCTTAGAATCCCAATACTAGAGTTTTCTCTTAAGGATGAGACACAACGTGGGGGCGGTACAAAGCATGTCCCATGAGGACAAAGACTGTGTTTATTCAACCTTGAAGTCTGTGGAACCACACAAGGTGTCTGACAACAAGTGAACAAGCCATATGTTGCTTATGATGATAAGAGGGCCTCTTGAACACACACGAACATTTAAGAGGATGGATGGATTGCACAGCCAGTGATGTCTGGCCTGATGTTTTTGGAGGTTGATGCAAATAAACTCTGAAAGGTTTGTTGTGGACTAGGACACATTTAGAAGGAATCGGTTACTATTCTCATAGTTAAAACGGCTGGGAAGCAGGCAGTGTAACAGATGCTACACGTAAGCCATCTTTCACCCTTGGTCCAGAAAGCACACAGTCCTGCAATCTCCCTCAAGGTACACCATCGTCTTCATCAGCAGTCAGCATCCTGTCTCTGAGCAGAGTCCAGCTTACATCCCGTAAGTGGAAGACAAGCACACTGACCACACACACTGCATCTTTCTCCTTGAACGCATACACACGCTGGCCTTTGGTAAGAGGCAGGGCATGAATAGGAAAAAACAGAGATGCATTCCAAAAAGACATTAGCTAAACAAAAGTCAAGTCCACCAGGCGAAGCCATCAGGAAATTGGTTAACATATCCCACCCCCCCCCCCATTCAACAAAAGATAGCAGGCACTCGTCTCAATATCTCCTTTCATCCCTGAAAGCTTTAAAATTGATTCATGGTTTCATAACTACAACAAAGTAACCTTGGATAGATTAAAATCAAGGCTTTTTTAAATTTGGATATCAACAGCAAGAATCCCACCCAGGTCTTGCTAAAAACGACTTTGGCTGACGTTATGAAATGCTTCCTCAAGCTCTTCTTCAGCCAAATGAGAAGTCGTCTGGAAAGGATTCATCCTTTTAGTGTACACAGAAGATCTTCTTCTTGGATCTATAAACTAAGTCTTTAAATTCCACTGTAATTACTCCAAAGACATAAATAGAGCCGATACTATTTCTGGCATCCCAGCTGGCCCTTTAGACAAGGTACACAGCATTTTCAAATAAAGCTTCCACAAAGTGTGTAGGTATTCTAGCAACAGACAGATGCCTGGAAATTCTAAATCGTAGTGTGTAAAAGAATGGCTTCCAAAAATTCTAGTGTGTAAGATAGGCCCCTTTCTTCATTTTAATTCTTGTATACCAGTTGTTAGGATTGGGTTTCTTCGTAAGTTCTGAAACCTCTTCTGTTTTCAACCACTAACTTGGCTCTCTTTGAAAGTTCTGTGTACTGAAACAATTCATTGAAATACTCATACATAAAGTTTGATTGAGGGGATATGTGACTGCTCTCAGACTCACTCTGCAGTTATTAACTGGTGCAATTTAAAAGCTCTGTTTCGAAACCTAGAGAGAGCCTCACAAAACCATCTCGGTGTTTGTGTTAATGCCAACATCATACCCGTTTTCAGTGTGAGCACCGTCCACATCTGGAGTACTTCTCAGGCTTGGGCAGCCATCGTCTGAAATCTCTCGACTTGGAAGACAGAGAATTTGGGTGAAGACACCATTAGCCAGTAGTGCACAGCTTGCTACCTTTGGGCCCCTGATAACATTCTGGTCCCCTTGTGGTTGGCTGGGGTCAAGTGACTGCTTTTGTTTAAGGAGTCATGAGCATGAAAGGCATGTGTCCCTTCTCTGCTAACAGCTTATTGCCAGTGGAGACCTTCTGGAGTTTTTCTTCTCTCTGTCATGGTGGCAAGAGGTATTCCAGATAGCAGTTACTCCATTGATTTGGAGAAGTTTGGAGCAAGAAGGCAAGGATGAAGAGCTGAGACCCTATTGATTCTTAAGGAACATAAAGCGTGAGCAAGAATCAAGCCCTTGGCTGCAAGCCAGTGAGCATTTGGAGCTGACACCACAGTATGGCCTTGTCTATCCTGACTGATATAATTCATCGTCTTTCACAAAGGAAGCCAAACCTCTTTTTCTTTTTTCAAAAGAAGGATGGGTCTTGGGAGCTGGATTAATGTCAAAGCTTTATATGAACTCATGATATCATATTTCTATTTGGTAGAAGGTAGAAAAGCTTGAGGAGAGATCCAGTCATAGGCTACTCTCTTCAATTAACAAGGACGATGATCTTCATACTTCACAAGAACATGCTAGAAATTCATTTCATGTAATGACTACAGAAATACACTGTCTTTTCACATCCCCTCCTTAGGTTGGGAGTAAGGATGTCTTTGAGTATGACACTTGGGCACAGGGCAGGCCGGCAGCTTCAGAACATTATGATGTGATTTTCCATAGAGGTTCAGCCCATCTTATCTGGACACCATGCTCTACTAAGTAAAAGAAGTCTTCAAAGCTACCTAGACCTGGTTCACATCAGAGCTCCTAAGTGACACCAGAATCTCCCAGAACTTATTTAGCCTATCTGAGCACCAATAACCTCTTCTGTAGAAAGGAAGTGTCATATTTTCATGTCTGGCACACAGGTGGAGTTGTTCTTACTGACTACTCCACAGTCATTGGGAATACCTGCTCACAAATTAAGCTCTGGATCCCAAGGAAAGTTGAACACAGGGTACACAGAAAAGTAGGCATGCTGTGGCAGACAGACCCTAAGGTACTCCCAACACCCCACCACCCCCATTGTCCCCATCCCCTGGTTTTTACCTCTGTGTAGTTCCCTCTTCTTGAATGTAGGCAGAAGCTGCAGCTTGCTTCTGTCTAAGACAATGTGGGAAAGGTGATGAGTTATCACTCATACAGTTAGGTTATATTCTTATGAGAGTCTGTCTTAACAAACCGCACCTACACTTTCCTGTGGGCTTCATGAAGTGACAGGCCATGTTGGAGGATGCAGGTGGTGAGGGGCTACAAGAGGCAGCTAGGAACTGAGGGTAGCCAGTAGCCAACAACCTGCAAAAAGCCGGGGCCCCCTGACCTACAGCCACAGGTAAATAAATTCTACTGACAATTTGCATGTGCTTGGGTGTGAATTCTTCCCCAGCTATGCCTTGATTGTAGTCTCATGAGGCCCTAAGGGATGGCCCCAGTGAAGCTATGCCGGACAACCGACTCATGGCAATTCTGAGTTAATAAGCACAATGTTGTTTTAAGCTCCTAAACTTGTGGTAATTTGTTATACAGCAATAGAAAACTGATAAGCATGCTAAGCTGGAAAATTTGGCTCTTTTTCATGTAAAGAAGGCCATTTGAATTTTTTTATTTTCTTATTTTTTATTTATTTATTTTTTAATATCAGAAAGGGAGACAGAACATGAATTTTTTTAAATGACCAGTTATTAAGTTTTCTTCTTTTGGCTACCTCTTCCTTCCCAAATCAAATATGTGAGATTTCAGAATTTTCACCGACAAAATCATATGGTCATACGTATGGCCCTTTAAGTTCAGTGTGGATATTGTTTATCAGGCTTTTATCAGTTTTTTTGATACTTGATCAAATAAAGAGCCTGTATTAAAGAATTATTAACTTTATTTTTTTTGAATTATTAACTTTAAAAATAAAATAGCTGGTTGTTTTATGAGCAAAATGAGTTTATGTGAGAATAGCAGAGGCATTGCAATTTGAGACATGCAAGCTATGGAAAATCATAGGCAAGTCCAGAGAACAAAGTAGAGGAACATTGCTTTATAGAGAAAAGGAGAAAGCTGGGAGGAGCTGCTTTGAACCGAAGTCTATTAGAGGAAGGCAAGAATTCAGTGTGGTAATGGGTTCTCATTGGCTGGGCTGTTGCTGGGCAAGGAGAAAATCTTCCTTCTTCCTGCTGAGGTTGTAAACTGAATGTCTCCTTGCCCAGCCTCAAAGTAAGAGAAGATAAAAAGTTTGTTCCTGACAGCTTCCTGGTTAGGGCTTTCCAACTCCATTTTAAATAAGATTTGTTTTTCATTTTCACAGAATAAACTGTTTCTTTTTAAAATATTTCTGCAATAAAATGTTATAATCAAAAATCCTTTGTTATGAAACAACTTGAGAATTTTCTGCTAAGAAAGGACATAAATAGTCATTTATTCACCGGCCCAGGCTTGCTCATTGTTTAAGATCCCACTTAGTGTCATTTACTTTTGAAAGCCCTTTCCTGTGTTTCTCCCAAACAGAACTGACCCTTTCCTTTGAGTTCACAAAACAATTTGCTTATTCCTATAGGCTGTCTCTATCACCAGTCCAGGAGTTACCAAACTATAATTCATGGGCCAAATCCTGCATTCTACCTATTTTTGTAAATAAAGTTTTATTAGAATAAACCATAACTCTGCTCTCATGTTACCCTATGGCTATTTTCACAGAACAATGCAGAGTTGAGTAATTGCAAAAAAGAGCCTATGCTCACAACCCTTAACTATTCATTATCTGGTCCATTACGAAAATGTTTGCTGACTCCTGCTCTAGACTCTGAACTTCATAAGGTGACAGACCATGTCTTGTTCATCTCTGAAGCCTCAGAAGCTAGCCCATCACAGACCCTAAATTCATAATTGAGTGTATACAAAGATGCATCAAACTCCTGAAACTCAAACCAACCTTAGCATTTGTCTTCCCACTAAATGAGACCTTTTCAAGAGAGGCCCATAGATTTTTGTTAAGACTGACTGCCACAGGGAAATAGTTTGTCCTCATACTTTGTGTTACCCTAAAAGCTGAAAACAAAATGAATGGAGCTGGCTATTAGAGGACATTCCTACCCTTCATTAAAAGGCTGTATTTAGACTAAATTGCCATTTATTAAACAATTTTCACATTAGTTACCAAGCTCATGTGCCTTTCAGGGAACAGTTACTCTGCTTTCAGATTCACTTAGGACGGATTTCCAAAATACTGCTGGTGTATTTGCTGTCCAAGAAACCTTTTAATTTTCATTTGTAAACCTTTTTTGATGTTACTCCCTTGTCAAAAACAGGAAGCCATTATTTTCCAGCAGTAAACAAGTTCAAAATCAAGATAACCACTCAACTCCCCCAATCAAGACTGTGTATTGTATATATGAAAAAAAAAAATCAACTTTCTCATCTTCACCTAACATATCAAAATTCTCAAGCGAAAGCCAAGTGCTTTAACATTTTGTGGGAATCAAAGAATTTGAAGATTCTTCCCCCCATCCCTTGCCAGCTTTAGCTCTTCTTCAAGCCCAGCAAAACCTTTCCAATCTCTTGTGATTCATTCCTTCACTATTTCTGTCCCATGAGATTAGTCTGAATGCCTTTTCCTTCATTCATTCACCCACAACCTTAACTCCCATATGGGATGTATACAGTAACACTAGCCACAGAGAACAAAGCAGAACAAGATGTTTGCTGTGGATATCAAGTATCAAAAGAGACAATTAAATTGATACAAATCATCATTGCTTCCTGAATCACCATAGACTGCTGTATTTTAGAATGCCACGGAAATTACTACAAAGCACTACCTAAAGGTTTTGTAAATAAATGTATTAAACTCATATGAGAAGTTTAATGAGTAGGAAAGTGTTTCCTGGTTTCATCATGATGTTTAGAAAACTCTTCCAACTCACCTGATGAGTGCCTCAAGGAGAAAGAGACTCCAGTCTTCCACTGGGGTCAGTAAATGAGGCCTCCGACTCTTTCCTAGCTCTTGACACTGCGCCCTGGGATTAGGCTCCTGCCCTCAACATCAGCAATCACCTTTTAATCCCCTGCTCATCCTCAGCTAGGAATATTTTCTGCTACACTGCAGCAAACTTAGCAAACAACAGTATCAGCACATAAGGAGTTTTGTTTATATTTACCTATATAGGTACACATGCCCTTTTATTAAAATAAATTTTTCTACTTAATTTGGTTTGGATGTCAAAATATCCTTTATTTAATAAAATATTAGTGTCATATCTTATAATTTTTTAAATGTCCTAACCTGACAGAAGATTGTCATTCTTGCATAAGTTATCTCAATTTAAAAAACAAAAACAAAAACAAAACAAAACACAACAAAACAACAACAAAAAACTGATCCACAAAACCCATGATGGACCTGAGGAGTTCAAACACTGAAGAGTCACTGAATTTGAGGACAGGAAGGGATGTATTTATGGCTCACACAGGTCAATGACTTCTCCAAGGTCACTTAGCTGGTAAGAGGCAATGACTTACAACCCACATCACTGGCTCATGGCCAACCAGCCCCTTAATCTTCCAGGCTGGTTGCTGCAGAGCTACTGTGGCAACTCCTTTGGGAGTGAGGTCAAACCTCCTCTGTTAAAACTTTCAGATCAGTCCTCTCCCTTATTATCTCTTTATTTTAAATATTTAACTAATTTGCATATGTGGGCATCTTCGCAATTCTTTGAAAATTGCTTTGAAATTAATTGTATCTTGCTCTATAATTGTGTCAGCACATGAACTACTTCTGAGAGCAAAGTTAGTAACAGGAGCTATGAAAGAGAGCACAGAGAACACTGTAGAAGGCTCAGAGGATCACCCAAAACCAGTCTGGTAAAGACAGGGGGGTGTTGAGGGGAAGAAGGTGGCCATGCTAAGGTCAACCAGAAGATGAAGAATGGGCAGTGTTGACCAAAAGCAGAGGGAGGCTGGAGACAAGAGGACATCCTGAGAGGCCTGCAGGTGTTCCACCGTGGCAGAAACTAGCCAAAGAGATAAGGTAAGAAAAGAAAGGGTCTTTTCACCAAGTGCCTGGAAAACTCCATGAGATCCAGTATTTACCAAAGTCTATTCTAAAGCACAGAAATCCCATGAAACATTCTAGAAAAAAGAGAGGGAGCTGGAGAGCAAACACATTCAGGATACAGTTTATATTGGCCATAAACACTATAGCTATCCACGGGGAAATCCGCTCAGGCCTTCTGGAATGCTCCCCACGTCCACGGCAGTTCTGGCATTAAGATTCACTGTAAGTCCCTGAGGATATGTGAAGATAGTTTTCTGAGGGCTAAATAATTGCCATGCCAAGTCTGGTAAGGCACCATTTATATTCGTAAACAGTTAAATACCTGTGTGTGTGCATATTTTTCTCATGTATGTCCGAAGAACTGAAGTCCCGAGTGGAGCTGTGGAAGGCACCTGTGCCGGCTGCTACCCACAAGCACCGTGTCACCGAATTGGGGTCCCTGGGGTCACGCTCCAAGCTCTGGTGTTTTCAGGTAAGCTTCCAGGCATTCCCTGGATTTGCAGGTTGGAGGTGCACTGATCCAACAGTGTCCAGAGGCCGAGGCGCAGGACAGTCACGATGCGTTCCCAGCCCTGGGCACGACTGACTGCGCCACCTTGGCCACCAGACCCTCACCCCACTGGTGTCCCTCCCACGGAGCAGTCTCATTCACACAGACACCTCTGGATTGCCTTTTCTCTCTGCTACCTGTGGATTGTGTTCAGTGCGTCCCCTTGACCCCACCTGGCTCCTCCTGACAGCCTCTGTGACAACACCCGCCACCCCCTACCACCCCCCGCCACCACCCTCCCATGGCTGTACACACCCTCTGCTGTGTGAGGGCCTTAAACCCATGTGTGTCTGTTTGGAAAACATACTCTGGTTTCCTAAATGTGTTATTAGTGTGCAGAAGTGGGATGGCGTATAAACCCAAATCTGTTTGGTGCCTTTTTGCCCAGAGCCGGGTTTTCAGGCTTGCTCCATGGTGCCGGGGGTAGAGCTCATTCTCCTGCTGCTCTGCCTTCAAGACACCACATTTGGTTGCCTTATTCCTTGGGGACCATGTATACCTGGAAACTTTTCTCTGAGTCATGGAGGTTCTCAGGCCTGAGGTTCTCGGCTCTGAACTGGATGGAAAAGGAAAAGGAAAAACTGCTAATCAGATATGAGACAGACTTTTTAATTAATATGTGCCACACTTGATCTACCTTCCTACTATCTGAACCTGGAGTGAAATTACTCAGGAAGTGGGGACCTGTTTGTGATATCATCAAGGGGCCAGGATGAGAGATAGTAGAGTGTTGTCAGGAGGCAGAGATGAGAGAGAAATACAGCTGTTTCCTGATGGTATCCAACCAAGTTCAGCCTACTTGGTAACGTAATTATAGGTCTGGTGGTCTATAAGTGTGCACCATGGCCAATAACACATCTTTTATTTATTGCTCTGACATTACCGTGTATCTTCATATCTGGTGGGATGTAACACAGACCTTATCCTTTCACATAAAATTTAAAATGAGCTTGTCAAACTCTCTCTCTATGCCCCTGATATCCTGCTAGAATTGTGCTTGGAATGTCACTGAATTTATGGATTAATTTGGTGGTTTTCAATTGAATCTTTCTAGTAGTAAGGCCTCCTTTTCATAAATATTTATCAGGGCTTTCTTTTAGATCTGCTAATAGACTTATGGAAGTTTCTGCACAAAGGACTTTAGTAAATCTTGGTAGATTAATTCCTAGATGTTCTATAGGTATTGATCTCATTTTAAATGACGCATTATTTTTTGTTGTATATTCTAGTAAGCCATGCTTACATCTCTACCTCTCCTTCCCCTAGACTTCCTTGACTTACCCTTTACATAACGCCATAATAGCAGTGATCACATAGTATGGAATAGTAAGAGGTCTCCTTACCCGACTGGACTTTGAACTCTTTGAAGGCAGGAATGGTCTCTTGTTTGCTTTTGTATCCTCAGCAACAAACACAGATATGCTCATTCTTCAGTGCTTTTTGGATGTGTATGTGTAAAAATACATACAACCATGAACTTATTAAAAATATCGGGAAATGTGGTAAGGAAGGTAGCTACTTTGTCTGAAGGCTCATGTCCACTGTTGGATTCATCCGCGAGGAACACAGTTCCGAGGTGGGCATTATATCCATCTCTCCTTGTTTCCTTCTTCCTCTTATTTTGTTTGATGAATGCTGTCAAGACATTCTCTCTATAGCCTGGGTCTCTGTTCTACTAGATGGGGAAACTGAATCACCGCTCTCTCATTTTCTTTCTCGCCCTCCACCCCCGCACCATTACTAGATTACAAGGTGTGGTTCCAGAGACAGCTTCCTTATGATGGATAAATAAAAGGCATCTTGTTACATAAATGGCCCAAGGTGTCTTCCAGTTCTAAGGAATAACATTAAAAGCCATACTTCTATATACTCTGATTCTATGACCCCCTATTAGAATCTTAGTTGTCTAAATCCCAAGTAGAATCATTTTCCCACCAGCAAACCCAAAATCAAGAAGTCAGGGTTATAGGAAGCCATTGGTAAAAAAGAAAAAAAAAAAGAACCCATTTTTCAGATTTTAACTGATGTTACTCATTGCATAGTCATTGGGTCATCTGTTTCTCATTACATCTTAGCTTTGTATATCCCAACTTCAAATTAGATGATGGCCCAGGATTCTGTATGTAATTGATTGGAATTTAGAGTGAGGTGTAAGGAAGTAAATGGGCAAAGGGGAGGTAAGGAAGGACATAATGGTAACTGAGGAGGCCAAACCTCTGATTTAATAAGATCTAGCTTCAGATCTCAGGTCCCCTAGGGATACTCCCAGCTGTTATAATTCTTAGGTCACTGTAGGAGACACCAGACTGAGACTTTCAGTAAGAGATCTAAAAAAAAAAAAAAAAAAAAAACCACAACAAGGAAACAAACAACAACGACGATGAAACAGTCCCTTGGGGATGGTCATCGGCAGCAAGAATAGAAGGAAACTGCCCCTGTCTGCTCAGTCCTCTCCACCAAAAGGAGCCTCCCATCATTACCTCTCCCTTTGGCCACTGCTTCTGATCCTTCTGTCCCTGGTAGGGAATAAGCAAATAGAAAAGAATTCAGACATCTGGAAATGTTTTAGTTATCACAAGTTTTAGTAACTTTTCAAAGAGAAACATAAAATTGAGTGAAAAGTCAAACATAGATTTTGGTTCACTAGAGGGGTAAGAACCTTCCTCCTATGACCTGGTTCATCACTCATTTGATGGGATTACCCAGGAAATACACTGCTATTTTGATTTTAAATTGCTCTAAAATATGTGATTGTGTAAATACAATCCAGAGTGAATCTTTGCAGAAAAAAAAAATGTTGGTAAGGATGACTATTTTATTGCATTTATTCCATTCTCCTTTTGTTCCTTGTATAAGTCATGGAAATCCATCAATCTGTATTATCAGTTTGGGAAACCATTCCTGAAAATGCCATTTGAAGTATCCAGTAAGCCTTGGGTAAATCTGGCAGTCAGATGTGGGCTAACAAACCAAGTTCTAATGTCATCCACCAGTCCAATTTTTGCCAAAATTACTAATAGATAGATCACACTGTGTTCCCTTTTCTGGAAACTTAATATGTATGGTATAATTTTCTAGATTTAAGCTTATCCTCCTAGCCACCAGCAAGCCCTGTATACAGAAGCTTCCCAAGCCTGTAGGCTCCTGGGTCCATTTTACCCCTGAAGAGCTGGCTGACCCTGAGCCTTCATTTTCTTTTCTCAAAAAAAGAAAAGAAAGAAAAGAAAAGAAAAGAAAAGAAAGAAAAGAAAAGAAAGAAAAGAAAAGAAAAGAAAAGAAAGAAAAGAAAAGAAAAGAAAAGAAAGAAAAGAAAAGAAAAGAAAAGAAAAGAAAAGAAAAGAAAAGAAAAGAAAAGAAAAGAAAAAAGAAAGGAAAAGAAAATGGTAACAAAAGAAATGATACTTAACTCCTAGGTTTATGATGAACAGAACATGAGACAAAACATGAAAAGTAATTAACCCAGGTCCTAGTAACTGCCATAACAACAGTTGATAGAACAGAAAGAGACTTTTAAAAGCATCTAGTCCAAAGACTAAATGTGTGTATTTAGGTAAACAGTCCATACGTGATTCTCAGAGGAGTCAGCAGCTCTACATACTTAAGAACCATCCATCAATCTTCTTATGGACTTACCTACACACTCATTTATTTTCTTAACTGGAAGCCTGGGCCTGGAGATGGAAACAACACAGCTCCTTAGTGGTAGAGTAAGACTAGAGGTCAAGTCTCCCAGTGCTATGCCCAATACTGTATTCATTCATTCTAATTGTTAAAAAAAAAAAAAATCAATGGGAAAATAAAAATAAAATGACTGAAGAGCATGGGTGAGCACCCACAGTGTAAGAGGCCCTAGTTCAAGGATCCTTTAACTAATTTCAGTAAGAGAAATGGAAGGAATACATTAAAAAATTCTAAAGAGTAGAAGTCATCATCCCATATTGATATATTTCTAGAAGATTTTATTTATTTATTCATGAGAGACACAGAGACATAAGCAGAGGGAGAAGTAGGCTCCCTGAAGGGAGCCCGGATGTGGGCCTCGATCCCAGGACCCCGGGATCATGACCTGAGCTGAAGGCAGACACTCAACCGCTGAGCCACCCAGGTGCCCCATCCTATATTGATATTACCTATAATCGAACCCAATGTATCCATCACTGGCTCTGCAAAAGGGGTGAAGTAAAGTCCTTGCTTCCCTCTCCTGTCCAGGTAGCATGAATACAAGTCAGACAGGACAACTGCTCTCACAAAAGCACTGAGTGCAAAGGGGAAGTAGGAGAGGGTGCCATTCATTCCCCCTGAGGAGGTAGGTTTTTCTATTCAGGCTGCATGGGAGGGAGAGAGAAGCATCTTCCAGTGCACCATCTTGGTCTCTGGATCACTTTGATGAATTCTTTTCAGTGGCATAAAAGTATCCGATTTAGGGAAAGGAGGAAAAAATCTCAGAATGTAATAATGTCTGCATGGTCTTGTCAGTTCTTCCCAGGTGCTCTTCCCTATTCGCAGAGAAAACAGTACTGATGTAGGACTGCATGTGGTCTCCGCTTCTCTGTCAATTCCTAGTGGCTTTGGAGTTACTTTTCAAGGACACCTACCTGCACACAACATTGACCATTATGTCTCTTTTTCAGGTCCTAAACTTTTTTTCACGTAAAGGATCTTTGAGGAATGTTCCAGTGCACATTGTGTTATGAGATAAAAGGGTTGAGATGATGATCAACCAACTTGACCATGAAAAAGCGTAGCAAAAATATGTGGCCTCTAAGATTAAATTTATGTCTAAAGTAATTATCCCAGTAAATACAGGAAAGCACTGAAGGAAGAAACATTCATAAGCTCATGACACACACAGAGTGGCCTTGAGCTTGTGTGAACTTCACTGAGTGTGGGCACCTGTATCCCGTCTCCCCGCAGAGCAGACTTGGCTGGGTCTTCAAACATCAGTGGCGTAGATAAACCCCAAGGAAGGTGGGAGATCTAAATAGAGATACCTGTTAATTACCCTCTGCCACATTTAAAACTACAATGTCTGATTATTATGTGGATGGCTCAGTAACTTTTCTGGTAATAAAAGTGATTAAATGACTTTTTGGCAGAGACATTATAGAATTTTGCCATCTCAAAACCACAGACTGAAAAGCCCCCTTCCCTACAGAGATTTCTTCACAGATCTCTTGACCTTTTCCAAGATACAGATAAGCAGTCTGTCTTTGAACTATAAGAACAAATGCGGATCTTCCTGGTGCACCAGCCAGAAGCTGGAAGTCGGGGTCCCGGTGCCAAGCTACTCCTGCCTGACCATGTACCTGCCAGACAATGGGCTGCCTCTGCTGGATCTCTGCTGCTCGTCTCTGCAACCAAGAGTAGAATGCAGAGTTTTTCCCAGCACTAAGATACCATGATTTACTAGATGTTTCCCTAGTAATTAATGGACCATCCCTTTTCATTTTTTTGGTAAGTTTCATTGAGTTGTCTCTAGGGAGCTTTGTTGCTATGTGAAAACCAGGTGTGGTTTCGGCAGAAAAATGGCCCTCCAAGATGTTCACGTCTTAATCACTGGAACCTGTGAATCTGTTACCTTATCTGGCAAAAGAGACTTTGCAGATGTGATTAAGTTAAGGATTTGAGTTGAGATTATCCTGGATTACCCAGGTGGGCCCAGAGTAATCACAAGGGCTCTTATAAGGGGAAAAGGGAGGCAGAAGAGGCTTTCAGAGGAGGCGATGTGATGACAGAAGCAGAGGTCAGTGATGTGATTGCTGGCCGGGGGCCATGAGCCAAGGAATGCAGCCGTTTCTAGAAGCTGGAAATCAGGGGATTCACTTACATATTCTTCTGTTGGCTTTTTAAAAATGTGATATACAAAATCTTTTAACACTTTTTGCTAAAATCAGCATCCTCAGGAAGCAGCACATTCTTGAAATGCACTATGCCCCAAAATATTTTGTGTGTGTGGTGTGTGTGTGTGTGGGGGGTGCCCATGAGCATGCTGCACGTGTGGTGTATGTGTGCCATAACCTCAGGAAACCAGTTTTCTTACCTTACCTGCAAAGTAAGAATACTACTTTAGGTTTCGCTCAGGACATGGCAAATTAATGGCTCAAACTATAGACATTGTGAAAAATGACAAGGATGGGGATGAAGTCAATGAAGACGGCGGTGAGGAAGTTGGTTGCAACATTGGAGGAAATGAGAAATCCCCTCACGCTCTTTCCTCATCTTTCTGCCTGGAGGAAAAAGCAAACCTTTAAGCCTTCTTCCAGAGATGACCCAAGTGTGACTGTGAGCGAAGTTCTGGCATCTGCTAGGGCATGACAGTACTTTTGGAGAAGGACGCGGCAGCGTCCTATTGTTTTTCCTAGCTCCCATTTCAAGATGATATCCTCAGGGTGATCCTATGTCCTCCTCTGCCTTTTTTTTTTTTTAATTTAAGATTTTATTTATTTATTCATGAGAGATACAGACAGAGGGAGAGGCAGGCTCCATGAAGGGAGCCTCAATCCCTGGTCTCCAGGATCACACCCTGGGCCGAAGACAGCGCCAAACCACTGAGCCACCCGGGCTGCCCCTCCTCTGTCTTTATCTCTGTGAAGAAAGGCCTAGGCCTGGATATCTCTTAAAGAAAGAGAGAAAGAAAAGGAGAACTTCAGGCTTTTGAGTAATGATTATTATGAGGCTCCCCTTCTCTGCCCCCTACCAGGCCAGGAAAGACCACAGTAATCGTTAAACATTCTGTAATGAAAAGTCCCTGGTTAAAAGGACTGGAAGTGATCTGTCATTTCATCTGCCCTAACACTTGGTAATATGTGAGTGGGCTTTGCTTACACTGAAGACGGTATCGTGCTCTCTCTTAGAACTGTGCCAGCCACCAGTGGGTTTGCAAAGAACAGAAATGCACGTAACCGCTGTCTTCCAATATGGCTGATGCTCATATGGATATCCCTAGTGACTCCATCCGGCAAAGCAGAGACGGTTGTGTTTGTTTTCCTTTACAACTGTTGTTGCAGAAAGCATGCTATAAACTGAGACCAGCTATAAAATAGGAATAAGTAATAAAAACAATTGTAAAACACATTGCAAACACGAAGTGCCATACAAATAATTTAAATAGTAAGTACCCCCTGGCTAGTCTACAGCATGGTTCATAAATCTATGGGTAAGACACAGCCGCCAGGGAAGAGTGCAGAATCCAAGAGACAGACAGACCTGGATTCAAATCCTGACTCATCCTGCCCTCCTAGCCATTTAACCTCGAACGCATTGCTTAATCTCTCCGAATTTCTGTTTTTTGGTGTGTAAAGGGGTGCTAGAACAATATCTGTCCTGTAGGGTTACCGTGGCTCTCAAATTATTTAGTTGCATTCTCCGTACTTGGCATACAAGGCTGGCAAGTGGAAGGTGCCCTTAAATGTAAATGCCCACAAGGTTAGATGACAAAAATTAGTGTCTAAGAACTCCTGAGAAAGAAAGTAAGGGGAAAAAAGTCAAAGAAAAGCAGAAAGCATGGGGCAGTAAATAAGAAATTGATATAAAGACCATGATCACACTTGGACACTAAGGGGGTAAGATGGTTCTTAAGAACTTGACTTCACCCAAAGGAACATTTAGGCTGGAAAATTGACTTTCTTTTCTTGTGAATATGTTCTAAGATACACTCCCTGGTCAGTACCCCAAAGGCATCTCTCTTTTTGTTTCAAAATTTTTATTAAAAAGCACTAAAGCTCTTTGAAGTTCCATCCCATCCCCACCTAACCCATTGACCTTCCCACCCCAGAGAAGGATATCAATCCGAAGCTGGCATGTGCCCTTTTTCTCCATGGTTTTAAAAATTCTATTCCATAGTCTCTGCTCAGACATAATATGTAACACAAGGCAATTTAAAGGCATATATATTAATGGTATATCGTGAATAGTGTATCACAGATTTTTGTTCATGTAACTGATTTTCAAGATTTACTCAGGTTGATAGATGTAGATTTAGCTTTTTATTTTCAATGCCATACATCTGCTTTCTTAATAATCCCAATTTATTTTCCTCATGCCTCAATGGGTGAAGATTTAGTTGTTTCTGGTTTTTCCTATTATGTACATTATGTAAGGTTGTCTTTCGATACACTCTTTTTGCATGCGTGCCGGAACTTTCTGGGAAGTGGAATTGCTGAGTAGTATGACCTGCATATCTGTAACTTTACCAGATAATGCCAAATGGCCACCTAAAAAGGTTAAAGCAACTCAGACTTCCACTAGCAGTACCTGTCAGTTTCCTCATCCACACTTAGTAATACCGGACTTCTAGATGTTTGACAGTTGGGTGGGTGAGAATTGATATAACAGTACTGTTTTATTCTGCAGGTATTTGAGCATTAGTGATGTTAAGCCTCATTTCATATGTTTGGAGATATTTGGGTTTTCCCTTCTATAAAACGTCTGCTTATATACTTTGTCAATTGTTCTTATTCTTTAAATAATCTGGAGACAATCATAAATTACTTCTTCTGTTTATGTCATTTATTTTAACTTAGCTCATGATGTCTTTTCTAATATAGTTGTTTCTACGTTTTTAGTCAAATTTATCAATATTTCTGCTAGGGTTTGTGTTTTGTTTCTTGTTTAAGAAATATCTGCCAACCAGAAGTAATAAATATATTCTCCTGCATGTTTTTTTCTAAAATTTTAACATTTTGCTGTTATTGAATCTTTAAACCATTGGAATTCACTGTTGTTTGTATATGATATAATTTACTTTTCTCCATATGGACTGCTAATTTTCTCAATATCATTTACTGAATCTTTTATTCTTCCCACAGTACTGTGTAATGTTACTTCTCTCAAAAATAAACTTCTATATATAAGGAGGCTTATTTTCTGGCTTTCTATTCTTTCCATTGCTATGTTTGTCTGTTCTTAAGCATGCTTTATAAAAATCTTGATTCTACATGGTGAATCCTCCATTATTATTATTATTATTATTATTAAAAATTATCTTGGCTATTCTTGGCTACACTTTAATATAAATTTGAGATTGAGCTGGTCAAATTTATTTTAAACTCCTACCAAAATTTGTATCAGAATTGACTCTATTATCCATTAGAGAAAATTTATGATACTGAATTGTCCTATTCATGAATATGGTATATTACTAAATTTAGTTTCTTCTGTTAATTCCATTATGAAGTCTTATATTTACATTTTTCCTATGGTCTTATGCATCTTTTGTTAGTATTCTTTAGCTAGTATTGTTGATATTTAGTTAGGTATTTCTATATACCTTATATATTTTGCATTATTTGCAAATTACAACATTTATAAATTACCATTTCTAATAGGTTGTTAATGGTATCTGCGAAAAACAATTGATTTTTGTATATTGATATTATACCCCAAGTGTTTACTGAAATCCTATTAGTTTTAATAGCATATTTATAGATTTTTACATTTTTTTCTGCTATTCCAAATAACATTAAATAATTACAAAATTAAGTAATTTACAGCGCGATTACAGAATGCAGAATGCAGAGAGCTACAGGACAGGAAAAGGCTTGAAGCTTAACAGTCAAACAAATTAGGATTTAAATTCTAGCTAGTTCTGCCTCTGATTAACCATGTATCTTTGAATGTATTGCTTAAATTCTCTTAGCCTCAGTTTTCTTATGTGTAAAATTGGGGTAAACTTCATCAATCCGATAGGGTTTCTTTAAATCTTAAATTAACTAGCAATAATAATAATGAACATTAAGAACACCTAAAATGCATACACTGTTCCAAGTCCATCAAATACTTAGCATGGAGGCTGGCACATTGAAGGTACCCTAATATCTTCTTATATCTTCTTTTCTTTCTCTATCTCTCTCTCCCCTTACACACACACACACACACACCATTTATGTTGCAGAAATGTAATAGAAGGAAATAGGTAAATATCAAATATCATTCCCCCAAGGGTTTGGTGGGATGAGAGGGCTGCTGGGGAGGTTAATACTCAGAAAATGGTTCACACTCAAGATTTCTAATCCCATCTTAGCCTTGGCTGGCTCCAGTTACAGTGTGGATCTCTGAAGATTCCAGGAAATACTCACCAAATCCTTAATCAACCCCCACCTCCAGCGTACCAAAAGCAGTCTCTTGAGACCCTCTTTTGTCTTTAGAGGAGCTGTTAAACCATCATGCCCAATGTAAACACAACTGAACTTCACCTCAGCACAGAAACTCTCTGGATATAAGATGGAAACAGTTCAGTGGAACAGAGAGGAGTCCCAGCATTGACTCAAGCAGCTTTCATTTCACCTGCAGACAGAATCCAAACTTTAACATCATTATTGATGAATGAGGGGTTACAAAGAAAGCTAGAAGAGGGATTGAAAAGAGAAAATATTTCTGAATTTCAAAAGGTATGTCAAAAATCTAAGTTTGGAAATGGACAAATAGTCAACAAAATGCCAGTAGTGTATTTACAGTATATTTACAGTAATAGTGACCATGCAGAGAGTAAAAAGTGAACAATTCTGACTTCCATCTAGGTGCTTTGTTGCAGGACTATGGTCAACCCTTGTCACTTATCTCCCCAAGTATCAGTTACTTGGCAGGCAACAGCCCTAGTCTTGGTTTGGGGATTCCTCCTCCTTCCTCTGCCCATCCCACCTGGGAAGACTTTAAGTCTGGATTGAGAGGTGGAATTCACAACAAGACTACTTGACCACGGAGGCTGTTAGGGTGGGCACTTGACTGTTCGGACTGCTTCCGTTCAAGTCTCTGAACATCTGCGGAAACCCTAGAGGAGGCTCTGTCCCTCGGCTCAGTTGTGACATGAGCCTGGGGCAGCTGCAGCCATATCTCTTCTATTAGTTTTCCATGGTTGCTGTAACAAAGCACCATAAACTCTGCAACAGAAAACAATAGGAATCTATTTTTCCCACACTTCTGGAGACCAAATCAAGGTGTCAGCAGGACTATGCTCCCACCAGAGGCTCTAGGGGAGGATCCTTTCTTGCTTCTTCCAGCCTCTTCCTAGCTTGTGGCTCTATCACTCCAACCTCTGCTTCCATCTTCACATGACCTTTTCTCTGTGTCTTTCCCTCTTCTGACTTTTATAAGAAAACTAGTCACTGGACTTAGGGCCCACTTGGGTTATCCAGGATGATTTCATCCAAGATTCTTAATTATATCTGTCAAGAACCCTTTTCCAAATAAGGTGCCGTTTGCAGATTCCAGGGATTTTGATGTGGCATATATTTTTGGGTGCCGCCATTAAGCTTACTACTGCCACCGTGAAAGGAGTCTACTCTGAGAATGCAGCCAACTCAGGGGAAGTAGGGGCAAGAGACGGAGAGAGAAATCTTGGGGCTAGTCACCCACATGAGGACCTGTATCAAACTGTGCCTGAAATCAACCCTACCCCTGTTGTGGGATTCAGTTATTTTTTCCCTTAAGCTGGTTTCAATTTTTTTTTTCTTGTTCACATTCTAAAGAGTCCTCACAAAACAGCAGAGTAAAGAGAATATTTCCCATCAGGAGACCTATTTTTGCTCTTTCGAACAGAAGGAATATCTGTGGGATCCTATGTAATTGAGGAAGATTCAGAAAGTTTCCCTTCAGTGACACACTCTGAATGTGCTCCTTCATTTCCTCGTATGTTGGCTGTGTGGATGTGCAAATCCCCCAAAACAAGCTCCTCACTCCCTACTGCTTGGGGAGGTAAAGTTACATTTGGGTATTGAAAAAAGAGAGACCTTCTTATCTCAAAAAAGGCAGGGTGGGAGAGTGAGAAGCCAAAGATTTTGGTAAAACAAACAAAGCAAAAAACCTGAACTGGAATCCAGTTCTGCTGGCTGCTGGCAGCTGGCTGGGCTGGGTGACAAAAAATGTTGGAGCCTTAGATTCCAAAAGTATAAAATGAGGACCTCCTTAATGGTGTCACACGGGGATTCTGAGGATGAGCAGAGGAACACAGCTATACGAAGAAGAAAGGATGGCTCATGTATTCTCCTCACCTCTTGACGGCTGACCCCATGTGTCCTGGAGGGAGAGGCAGTGGAGGGGTAGGTGGAAGAGCAGGTGCTGAGTGGGGACCTTCAGGGTGCCAGGCTGTGGGGTTTTGTCTCCACTAATGTGCTGAAGGAGGAGGTAATCTCTGCATGGCTTAGAGGAAAAACTCGAAGCACTGAGCGTTATGTAACATTCCCAGGTCACTCAGGTAGTAAGTGACCAAGCTGGAATTTGAACTCAGGTTGGTCTGACTTCAAAGTTCACGCTGTTTACATTACCCCACCCTCTCTCATGATACCTAAAGAGGAGGCAGAGAGGGCAGAGAAGATACCAACATCGAGCAGAGAAACAAAACTAACACTTACATAAGCTTACTACGAGCCAGGAGCGCTGCTAAATGCTTTTTTAAATTTGAATATTTATAAAAATAGCTAATGTTTATTGAATGCATGCTATATGTCAGGCTGTGCTGTGAGAGCTTTATATACAGTATTGTCTTGAAACCTCAAAACAGCCCTTTGAAAAAGGCACCGTTGTTGCTGTTGTTGTTATTCTTAGATCCGTGTTACAGATAAAGAAAGGGCGGCCCGCAGAGGTTCAGGGAGTGGAGCAGGGCTGGGACCTGGGCAGTAACCTGCAGAGCCGTTCTCTGTAGGTGCAGGTCACTGTGCCAGGGGGCCGGGGACTCCACGGATCATAGCCATTTCCATCCTACGAGGCAAGCAGCTTGCACAGGCTGTGTTCTAGAAAGGCCATACCACTCTTCCCCAGCTCGCCCCACGTGGCACCGCATTCAGCCCTGCACGGCTGCCTCCACCCTTAGCTGGCCTGGTTCACCCCCACACTCGGGGCCCTGGGTGGGGAGGGCTGCACAGCCTCTCTCTGTGGCTTGTTGAGTGAGACTAGAAGGCTCTGCTTGCAAAGAGTTAAGAATGGAAGGGAGGAGGTGAAAAAGGCTCAGTCTGCTCAGGGCTCGGGGATTTTTGTTGTCCTTGTAACACTGGAACGGACAAAATGTTCAGCCAGTAAGTCCATTTCAGGATGCAGGGGGCCTGTGCGAGTTTTAGAAGAAAGCCTGTTAACACCTTTGAAGTATCTAGGATCAGGGTTCCAGAGCTGAACTGCACTATATTTCTCTTGAATGTTATTTAGGGAAATCCTTGGCACAGTAAATAAGACTTGCTTCTACTATTATTTTTATTATGGGTATCTACATCATGATCCTCATTTTGCTATTAGAACAAACCGTGCATGGGATAAAGTGCTGTCCCAGTGTGAGGGCTGATCTTGTTTATTCTTTTCACTGAGGCCAGGCCTTATCTGTGCACACTGGTCATCATTCAGTGATGACAGATGAAAATTGGGGCAGACGTTAGGGATGAGCCCCACTCCACGTGGCCCCAGAGCCCATGAATCACATAATTTGCTGGAGGGTGGGGTTTGCACTGTGACTCTGACAGGCAGCTCTCACTTGTTTGCTTTAAGCTCGGTTACTGATGCTATTGAATTTTCTAAAAATCACACTTTACAGAGATCTTTCTTGGAGAGCCCTAGAAAAGTAAAACTACAAGATAATATGGACATGCTCATTATGACAAAATGGATGAATTATGCCTGTAGGATCAGAATGTAATTTAAACTGATGTAAAGAGTTAGGGATTAAAGACCTAAATGTGAGGCCTGAAACCACACAAATTCTAGAAGAGAGCACAGACAATAATTTCTCAGACATCAGCCATAGCAACATTTTTCTAGATAGGTCTCCTGAGGCAAGAGAAACAAAAGCAAAAATAAACTATTGGTACTACATCAAAATTAGAAGCTTCTATACAGGGAAGGAAACAAGCAACAAAACAAAAAAGCAGCCTACGGAATGAGAGAAGATATTTGCAAATGACATATCTGATAAAGGGTTAGTATCCAAACTCTACAAAGAACTTATACAACTCAACACCAAAAAACCCCAAATAGTCCAATTAGAAATGGGCAGAAAACATGAACAGACATTTTTCCAAAGAAGACATCCAGATGGCCAACAGACACGTAAAAAGGAGACTCATCATCAGAGAAATTCAAATCAAAACCACAACAAGATATCATCTCACACCTGTCAGAATGGTTAAGTTGAAAAATAAGAAACAACAAGTACTGACAAGGATGTGGAGAAAAGGGAAGCTTCATCCACTATTTGTGGGAATGCAAACTGGTGTAGCCACTATGAAAAACAGTGTGGACATTCCTCATATATTAAAAATAAAATTACTAATAGGATCCAATAATTCTACTACTGAGTATCTACACTCCCAAAATAGGAAAATGTTAATTTGGTTTTTTTTGAAAATGTTCATTTGAAAAGATATATGCACCCCTATGTTTATTGTAGCTTTATTTACGTAGCCAAATTATGGAAGCAACAGAAGTGCCTGCTGACAAATGAATGGATAAAGAAGAAATGGTATGTGTGTGTATGTATGTATGTGTGTGTATATATATATATATATATATATATATATATATATATATACATAGTGGAACATTACTCAGCCATAAAAAGGAATGATACGCTGCCATTTTTAACAACATGGATGGATCTAGAGGCTATGACGCTAAGTGAAATAAGTCAGTCAGAGAAAGACAAATACCAAACAATTTCACTCAAATGTGGAAGTTAACAAACAAACAAATATAAAAAGAGATAAACAAATAAAAAGACTCAAATATAAAGAACAAGCTGGTGGTTACCAGAGGGGAGCTGGGTGGGAAGTGGGTGAAATAGGTGAAGAGGATTAAGAGTGCACTTCCTGTGATGAGCATTGAGTAAATTATAGAATTGTTAAATCACTATATTGGATACCGGAAACCAATACAAACCAATGCTGTATATTAATCATACTGGAATTAAAGAAAAATTAAACTAAAAAAAGTTGAGATTTTAAGTTTCATATATCATTTTCTATCTTGTTTAATTAGAGTACAATTTTATAAAAGAACAATAATAGATATCATAACATTTTACAATTATCATCAAACTCTATGATTTTAATGTGCAAATGCTGATCATAGTTTTCAGAAACTATGTAATAAGCATTTTGGTCAACATGGAATATATGTGGTGAATGGCTAACCATCAAAGGATTTGTTTAGTGCACGTTGATAAACACAAATATTAGAGATAATCTGGATCAAACCAATGGTTTCCGTTTTTAAAATGATTAGTAATTGTGAGTGATGACTCAAGGTGTGTTTGTAAAATGGCCTAAGATAGGCATCCCGCAAGACTGTGAAGAGAGATGGGTACCAGCACCGGGAATTCATTCTTTAATCCTCGATGAGTCTCTGCACCAATCCAACCCCAGGTCCTGCCTGGGAATCAGCATCACTCAGGAGAAGCAATGATGCTAACTCTTTGGATTTGAATTGATTCTCCATTTGCACACGTGCTTTCTTGGAATGTCTTAGCTCTAATCATAATTAACCTATAAGCAGATATGAATGAGAGGCGGTCAGTTCTTGACTTCCGCCCCTAGTCTGTCACTCTGGGCTTTATTCCAACCTCTCATTCAGAGTGCCTATTTTGTGAATTTAAACTATGAGTCCTTTTTTTTTTTTTTGTGAGGAGAGGGACTCATCATCCTCCTTCCTATATAATCCCTGTAGGATGGATGGCACGATAAACTTTGTGGTGAGTCTTACCTGCAAACCCGCTGTTCTCCTCATGAATATATATGCTTCCCAAGGCTTCCCCTCAAGCCCTAGTGCGACATGTTGATGCCTCTTGAGAGCCCTATCTCATAGATCACCATTTCTTGTTCAAAACAGTTTCTTTTAAATTTCCAATTTAGTCTTGCCTGATCGTCCCTTTTACAATTATTTTTAGGTTGGGTGAGTCAGAGCTGCAAGGTAGGTCCCTGGAAAGCTCTCTGGGTCTTCCTAGAAGGAAACATTTCTAGAATGGAAAGAAAGAAGTATGGTTAGGGAACACTCAAGCATCAGTATCATTTATTCAAAAGACCAGTTTGGAATATATTGGCGAAGGTGATAAATAGAGCTTGTCACTGCGAGTCAAGAAACACAGATGGTGTTCAAAAGTGATGGCCAAGGAAATATATGGAGAAAATTGATCAAATCTATGTAATTCATGTGCTGCCAGAAAGGAGGAGTTGTCCCAAACTAGGGGACAGCTGGAAGCAACTCCATAGAGCAATACTTTTAGATCAAATTCAGAGACTAGTCAAAAAGGTAGTGTTTCTGGTGGAGTATATATTCTTTCATCAGCCAAAAGTTACACTATTTCTTGTTGTCTTGTATCTACCCAACGTGCACCACACATTTAACTTTCTTGCCTGACCCCATTAGGATTAGAATTAGCAGATCCTGTGACTTTGACTGATTCTGAAATTAGGTAGGAAAATGATCTTACAATATAATTTTGCACAAAGTGATTTCACTTATTCTCTTATTTTCAACCACAGAACATTACTCAGGGGAAAAGGACGAGAGATAGCTACACGAAGAACCAGTCTCATGAATTATGGCAAGACTGACAGGCTGTGCCTCAAAGCTATGGCTCAGAATCCATAGAAAGTTCTGGAAACACCACAGAGAACAATATTGAACTGTGTTGGCCAGTTGTTCTATGGGCCCTAGAGTTTGAGGACAGTCATTGAGCTGGTCCCAGGGAGAGGTGATCAGAGGGGCTTCAAAGATGTTTGAAAATGTTCTCTCCCTGAAGAAGCAGTGGTGGATGCCCAGGGATGACGCTGACCCCCTCAGGGTTCCTCCAGGAACTCGCAGGGTGGGAAGAGGCTATAAAGCGTTGTTTGATCTGGCACAGCGCATCATGTCATCATTGCAATTTGGGCTTGCCAAGACTGTTACAGGCTCTGCATTGAAATACTGGCCTATACATAAGGTCTGACTGGCTGGGTTTGTGCTGTTCTGGATCCTGGCCCTTTTCACGAAAAACTATTTACAAATTCACCTAGTTGTATGGCATGGCAAGCTGGAAAGACATGCAGGGAATAACTGTGGAAGTCATTCGAGGTAACACCACCAGATACAGTGTGGGTCTTTTTGCCCAGCCCCCTACTTGGCCTTTTGATTTTCTCATATACTATAATTCATGGCAGTTGATTTCTCTAAGTCAGAATGCACCCTGCAAGACCAATGGAATGAGCAGGGGTCAAGGTATCCAGGGTGGGGGTGTCCTCCTTGCACCATTCCATGCCAAGTACTTCAGGATCTGGCTCCCTGCCTACTTTATACCCTCTTCTATTACTGCTCTCTGCCCTACCTTTTAGGTTCTAGCCATGCCAAGATGTGGGAGGTCCCCATGTGAGCCATGATACTCCTTGACCCCTGATCCTCGCTCATGCTCCCTGCTTGGAACACTTGGCTTGCCTCCTCTTTAAATCTTACTAACCCCATAGGATCAACCACAAGTCCCACCTCTTCCAGGAAGCCTTCTTGATCTTCCCCCATAAAGGGCTGAGTTAAGGCATGCCCTATCTCTAACCCTTCACCCTTTGCTTACTTCTATCACTTCTATTTATCATATAACATTACGATAAGTTACCAGTTTATGTCTATCTTTTCTCAAAATTATGACCTCTTTCAGGACATTTTTCTTCTTCATCTTTGTATCTCAATGCCTAACATAGGGCTCACAGTTAGCATTAAATCAGTGATTGCAGAGAGAATGAGTGAAGAGCTGATTTGAGAACCAACATGCAGCCATCATCTACTATGTGCAAGATACTGTGTCAGATGTGTTCTGTTATTTAATTTTCACAAAAATATGCAAAGTGGGCATAATTATCCAAACTCATCAAATGAGGAAAATGAGGCTAATAGAGCAGAAATACCTCTCTTTAGGTCCCATAAATAGTAAATGATAACAGCATCTTTTGAATCAAAGCCCCTAGGACTTAAAAGTCTGTGCTCTCTTCATGATACCATCACCCACTCCCTGGTGGCCCTGATCTGAAGTGCCCAAGCTGGGTGTACCCGCATAACAAGACTCTTTTGGATAGGGTCTTTTGCTTTGGCTACCCGTGTCTGACCCCTGCATGGATGCGGTTGGGAGAATTAGTGCTTCCAATAGCCAATCTCCTTGGAAGAATTGCCCAGGAGTCAGGTTCCCCTTTTCACCCGTGTATGACCTCGGGGTTATTGCCTCAAATTTTTTTATAACTTCACTTCCTACAGATAGCATTTAGCTTTTATAAAACCCACCCAATTCGCTATCTGCTCGCATTTCTCCAGATGTTTCACCTCCCACTCCTGTCTTTCTTAATGACTCTAGGGGGTTGATTACCATCAGGGTTAAAACTGTCAAATTATTCTTGGCTCTATTTCACTTTTCTTTTTTTTTTTTTAAATCCATCTCCAAAGTTCAATTCAAAATCTTCACCAATGGATCAATAATCTTCTTTTTCTAATTTTAGTCAATTCACAGTACTAGAGCTATACCATGGAGAAGAGTTTCATTTCCCTTTGATTCTACTCATTCTAAAGATTTTGCTGTTGACTTTGCTTCTGAGCACACTTTCCTCTCCCTGCTGCTCCCACAGAACCAGAGGGCTGGGAAGGAGAGAAAAGGCTGATCTCCTTCAGGGAGGGTCTTTATATGTCTGTCTAGGCTTCTTTGGTCTCAGATTCTTTGGCAGGGGAGGAGAAAGCGTATCCCTGGGATATTCCAGCAAAGTTTTACGTGTTGATCAGGTATAAATACATAAACGTATACCTATTGATCTTTAGAAAGTGGACAGTGAAGGCCAATATCTTTATGGATGCAACAGATTTAATGGGACTGGCAGATGCCCTTTGCTCTAGATGCCACAGTCTACCCACATAGCTACACAGAAACATGACAATGAAACAGAACTTGAGATTCACAGAGTCATCATAAGGACCTCACTGAATCCTAACCCCAGAGGCTGACCGCTCACCCAAGCTACAGCCTACCGACAACTCTTCCTGACACTGGGACAAGGCTAGATGGTCCTGGAATGAATCCTGATTTCAGTCTCCAGACTCACTTTTACTAACAAAATTGACAATGGGAAGCAGAAGATGTGGCTTTCTCTACACTTGGATTTTATTGTCTCCAAGGGTCTGGATCTATTTTAGAGGGGGTGGATTCTTGGAGTAGCAGCAAAGGGACACTAAAGAAAATCTCAAATTTAAGGCCTCAGGAAAGGACCCCAATTGTTCCCTTGTTTCATGCTAATGGGAGTCTGAAACTCCCTCCTCCATTCAGAGACCCAGAGTCTTAGAATAACCTCTAGGATATACTCCCCAGCACAGCATTATTTAAAATATTTAAAATAATTAAATATTTATATCGCACTTCACATTTTACAGAGCACATTTTCATTTAATACTTTTTTCATGCAATTACAAAAATTCTGCATCGAGTCCAAGCCAGGGCTGCAACATATGATGAAGCTGTATATTATGTTTTCTTTTGAATATTGTTATATATTTTCATAGACATAAAGTTAGAGGCCACCATATGAATTTTGTATTCACAGAACAAGAATTAGTTTTGGAAGATGTAGTAAACTTTTTTTTTTTTTTTGAAGAGCTTACAACTGCATCTCAAGTGACCAAGTGACTTTCCCTCTATACTCTCTAAGTGTATAGATTACCCAAATGATATCAGTTGTTTTATTTTTAACCTACAGTAAACAATTATTAATCTTTTTCAGGTATGGTTGCTACTTACACACACAGTAATCGTATGCTTCTTGTGATTCATTTTCTAGGAATAAAAATGTCCTATCTTGTTGATAAAGGAGATGGGGTGATTGCACACACACACACACACACACACACATTATATAAGATTTAAAAATAAAAATTTGTTTTCTAGCAAAGGATCGTAATGAAAACTTTCTCAGGACTAATTCATTGTATATAAGACAGCTTTAGAGTCATGTTTTAAAATATACTACAGTCCTTTGGCAGACCAGCCATGTTTGTCAAAAAGGTATTTTTTATATCAACAGTGCTTCATAGGCTGATAGGTTTTTATACATTAATTTTTTAATCCAAATATTCAAATCTAAATATTGAATATACTTAATTGGATTTGACTGTATCTGTTTATTTGGCCAGAAAGTTATCAGCATAGATGAAACCAGATAAAACTGTTAATCTAAGGCCACAACTTGTCATCTCTGATCACTCCTTCTGGTGTATGTAATAAGCTGGAGCACACAGACATTTCTCATTTGGTTAAGTTAGATGTTGATACCCTTCTCCGATGTTATCCTCACATTTTCAAAAGAAATTTAAAAATCATGTATGCATTAGTTTGCTAGGGCTGCCATAACAAACTACCACAGCCTATGTGATTTAAACAACAGAAGTTAATTTTCTCACAGCTCTGGAGGCTGGAAGTCCCAGATGAAGGTGTTGGCAGGGTTGGTTTCTTCTGAGGCCTCCCTCCTTGGCTTGAAGGTGGCTGCCTTCTCGCTGTCTTCACAAGGTCTTCCCTCTATACACATCTGCATCCAAATTCCTTCTTCTTAAAAGGGTACCAGGCATAGTGGGTAAGGGCCCATCTTCATGACCTCATTTTAACTTAATTACTTCTTAAAGATCTTATCTCCAAATATAGTCATATTTCTGAGGTACTGGGGGCTGGGATTTTGATGTACAAATTTGGAAGGGGTGGACCAAATTCAGCCCATAACAATGTAATTAAGGCATTTGCACAGAGAAGGATTTTAATCTAAGTATCTGCACATTATCTAAATACTCAGATTACTGATTATGCTGGCCCAAGAACTCCAACTGAGTAGGAGGTATAAAACCCAGTAGTCACACTGGCTATATGGTGGCATAAAGATCAAACTATGGGCTCTTGTGCTTTCAACCATACCACTTCCCAAAGCATTTGCTCCCGGAGCAAAGTTTAGGCTCACTTAATTCATGTCTGCAGCAAAAAGAGACAAACTCTTGGGATAGTCAAGCTGAAGCTGCCTCTTCTTTCAAGGGTGGCCACCTGGTTACCCACTCTCATCATGGAAATGAAATCTTAAGATGACCCTCTCTCACCAAATCCAAGAGCTCCCCCATATTTTATCAGGCTTTTAGGGAATGTTTCACAGTGGTAAGATACCAACTAAATTCTATTCAAGAGTCGAAATAGTTAACCAAAGTGGCTAACTCAGTATTAGCAGGAGGGATTTAAGGTACTTCAAAATCAATCTTTGAAACATCTCTTTGAGAATATCTCCTTCTGGGCACTAATACTAGCAAAACAAGTTACCTATCTTCCTTCACCCCCAAAAATTCCTGAAGGGTGGGCATTTTTGTCTTGTTTTTTGTCCCCCCCCCCATTCTCATCTCTGTGCTTGGGGTTCAGGAAATGTGGACTTGGTAATTAAATTCACTCTCTTTAGAGTTGTTTTTTATACCAATGATCTATACCAGTGCTACAAATTTAAGAGGATCATTACTTTTCTAACACTTACCTTTTCTGTATCTGCCTTTGCTAGAATATAGGTATTGAAGCTTTGGGCATTCTCTTACATATCTTTAAGCCCCAGCACGTGATTCTTTCCTCATATACAACAAGTGCTTGCCTTATTTGTTTATAGTTCACTGATGCAAAAAAAAAAAAAAAAAAAAAAAAAAGGAGGGGGAATCATATTGCAAATCTTGAGATTTAAAAATCTTTTTTTGTGACAGAATGGTGATAATCATTGAAGCTGGATGATGGACATGTGGGGTTCATTATTCCATTGTCTCAATTTGTGTGTATATTTGAATATTTGTATCATACAAAGTTGAACATGTAAAAAATACAACAGTAAAGTTTATCCTCTGGTGCATCCTAATTTGTTTTAATTTTTTAAATATCCAGTTTATGTTAAATATTTCAAATTTCCCCCCAGACCTCATTATTAAATTTCTCAGTGAAATGTAGCTCAGCTACTTATTTAGCACCAGCAGGCTTTCACGGAATTTTGACAAACGAACAAGGGTAGCAGACATAGGATGGATACTTTTGCACAGAGCTGTTGTTCCTTAGAGAACATATTATCATCCTTTCAGAAGAGACAGTGCAGAAGAGAAAGGTAAGTGTGTGAAAGGGACACATATCCGGGTTCCTGTTCAGATGTATGCAGTAGCAAACAAAGCCAGCCTGCAGTAAACATGTGCCCCATCCCCCAAGGCCTGGCAATCAGGCAGCTGGAGGGAGTAAAATATCTAGATTTACTCTTGAAGAGATGGGAGAACCCAGCAATGTTTCGAGTGCCCTGGCAAAACATCTTGAATTGCTTCTTAAACCTTTAGGACTTGGCAAAATTCAAAACACGTTTTGCCAGGCACTTTTTCCCTTAATTTTTAAGCCCCTGTGTATTTCAAGGGAAATTTAATCCGTATGTTTCTGATTCATTTACACTCAACTCATCAAAATGCTGTTTTGTAGGAGTTATTTGATGTCTAAGATGCTGTATGAGCATTTCGTATGTCTTTTTTTTTTTTTTCAAACCATAAAGTTGCTTTTTGCCAGCAGTGAGCAGAACTTCAACCACTAGAGATTTAATCTCAACTTTTAACTAGGGACCCACCAAATACAAACGTCTTTTAAGTTTCCTAAACATTTTCTCTTGCTGGTACGTGAGAGTGCCTGGCTTGCCAAAGAGGACTATAACCAGCCACTCAAGAAACACACAAGGAGTAAGACAGCTTTCCTAGAAGCAGTGATGTTATTTTCAGTTAAAGGACATCTTTTCTGCGAGGTCTTTCACAACCTTCTTTAAATGATTCAGTATGACCTCCATATTCTTAGATCGTTTGGTAACAGCCTTCTTGTAGCACTGATTAAACACTTGGCTGCAAAAATTTCTGTATGAATTTATCTTGACTGGGTCTTTGTTAGGAGTTTTGGTGACAAACAACAGAAACCAACTCTTGCAAAGGAAAATGAAATAGAGAATTTACTGAGGGTATCTGAGGTAGCACCAGAATGGATGAAAGGACAGAGAACTAGGACTAGTACTTGGACAATTACGGGCATCCAGGCACTGCCAAGTCAAAATGAGCAGCTCTTTCCCATTCTTGTATCATTAGCCTCAAAACTCAGAGAAAATGCATTCAGTTGGCTCAATATGCTTCATGTTCATACTCTCTTGATAGGTGGGGGGCAGAGCATTTGACTTCCTATCTCAGCCAAAATGCTCATAGTGGGAGAAGGTGGTTCCCCAAAAGGAAATAGGGGAGGGGAACTGAATGCTATAAGCTTTTCCAGGGCAGGGACTGTTCTTCATCTTTTTATCCCTAGAGTTTAGGAAGACCTTGGCATGTGATCTATGCTTTAAGAGAACAAATTAATCATAAGGAATCATTCCTTAAAATACAGTTTAATATACTTGCATGACTGACAAATATATTAAAATAGAATTGAGGGGTTTCTGATCAGGTCATTTGGAGTAAACACCCTCCAACCTGTTCACTCTCTGTATATAATGCATAAAACAGCTATCTAAGGATTCTTGAAAGTAAAGAGAAGCAGGCAGATTGGGAAGAAGACCAAAACTCAAAATACCACTAAGCCAATAATAAGTTTACAATTTATATTTCTCTCAGTATCCTCAGACTGCAGCAATATGAGTCTATAGGAGGAAGAGGACCTTCCTCTCCATTCAGTGGAGCTCTGGTTCCAACACTGTGGAGCCAACCTCTGTTGTCTTTATTCTCTCTGTCCTTTTGCCACTTGGCCCCTGAATAAGGGTACAGTAGTAGAAATACACAGTATAGAGGGGTAGCTAAAGCCTTAGCTTTCTGACTGCAGATCCAGAAAAAGAAGCATCAGGGAACCATACATAATAGTGATAATGCAAAGAAAGAAGAACTAGGGGAAGCAACACTATATAGGTGTTTGTGACCCCCTGGGCTTACCATGGATCTCATGTAATTCATTACACCAGACTTTGGGAACTAAGCTAATAGACCACAGTCTACATCTCAAATGCTTGCTGAGTGGCACACATATGAGACAGAACTGGTATCGCAAAGCCTCTGATAACTGAACTGACATTGGATTCACAGCCCATAGCATCTATGTTGGAATTTGCAGCCTGATCCTACAAGATGTTTCACAGGATAGACAAGACCCAGAGTTCCATAATATTCAAAATGTCTAGAATACACTACAAAATTTATCAGCTTATATAGAGAACCAGAAAAATCTCAACTTACATGGGAAAAGACAATCAGCAGTTATCAATGTCTCAATGGCACAAATACTGGAATTATCTATTGAAGCCTTTAAAGCAGCTATTATACAAATGGTCCAGACAACAACTGCAAACTTTATTAAAACCAGTGAAAAAATTAAAATCTCAGCAATGGAAAGATACCTGAAGAACAAACTCCAAAACTTTAGGGCTGGGAAACAAAATAACAAACGTAAAATTCACTGGGTGGTCTCAACTGCGAAGAGGAGGTTTAAGAGAAAAAAGAAAAGGTAAACTTGAAGATAGGTCAATAGAAAATATCCAGTCTGAACAATAGAGAGAAAAAGATTGAAACAAAAAAATGTACACAGCCTCAGGAACCTGTGGGTCAATAACTAAAGATTCAATATTTGTATCATTTTTTTAAAGATCTTATTTATTTATTCATGAGACACAGAGAAATAGGCAGAGACACAAGCAGAGGGAGAAGCCGGCTCCCTGTGGGAGGCCCTATGGAGGACTTAATCCTGGGACCCCAGGATCACATCCTGAGCCGAAGGCAGCCACCCAGGTGTCCCTGTATCATTAAGAATGAAAGGAGAAGAGCTGTAGTGATAAAAAAAAAGCTTTGAATAAATAATGGCTGAAAACTCCACATTTGACAAAGACAAAAACTGTAGAAAAAGCAAAGAAATGGGAAACAGAACTAAAAACAGAATAAACAGAATACTCATAATATGATCAAACTAAATCCAAAGATATCAACAATTACACTAAATGCAAATGGCCTAAATGTATCAATTAAAAGACAGAGATAGAATAGATTTAAAGAAAAAAGATGACTACAAGAAACTCATTTCAATCAAATATAGTGACACGGATAGGTTAAAAATAAAAGGTTGAAAAAAGATATGCCGTGCACTATACCAAGCAGTAGGTAAATAAAAGTGAAGTGGCTACCCTAAGTCAGAGTGGACTTCAGAGCAAAGAAAATTGCCAAGGAGAAAGAGGCCTGTCACATAATTATAAAACAGTTTAATTCATTAATAGACATAACAATCATAAACGTCTATGCACTTAACAACAGAGTTTCAAAACCAATGAAGCAAAACCTGAAAGAATTCAAAAGAAACAGATAAATCCATAATTACTGTTAGAAACTTTAATACTCATCTCTCAGTAATGAGTAGAAATCTCATGGGAATTAGAAAATATTTCAAACTGAAAAAAAAATACAACATATCAAAAATTTATAGGATGCAGTTAAAACAATGACTTGAGAATATTTATAGCAGTAAATTTTTATACTTGAAAAGAAAAGTTTCAAACCAATGATTTAACCTTACACTTTTAAAAAGTAGTAAAAAGGGAGCAAAGCATGCTAAAAGCAAGCAGAATCAAGAAAGTACTAAATGTAAAAACAGAAATCAATGAAATTGAAAACAGGAGAAGAAAAGAGAACATTAATACAATCAAGAACTGACTCTTTAAAAAGGTCCAAAGAATCAGTAAAGCACCAACAAGAATGGCAAAGGCAAAAGTGAGAAACACAAATTACTAATAGCAGAAATGAGAGAAAAGATATCATAACAGACCCTATAGATATTAAAAGGGTAAAAAAGGAATCCTTCAAACAATTTTATGCACCCAAATTTGATCTTAGACCAAATGAATCAATTCCTTAAGAATCAAAAACCCCCAAATCTAGCCCAATATAAAAGTAGATAACACGAATAGGCCTAGAACTCTATTCTTGCAAACATCTGCAAATTATGAACCTAGATGTACACCTCACACAAAAACTAACTCAAAATGGATTATAGTGTAAAATCTAAAGCCAAAAAGCTTTCAGAAGAAAATAAGGGAGAAAAATCTTTGAGACCTACATGAAACTTAAAGCATGTTCCACAAAAGAAAAAAAAAAGGTAAATTGAACTTTATAAAAAAGAGATATTTTTGCACTTTGAAGGACACTAAGAGAATTAAAAACAAGGTATAGATTGGGGAAAACATCTGCAAATCAAAAGACCTTTATCACATATATACATATATTTAACATATATATATGTATTAAACTCAAAACTTAACAGTAAAAAAAACAAATATCTCATTAAAAACGGGTAAAACACTTAGACATTTCACTAAAGATGGCAACAAGTAAATGAAAATACATTGAGCATTATTAGCCATTAGGAGAATTCAAATGAAAACTGTGCTGGTGGGACGCCTGGGTGGCTCAGCGGTTGAGTGTCTGCATTCGGCTCAGGGTGTGATATTGGAGTCCCAGGATCGAGTCCCATATCAAGCTCCATGCATGAAGCCTGCTTCTCCTATCTCTGCCTCTCTCTCTGCCTTTTTCTGTGTCTCTCATGAATAAGTAAATAAAACCTTTAAAACCATGCTGGATACCACTAATCACCTATCAGAATATATAACATAGAAAAGACCAAGTAGTGGGCCGCTGGCAGACAGAACTGAATGGAGTCATCTAAGTGTCCTAAAGGAAATGGTATTTTACTTTAACTGATCTCAATAGACACTCAAGTAGAGAAATGAAATGAGTCCTTGAGTCTTCCCTCCTTTAGACCCAGCTGAACGCAGTACTAATGATCACAGAAGGGGAGTAGGAATTTAGGAACTTACTCAAAGAAAAGTAATCCACTCCAATACTTAAAGCTTAAAAGCCAACCACATATTATTTCAGCTAAGGCAAGGGTGCCTGTGTTCAGGCTGGTGCATTATAATTAGGTTATATCTGTCATCTTCGTACATAAAGTCAATGTGTTTCAACTATTTTCATGGATAGAAATAATGATGGTTTAGTTTCAAAGCAGTGTGCTTGGGAAGGAGCAGTAGGAAAAGGGAGGCCACCAGAGACAATGGACAGACAATTCAGGGATCATCATCAAAGCATCGTCCCATAGAGAAGAACTCAGTGTGAGCCCTCCTAGATCTTAGTCATGCCCAAGTCTGAGGATAGACAAAAGAATGCTGAATACAAAAAGGCAAATACAATAGCTTGGAGTGTGACTTAGGAAACAAATAAATCAATACTAAAATTAACTTATGTATATGAAAATATTTCATCTACACCAAAGAAGGCAAAATATGCTGGCAGAAACAGACACATAAATTAGCTAACATAAAAGCCACAAACATCCACAGTACAATGTGGCTAGACAATACATTATAGAGAATGAATAATAGACACTGGAGTTTATTGTGCCTCATTTTTATTTATCCTGGTTCCAATACCTACTTCCTGTGCCAATTATTTAAGCACTCTGAGGATCAGTTTTACCATCTGTGAAATGGCATTTTAAAAGTATCTACTGAAGTTGTTCACTGGGGGTTAAATGAGAAAATGCACGCAGAGCACTTAAAATAGATCCTGGCACATCATAAGAACTAGAAAGATATTAGCCACTATTATTTTATCATCACCATTATAGAAAAGACATGTTGGTATCCTTCCAAAATCCAAGCATTAGGAAAGGGACATACTTTGTAGAACCTCAAATCTCTAAAAGAGTACATATAAATCACCGTTCAGTTGCTCAGGTTGGCTATCAAAGGGAAGTGTCCACTTTTCTGTAACACTGTGCACAGAACTCTACCCGGGTGTTAAGAGATCTGGATTCTTGGCCTGATTTTGTCACCAGTTGACCCAGCAACCTTGAATTAGTCACCTGCCCCTTCGTGATCTCAGTCTATGCCTGTGAATGGTTGTGTTGGTCCCACTCCTCTGTCACAATCTTCCAAGCACTCATATTTTATGGGATCTGCATGATGTGCCGTGAGATTTGTGTGGTCATCCTACCACCTACTAACCCATCCCTCATTATTACAGCCCAACCACACAAATCAACTCAAAAGAGAGGGCTCTACAGTTCAGACACACTCTGGCTTTGTCTTCCTCATAGAAAACATAAGAAACCTGACATCTTGTGTCCCCAGATTAATGACACCCCGGGGGCTGTCTGCAAGAGTCCTCCAGGTGCTCTGCCGGCTGGTCTTTTGTGCTGGTAATGCTTTTAGTATGACAATGTCTTTACTTTTGTTTCTGGCAAAATTAATAAATTACTTATGATATTTAATAAGAAGCAGATGCTCCCAATGAGAATGAGGCCCGGCTGCCTATTAATTCTAGTTGGATTTTTCTTGCCGTGGTGAATGGAAGCAGACGGAGTAGGTGATCCACACGATATTTTGCAAGACCAAAGTCGTCTGCACACAGTAGACCTGAGAACAATTGCTCTGTATAATTCAAAATGGATGGAACAATGATATGATGTTTAAAATTAGAAAAAGCATTTGGTTTGTATAGTTAAAAGCTAATAAGCCCTATGGCCCTGAAACTGTTCCAGATGCTAGGAAGTGACTTTCCATAACCGAGATGGTATAGCTAATGAGTCAGTAGTTATTGAAATACTGAAAAACTGCTACGAACAAGACATTATCTTAGGGTTATAGATGGTAGAATGTGAAAAGAATAATATTTATTAGGCACCAACACTACATCAAGCACACATTCAAAAGAATAAATCTATTGACCCCGACTCACATATACTGAATAATTTGTCAAATTTCCCATACCTGGTTCAGTTTGATTCCGGTGTTTGAATTCTTATAGTTCAAGAGCCTGTGTGTGTATATTTTTGTTTTGATTTGGTTTTCTTTGTTCTATAAAACCTTAAATTTTAGGAATGTTATAATCAAGTTAGACAAAGGACGCAGGTGAACATTTACAATTTCACTGACAACTCTTTAAATAGTATATGGCGTATAGAGCCACTGTGGCGGATTACTTTATTACTTCTGAACAGTGATTCCCATACCTGCACAATAGAAACATGCTTCCCCGTGGATCTTTAGCCATGTGACATGCTTTGGCTTCTTGGGAGGTACAGTGTACGTTGCTGAATCTTGATTCTGGGCCTAGCCATTTGACTTGTCTTGACTAATGGAACTTTAGCAGAAGCATTCAACAGAAAACTGAAATGTGACTGTGTAGTTGGGCTTCTCCTCTCGTGCCTCTGCTGCTGGCAGCAAGGACAGCTTCCCCAGGCCCCAGAATGGGCACATGTGAAGGAAACCTGAGCCCAGCCTGTAGCAAGGAGACAAGCCCAGTTGAACCTGAAGCTTGAAACAGAGACGACCAGACTCATGTGCGTGAGAACAAATGATTGCTGTGTAGAGCCATTAAGTATGAGGGTGGCTTACTTTATAGCAATAACCTTTACAATCGCCATGAGGGGAAGGGAAACTTTGAAATAATGGGCAATTAGGGTCATTCTCTGCCCCAACTACAAAACCAAAGCAGACTGAGTTAGAGTAGAAATTTTCAAAGCTACCATGATGGAAAGAAGGTCATTCAGACTAGACCAGTGCTTGACAAATGGAACCTGATCCTCTAAGGAAATCAGAATTGAATATGTTGAGTAGGAAAGCCCCAAGAAAAGATTCAGAGAAGCATGACTCAGCAGAGTTCATCCCAACATAAACAAGGGGAAAGAGCCCAGTTTTCTATAGGACCTACATCTCTGTTGGGATGAATGTACAAAGACATCACACACTAGCATGATTTGACAACTGAAATATAATACCAATATCGTTTTTTCTGATTCAGGCTTCACCAAACCCCCTTCACCCTCCCAATGATGATATGTTTTTCCCGAGCAACTGCCAACAAGGAGATGATGGACTAATAGTGTTAACTTGTGTTCTCAGATGTGTGTAATAGCTGCATTGTCAGTGCGAACTAACACAGTGGCATTTAGGATTGTGCAACAGACTCTAAATCGGTCAGTGTGAGTCTGACTTCAAAAGACACACTTGCTCTCTGCGTGCTGATAAAGTCAAGTTTCAAAGACAAAAAGGAGTGACCATCCACCTGGGGACACCTATCGTTAGGTGTCAGTCTCTTCTGTGGACACTGTGACCTCACCAGTGTGGTCCTTTCCCATACAAGCTTCTATTACATCTAGCGAGAACAAATATCCATTTAAATTCATTCTAATTTTGAGACTCCATGATTCTTAATACAATTTTTTACAAAAGAACTGGTGTAGTTAATAAGGGCCAAGAAAATTAGAAAATGGAAGAGTAAGATGTCCTGAAGAATCAGAGGAAGGTCATTTTACCTGGCAGGTGGGTTAAAATGTAGTAAAAATAGATTTAACATCATGGAGAAAAAGTATGAACATAGAATCTGGTTTCTTGGTATATATATATAAGGGCAAAGTAATCCTAATTACATGGAAATGGTGAGAAGTGTCTATAGGGAGACAAAATCATGTAGAAACCCAACAGTGAAATGTAAAAGCTCTAAGATCAATGAGATTATACAATATACATACAACTTTTCAGAGCACACATAAGAGCACAAGTGAATAAATATTCTAGGAAAAAAACAATCACAGGGGTTCTAAGGATATATAAGCATAGTTAATGGAAGGTGGATGGCTTATAAAACATTTCTAAGAACTACTATTTTTAAATATGCATTTCTTTGTGAGGAGAGGAGGTCATAGGGTTGGGCTAGATTGCTTAACAAATGAACAAACGTAGCCCTAACTTTTGGGACTCAATCCCCATCATTAACCACAGACTTTTACAGTTCCATGGCACAATTAATACTACAACATTTCTCTGAGAATCTATGAAATAATTTTACATCTGTTCCTTCATCTTTCCCTCAGAAAAATGGACACATCTATGATCGTCTTCATTTTATTTTTTTTTAATTTTTTTTTATTTATTTATGATAGTCATACAGAGAGAAAGAGAGAGAGGCAGAGACACAGGCAGAGGGAGAAGCAGGCTCCATGCACCGGGAGCCTGATGTGGGATTCGATCCCGGGTCTCCAGGATCGCGCCCTGGGCCAAAGGCAGGCGCCAAACCGCTGCGCCACCCAGGGATCCCTCGTCTTCATTTTAAAGGTGGGAAACCCAAGTGGGAAAAGAAGGTATGATGTACAAAAGATTTCTCAGCTAACTAGTAAGTGGTGTGCTGGAAAAAGCTCATGTGAGTTGTTGACTGTGTGCATCTTTTCCCAATTCTACATTCAGCTACGTCACATTGATGCCTTGAGATTAGTCCCCGAGGGAGTATTTGCACATGGAAATAGGGAAACCAATGCTACATACAAATCAGGGATTCCCCCCTTCACCCCTCCCCTTCTCCCTGAGAGCTGGTTGTTAAACATTTCACCACCACATCATTGACTAGGTCACAGGTCCTGTAGAACCCCTGTCTACACAAGATCATCAATTCACCAAATCTTGTCCTGGCACTCTGCTTACACTCTCTTGACCCTCTCTCCTGTGTGCAGCTACAGGTGCCCACGAATGTCCAGGCAGACACCTCTAGGCTTGTCTTTGACTCTTTACAGAAATTTAATGTTAACATTGTTCTGCTAATGATATGAGGACAGCCTCTTGGGGCAGAAAGAAAACATGTGGACTTGAATAATTTAATAAAAGTCAAATACTTTGTGTAATTCTAACTTTCAATCTTTGATGCCTTACACGGTATAATGAATCTTAACACGTTATGAATCCTGGAGTTGATTACCAAGTATCCCAGCTGGGTAAATAGATAAGTATGTTTGGATATTGAGTAACAGTAATTTTATTTACTTATCCTTGTAGGGAGAGGACTATATTTAGAATATTAATATCAATTTACTATAAACCAATGTTCTTCAAATACTTTTAAGTATTTTACTTTTGCTTGTATTATTTTAAAAACTATAGAATGAATATGACTCTTCAAAGTACTTACCACAAATGGCACATGGCGTCATGATAGAATAAAGATTTGGGTTAGTATATTCTTTTGATGCCCTACCACCCAATCTTTAATTGACCATGCCTCTTTCTTCTAAAGACCTTATGTAGCCAAGAAGAGTCAACAAAAACACCAGCAGTACCAAAAAATATGAAAGGAAGCCAGTAAGAAAAGCAGATTGCAGTAGGAATAGAAAAATCTGGAAGTCACAATAATTACATTTTCACTTTAACTTAGTTGGTGCTGAAGAAAACAATTTTGCCTGGCCTGGCTGCAAAGCTCACTGTATTTTACACTAAAGTTGGAAGACAGAGGATTTCCTTTTTAAGCATTGGTCCAAAGATTATACCATTATGACAAGAATTACTTTATGCTCAAAAGAGGTTATGAGAAGGGACTCATCGGCTATATGTCCCTAAAGATAAGCTGATTCTTCGCAAAAGGAAAATGAATGGGTGAGCATATGCAGTTTGTTCAGTGAACACTCCCTGGAAGCCTAAGTGATTGAGTATTTCTCTCACTGTTCCACCCCACCTCTTTCTTGCCATGGGTATGACCTCTATATGACTAAGACACCGGTGAGCCTGGTCTCCATTCTAGAATGCCATTCTTTAAACTATGAAACTTGTTATCAGGCAAAGGAGAGTAAACCCAGGAGCTATCCTGCCATATGGAGCTCAGGTCTTGTAAGATGGGCTATGAGAATTTTAAGCAGCCACCCAGGTGAGGTGGAATTGAAGCTCACGTTGAGTAGCAGCTCCTCAGGTAACTATTCAATGGAGTGATTGCATTCCTTCATGGCCTGAGAGGTGGGAGTCAGTGACTTAGATGTTTTCACCTCAAAAATTATTTCTCCTATGAATAAGTTACCATTTAGATAATCAAGAACCTTAGTAGAACCATATCCTTTCTCCAAGGGGAAAGGGTTAATAGAGAAAAAAGTGGGGGATGGAAAAGCGAAGGGAGGAGGAAGGATGAAGAAATGAAGGGGACGTTGCAGGCTGTTTTTCCATGTGCTGGGTGACTAACCCAACCCTAACAAGGGAGGAGCCAGCTCAAATGAAGGGGTTTTCTTCCTTTTATAAGACTTAGCCTGGGTACTTTAACCTTAACTATACTTCTATGGCCAATTATTGGTATCACCAGCAAGTAACATTTACTTGGAAACATCACTGGATTGTTTGGGGGATATAAGGGTGGGTCCCAGTAGAACCATTATTTAAATTCTGTTTAGTAGGTGACCTTAATAGAGGAGGTATAATCTGGTTATGGCACAAAGATTAGAGACTGTTCTTTGTGCTCAACCAGACTCCTTTTTAACTGAAAAAAAAAATAAGACAGTCATTTTCAACCTCTGATACTAGTGTAGAGGTCTAACGTGGGGGGGATGCTGGGAGGGTGCACAGGGGAGAAGGAATTTAGCTAAGCCTCAGTAGAAAATTCACCTCCAGGGACCATGAACAAAAGCAAGGGAGAGGAGAAAAAACTATCTTCTGATATTATAGCTTTACTTAATTTTACTGTGCTAAGTGATCTGTTTTCATACAAATTAGCTTGTTCTTTTAGCTGAAGCTCACTTAAAAAAAAAAAAAACAAAAAGCAAGATAGTAAAATGTACAACATTTATTGTGCATGCAGCACATCCAGAATTCATGACTTGGAACTCCAAATCAGAACGAGGAATTTGGAACACAAAATATAGAACGTGCAGCATGGCATTACATGGAGCCCGGCAGCAAGAATGCACAGAAACTAAGTACAGTTGGCACTTTATAATTACAAGTGGCACAACACTGCGGCAGAAATCTAGTTTTTTTTTTTTTTAAGGCATGTGACTCAATATGGAATGTTTTTGTCCATGATGTGTACCTACTGCCAGTGACAACTGTCCAGGTGCTGTATGCGTACTGCATTAACACCGGCTGGGGCCATATCGTAAGCAATATACAGACACACCTAGCATGGCCAAAAAGACAAGATGTTGTCATATGGATTTGGACTGGTGTACGTACACACACACACACTCAATTTCATAAAGACAGATATATACACACACAGATTATATGTGTGTATTTTAAAAATACATTTGTTGAGATTAATAGTTCATGCAGCAAACAGGGCTTAATTGCAAACATACTTTGAGAGCCATGAGAATTAGGCGATTGAATAGTGGAATGGTGATCACGTTATCTTCCCCTTCTTGTCTCTTGGTCCCTCACCTTAGTCTCAAGTTTTTGTGAAACAGGTAATTGAATGAGCATTAGGATTATATAGGCAAAACCTGAAGGCATTTCTCTGCTGGTTCTTTTAAGGTTAAGTTACCAGTACAGACGGTGGGGCCCCAGACTACTGTATCTCTGTACTTCTGTAGTTTTGAGCCATTAGGGGTGTCACTTCTGAACACAAAAGAATTAGTTAGGAAAAAACTTTCGGACTATTTTATTTAGTAGTCATAGTGGGTATTTCGTTCAATAATTTCTAAATTTTAGTTCATTTGTTGTCACGAATGCATTGGATGGTCACTGTATTCTAGAATTTGTGTGAGGGACCGTTGTCATTCTGCTCAGAGTCCATCTCCTGTTGTGTGCAGCGCTTTAAAGGTAGGATTTTCTTTTAGGCGCATTGTCAGCATTGATGTTAATTAGTCCACTTCTAGTTTGACCTTTAAAACCAGTGCAATTTCTTTTGTGTGTGTGTGTATGTGTGTATGTGTATGTATATATACATACATACACACACACATTTCTTTTGTGTGTGTATATATATTTATATATATATAAACACTGGTATGTACACATGTGTGTATTTGAGTCATACACATGTGTATGTATCTGTATGTAAAGAGATATATACATATACAAGCAGAAAACAATGCTGATTTGATATTTTACTTAACCAAAGATATTTGGAATCTTGTCAAATCTCCTTATTCTACAGGTAACAGAATTGCCCTCAGGGCCCAAGCTGAATTTGTTTCACCTGTGGATGTCATTTTAGAATGCATGTATGTGTGTATCTATCTACAGATTGGTTCGGAGATCTCTGCCTCTGTTCCTTCCATGTATTTATGTATGTGTACATATAGCATAAAATCTAAAACCCAAAAAATCATTAAAAAGAAAATAAAAATAACCCCACTACACAGAGATAACTACAGTTAATGTTTCGTTATTAGTGCAGTCATTGATTTTCTACGTTATCGAAGAGAAAGGAATATGGAGAAAAGAATTATGATTGTTTATAATAATGTTTAAATTTGATAAACTGATAAATATTGACTATTATTATTTTTAAATCAGTAATAATTTGGTAAACCTCAACATTATCCTTCCTCTTTGTATTTTGACTATTATTATTTTTAAATCAGTAATAATTTGGTAAACCTAATTATTATCCTTCCTCTTTGTATTTCTTTATTATGGAGTTTAAAGATTCTTTTTAAAAATCTGATAATATATTCTGGCACTTGGGCACCTGAGTGGCTCAGGGGTTGAGTGTCTGCCTTCAGCTCAGGTCATGATTCCGGGGTCCCAGGATCGACTGGGATCGAGTCCTGCATTGGGCTCCCCGGAGGAAGCCTGCTTCTCCCTCTGCCTATGTCTCTGCCTTTCTCTTTGTGCCTTTCATGAATAATAAATAAAATCTTAAATAAATCTGGCACTTGTTTATGGCCTTTGCTCTATTTTTTATTTACAAATGCTTTTCTTATAATAATTTTTTATGTGATAGGCACAAAAGTTTTAATTTTTTAGTGAAATGTGTGACTTATTATTTCTTCCATGACTTTTCACTTTAAAAAAATCTCTCGCCCATTCTACAATCACTCAAGTGTTCTCTTATAGTTTCTTCAGCATCTATATTTTAATATGGAAATTTAACCATTCATTCTTTAGGACTTAATTTTGGTGTGTGACATTAGGTGACATCTCACTTGATCTTATTTTTTATTTTTTTAATTTTACTTTTTCTCAATACCATTTGCTATCTAATCCGCTTTATTTTCTCATTAAATTCTGTTGTGTCCTTTAGTATATATTAAACTTTTATTTTTATTAGTGAGTTCTAGATTCTGTTTCATTCATTTAGCATTACTCCTTCCCATTCAACATCTTCGTGATCACACCTCTGCAGCACACTTTAATATCTACAAACACTATTCCCATTTCTCTTTTTAAACATTTTCATAGACATCATTCTCGTGTATTTGTCCTTCTAGCATATGTGCTGCCGAAGCGAGCACTGTATTTGTCCTTTCAGATGAATCTTGAGAATCACCATGTCAAGTAAAAATAATGGAACTGTGTTTGGGTTTGAGTTAAACCCATATATTAATCTTGGAACAAGATATTCAGAGTACGTAAATTCTACAATTCGTGTATCCAGGTAGCTTCACACTTCTCATCGAAGTTATTGCTTTTGTTGCATTACATACTTACCACCTGTCCACTTAGTGACTGTTGATCTGTAAGAAAGAAATGGTCTTTTTCCTAGTGTTTTCTTAAACCCCAGCTGCATTCATAAACATTTCAGAATTTTGCAGTAATGTATCTGAGATTTTCAGGTATATTATTAAAAATGGTGCCTTTATTTTCCTCCTGTTTTGTGTCCTGCCTTGATGCCCAGATTAAAAAAAAAAAAAAAGTTAAATAATAATGGGAATAGCAGACATCCTGAACTTCATCTCTTCTATTTTAAAAGGAGTGTTCCCAGTATTTCACTGAAAATATGCTGGCGTTTAATATGGATGTTCTTTATCACATGAGGCAAGTATTTTTCTCATCCTAGTTGCTATTTTTTCCCCCAATCTATAATGGATACTTAGTTTTATTAAATGTCATTAAAGTATCTGCTGAGATTATAAGTGTGGCTCTTGTAACTGGATCTTTGCTATGCTGTATTATACAAGAGAGGTCCTTAGGTTTATTTAGCTTCCATCCAATCCTGTATTTAACACTCTTGGTGGAAGCAGATTTCTCTTCTACTAGATAAAGTCCAATTTGATTTGCTAATATTTTATCATCTATAATTTTCTTCTGCTGTTTCTGTCAGGTTTTGTTTTTACTTTAGTTTATAAAATGATCTGGACAGTTTTCAAACTCTATGTTCTGGAGCAATTTGTTAAGCCTGCCCCTTGAAAACTTGATCTACAAGTCCTGGAGCCTTTTGTGGAAATAATTATATGATATCTTTCATTTTTTTTCACTAGGTATTCCATATATTCTGGTTTTCTAATTATTTATGAGTCAATTTTCCCCACTTATGCTTTTTTTTAAATAAACCATCCATTCTACTAAAGTTCTCAAATTTGTGAGCACACTTAGATATATCATATTATTTTCTGTATTTTTAAAAATACTGTCTTTTGCTCCTACGGCCTATATTGGCTCCAGTTTTTTTCTATCATATCTTACCTGTTTTTTTTTTTCTTAAAGTTGTTAAAAGCCTGTCCCTTTCTTCTTCCCTTTATCCCACAGATATATTGATTTTTTTGCTTTTATTATTTTCCTCCTTGATTTGTTTGATTTCTTGTCATTTCTCCATCTTCTGGGATGACTTCTTAGCTCATTTATTTATATTCTTTCATGTGTAAGTAAGCATAATTGAGGCCATAAACTTGGGCCCACTGTGTTACAAGATTTAAAAATTTTTCATTATGTTTCTAAATAGTCATCACTCATTCATTTATAATCTACCGTGTGCCAAGCATTGTCTGCTTTCAGAAAAAACTAAAATTACTATTTTAATTTTTCTTAGAACAATAGATTTTAAGACAATTTTCCTTTTAAAGTGGTTAGATTTTTGTTGGTTTTGACTGCTTAAACTTGTATTACTAAATATTAGTGTTATTGCATTATACTCAGAGGAATATGCAAATATTCTGGTGTTTAGCAAATAGGCTCTTTTTCCTTTGTGGCTTAATATATGATGAACTTTTATAAATATTTCGTGGGGAACTGAAAAAAAAAGGGAAAGTTTCTGCAATGTTCATTCAAATTTATTAGTTAACAGTAGTCAGACTTTCTTAGATGATTTTTCAAAGGCTGAGAAATCTGTTAGAACATAATTAGCAATTATGAATATGACCAATGTGTTCTTTTAAATATTTGTTATTACATTTTAATGCACACATCTTCATGACTGAATTACACTCAGCAAAATAGAACAGCAGTCATCATTCTGTATTCATTAACTAAAACAATTTTCCCCAAAATTAACATCATCACATTATTTTGTTTCTATTTTCTGAAAAGTCCATGCCCATCAAATTATTTTTTTGTGTATGAATAAACAATAGCTAGATAAAGGAGATATTGAGAGACAGAAACAGAACACTATCTCTCTAAGGAACTCCTTAGAGTTGTCCTCATTACTGGCTTTTACTGAGCCTGGGTCTCTGAGTTAGATGGTAATGCATAAAATTTTTTGCTTACATTATTCTGGAAGGTAGAACTGTTCTGTTTCATTACACAAAAACACAGGCAATCTATTCCTTTTTTTTCTTTTCTTTTTTTTTCTTTTTTTTGGCCAACCTGATTCCTTTGATGTGACCAATGGGGAAGTATGCCCAGATTTTGGCACTAAGTTACCAGCCATGCTTAGCTCTTTTGGGGCTATTTTGGAGCTTCGGTGCTATAGCAGTGAGGTATCGGTAGGAGTAGTATCAGGGACTGCTAGCCAGATGTATTTTAAAGCACAGTTAGGATTAGGCTCAGGTCTTGACATGAAAATTGCATACATGATATGCAAAATGAATGTAACATCATCTGGTTATATTTTGATAATGTAATTTCTCTTGGTCTTGAAACAATCTGAGTTGCAATTTAAAGGGTGATGAAGTCATTAGGAAGTGTTACCTGAAAAAAAACCCTCTACAGTGTGTTCAATTCTAGGCAACTTATTAAAAACAATGAACATAAGGGTTTTCACAGGTCCCTAAGAGAAAAAATTGGTACAGCACTTCAAAATTTTCAAATTTATAGAAGGCAAGTAGGAAGAGATTTCAAGAATAATAGTTTGCATCCTGTCCAACGGACCCAGAAGTCTGACAGACCTCTCAGAGTGACACTGGCATTCTGGCCATTTGTTAACTGCCACACAGAGTCAAATAAGCCAGACTCTGGTCCTAAAACAGGTAAAACAAAGTGTACAATACGCTGCAATTCCTTGGAGTGGGTTTTCACCTGTGCTTTAAATAGTCCTAAGTGGGTCCTTTATTGCACTCTTTAGAAAGACTGTAGAAATGTTGGAGTAACCCTTCGCAGCTGCAAGAGCATGAGCTCTATTATCCCCATATAGGTACAGAGGACTCTAAATGCTTTAGATAATAACCTAAAACAGGGAGCATGGTCAGGCCCCGCTGGAGCACAGGTGCACTGGTGCAGAGCTGTGTTGATCTCTGCTTTCTCCAAGAGAGTTGAATTACTTCGGAAACCAGGCAAGTTGTATGTAAGCAAAATTACAAGCCAGTAAGATCCTGGCTGGGCTTTTGGAACTTATATGTGTGGCAAATGGGCAGGAGGTGCCTGCAGAAGCTAGACCTCTCCCTGTCCCCTCTTCCTCATCCTGCACATGGAGGTCAGGAAGAGGGAGGAAGGGGCAGAAGAGAAGAGTGGTAGAAGGGACATGAAGCTGGGCCGCTGGTGATGGGGACAATGGCAGGTGTGGGATACACGTGTGGGCGTGCTCACAGCCCATGTGCTGGGGGCACACTGCAGGTGTGCACGGACAGGCTACAGTCTGTGTGGGAGGTTCACCCGGTCTGGAATATCCAGAGCTGCCAACAGGCCCAACCCCAAAGTGGTAAAATAGCCAGTTTGATAAATATGTGGCCAAACCTAAATCAAAGCAATGAATGACATTCTAAGAGGGGGTCTTTAGCTAGAATCCAGGAGAAATGACACCTAGTGCAAAGGACTGTCAAAATGCGGATTCCCCACATGCAGAAAGTGAAAAGGACAAAGTTTGAGGTCCTCCAGACCAAATCACAGCCACTGTTCTCTCACTGGTCTCTTCTGAGATAATTAAGACTGACCTCCTAGGAATTTTTGTGAAGATTCATTAAGAAACTTCCCCAAATCCTCTCTTAACAGTCATATATACAGATTACTATAAGTAAATCACTTGCTTCCAAGTTCGAGAACTGACTTAGAATCATAAATAACTATATGTTGACTTTAAAGCATTTTTTTACTGTTTTACTACTTACAAAGATAAAATATGGCAGTTTTTAGAAAATTTAAAAATACAGAAAGAAAAAAAAATAAAAGTCCCAAGATTCTAACCACTAAGAGTCAGCTACTGTCAAAGATTTGATGGACACCCTTCCAAGGCTTGCTCTATAATATATGGATATATATGTATGACCATATATGTATATAATTTGCACATAAATGGGATCAAAATATACATGCTGTTTTACAAGCTGTTTTTTTCCAACAATATGCCAAAGAGATTTTTTAAGATAGTGTACAGACAGATACACACACACACACGCACAAAATCTTAAGAGCCATGTAGTAATCTATTGTGTGGGGTTTTTCATAGTATATTTAACCAGTTTCCTATTGATAAGCAACTAAATTTCATCCACCTTTCATTACAGTAAACATTACTGTGATGACATCTCCTTGTACGTACATCTTACATACTTGTGAGTATCTCCTTTGGGAAGATGTTTTTTTAAATGGGATTGCTAAATCAAAGGGCACCACATGCAAAATGCTGGTAATCCAGACTATTTCTCAACCCACTTCCTTTGACCTTAATGATGAGGAACTATGCCCAGATTCTGGCATTAATTTGCTAGCCACTCTCAGTTTGCAGTCTGGTGAATCTTCAGCAGCTTTCAGTGTAATCACAGTGGGATATTAATTTTCACCCTTTCATTATTTCTTGAATATCTACTATTGACCAGACACTATTTTAAGCAGTAAGCATTCAGTAATGAAAAAAGAAATGGCCCCTTGACAAGTAGCTCTCTTGACACAGAAGTAAAGAGATACTTAACATGCAATGTGATAATAGCCATAACAGGAGTGCAAGCTGACGTCTGAACTTGAATTTGATGGATGAGTAGACATTTGCCAGGTGGGAAGGAGGATCAAAGCAGAACACCAAGAAATACCAAGTGATAAATGTTAAAGTTCTTTGGAGAAGAATAAAATTACAATGGGGCGGGGCAGAGGTTGCCTATATGTCTACATTTTCAAAAATGTGTACCACAGTACAGAATTCCTGAGTGATGCTTTTGGGAAAAATAGGTTTAGCAGACAAATATGTTTGAGAAATTCAGCACATTGCTGGTTTACAATCCCTCATACGCAATTCTGAAATCCAAACAGCTCAGAAAACCAAACACATTTTGTAATTCATCGGGCTGCAAGACCTTACCTGAACTGATGTGAGGCTATTTATAGTCTTGATTTATCTCATTTAATGTAAATATCCATAGGCTTTGGCATAGAAATAGGCAGGTTAGTGCTGATAAGTGCTATGTAATATTTAGAAAGGTACGGAACATCTAAAAATCCCAAATTTCAAACACATCCAGCCCCATTCTGTTTGGATCAAGGACTGTGGACCTGTCCAATGTCCTTTTAGAGAGTCGCAATGCACATTACCAGTTTCTAAGACATTCTTCAGGAAAAAACAAGCAAACAAAAACTAAATTTCTTCCATCTAGTATTTCCCACATAGATTTGACTTTCCAACACTTATACCCTCCTTTTGCTTATAAAACACCTACTAGCGTCTCAAAGAAAAATTAGTTATTATTCCGAGGAATGAATTTTGGGAAACACTCTTTAGTACACAGCTAAGCAGTCAGGTGGAGTCTATGAGTAAAGAGAAAATAATTATTTTATTTTTCAGCCTGAAAGTCTGTTTTCGATGAGGATAATAAACTGATGTTTACCACCGGTTATGAGACTCTTGTCAAGAAGTGATATAGAGCCTGAACTAAGGCATTCCAAATGGCATTTATTCAAAGGGACAGATCCTAATGTGGGGAGCACGTCAAGGCTGAATTGAGAGTCTTTTGAATTGGAAAAGATGTAGAAAGGAAACAAGAAGGAAGAAGCCATTGCAATTCTAGGTTTTCTGAATTGAGAGAATGAGTGATGCTGAACGGAGTGGTGAGGCTATTAATTGGGGTAAGGAGTATAAGACAATCCATCAGCACACAGGGGAAGATGACTAGGGAGGTAGCAAATCCCAGGTATCTGATAAAGTACAGGTGGGGATGCAAAGATTCTCATTAGGCTAAAGGAAATCAGGCGGTGCTTCCAGAGAAATATTTGGTCTGGAAACATGGAGCCAATGCTGTGAGAGAGTATAAAAGTCTAAAATGCCACACTTCCAGGGGACATTACAGAATAATGAGACAAAGACTAGGATGCTGGTAAAATGTCAGCATTTACTAGAGGGGAGGAATGGGAGGAAGAGCTACCTAAGCAGAAAGAGGAGTGTTTGCAGAAGAGTTGGAGAAGCAGTACAAAGCTTCAAGTGTTGGCCATTGTTCTCCAATGCATGGATCAAGGGGGAAGAGGCCTGAAACTGGGTCCTGGCCTTGGGCCATCATCAAGAACTATCTCCACAGTGTGGCTGCACAAGAACCAGACCCAAATAGGCTGAGGACTGTTATTAGTCTGCTCAAGCTGCCCTCACAAGTGCCATAGACTCAGGGGCTTAAACAATAACAGAAATGTATTTCCTCACAGCTCTGGAGGCGGAAAGTCCATGACCAAGATCCAGAAGGCTTCAGCTTCTGGTGAGAGCTCTCTTCTTGGTTGGCAGAGAGCTACTGTGTCCTCATGTGGCCTCTCCTTGGGGTGTGTTTGTGTGTGTGTGTGTGTGTGTGTGTGTGTGTATAAAGGGTTTGTTCCTCTTCATATAAGGCCACCAACCCTATCAGATTTGGGCTCCACCCTGATGCCTTAGTTTGATCTTAATTACCTCCTAAAAGCCCCATCTCCAAATACACACTGGTGGTTTGGGGGGGGGGAGGGGGTGGTAGGGCTGCCTCCATATAAATCCAGGGTGGGAGGGACACAATTCGGTCCGCAGTAAAGAGTAAGGAAATTGAGGTAACAAGCCCTGACCATAATAATAAAGGTAACAAAGGTGAGGAAGAAGAGAATGTTTAAAGATTATTTTTGAAGGTAATGTCGAGTTTATCACCCTTGTAGGGAAAGGCTAGCATGGACAGGCAGAGGTTGAGAAAACTCCTCAGAGGTGGGGAGTAGGAGTCAGGTACAAAGACAGGAGGGAGGGGGACAACTACTTCTGCCAGAGGAAGGAAGACGGTCAATGTGGGTCCTGCTCCAGTTTGGTCTAGAACTGAAACAGACAGAAATTGAACTAATTTATCTCCAACAGCATCTGTTTCCTTCAAATTAATGTTGCATCAAACCCGAACTGAACAAATTCACAGATAATGTTTCCTTCCATGTTTTGAAGTGGCTGCCACTATTTCCAAAAAATGAAGAGGGTATGTTTCCAGGTTGTGGTGGCAGTTTAATTGGGCTGTGCCTCAGATGATACATATCACTTAAACAGTTAAATAGACTTATCAGCCTAAGAAATACAGGATCGTGCAAGATTAAAAAGTTACCTCCATTGCCACCATTTTGGAGGTGAGACTTGAAAGCAAAATTTCATGGTCTCGAGTCCCATAATTTTCCTTAACTTATTTCACACGTGTCTAGAGTCAGTCACCTCTGAATGGCCAGTGTGCCATCTGCCCCAATCCTCATCCCCAGAGAATGAGGAGATTGATGGATAACCAGTCTACCAGCAGTCTGGGCATAATTCTGCTCCATGGTTGGAGAAACACCCAGACAGCTGTTTATGTTGTCACAGAAAGGGGAACTTTAAGTAGAAAAGAAGGAAAAAAGGTAAAAGCATTTAAAGGATTCTGTGGATCAACACTTTCCTCCACGTTGCTCCCTGTACAAATGGGAAAAGAAGACCCATCCATTCTTCATTCTTTCATTCAGCCCACCAACCAACCAACCTTGATAGTGACCCATGGTTTGTCAGGCACCAAGCCAAGCACTGGGGATACAGTGGCAACAAGGTGGATACTGACCCATAGCTCACAGCTCTCCTTGCAGGCAAGAGTGTTGTAACAGTAACAGTAATCACAGCAGACTGAGATGTCATGATAAGGGCGCCTGGTGTTGTGAAAGCATAGAACAGAGGGATTTACATGGGATGTGGTGCTTAGAATCCAGAGGATAAATAGCAGTGATCAGATGAAGAGAAGGAGGAAGCATCCCAGAAATACAGAGGAGCAAACAGAAGCCCAGGCGTATGTACAAGAACAGAAAGAGTTCAGTTCATCTAAGGAGCGGGGACCCAATAACCAAAAATCAGCTGGGCCCAACTGAGAGAGAAAGTGAGCAAAGCCGAGGCACATAAGTCAATGGCCAGATGAGGAATGACTTTGTTAACTAAAATTAAGGTATTTGAACCCCATCCTATGGTTGATGAGATTTTATCAAAAGGCCTTAAGCACACATGTGTGTTTGCGTGTGTGGTAGGGGCCATAGATGAATCAGATTTGCATGACAGGCTTAGGGAAACCGTCTATCTGCAGTGTTCAGGATGGATTAGAATTGGAGAGACCAGCCCTGTGGCGGGTGATAGCAGTAGACACGTAGGGTGATGTTGGGTTGTGATGTAGAATACTCCAGAGCAAACAAGTTCTGCCTTATTGAGTTGTACAGATCAGTGTTCAACACCAACAGAGGTGAAGGCTCTTCTCCTAGGGTCTTTTTGGTTCGTGGTGTGGGGAGGAGGGGTCCCTAATCCTCTGCAAAATCTAAATGACTAGCTGCTACAGTATCTATCTACCTTTGCTCTTTGCACTGTCTGCTTTGGGTGGCTAGCCTTTAGGGTGCTTTTCCTTTTCTCCTACAAATGCTACAATCTGCTTTGTACTGCTGAGGGACTGAGGTTGCCTAGCAGAGACTGACTCAAAAGCAGAGCCTGGGGAGCCACCAAGCTTAACCCACCCAGTGCCACAGAACAGAGCCATCAATAACCTGGGCAGCCAACGGGAGGAAACACACAACCAGGGGCCTGGTTCCAAGCTGGATTCTGGTGAAGCAGAGATGACAGATGCCACTGCTTTCTGCCAAACACCCATTCCAACCCCATTAGTGCATCATGTAAGGATGAGCGTGCAAGAATCATGCTGAAGACAAAGGCAGCCTGGAGGGCTGCCCACAAGCTGGAGCACAGCTCTGCGTGCTGGGGGCTGGGCTGGGCAGTCTGGCCCGGCCCCGCGCCCCTCCTGCCCCTCTGCGCTGAGGTATGCTGATGGCAGGGGGCCTGCAGCCAGCCTGTGGAGGGCAGGAGGAAAATCAGGGACTTGGCCATAGATGCAGGCTCTGCAAATGCGCGGACCCTGGGACTCAGCAAGCAGAGCTGCCTGTGAGCCTAGAAGAGGCAAGTGTGTCTAAATTTGCCAGTGTTCACCTAGGGATACTGAGCACATCGGTGGCCATGGAAAAGGCAGATACTAAGAGCCACTCTGTGTCTGGCCACTTTGAAACCTCCTGAATATCACCAAGGCTGTCTTGCTGGTGGCCAGGGAGGGCAGCTGCTTATTCCCATAAAGCCCGGGTCTGGGAGTTATTAGGGGCAGGGTTGAATGCTTTCATCTTCAGCAACTGTTCATTAACACACGGTTAGCACTCTGTCGTCCACTTGCTTGGGCTTTCTGGTCACAAATAGAGGGCAGATGGTGCACCACTGCTGAAAGGGACCCGGGCTTTATCTTGCTGGCTTCATTCCACTGAGCTCCAGGTTGGGGTGGGGAGAGGAGTCTGCTGTGCTTTTATGGCATCCCAAGGGGTCTGTTGGGATGCAGTTCTGGAATTCCTACACAGCAACCTGTTGAGGGGAGGGGGCTTGATCCCATCAGCTCTCCCTGGAAGGAACTAATATTTCAGATCTCCTGCCTGCCCCAAGCAACAGAAGCACCTGCCTCCCGGAGTGAGTCCAGGAGAACCCTGGCTTTGGTGTTGGGGGCCACCTGCACGGCCGCCTGTCCACAGCTCAGGGGCAGTGGGAGGTGAGGGGCTTCCATGGGCCAGAACCAGGCCTGCAGGGGAAGGAGGAGCCTGTGAGCCAGAGGCAGCCAGGCTGCCTGGCAAGCTGCCGGCCCCAGGGGCGTCCCCTCGGTCCTGCTATGCTCTTTCTTTCTCTTTCCTATCAGTACTGCTTTGCAGTAAGAGATACCGGAGAGAGGGCAATCAATCTGCTGATAGCAGAGCAAGGACATTTGGGTCACCGAGAATTATGCAGAGGTGTGATAGTGCGACCTGGGAAGGAGACTGAAAGCAGAAGAGATAACAGCCGAGTGAACTCAGTGTGATGCCAGCGACTCCAGCAAATGTCAAACCACGTGGTCCCAGCTGGCGCCCACTTGCACACAGAGTGGCCAGTTGGGATTTGGGGGTTTCCTAAACAGGGCAGGGCCTTGAAAGACGGCTGATAATGGGGCCTATCACTGAGCGGCAGGGAGGGTCATTTAGTCTAGGCCTCTAATTTAGACTTTTATTTTATCTCCAAATGTACTTATTTACTTAGTCACTGAGATACAATGACCAAATTGAAAGATTTTCTTTAAAACTCATCCCATGAACAGACTACATGTACCTCCTCCGGGACATATAAAGTCAATATTGTCACAAGTTTCTGAGCTAACTTGTAAACATACTTCGGTTTGGTTTCTGAAATTACTAAGCTGCTACATGTCAGCATGTAGAACATACCACGGTATTTACGACACTCTTCCGGCACATCTTCATGTTTTAATATACCTGGAGTTTCAACAAGTAGAAGTTACTGAGGGCTCTCTTGGACTCTGAGAGCAGCTCGTAATTCCTCTTTTCCACTCGCCTCAAAATAATTAGACCTTTCTCACTGTATTCAAAATCAAGACAATATCCACTTGGAACGAATTTACTAATGCATTGGTTGCAGAATCTGAAAATACCAACTTGTGACCAGCTTAGCATAAAGCTGGACTTCCCTGCCCACCCCCACCCCCACATGGTATGATGAGAAGGCTGCTGGAAAAAAAAGAACAGGACACATCTGCTCTGGCCCTGGCTTTGCTGTCTCCCTGGGTGTGGGCTGAGCTGACGTCATGATGCTCCCTGGAGCCGGTTTTCTCACCTGTGAGAGAATGCTCCCACCACGGCTCAGGGAAGGACCATGAACCATAGAGAAGTCCTTGACCAGGACCTGGCCCACAGAGGCTGGTTCTCCTCACCTCCTTTTCCATTTCCGGAAGTCACTGTTCTTTTTTGGGAGATGACTTCCTTCCGAACCTGAATGCCCCTCTATTTTCACAGATAAAAGATGTTACCCAGTTTAATTAACACTAGGAATACCAAAAAGAAATCCAATTGCTACACTGATTGCAAGTGACCTACACTGATTTCAAGTGACCTTTTTCGCTCTCTGCCATAGATGACGCTGTCCTTCCACTGCTCACAAAAGGCAAGGAATTTCCGATCTACGAAATTATGGCCATAGCCCAGACAGCTAATGTAGAAATGACCCTGTCATTGAGGGGCATGCCCCAGAGAGCATTTCCATTGAAAAACGTGTTTCCCTTAAGGCCTCCTCCCCAGGTCAGCCTTTGCTGACCTCAGCCAGCAAAGTCTGGGCAGTCTTCAAGGCCCACCCCAAATGGAGTTTCCTTCCATCACTGGCCCTTGTGCTTACCCTGCTCAGAAGTGAACATGCTTCCCTTCAAGCAGCAGCACCTATGGGGCATGAGTGGCTACAAGCTCAAGCTAGTGTAGAGGAGTACCTGGGAGGAGGGACCAGAGCTCACCCTGGTTTCCATGAGGCCTTCTCCTCACTTCCCTTCTACAGCACACACTGCTCCTCCTCCTGTTCCACTTCCAAGTGTTCTAGTCTCAACAATGCAGAGCAAGAGAAATCTGTGACCCACAAATGAGAACCATGTGTAATGTTTTAGCTCTGCTGACGTATAATTGACAAATAAAATTGTGAGATATTTAAAGTGTGCGTGAGGGTGATTTGATACATGCATACATTGTGGAAGCCAGCTAGTTAATTAACACATTCATCATGTCACATGTCACATATTTGTCCTTTTTCCTTTCTTTCTTTTTCCAAGGGTGGGGAGTAAGGCGACAGGGGGGGTGCTGAAAACAATGAAGTTCTACTCTCCTACCAAACTGCTGGTATATAACAGTGTTATCAACTATAGTCCCCACATTTTACACTAGATCCTCAGACCTTTTCCATTCTGTAACTGGCAGTTTTTACCCTTTTATTTACCTCTCCCTACTTCTCCACTCCCCAACCCTGGGCAGCCACTTTTCTACTATTTCTAGGAGTTTTATTTTTTATTTTATTTTATTTTTATTTTTAATAATCTGCCTATAAGTGATGCCATGCAGTATTTGTCTTTCTCTGTCTGGCAACATATGTGATTTTAAACGTATGCAATGTCATGGGTTTATTTGGATAGAGAACGGATGTGATGCAATGAACTTTCCTATAACAATATACAAATCACCTATTGATAGTAGGTAAAGGAGAAAGAATGTTTAATGTTTGTAGGTTCAACACGAAGGAGATCAAGATAGATTATGGACTATACATGTATTTTTAAAAGAGTACAGGTGTTAATTAAAAGCACTGTTGCGTAAATGGTTAGAACAAATGAGACACTTCAAGTATGGAAGATATATGAGTTAAGGAGAGGCGACGGAGATTGCCACAGAGGGACATATATAATTTACTGACATAAAGGATACTTACTGAATAAAGCCAAACCTTTCCACTTTTGTGTTTATAAAAGAGGGTAGAAGCCAGAAATGGACATATGGTGTCCCCGAGGAGGAAGGGAGACAGATGCAAAATAAGTTATGTTCTTGCCACAACAGGTGATCAAGAAATTTATAATTTCTGAATTAATAACTACGACAACTCCAAGGCCAGAGAGAGAACGGTCACAGCACTTTGAAGGCAATGGCAAAAGAAAAAAGAATATCAACCCTTATGAGAAAAAGTCAAAGTTTAACACCTGGAAAAAGCATCGTTCCCTAAACCCTGAAGGCTCAGCTGACTTTGTAGAAAGAGCCCCTTTGGGGTGCAGAGTCTCGTACCCCTTCCCCCAGTTCTCTAGTCAGGAGACCAGAGGCCACTCTTGTGGGACTTGAAGACCAGCCAAACTGTCATTTGACCATAGTGAAAGGGAACCAGGGAGGGTTGGGGTGAGGCCGTGGCAGGGGAAGAGGGTCCCAGGGCTTAAGAAGATTGAAAAGACAAACAAGAGAGATGAGGCTGGAGAGAAGGGAAGAGAGAGCCTCTGGGAAGAGGGGATGGATCGGTAAAGTAGAATACTTGGCTATGGGGCTTCCTGGGAATGCAGAGCACAAACTAAACCAAAATAAATAAACATGGCAATGTTGTAAGTTATTTGCATTAAAAACAATGCATAATGTTTATATCAATTGATTAACCAAAATGCAGGCCACAACCATTTTAGGGAACGTTTGTCATTTTAAAATGACTTAAGGCTGACTGAGAGGTCCTTAGAGCTGGAATAGTGGGTGCTTGACTCATCCAGGCCTTAAACTAGCCTGATGAGTGAGTAGTCTTGTTTACCCCCATTTTCCAAATGCAAAGTAAGATTTGTTCTTGATAGAGAAGACCATCAAGAATTACAAGGAAAGAAATCCCAAAATCGTTCCTCCCTAGCATTTGTAGGTAACTGGGCTTTGACTCACAGTCCCAGAAATCGGTGTGACCCTGGACCCAGTCCACTTTCACAATCTTAGGATCTGGGGTGTTGCCTCTGGGGGCTATAATAAGAACCAGGCTGCTTCAGGGAAGTGAGAGGTGCTGCCCACTTGAGTACTTTTGGGTAAAACAATCACCAATTTTAAGTAGAGAATGGGAAAGGTAATACTCAAACTTATCTTGTCCTTGTTCGTACCTGAATTTCTGGCTGCACAGACAGAACAGTGATGAACACATGCTTCCTCCCTTCTAGAGAAGCTGTTCTCCATCCTGATCATTTTTAAAGTTAAAAATCCAGATTCTTAGGGGTTTTTTGGTTTGTTTGTTTGTTTGTTTGTTTGTTGTTTTTATAGAACCTCAGAAGGACTGGGTCAGGCAGGCTAAGGCAAGGAATGTATATTCTGAGTATCCTAGTGATACTGACATTTAGCCACATGTGTGAACCAAACTTCAGTCCTAGGGACAAGCTGGGAATAGTTTAACTTCACTGAAATTAAATGACGACAAAAAGTGTGTTCTTCACCTTAGCATAACCAACAGTATCCAAGACGAAGATAACAGCTAATGTCTCTCAGCTGCTTAGTTGGTTTCAAGCACTGAGCTAAGCATTTTACATAGATTACCTCATTTAATCAGGATGATAAATTTATGAGGTCCTACAATTATTATGCCTCTTTTACTAATGACAAAACGAAGGCTTAAGAGAAATTAAATAATTTGGCCAAGGTTAGCCATTAATTACATCAGAACTATTCAAGGGAATATAAATCAGAGCTGAAAGAAACTAGGAAAGTATCTATGAAATTGAGACTGGCTCTTCCACTGATCCCTGGGAGTTTCTGAGGCATATTCCTGACTCCCAGGATTTCAATCTCACCTAAGTTTGGATTCCTCCATGTGTAAAGGAGGCACAGACTGATCTCATTCTCTGGATTACTGCCTACTTGAGATGGTTCAGAAGTGCGGAGGGTGTATTTTCTGGTGTTTGAAAGGCATTTACACAAACCATAGTCTGAAGTTGAGTAAATTTAATCTCAGGACAACCTCAGTTTAAATTCAAGCAAAGAAGCCAAACATTGACCTCGTTTGGATGACTTGTTGGATAATCACACTTTGGAAATGTTTTGATGACTTTAGAAAAGGTAGCAGAACTAGTTGACCAAGTACATGTTTATCCCTTTAGATTCAAGTAGGTTCTAATGGCTTGAAAACAAATATTTCCTAGCTGAGAATGGTCCTTGGGGAGGGTTATCTTGGCAATGGGAAGATTTCTTGATGCAATCCCAAATCTGTAAAGCTGTAAATAAATCATGCCTTAACACCACCAAACCTCTGTCTGTAAGGGTCTACATAGGTGATGCTTACTGAGCGCCAAATTCCCAAGCACTAACAAATGGAAGAGCAGGCTCTTAATACTTCTGCAACAGCTCTTAGGAATCCCAGTACACTCTGGTCCACCAGAATGGAAGAGCAGGCCCTTAATACTTCTGCAACATCTCTTAGGAATCCCAGTACCCTCTGGTCCACCAGATCCTAAACTACAATGGCTACAAAAGCCATCCTCCAAAATCGGATTTTGGCAATGGGAACCCAGGCAGTGAATACTTGCAATAGCCCATTTTAGTGAGCAGACAGAAGTAAAAATTGACAGGAGGCTTCCTCAGAAATGTAAAACCAGTTCAACAAAAAATAAAATAAAATAAAATCATGAATAATATACTTTGCTTAAGCTAAGGTAGAGCTGAAGGCTTTCTGGCGTCCCTAGCAGTCTGTGAACATTGATCCCACAGGAGTCTGAGGATTTTTCAAAAGAGATAAGCCCAAGAATGAATCTCCTGCCCTGGTATTTATTCCTATCTCAATATAATAAATACACTCCAAGTTAACAACAGAAATGCCAGAGATATTTGATGTTAGAGATGGTATCATTTCTGTAGCACTATAGGGAAACATGAACTTTGGAATCAAGCAAATGTTTTTCTAATTCTAGATTCTCCCCCTTTACAATGTGTAAGTTTATAATAACTTACTTCTCTAGTCATCAATCACTTGATCTGTGAAAATGGAAATAATACACAATACACAGTATTGAGGGTTCTGACACAGGGATGCCCATGATGTGGTTAGGCATTGATGGCAATTATTAGGTGCTCAATTAATTGGTTTAATTCCTTCCTTGGTTTCCTGAAATGCTTCATCTTTCATTTAAACAATGCTGCTGCTGCCTGCTACCACACTAGATACCACATCTGAGGAATCCAGACAAAAAGAACTCCATGTGTTTCTGAGGCTTCAGGGTTATGGAAATAGTAATAGAATTAAATGAAGTGACAAATTTGAACAGGTCCTATGCAAAAATATTCTTCTGCAAAAGCTTCCATTCCTTTTTTTCTCCCTTCTCAAATTACTCAGAAAGTTTGCTTTTGGTTAAAATATAGCACTTGGAATTTTTCTTTAATGTTTAGTTGATGTTCAGCCATTTTTACATTATCTCTGGGATACACATATTTTTCAAGCACTTTTAAATAAGTGTGATACTTTTGCTTCTCACAACAACTACTAACATATGTTATTTAACTTTGCTTTCACAATTCATCTTCTTTTAAAAAAGAAAGAAAAAAAATTACCTTAGGACTGAGACAAGACAGGGAAAACTTCCACTCTAGCAAAATAATATTAGATTTGACATAAATTAGATGCTTGCCAGTAACTCAACCACACCTGTCAAATAAGACGTTAAAAATATGAAATAGAATATTAACAAAAGTTGATTTTGCTAGTTATTAAGCATAAGATTTAACTGTGTTGTAACCAAAAGGAAAGGAAGTCTGAAGACAGATCTGTTTTAGTTGGGAAGCAAATATTCGTCCTATAAAGAGATTTACCACCAGAATTTCCACTGTGCTTTCTTTCCCCAAGTAGCCTTTGGAAATAAAGAAAAAAAAAGGATCTAATTTCACTGCAAAACCAGTATTTAGTTTATAGTACTCTTATTTAGCAACAACATTCAAAAGTTATTGCTTACAAGACAAAACTACAAACAAGAAAACAATGTGCTAAGGGCTTCTATGATTGTATTAATGCTCTGGATTAGCTAACAGGGACATCTGACCCAGATCAAAGTGAGAACTTCAACATTCCAGGGTGATTTTCAAATTGTATTTTTGTTGCTCCTCAACTTGAGTTTAACTCCTCTTGGACATACAACATGTTTCTCAAACTTTAATGTGTATATCAATCACCCGGGGATCTTGTTAATATGCAGATTCTGATTCTATATGTCTGGCTCGGACCTGAGATTTTGCATTTCTAACCTGTTCCGAGGTGATGCCTGTGCTTCTGGTTTCTGGACCACACTTTGAATAGCAGGAGTATAAACTGCACCCCTGGCATATGCTTGCTTTCGCAATCTCTCCTGGCATTTGTCCCTAAAGCTCTGAAAGAGCATAGAGAACTTTCTCAAATACAGATAGGCTTGTGTTGGTAAATAAGTATTAATAATACTAACATTGGGGGGAAATGTGCTATTTATTTATTTTTCTCTTTATAGCTACAAATGTATGACCTTCAAATATAGAAGGAAACTTGGCCAAGTGAATTAAATTCCTTTTACCAGGATTTTTCAGTCCTTTGGGTCTTTACTTTCAAGCCAGATGTACTATGCCTGGCAGTATTTTCCTCAGCAAATTTCCCTCTTTATGCTAGGATGACAAGCCAGATTTGCTTTAAAATATTAGGGAAAAGCTAAAGTGTTGACTTTAAGAAAACACTGGGATTTACTGATATGAAGCCTCCATACCCCTTTGGAAGGAGGCATATAAATAGACACAATGCTTTTAAAAAAGCAATCTGGTAATGTATCTTATAAGCCACACAAGATTTTTTATCCCTTAATCATAGTGATGTGTACTAAAGAAATTCCAAAGTATAGAAGAAAGCTTTCTACACAAATGTTCATCACAATGGTATTACTGATAGTAGAAATGTGGAAATGGGCTGAAATTCTAAAAACTATGTAATAGTTAAGTAAATCACACAACCACTTAGAGGGATATTATTTGGTCTCTGAAAAATGTTTTTGATGCAGTTCTTATAAAATAAACTACCACATTAAGTAAAATGCAGTATCATATGCATAGTTTTTGCATTTATGAGGAAATAAAATGCACATGTATATAGATATATGTGATATGTGGTGCTGCAATACTGCACAACCTCTTAGAGTGTCAATCACGTGGCAATTGATGTGGATGGTGCTTCCTGGGGTGTCAGAGTGCACAACGTGCACAGCTGAATATGGCAACCCTATTAATAACCTAGAGATAGAAAATCAAGAATGACTACACCAGTCTTTTGTCTTTGGAGGATGATAATATGCTTTAATTTTTTCCTGCATTTCCCAAATTTTTCTATAATGAGTACACTCACTTTCATAAGTAAAATCAATTAAAACATACATTAAAAATTAAAGAAATAAATAGACCTGACAGCTTCTTCTCCCATCTTTTCTTTGTTGGTTCTCCCTCTCACAGAATATCAAAATGCATTCTATAGGTCTTACAATAATTATGGCTGATGTTCTTTTAAGTAAATTGGAGGGGGTTTTCCTTTTTTCTTAAAGACACAGCATAGGACTGGATTTCTCTTTCGATTACGATAAAAAAAAAAAAAGTCATTTAAAAAATCCTTACTGAGTACTAGCTATGTGTCAGGCCCACAGCTAAGTGTGTTTACATGGCTGATCTCATGTAATCTTCTCAAGCTTTGTACTATAGGTAGTATTAACACCCCCATTTTTAGAGAATAGGAAGGAAAAAAGAAAAAAGAAACTTACTGGCTTGACCATTCTTTCTGGGCTTCTCCATTTTATCCTTCTGGATAATGATGGTGGGAGGCCATATTAGCAAGGTAAGATGGGGTGGTAACAGAGGTGAGCTGAGGAATCTCACTTGTTATAGGAGACCAAGATCTGTTCTATGAGAACAAAAGGAGTTGTTTCTAGCCAGAGATAATCAAGGGAAGCAAAATAATTGTTTAAAAGTAACTGCAGTTGAAGAAGGTGTGATACTGATATTGTTGAGAGGGCTGGACTTGAAGAAAGAAGAGCTGAACTTGAAGACAGAATTCCCAGTTCACTTCTTGCAAGGTGCGAGATCTTAGACAAGTCCCTAAACCCTTCTGAACCTCAATGCCCTTACAAGGTTATTTTAAGCTCAGAGGAGGGAACAGAAGCATCATCCTGAGGTCATTCTGAGGCACAGCTGCAAGAGGAGGTGGTGGTTTCCTGCCTCTCCACTATACATCTTGGACATGCAGTAAGTGTCTTACTTACACAACTAGCAATCTAAAATTTAAGACTCAGTGGTAATTAGTGGTCTAAGTGTGAGTGTGTCCAGATAGTGAAAACAGGCCAAGACTAAGAACAGTGTGTTCCTTGGGGTGGGGTGGGGGCACTCTCCTTATAAGGGGCCCTGGTGCAGAAGTTGTGAATTGAGAAGAAACGTTTCATATTTTCAGTGGCTCTAGAGAAAATTGTCCAAGGAAGAACCAAGACAGAGGACTGAATGCAAGTTAAAAAAAAAAAAAAAAAAAAAAGGAGAAAATCCTAGAATCAGGAGACCTGGACACCAGGTTGGGTCTATGTACGTAATACTGGGGGACTCTGAGCTATTACTCTACTGATCCAGGCCCTAGTTCCCTTATCTGCAGAGTAGGCCAAGTCATCTATAAATTCAATTTTAGCTTCACAGTTTTGTCATGCTTGCCTTTCTGGATCTCTTCTTGCCCTATAGCGTTGTAAAAGGACCAATTAAAAATATCTGAGACATAGTTGGGAGAGCTCATGTGCTGGTTGGGAGAGCTTTCTAAAATAGTGATGTGATGTGTCTATCACTAATTACTAAAAAGTGGGGAAAGTCATGAATTCACTTTCCTCTTGTACAACATCTTGAGGACCTAACAATCTTAAGGCATTTGCAGATCCACTCTCTCTAAGCTAGTATTATTAGTCTGTGCTCTTTGGTCAGGAAGGAAGGCATTGGTCCTAGAGAGAGCTAATGCAGTAAAATGGATGGAGCAGATGTCTCAGGTCCTTAAATTGAAGCAGCCTTAGGGAGAGGGAAAAAACATAAACATTTACTTTGACTAGAGAGGGGGTCAGGATCAAGGATGGATTTTTATGAAGTAGAGTTGCCCTGAGCACAGAGGAAGGATGGAAGCAAAGGAAGTACTTTCCAAAAGGAAGAAGTGGAAGACTATAAGCTTCCTGAGGGCTGAAATGCTTTTTGGTTTACCATGGCTTCCCATGGTCAGAGAGACTGAACCACAGGAGACATATGCAAGTGCTTGTTTAGTGAATGAAGATGGTCAAGAGGGTGTTGCATGTAAGCATGCCTCCTTAAAAAACTATAAAATCATGTCTTGAGGTCAAAATAGATATAGAAACAGGAAAAAGTAAAAAGGGACTGGGTGTAGTAAGGAGGAAAATCATAACATCTTAAATGATCCGACAAGGTAATCAAGATGAGTTCCCTAAGAGTAAAAAGACCATGAGACCAGAGGTCACAGATGAATCCTCTCATTTTCCCTTTATTGACTGCTTGGACATTTATCTCTTTCCTGTCTGGAAGAAGCAGAAACCTTTGGCAGGATAGTTCTGCAGAGAAAATTAAGCTCTATGCTGGCTCCATCAAACCAGATAGTTTTGAACCTCCACCGGCCTTATTTCACAAATCTATCTTTATGGTAAGAATCTGCACTGATATTGGCAGGATTTCAGAAAGTAAAGGGCTAGAGCAGAAAGTGGGCAGAGAATACTTCTAGAACACTTGCTTGAGCCATGGGAACTGTGGAGTGAGCCCACGTCTCGCCATCTCAAAGACCAAGCCATGAATGCCTCATTCTCTTGAATGATCTTGCCTGTATTGTTCTACAGGTTATTAGTTGGCCACTAAGAGGAATTTCTTCTAATTTAAGATGCTTATTTTCAACTCCCTTTTATGTTTAAAGTATTGCCATAAAAACTTCCTATTCCTTTTTGCTTGAAAAGTTAAACAAAATGTTCTTTTAAAAAAAGATTGCTTAAGCATTTTTCTTTTAAAATGTCTTTTGATAATTATTTCATCATATTGACTGAAGTGATTTAAAGAAATCTTTTTTTAAATTCAACTTGTAAACCTGAATTCAAACTCATATTCAAATTCAAAACTCAGCACACCTCTGCTTTTTACTAGCACATAGGTAAAATTCAAAATTTAATTTTACTTTCTTCTTTTTTCTCAGATACGTTCTTAAAAAACAGAAAATTTACTCAAGTCCATAGCTCTGCCCTTCTGATTTCTAAATTTAGCTGCCGGTTTTAGAAGAATTTGCATACTCTTGAATAAATGCCACTGAAGGGGGAAAGTGGTTTAGTAAAACTACTTATATGCAGATCCCCTCCTAAAGTGCCCTGTGAATAGCTTTTATTAAGCAAGATTAAAATTGCTCATTATCCCAAAATAACTTCAGTGCATGTGATGTTATAAAAAAAGCATACACCGTAATCAGTTTGACATTTTTGGAATTTCGAAAGGTAATTAGGCTCTCCTCCTTGAAAAAAAAAAAAAAATCTGCTATTGTGAGCATTTCCAGTGAAGTATAATCCTCGTTTTCATAGATCTTTAAGCTTGTCTCTAAAGTCAGTATCCTAGGACATGGTCAAATACAGGGGAATTCGCCTTTAAAGGGCAGACTACTGACAAAAAGTAGCAGAACATCTGAGGAGAGGCACTAGGGAAATTCATTGCACGCGCCATTCACTGGTCTATCCCAGCATGTTGTGATTCAGGGCAAGGCTTTGGAGTCTAACATTCCTGGAATCACACCTAGTCCACATACTAGGATATAGCAGCCAGAAAGCGACTTTGCCTCTCTCATCTCAGTTTTTGCCTCTGTAAAAGAAGGACGATAGCTAAAGGGACCATATGTCCCAGTTTGCCCTTGAGAATCTCTATTTATGCTTCTTGTCAGGTCTAATTATTAATAGTGAGTCCTTTCAACTCTGAAAAGTATCCCAGTTTGCTTGATAAATTACTAGCTAATTCTAATGCAAACCCTATTTGGGTTGTTAGGAGGATTCACAAGCACAATTCTTGGCACGTAATTGGCACTGAACATATCCTGCGAAATAAGGAGGCCCGTACTTGCCTCCGTCCTAAAACTGTGGTAAGGATCAAAATGGCATTCCAAACAAGGGACTAGGCATGTGGCATATTTTAAGTGCTCAATAAATATTAGTTACCATCACTCATTTTGTGGTGTTTTACTTACCTTGAAATACCTATGAGTATGAAGTTCATCCATAGCCAGGGAAGGTCTAAAGGCGACACCTATGGATGATCTTCTGGGTGACATGACCAAGAATTCCAAGGCCCAGCTAGTATGTGGCAGATTGCCATATTTAGCTGAAAAGAGTTTGTATCCATGGCCTAAACCAAGTATCCAAAGATGCCTCAAACCTAAGGAAGTAAATCTCTTTTAATAAAATGATCTTTTAAATTGCAGTTTAAAAATACAACATTCAGTCTTTTGGTCTCCAGTCTGGCATGAAGGAGCTTGAAAGTCACCACTCCAATCTAACAACAGGTAAAAACTGAACATGCTGAAAAACTGATAATTGTTTTTAGATCCATCAAAGAAGTCAGGTCACAGGGCAAACCACTGCTCCCAAACTACAGACGGACAGGAGGATAGAGATAACCACAGCTGACCAGAGCAGAAACCCAGGAGCAGGAACCTCCACAGGAGTAAGTTCTAGAATGGGAGAACCTCAACTGTAAGTGAGGAACTACTAGAGGTTCACGGTGGACATTTATGAGAGTCAGGTACTCCAGGGGAAAGAAATGTAAAATGCAAAATATAAAACTCCTAGAAGGTAAGAGAAGAAACTCTAGATGACTTTGGGTATGGTGATGATTCAACACCAAAAGCCAGTCCTTTGAGAAATAATTTTTAAGCTAGACTTCATTAAAATTAAAAATTCTGCCCTGCTAAACACACTGTCGAAAGAATGAGGGCAGCCCGGGGGGCTCAGCGGTTTAGTGCCCGCCTTCGGCCCAGGGCGTGATCCTGGAGACCCCAGATCGAGTCCCATGTCGGGCTCCCTGCATGGAGCCTGCTTCTCCCTCTGCCTCTCTCTCTCTCTCTCTCTCTCTCTATGTTTGTGTGTGTGTGTGTGTGTGTGTGTGTGTGTGTGTGTGTGTCTTCTCTGTGTCTCTCATGAATAAATAAATAAAAAGAATGAGAAGACAAGTTACAGACTGGAGGAACATATTTGCAAAACACATATCTGATAAAAGACTGCCATCCAAAATTGATGTTAATTTAATTGTTTTAAACAACACTGAAGCTCAACAATAAAAATAAGAGTACAAGTTTGTACTTTATTTTCACTTTTATCTTCTCTGATGTTTTTCCTTTTTTATGCAGATCAGACTTTCTGATGTCATTGTTCTTCTCTCTGAAGAACTTTCTTTCACATTTCTTGTAGGGCAGGTCTACTGGCAACACATTTCCTTAATTTTTGTTTGTGTGAGAAAGTATTTTCTCTTTAACTTTTGAATAATTTCTTAGGGTTCAGAAACCTAGATTGTGGGATCCCTGGGTGGCGCAGCGGTTTGGCGCCTGCCTTTGGCCCAGGGCGCGATCCTGGAGACCCGGGATCGAATCCCACATCAGGCTCCCGGTGCATGGAGCCTGCGTCTCCCTCCGCCTGTGTCTCTGCCTCTCTCTCTCTCTCTCTGTGACTATCATAAATAAAAAAAAAAAAAAAAGAAAAAAAAAAAAAAGAAACCTAGATTGCACGGTGTTTGGGGGTTCGTTTTCTCTAAACACTTTAATTATTTTACTCCACTCTATTCCTGCTCACATGGTTTTTTAGGAAAAGTCAGATGGAATTCTTATCATTCATTGTTCCTTTATAGGTAAGGTGTTTTCTTCCCTGGCTTTTTTTTTTTTTTTTCCCCCTGGCTTCTTTTAAGAGTTTTTTACTCTTTAATTTTCTGAAGCTTGGATATGACACACCTAGGGTTTTGTTATTTTGTGTCTGAGCTTTCTTGATCTGTGGTTTGGTGTCTTGCATTAATTTGGGGAAAATTCTCAGTCATTTTGCTTCAAATATTTCATCTGCAACTTCCTCTCTTTTTTCTCCTACTAGTAGTACTTGCGTTACACCTTATGTAGTTGTCCCACAGTTCTTGGATGTCATGTTGCATTTCCCTTTTCATTCTTTTTTCTCTTTGCTTTTCCATTTTCCAGCCCAGATATAGCAGATGTAGCAGCCCAGGTATAGCAGAGTGAGGAAGGGGCTAGGGATTTCAAATTTGGAATCATCCACCTGGAGGTGTATCTGGAGCTCCAGAAAATCAAGAGGAAGGAAGTATGGGGAGTTCTCCCATTGATGGAGAGGGTCATGGCAGACAGTAAAAGCACAGAATTCATAGATCAATGAGTAAAATCCAGCCTCTCCTATTCCCTTTCACCCCTAAACACCCATATATTGTCCATAATTAACTTTTGCCAAAATACACATGGGTGTACCTCACATAAATATAGCCCTTACCAACAGATCTGATCAATGGTCCTCAAATATTAAATATATTTACCCATGTAAAATTATTCATCTTCCCCTTTATAATTTTATTTTATTAGTGTAGACTGGATTAGAATAATCTGAATCCATAAGACAATGAAACCAAAAATTTCTTTTGGATACAAGGAGAGCAAACGCTCAAGGTTAAGTTTTATGCACAAGGTCATAAAGCCAGTTAGTTACAGTTGGGACTAAAACCCAAGTTCCTGACCCTCAGTCCAGATGTCTTTTTCCTGCACCAAAAACTGCTTTAACTCTGCACCACAGACTGCCTATTGACACAGCCGAAAACACTAGCACACTCTATTATCATTCAGAAAATTAAATGCTAATGTTCTTAAGAATCTCATTCAACAGGCAATACATTTTTCTTTTTTAAAGTAACAGCTGATGTGACTTATTATAATTAGCTAATGAGTCTGAACCTATAATTCTTCTGTCAGGCTCTCAGGGCTGAAATGTTTGTATTTTCAAGTCTTATCACACAGACTCGTTTTTGCAGGAATTGTATGTTTTATGGGAGGAATGAGTTTTTATTTTTATGTAGGAAAAGCAGGCTGATTTCCTATTTCCATGACCCAGAAATAGCTGGATATTGCCAGGTGAAGCAGAGAGAGTAAAGGCTAGGGACTGCTGGAGGAGCCAGTACACAGGAGGCAAAACTGAAAGACTTTGAAAGATTGCATTTATAGTCATCTAAGCAGAAAATGTGTTTCATTTTTCCATGATTTTCAACTGTGCAAATACTGTGAGTTGACTTTTTCTCCTGCTTCTTGGATATCACCAATTAATTTTATTAAGCTCTTAATTGACACTTTCAGCATTGTTAGCATGTTTTGGAAGGCAAGATGTGCTCTAGTTTATGTATTTTCTAGTGAGTAGCTCAAGCTGTAAAACGGGAAAGGTATATGATCCTTGGTCTATTACTGACTTCCATACTCACATTAGCTTTTATGATTCCTTTGCATCTTCATGTCACATAACACATGGGAGGTGACCATTAATAGACCTCAACAAAACTAAAATTGAATTCAACATTATTTCCTCCCACATCTGTTTCTTGCCCAAGTTTGTTATTTTAGGAAATGGCATTGCCAGTTAGTTACCCATCTCCCGAACCAGAAAATTTTACTTGGTCACATGACTCTCACGCAACCTATCAATCACCAAGTCCCCTCAGTTCTCTCACCTAAATATCTTTCAATTTCATCTACTCCTCTACCTCTCCACTGCACCAACCTCCCTATTGGCCAAGATCATCTTTCATGAAATGAAAATGATGGAGGCCAATGTCATTTTTAGTCTTCAGTGGTGACAATGCTGAACCTTACTTGAGCCCTGTGCTCCAGGAAAACAGGGTGATTAAGAAATCATCTCACTCTTTGATTTTTGCAAATTTGCCAGCGGCAGGATCTGATTTGGTAAGGCAGAAAAAATCCTCAGGAAGCTGTGGGACCAGGTTCATCAGACCTAGGGCCCTTCTCTGAAGGGTTTCAAGGCTACCCTTGCTGGGTTCCTACACCCTTCAAGGCCAGACCATCTATCTGGAACACCATTCCATCTAACTAATCCATCTAATTTGCACACCACTCATTTCAATACTGAACATTTATTTCTACTATTTCCTAACACTAACTACCAAATCCTTCAGGGCAGGCCAGTCTTTTTATTTTATTTATTTTATTTTTATTTTAAAGGTTTTAAAGATTTTTATTTATTTATGAGAGAGAGAGGGAGAGAACAAGCAGGGGGAGAGACAGGGGGAGAGGGGGATGCAGACTCCTTGCTGAGCAGGGAGCCTGATGTGGGGCTGGATCCCAGGACCCTGGGATCATGACCTGAGCTGAAGGCAGACGCTTCACCCACTGAGCCACCCACCCAGGTATCCCCAGTCTTAACAGAAGAGTTTATAGTAGCTGGTTAGTGTTTTTCATATGCTAATGACCTCTCCTCTGGGCATGTGCCTCCCTGGTTAAGGTGGTTCAAAAGACAGTTAACCACACTCATAGGTTCACATAGCTCATGGGCAAAGTGAGTAATGAGTTATTTCCAAGTAAATTATAGGTAGTATAACAATCTAGGTCACTATAGAAATGTTCTGAGATCCTTCTAGGATTGTGACTCTTCAAGTCATTCACACTGTAGCTAGAGAAATTTTTCTAAATCACACACTGATCAGTTTTCAGTGAATCCTGAGTGATCATCCTGAGTATAAATTCCAACCTGCATAAATGCTTATAAGGTCCTGCATGATTTAGCTATTTTACCTTTTCAAGCTAACGTCTGAGCATCTCCCTTTTCTGGGCATCTTTCCACATTGCCATAACTTCCTGGCTCTCGAACTCCACCAGTTCCCCATCCATTACCCATGCTGTTTTCCCTCAGATCCATTGTCCTTCTCTTTCTCTGCTACATAATGCAGTAGATCCTTCTATCCCTCAGCCCCTCATAGGCTGTGGTTGCAGCTGAATTTTCAGTTTGGTTCAGCTAGTGGGGGCACCACTGAGAGAGACAGAGGCTAGGGGACATCTCCCTTTCTGTCTCTGCTAAGGAACACAAGTCTGGCAGCAGCTGCCTCTCTTCCCTTAGCTTATGCTCCTATAGGACATGCCTGGGTGGGTTCCAGGTCCTCCCAGTGACCCCTGCCCTTGGGTTCCAGTAATTCTGCTTCTTCCCTTTTAGGTGGGATGGTGGTTCCTGCTGCCACTAATCTCTGGGATATCTTCCCGTCCTCCCCACTGGCTTCTCAGCCTTCCCTCCTCTTAGGGAACTAATTCCCTTTGCTGATACATGGACATGACAAATGTTTTCTACGTTCCCTATTGGCTTTGAACAAGTGCTCAATGATATAGTTTGGTTCCTTTACCAGCATATCAAACTTTCTTCCATGAAAGACATGGATGTAAGTAAGATGAAACCTCTGGAACCCCACTATGGATTTTTGCCACCTATAAGGCCCAGCAATGCTGAACTTCTTTTTGTTACTCAAAATATAAAAGTTTTATGTTATGCTACCTGCTTCTCTCCATCCCTACTGCTACCACTCTAACCCAAGACATCATCACTTCTCTTTGGATTACTCTGTATCCTCAGTGACTCCCCTGTATCTTTCCAACTCCCCACACATCATTCAAAATGGTAATTTAACTATAAATAACTCTCCTGCCTAGGTCCCTCTGATTGACTTCACTCTCCTCAGAATAAAATCCCAGCCCCATAACCTGGCCACATGTCTGGGCTCTGCTCAGGACTCTAAGCTCACTTTCTACTGAGATCCTTGGTGCTCTGTGGGTCCTGTGCCTATAAAGGCCCTTTCCCTCACATCTGTTCATGGTTGGCTCTTTCTCACACCTGAGGTCTCAATTCAATGTCACCTCCCCCAAGAATTCTTTTCTGATCATCCTAACAAGCCAGCTCCCTTCCAATGACCTAGTACTTCCCAGTTTGTCTTCATGGCACTTAACAGTCTCCCACATGATTTTTTTCTTTGTAGACACTAAAAGTAAGCTCCATATAGCTTAGTTACTTAATCCATCTCTGTATCTCCAATAGGCAGAACAGTTCCTGGTTCATTGTAGGGACTCCATATATATTTGTTGAACAAACAACTTAATGAAATAGCAGGCAGTGTAAAAAATATTTTACGTACATTAACTCATTATCATCTTCATGGCAACAGGTAGGTGTCCCATTCTCCATTTTGGAGACTGTAAGCAGATGACTATGTCTCAGGCCTAGTGAGGGGTGGGCCTGGCTTCTGCTTCAGAAAATCTAGTTGCAGAACTAGGGTGGTAACCTGTATGTTACACTGCCTCTTATCACAATGCAACCTCTTAGAAGATATTTTAAATGACAATGAATAATAAAAGTATAAATTAGAATCCAGTATGTTGTTCTAGTAGTGTAACCAACCCACCAAGGTTACAATCAGGTGATCAGAGCTTTCTCGACCCAGACAAATTTGAACATGATCAGGCAATAGCAACTACTTCTTTTCCCTGAGGGTCAAGCAGCTTCTTCTGAAAGGAAGAACAGTACACTCCAATTAGAAAAGTAAAACTATGATAAAAACAAAAACAAAAACAAAAACAAACAAAAAAACACATACACCTTAGATGCATGGAAATACAGGCTTCAATAATGCTTTTTAAAATATGAAGTGTAATAAAATGTAAAGGATCCAAGACATTGCTAAAAATAATGATCCAGGTAAGACAATAGGATTATAACTATTGTTATATGATATTACATTATTATCAAACTATGCATTTGACTTTATTGGAAGAATAAGGTGTGAGGCAGTATCTGTACTTGAACTATGACACCTCCTATATTTTAGCCCCTGATCATCTGAAGGACAATCACAGACGCACACATTTTCTACCAGGTTACCACTCTTCAGTTAGGTACTTGAAGAAACATTAACTAATCTTTCCTCATTTACTTATCTCCCCAATACTTTATTTCTACCAAGAGCTCAACTTTAATACCCTTCTCCTTTTCTGAAACTTGTTCTGAATGAGGTACATTCCCAATCATTCATAAATGACATGAAGATTTTAAGAATTGAAGTAAAGCTATCTAGAAGAAAAATGATTATCTTCCCCTTTAAAAATACAATAATAGGTTTCTGGAAATGACTCCAACAATATTTCACAACATATATTACTGTCAACAATCATCCATAGAAAATGATCTTAATTATCTTAATCTTTGATCTCAAGGAAATGCTTTTTCTCACTATTTCTCCACACATACATTCACTGCCCAGTGAAAATTGCTCACAATGAATATGAAGCAACTTTCAGAATTCTCAGAAGACACAGGGATCCAGAAATGCAGTCCCTGCAAAAAATTGTCCGCCTACTATGACAACATACCATGGACTGGATAGCTGATAAGCAACAAAAAAATGATTTCTCACAGCTCTGGAAGCTAGAAAGTCCACAATTAAGGTGCCAGAATGGTTACATTTTGGTGGACGGCCTCTTCCTGATTAATAGACACCCTCTTGTCTTGTTCTCACATGGCTAAGTGATACAGGGGTCTCTGCAGGATCTCTTTTATAAGAGCACTAATCCCATTCTTGAGGGCTCTACTCTCAATACTTAAGCAACTCCCCAAAGCTTCAACTCCAAATACCACCACACTGGGCATTAGGGTTTCAACATTTTAATTTTGTGGACACAAACATTCAGATCACAGCACTCCCCAAAGATAAAAAAGTGCCATCTCAACACTCAGCCTGCTGAAAAGTCATCAGAATGGTGAATAGGTAGGTTCCTCCATACATTGCTTTTTCCCTTTTCTATGCATTGTACATTAAAGTTAATGTTGGCACGTGGAGACATGGGTTTAGTACTTAAAACTCTTAACACAAATGGTAAACATAGAAATTAAGTATAGTTTATTTTCTCAGGCCACTGCAATGCTCAAGGTTACTGGTTCAAGTTCATTTCTGAATTTTGTAAGTGGAAAAGACCACAAGCCAGCTCAGCTTCAAAGAATGCATCCATCGGCCATAGGTGCTCTTATTCCATGGGTGTCCGCCCTTCCCCATATGCCTGTCTTAACTTCCCACATACTTAACAATCCTTCCCAGTGCCCTTGCCTTCACCAATTCCTTCCATTAGAATATAAGATTTTTTTAAATTTAGTTTTAGTATTTCCTACAAGACAGATTCACTATTCATCTCTCTCAATAATTGCCTGTGACCTCAAAAGCACATCTAGGTGTGGGATATCACCTTTAGGTTGTAGGCAATTGCTCTCTCTCTTTCTCTCTCTCTCTCTCTCTTTTTTTTTTTTTTTTTTTTTTTTTGCTAGCAGGAGTAGATATGAAGAGATAGGTACAGCAGGAAAACATTCAGGAATCTTCTGGTCTTCTGGTCTCCAACTCTTTGCAAATTTGAAAACAAAGGTTTAATAGTCCATTCCTTGAGCAAACAATGTTTCTTCCCTCCATTGTTCTGGGATTATCGGGATTTACCTGCTTTATCCTTTTCTTTTCTGCTTCAGCAAACTAATGTGAGTCATGTTTATAAGGATAAAGTAACGGAGATGCACAGATATTAGGGGTGTGTGTGTGTTTATGTGAGTGTTGGGTATATACAAAGTTTTCATTGTTATGAGTATGTTTTAGAAGAATACATGATAAAAGTGCACTGTCTCTAGAATGAGTAAGCCATATCCTTAAGCAAAACAAAAATACATTTGTTAACATCACTGTGTATGAGACACTGAAGTGAATACAAAACACGTCTGTGGAGAAGAACTCAGGTTGGTATTTGTAAAAATCAAGGAATTTGGGAAGGGGAGGGGGTGGTTGGTTATTGTTACACTTCTGCCAAAAAATCCAAAGCTACCAAAATAGGGTCATCCATCTATGATAATTAATGCATTCAAGAGCTGATGCCCTAGGGCAATCGACAGGGAATAAGATCCATCTCCCAGAATGGCACCACTAGGGGTGTTTTCCACGGAGGGGTTTGGGGCTACCTTCAGTGATTTCAAAGAAGAATGTGGAATTTTATTGTTAAAGTCTTTGCCTACAAACAGCTCTTACACTCTCCAAAGCCATTTAAAATGTCCATTTTATAAATGATTTGTCTCAAAATTGTGGGTCAATTAAAATAAAAATTTCATAGTTCACAAGTCAATAGTTATACAGAAAAGGAAAAGAAAACAATGGGCAAATTCACTCCCCATAAAGGCAACTTTTTTTCAGACCATAAATGCCACTGGTAGAGAGGAGACCAGTGTTCCCTTGGGTTGTACCATTAATGCAGCACGTGCTAGGTGGAGACAATCTCCTGCCACTGTGTCCTCCCGAATTATACTTGATCTTCTCTAAACAAGAAAGAGTTTAATTCTTTCTTACATAGAAAGAATTACATCTTTCTCATTTAATTCTTGCATAGTCCTCGAGGTAGGTGTTTGTTATTCTTACTTTACAGACCAAGACACTAAACATTAGAAGTCTGCCATTTGCCCAAGATCATATTGCTAGTAAAATCCTTGTGGTTTTGCAGTTATTTCACATGTATCTTTACTTATACTCTGCCAAGATTTCACGCTGAGATTACTCATCGCACACTTTTGTATTTTTTGTATTCTACCTTATTCCACAAAGGAGTTGAGGAAGATAATTGAAAATCTTAATGAAGGAATTCATGGAAAATATTCCCCTTCTCACTTCTTCAGAGCTTTCTGGAAGCATCTATTCAGCAGAGTGGATTACTGTGGAAATGTAGGATTTAGGATATAAATTGACTCAATTTCGCTCTCTCTTTCACTGCTTCCAAATAGAATTTCAGATCAACAGCAACTATTGAGAGATGACAAAAGGGCAGAGCTGGCTAAGCTAATTACTTAATTCTACATAATGACAGGAAAAAATGGTAAAGCATGTGAATTAAGTCAGAAATACAATAAGATCCATTTTCTATAGGCTCTTACTGGAGAGCATCTACTCTTAAATCCACCCCAAGGAGCAGTTCTCATCCACTCTCTGGACATCACTTAAGGACGTGCAGTCAGCCTAGAGGTTATGTGGCTCAACTGAGACGAACTTGCCTTTGTGTCCATAGGAAGCCCTTCATTCACTAAAGAACATGACAAGAAGAATGGCTTGAATTCCACCACCCAACTGACTACTAACTTTAAGCCCTGTTGACCTGGCAAAGTGAAGGTAAAGGTAGATGTAGCCTAGAGTAACAATGTCTGTACTGAGCTAGAGGTATGCATGTGTGTGTGTGCATGTGCATGTCTTGTGTGTATTTCAGTGCAATTTTATTCTCCCATTGTTTTGTCGCTGTGCTTTTATCACACTTTTAAAAAATTATCTATTTTCTTTAATCCTATTTTTTTAAAGATTTTATTTATTTATTTATTTGAGAAAGAGAAAGAGAGCAAGCATGAGCAGGGGAGGGGAAGAAGGTGAGGAAGAAGCAGGTTCCCTGTTGAGCAGGGAGCCTGATGCAGGGCTCGATCCCAGGACCCCGAGATCATGACCTGTGCCGAAGGCAGACGCTTAACCAACCCAGGCACCCCTCTATTTACTTTTTAAATCAGTCCTTCACTGAACAATTAACACCAGAAAGTGGGAATTATTGTATGATTATTCCTGTATCTTTAGGCCTAAGATGAGACCAGCAAATGTTTGTTGGAAGAAAAAGAATTAGGAAAAATGTAATTTAAAAAAAGTTAGGAAATACGTGTTAATGACAGAAGGTGACAGTCTGTAGTAGAGAAGTGTTCCAAGATTACAACATAGGACTTTTAAAAGTTACTTATTGATACATGGTAAAATCACTTCATCTTTGTTTCATGCTGAATTAGTACTGGTCATAGTATAACGTTTACTGATTCACCATATTTTTAAGAGTGTCTCTATTGTTTCAGGCACTGCTGTAAGCTCTGGGATAGAGTAGTGAGCAAGAGATTCCAAGTTCCCGCTCTAACAAACTTTCGAGTCCCTGAAATGACAAAGATAGTCAATAAGGAAACATGGCAACCAACAGGGTGATAAGTGTTCTACAGATAATACAAATGGTAATGAGATAAAGAGAGGGTGTAAAAAAAAAAAGAGAGAGGGTGTAGTTGTGGGTGGGTCACTGACAAGTGAAGGGGCAAGGGCTACTTTAGATAAGGTAACCAGGGAGACTTCAGCAGTTAGTGTCTCCTGAGCAGAAACCAAAGGGCAGAGAATAAGCATCCATGGTGCTACCTGGAGGAAGAGCTTCCTGGGTAAAAAGTAAAAGTTCTGAGGGGAAGAGCTGAGAGATCTGAAACAGGAAAGAGGACCTGAAGCACCATGGGTTGGAGACGAAGAGGAACAGAAGATAGGATTAGATCACAGAGGGCCATGTAGGCTGTTAAATTCAGAGATGGATTGTTCACTTTGATATTCTTCATTGTTTAATTATTAAACAATGATCCTATGAGACAAACTCTGATCCTATGAGACATTTTCCTTCCACATTCATGACTTATTTCATTCACCTTCTTACTCTCTCTATGTCTTGGGGACATCTCTGGAACAGTCTTTCTGTTGATACTCTTGACAGACACACCAAACATCCCAGTAAGTGTATTCTCCAACTCCCCCACCTGGGCCATCTCATCCTTGAGTGTCACCCAGTAACTAAGCATCAAACACAGCTGGAGCTGTACATGGAACTGCTGTTCTTACAGGATAATTAATATGCAGCCACACACTTCCCTGGAGAGTGTTTCATGGCAATCTTTGCTGAAAAGTATAAATACTAAATGCATGAAAGGGATCATGGAAATTACTTTAAGGCAAGTACCTCGCTCCCATATTAGCAATAGGAAAAACTTACGCATGTAAGTTGAGACCTTCCAATTTATTTGGAGAAAGATGTTTCTATGGGATGTTGAAAATAATAACCTTCAATAGCAGTGGAACTACTTAGAGAAGCTGCGAAGAGAGTGACATGTTTTAAGAATAAAGTTTATTTGATACAATATATTTTGAAAATGTCCACTTTAAGTATCTGGCAAAAAACTCTTGAGACAGCAAACTATGCAGGAATGCTTTCAGCTACTGCCCGCCCTGCCCTCCTCTCAGCTGCTTTCTCCAGGAGAGCCTCTCTGTTGGCTGCTATTACCTGCTCATCACATGGACTCCATTTGGAAGCTTGGCTGGGACAGTCATCATGAATAAAAAGGGCAGGGCACACAGCGGCCAGTTGGAGAGTCAGGAAGGAGGTGGTGGTGGTGGGGCGGGGGGTGGGAATGGAAAACTGAGAGTGGAAAACGGGAAGGTAAAATGATCAGACTTTTTCCAACATCGACCACATTAGGCAGCGTCACCGATGTGTGAAGTACACGTAAAAAATCAATATGTAAACCAAGAGTAGATGAGGCTCTCATGAGAATTAGCTCCTATAAAATATTTGCCATTCTCCTTATAACATCGCTGGGACACAAGCACGTGTGACAGAAGATAGTTTTTGTTGTTGTTTTTTTACAGGTTAGAATCACACTGTACACAGAACTCTGTAACTACTCTCTCATTTAATGATTTAATATGATCATTCCCCACCCCCATAATTAAATATTTGTCTATATAATTTGAGTGATTTTATGGAATTCTATCTGTAGATATTTATCTAATGCTTTGTGGCTAAATGTTTAGGTTTTTTTTTTTCAAATTTTGCAATTATAATTATAGTGATACTATGTTGAGAATCTTGGCACACCTCTGATCATTTCATTAAAAACAACTTTGGGGCATTGAATTTCTGACCGGGGTTCAGTAGAGATCCATTTGGAGAGTTTTCTTCCTGAGTATCTAGTTCAGTAAATCTTTAGCTGATTATACCAGCAGCGTTTCAAGCTGAAGAATAGACAGGTAAACCTATAAAACAGCATCGAAAGAGCAGAAAGGAAAGTCCATGTCCTGCTCTGGTGGGGACTTTCTCTTCAGTGAAATGTCACAGATAATCAGCGAAGACACATACCACCAAGATAACATCAGGAGGTTATAGGTGTTTTTAAGGCAATAGAAAGGATAATATTATCCAATAGAGCTCTAGAGCTATGTTGGTTATGCCGACATAAATTTACCCCAGAGGTACATAAAGATGCTCACTTCATCACATCTCTGCCTTTACTTTCTTATTGCGCTTAAAATCTTCACTCAATGTTCACATTTATTTGTTTACTAATGAAGTCATTTAAATATATATATATGTATATGGGTTGCCTTTTGTTTTGTTGATGGCTTCCTCCACCATGGAAAACTTTTTAGTTTGATATAGTTCCCATTGTTTACTTTTGTTTTTGTTTTCTTTGCCTGAGGAGTCGGATCCAGAAAAATATTGCTAAGACCAACTGAAACTAATATAATACTGTATGTCAAGTGTACATCATTTAAAAATAAAATTTTAGAAAAGAAGAAAATTTTAAAAATATATATTATTATAAATATATTAGTGTTTGTGTTTCTTTTCCTGTCTAACCTGGTTGTATCCTTGCACATTTTTCCATGTTAATCTCCTTTTCTTATTGATTAGAATAGCTCTATTATTATATTACTAATATATTTATTATTTCCCCTTTCGTTTTAATGAGGTGTTTTGTTATACAAAATTGTATTTACGTAACAATTCCTCCATCTCTTTTCTTTATAGATTCCTAATTTCATTTTTTTTGCCAAAACAAGTCCATGTTACTCCCAAGATTACATAAGTACTTAGGTTTGTTTCTAGGTTCTATTTTTAAAATTTAACTCTTTAATTCATTTTGATTATGTTACTTTATTTTTACTATTTCCCAAACAGCTAACCAATTGTTCCAACATCATTTACTATGAAAAATTCTCCTTGCTGCTTTGAAGTACTACTACTATGATTATATTTTAGGTTAGTGTATGTATTCATGCCTGGCTGGATTTTCTATGCTGCCTTGTTGATTTGTCTGTCTGTTCTTCAGCCAGAACCACACACTGGTCAACTCTTGGTTTAGTCTAGTCTGTTTGGATAGTGTGCTAGAAATGGTCTTTCAAATGGATCCTCTTATCTACCATCTTTTTCTGCCTTCTAATCTGAAGAATGGATCATGGAATGCTTACTGACTTGTTCAGAGAGCAAAAGATGGGGGAGAGCGTGAGAAGAAAAGGATAGAAATGAACAATTTTTGAGTATTTATTTCATGCTTTGCACAATGCTGCATATAAATCCCTTTAACCTTGATCACAATAAGTTTCATCATCACTATTCTTCAGATAAGAAAATTGCCCCTTAGAGGTTAATTAAATTCCCCAAGATCACACTGAATGAGAGGCAGACTTAGGATTCAAATGAAAATCTATCTGACTTCAACTTTCACGCAACCCACAGGGGCTAGTGTAAGGAGCTGGGGAGGGGAGAGGGACTCCTGGCACCAGTCCAGAAAGGACTATAGGGATGGAATCACTGCCAGCTTGAGTGCCACTGCAGGGAGAGGGCTCCAATGCCCTTTACCCTTCTACCCCAGTGTCCTGCCACTGTATCACACAAAGGCCAGATGTGTACCCAAATGGCAAAATTAGAGGTCATTTTCAACAGCCCCTCCCCCATACCCTGTCTCCTCCCCAAACATGTGTTTTCCTTTTAATCTGCCATAGTCTTAGAAACTTCCTACCTCTGTATCTAGACTTTCATTTATGTTTAGACTTTGTCTCATGAAATATTCTGTTTTACATGATGATGACTAGAGGCTGGAGGGAAAACCTAGTCTTAGGTGACCTTGGGTTTTTTATATTATCAAATCTCAAGTTTTTCCACCTGTAAAATAGGAATAAGAATAATAATCCCTGCCTTGTGAGGATAAAAGAAATCATGAAATAAAGTGTTTGGAGCATGTTTAGCTAGTGGAGGGTTCTATTCATGCTAATAACCCAAACTACTGTTTATTGTTACCATGAAAAATGAAAGCAAAACTATGAAGGAATGGGACACTGGAATGATAATGTCAGTTAGAGGAAAGAAAGCATTAAAGGAATCTGGAAGTTTAAGAACAATGTGGCATTGTAAGACCTTAAAGAACAGATCTAAATTATGGACAGAGGGCTCAGGAAAAGAGACTAGGAGACAGTGGTGGGAACTGGCCACTGGAAACTAGATGAAATCTCTCTCCAAATATTCCTAAACCCATTGTTAGTCAGAACAGGAAAAGTTTTGGTTACTTCCAAAAAGACCTAGCATCTTCCCTTCCAGGATCTGCAAGCACTACTATCTATTCTTAGGAATACAGAGCCCTGGGAAGCAGCGGAGAGGGAGGCAAACACTGTGTATGATGTGTAAAAGGCACAAAAGTCACTTTTGCACATCCATGCATGCTTTATGCTCCCATTCAGTGGATGCTCATCAGAGACTGGGAGAAAAACTTGGGACACACTAGTGAAAAAGCCACAGAAGATCATGTCTGAAGGCCAACCTTGGAAACACTAAAAATAGGCAATTAGGTATGTATATAAAGTCATTTGCTATGCACACTTGTGGATACTAGGAGACTGAGACAAAGGGCTCTCACCCAGTGCTGAGAGTCAGAGAGGGTGCCCAATGCTGAGTCTGAAGGAGAAGCCAGGGGGTGCATTCCAGGCAGTGTAGCAATCCTGGGCTAAGGCCTGGGTGTGGATGATCAAGGCCACCACAGGAACCGTAAGAGAAATGCAAGTCATAGTGGCTGGAAACTAGCATGGGAGGAGCAAAAGTGACCAAAATTGTGAAAATGAACATAAGTGTTCAGGGATGGCTCATGAGGGTTCTTGTAGAGCAAGCTAAGGAGTGAGCTTGTGTACAGTGATTGTGCATCATACCCTGCTGAGAGTGAATGGCAGCAGCCACCTTGGTGCAGTATTATGGTTCAAGTATTTAGACTAGTACAATGGTTTAGTTTTTGACCCTCAGAAGTCATTCTAAAGTTCTAAAATAACCTATTAATATGTCTTGAGGAGTATTAAACTATAGCTAGGCCCAGAGGTGAACCCTGATCTAGGTGGCAAAAAAAGAAAAAAACAAAAAAACAATAGCAAAACAAAACACATTATCACTGATATCTTAAGGGTTTATAATAGAACCCACCAAAGTAAGTTCTTATGTTGCTTTAGTCAAGAGCTTTGAAACTTTTTCCCTGAAATAAGGAAACACCAGAAATAAAAGGCAGCTCAGATTTGGCCAAACAACACATATTAATCCTATGGTTTGTGAGCAATGACTTCACTACAAATGACAGTGAATTATTATTATAATTCGTCTTGGGAAATTATCTTCAGCACAATGTCAAGATGGCACATGTTTTCAGTAAGCACTTTCTGAAACAGGGCAGGAGGAAGAACAGTTAAAAGGAAGAAAAGAAGGAAAGAACAGAGGGAGAGGGGAAAGAGGGAAGGAAGAAAGGAAAGAATGGAGAGAGGAAGGAAGGAACAGAGGGAGGGAGATAAGGAAGGAGGGGGACAGAAAAGAAGGAAGGATGGAAGGGAAGAATGGAGGGAGGGAGGGCCTACATGTACACATATATTAAATCTTAGCAAGGTTGGCACTCTAATTTGGAGGAGCATTTTTGGTGATGCAAGCACGACATTTGAATGCATTCTATAATCCCCACAGAATAGAGAGTTCAACAGTTCTTTCCCACACCCCAGGGCTTAAGTGAAACCCACAAATGTCATAAGGAATCAAAGGGTTCTATCCCAAAAGACTTTCGGTGTTCTTCCCACTGAAGTGGAGTTTATAATATTCAGTGGCATTCCTCTGTTAGGTTGGCAAGGAGGGGTTATTGCAGTCATTGGCGTCATTGGCGTCATTGGGGTATCAGTTTATTAAGGGATCACTATCCTCTACCAAATTCCTTTGAGTCAAAGGGGAAGTGACACGTTAACAGAAAAATGTCTTCTTGTAAATTTCTTTACGCACAGACATGTTTTTCAAAAGGCTAATTACAAACATCTCAACATGCGGGTTATTGACTATTCCAAAATAAGTTTAATTTAAAAAAGACATATCATTGTCCTAAAATCATCTTCTAAAAGAGATGGTCACAGATGTGACTCTTGTTTTGAGTTTTTTTGATTAGAGGAAATTGTCTTAGACTCACTAAAATTGCCTTAGAAAGGGAGTTTTCTCTTATGGCTATGGAAGGAAATAGGATATCTCGAATCCCATCCATGTGAAATCCAGGCTTAGGAAAGCCAAACATCTAGGATTTGTGGGAAAAAAGGAATTGCAAGGGACCTGAACATATGTCATCAGCACCAGGTCAGTCCCTTTTGTTCCCAGTGGCAGGAGTTTATAGATAATTTTTCTAGCACTCTACTCTTACGGCTACCCTGAAATTCCCCTTTGTATTGCCTTATTCCTTTTTTTTTTTAAATCTGCTTCTCCTCTTTAGACCAATTAAGTGATTCACATAATCATTTCTTAGAAAAATCTAACTTGCCACTTCTTTTATAAAAGAAAAATACTATTTAAAAATTCTCTGTCGGGATCCCTGGGTGGCGCAGCGGTTTAGCGCCTGCCTTTGGCCCAGGGCGCAATCCTGGAGACCCGGGATCGAGTCGGGCTCCCGGTGCATGGAGCCTGCTTCTCCCTCTGCCTGTGTCTCTGCCCCTCTCTCTCTCTCTCTGACTATCATAAAAAAAATAAAAATAAAAAATAAAAAATTCTCTGTCTACAAGAAAACTATATAGTTTAAACTCTATGTTTAAACACACACACATACACACATGCACACGTCAATTAACAAAATATTCACTGCATATATTTATGAAAGCTGAAACTTCATATCAGTGAACCTCTTATACATAGCTTCCCCCCAAATTCTGTAAAGACTACGTGAACAATTGAACTGACACCTTTAGAATCTTACTGATTCTGTAAAGATAGAGTTGAAGTTATTAAAATTTTATTTTTCCATGAGGTACAAAAGCAGATTAAATCCTATGTTAAGAGTCACTACAGAAACAATGAGAAGAGACTGGCAAAGTGGAGACAGGGGTTGGGGAGGTGTGAAAGCTGCTCTGCTCTGCTCACTAGACTGGAGAAAGCCTTACCCCTGTGTGCCTGGCCCTCAGAACCTGTCATATCAGCCCCAAACCTAGCAAAGCATAAAGGCCTCAAGAGCCACTCCTAATACCATATACTATAGAATGCTCAACTTTTGGAATCCCAAGGGTCTGCTACAATCCCAGTAAAATCAGCACCATATTTTAGGGATTATTAAGGGTTAAATTGTGCTCAATTGATTTTATCTCTTATTGGAGGGAGGCTGGATTACGGTCCCTGAGAAATCTTCGCTGAGGAAGCATTAAGAGCCTACAAGGGAGGGTGAGATCTGGATTGGCCAAGAGGAAAAGGGAATGTGTCCTAGGAAAAAGTGGAGTGAAAATAGGTCTTATAAAAAGGTCGAGTAGGGGAAAGACAACCTAGCATAGGGGTGGGGGGGAAGAGATTAAAAGTGTCTTATGAAATCACATTGAAATTTGGAAGAGTCAGGTTGGTAAAAGGCCCCCCAAAAGCCAAATAGATGAATTTAGTCTTTTATTGGTAAGCAATACGAGGCCATTACAGATTGCTGGTCAGAATAATGGTGTGAGGAAATTGTAAACCATCTCACCCTTCTACACAAAGGGGGTTGCTTATAAGCTCCTAGGTCATGGGACACCTGGGTGGCTCAGCATTTGAGCATCTGCCTTAGGCTGGGGGCATGATCCCGGGTCCTGGGATCAGTCCCATATAGGGCTCTCTGCGGGGAGCCTGCTTCTCCCTCTGCCTATGTTTCTGCCTCTTTCTCTGTGTCTCTCATGAATAAATAAATAAAGTCTTAAGAAAGAAAAAAAGAAAAAAAAGCTCCTAGGTATTGCTTTAAGGCTAATGTACACCTAACTCTTCCAAATGAAGACTCTTATACCTGCAAGCTACAGGGATGATTACATGATTTTCTGAGAGATCAGAATTATGAAAAAGAGTCAACTTGCTTAAGTACATTCACACTATATTGTACCATTGCTAGCACGGTCTTCTGCACAGAATCTCCTTAATTTCTTGTTCTGAGAGAGTATATTGATGGCAGAAATATTTATAATCGTGCTATTTGTTCGGTGTTGCTAAGTATATTTTACTGTGTTATATTTTTGTTTATATGGTATATTCTATGTATATAGTAAGGTATTTAATCAGGTTGGATTTTGGTGGTGATGGTGGTGGTAGGGAACAGAGTAGTATGAAGTATTTACTCTCAGTGTGGAGGAAATAAAGGCTGCTGGGAATTGGGGTTCAGAGAAGCCCATGATTTTTCTCGTTTGGAAAAGAACAAGATTCCTAACCTCTGTCCTGCTGATTTGAAGTAGCTGGAAATTGTCAGAAAAAAAAAATTAAGGTCTTAAAGAGGATACTACAAAAGGAATAGAGGCCTAGACACAACTTGGCCTTTGCCTGAGCCTTATGGTCAAGAGGCAGAATAATTTCAAGTTTTCAGAGAATGGCTATGGAAACTGATCATGACCCTGTGCTCCTGGGGACTAGTTTGGCCCTGACAAGGGGCTACAAGAGAGGATCAGGAGAGCTGTCATGAGGGAACCCAGGCCGCTTTGCTCTAAAGTGCCTTGGGATGAGTGGAGCTCCAAGAAGGGTTCCTTCACCTTCACAGCTGCCAGAACCACTGTGGACTAGAGAGGGAAATACTCTGTGACTATGGCAGCAGCAGGCACTAAAAGCTCAGCTCCAAACATGTGGACTGAGAAATGTCCACTGGCAATGATGTAACAAGCAGCAATTGAGGAGTCTTGCTTCAAATGGAAGCAAGCATGAATAACTTCCATATTCAACTGGAAGTGGCAAGAAGAAAAAAATAGGACTAGTTTCTTGGTATTCTTAAATACTAAGGGCATTATTCCCTAATAATTGTGGTGGAGAAGAAAGAAGAGAGCATGAGAGCAAATGAGCTCGAATGGCTGCCAATCAGGCCAATAGGAGCCCTCTGTTTACTGGTGTCACTACAGCAAGGCCTTATTTTGTACCCGGCAGCGTAACATGGGGCAACCCAGCCAACAGGTAGCAAATAAACATTGATGATTTGTATCTCAAGACTCCTGGGAAGCCAGAAAGATAAACTGGCTATAAGTCTAAATAAATGGAGATGTGATGATGTCAGTGGAATTAACTGAATAGACTATGCGATGAGGAAATAAGAACAACAAACCAAGATTTGCTGGAAGTATTTGAAAGTTTTCCTGCAGGGTGCTTAGGTGGCTCAGTTGGTTAAGCATCTGTCTGGCTCAGGTCATGATCTTGGGGTCCTGGGATCAAGCTTCCTGCTCACCCGAGAATCTCCTTCTCCCTCTGCCCTTCCCCTTTTATTCTCTCTCTTTCTAATAAATAAATAAAAACTTAAAAAAAAAGTTTCCCTACATTATTAGGACATTATTTATTAGCAACTTCATTATTACAAAGCTGTTTTGCATATTACATGCTTGCATATAATGCTAGAATTTTCCCAGAAGTCATATCCTATGATTTTTATTAATTTATAATGAATTGAACTTTCAGCTTTTAAAATGACATTCTGGAATAATTTTTATAGCTATTTATAAAATATCTAAGGTATATTTATTCATTTTGTAAATAGCTCCTTTCTTCTTTCCTTACATACTCACTGTGTACAACTGATCAAAAGATGAGCAACAGGGACACCTGGATGGCTCAGCAGTTGAGCATCTGCTTTTGGCCCAGGGCATGATCCTGGATTCTAGGATCCAGTCCTGGATCGGGCTCCCTATGGGGAGCCTACTTCTCCCTCTGCCTATGTCTCTGCCTCTCTGTCTCTCTGTCTCTCTCTCTCTCTCTCATAAATAAATAAATAAATAGATATTAAAAAAAAAAAAGATGAGCAGTAAAATGTAGAGACCAGAGAACACTTGTTTTTGAACTTCAGTTTTTAAAAAGTCACCTAAGATCTTTTCACTAATGTATATTCACCCATTCCTTGCTTTCTCCCTCCATCCCTCAATACCTGTAAAAGACTAGACATTGTCCTGGAAAAAGGTAAGGATTCTGTATTTTATTTTAGTTTTTTAAGATTTTATTTATTCATGAGAGACACAGAGAGAGAGAGAGAGAGAGAGAGAGGCAGAGACATAGGCAGAGGGAGAAGCAGGCTCCATCCATGCAGGGAGCCCGATGTGGGACTCGATCCCAGGTCCCCAGGATCATGACCACGGCAGAAGGCAGAGCTAAACCACTGAGCCACCCGGGCTGCCCAGATTCTTTATTTTAAATAAAACTCCAGGTGGATGGTTCTGACTAACGTGCTACCAGGACAGTGCTTGGAAAAACATACCAAAGAACTTTGATTAAACATCTTTAACAGCTCTGCTATTAAGTTTAGCAAGAAAACAGAGGAAGGGATTGCTTATCCTTGTATTTTTGTATGAGATGTGGACATCCTTATTATTTCTAAAATCAGGTAAGAAAACTGAGGTATGAAAAAAATCAATGGTCACTAAAATAATAAAGCGATATTCTTGTGGGTAGAAGAATAGAACAGCAGCTTGCCTTTTCTGGGGACCGCAAACCTTACACAATAACTGTACCCAGTGGGATGATAACCAAGTAAATATCATCTTATTTTGGTTGGTTATCTTGAAGCACTATCAGTTCTGCTCAAATATCATGTGGTCATAAATCCTCAATAAAAACAACAATTGTATACCTCCTATCTTGATGTCTGTAGCCCCTTGTTTTTAAGCATTAGAAAATGAGACCTTCTTTCTTCGTTTTCTGTGCTACCAATGAGCAGGTTTGCTTAAAAAGAATTACAAACTGTTTGACCAGTCAGACCCCTGTCCTACTCTTCACCTGGAGTACTAGATCTTGTTGGACCAGAATATTAGTCCATAGTTTTGTAGTTTTCATCTCTACCTAAAGATCAATGATTAGTAGAGAAATGAAACTAGAAAGGAGTTTTAGAATTTCTGCTTACATATCAAGTGCCTCTGTACCTTGGTGCCCTCCAGTAGTATCCAGCATTTGATTATACTCTCCTCAGCTGTTTAGATGCTTTGTGCACACTGGCCAAACACTGGCCATACAGTACCTGCATCTACTGACGGCATTTTTTTCTTTCTTTCTTTCTTTCTTTCTTTCTTTCTTTCTTTCCTTCTTTCTTTCTTCCTTCCTTCCTTTCTTTCTTTCTTTTTTTTTTTTTTTTTTTAAGATTTTATTTACTTATTCATGAGAGGCAGAGAGAGAGGCAGAGGGAGAAGCAGGCTCATTGCAAGGAAGCCCGATATGGGACTCGATCCTGGGACTCTGGGATCGCACCCTGAGATGAAGGCAGAAGCTCAACCCCTGAGCCACCCAGGCATCCCTACTGAGGGCATTTCATAGGCCCATAAGGCCGATCTTATGTACTTAGGCCAGGATTGTACTGGAAAGTATTTTTATCTCTTTTCATTACATTAGATCTGGAATTACTCTTGGAGGGATACGGGCTATGGCATAAGGAATGGGCTTCATCTGTAATAATTACTAAATTTAATTTATATTTATTCATTCATTTACAAAAGAGGAAATAGGACTTCTTGTTTTTTAACTAGGTCAAATTTCTGAATTTTTTTTTTCCCCTGTAGTCATCCAACAATCTAGAACTTTTGATTCTTCAAATCAAATTATACCATCTCTTAAGCTTGATTTTAGTGAGTGGAGAGAAAGAAATTTTTCATCAGTTGCCTAATTTAAAGATGTTATAACACCGTATTTGGTTTAATTATTAAATTTTGAGGTGAATATTTACAAATTAAGTTACCACAGTCAGTATGAGGTCAAATGATACTTCATATTGCCTGTTACTTAAGTGAGTCCAATAATGCTTGGTTAGTGAATAAAGGAGCTATTAGAATTAACCAATTTGCAATATTAAAGTAATTGTTATATGGTGTACTGCTCCTATGGAAATTACAGGGTTGTTTTTTTTTTCCAGGACATATAATATAGTCTTTTCCTAGGGCCCTTTGTGTGAAAAAAGAAAAAGGATGTTAGAATGCAGAAACGACAAACCTCCATGCTTGTTTTTATATTTAGAATCAATGGTTTATATGCAAAAAGAAAAGAAGACCAAGAACACCGGGAACCAGAACAGATTTCCAATGCACACCAGTGAATCTGGTACCCCTCCCCTCAAAAATATTCTGCATAAATTACTGCATATAGAAATCTGAATGTATTTCTCAGTTCCCTAGAAAATAAAGTAAATCATCTATAGCCAAAAATATAAACAAAAAAGAACAAAAACCTGCAATCTGAGCAGAGAGCTGTAAGTAGAGAATGGTGATTAGTAAGGAACAGGAAAGAGTGAGATTGTTCTGAAGGCACATTCCTCTATCAGAGAGGTGATCCCAAGATTAAATCTGCTGGTCTCAACAGAGAAAAGCTAAACTTCAACAAGTCCCATTAGGCAGAGACCTTTTAGATGGTCCAGGATTAGGATTTAGATTGTTCCAGGATGTAATATTGCCTGCTTCCTGGCAGAAGCAAATACAAATCATATCTATAATTAGGCCTCAAGATTCCCACAGATTAAATGATATTCAATGCACACAATGAAACAAGACACTGTGACTGGAGTCAGCAGAAATCACAAACTATGGGTCCATATCTCCAAAAATCTTCTGAATTATCACATGCAAAGTATGAAATAACGACAACTGCTAAAATAATAAAAGAAAATATTATAAAATTATTATGAAGACATGATTAATGAAATGAAGTTCTGAATTTAATAAATGAGCAAGAACTTAGAGACTATTAAAAAAGGTTCAAATAGATCTGGAAACAAAACCATAAAGAAGTGTAACAAATGAAACATAAACTGGAATTAAAAACTCAACTGGTGAGTTAAATAGTAAATTAGACACAGCTGAAGACAGGATTAGAAAATTGTAAGATAAATTTTAATAGATTATCCACAACACAGCAAAAAGAATTAAGGAGATGAATTACATGAAGGATATTAACAAGGATTAAAGAGAGAATAATAAAGCCTAATATCCTTCTGATTAATGCCTCAAGAGGGAAGAATGAAGGAAAATCAAATGGAATGAAGGAGAATCAAAATGGCTGCTTTTTTTTTTGAGCTGATAAAAGATAAATCTATGTCTACAAGAAGCCTAAGGTATAAATAAAAAGGAATCCTTTTACGTCTACATATTTCACATAAAGATACAGTATGACAATTCCAAGAGAATATCTTAAAAGCAGTCTGTGAGAAAAAAAAAAACAAAACAGATCATCGATGAGAAATGAGATTTAGATTGACAACTACTTGGAATGAGTCAAACAGTATCTTTCATTGTCCAGTATGTTGGGACAAATACCTATCAGCCTAGAATTATATATCCAGAAAAAAATTTTAAAGAATGACTATGAAATAAAGACATTTTCAGATAAATAAAAATTAAGAGAAATAATTATCAGAAAACTTACACTAAGGAACTTCTAAAAATTTTATTACAGAAAGAAAAAAAACCCTGAAGAATCTGAGATACAAGTAATGTGAGAAATTATACAGGTAAATAAGATATAGAAATAATGCCAAATTCATTGTATTAATAAAAAAGAACAGAATTAAGATGTGCTGGTCAGATTTAAAGTGTTCTAAACCTTTGATTATTTGGAGAAGTTATATGATATTAATTGATTTTAGACTCAGTTAAAATTTCAAAGGTATTTACTAGAAGAGCAGAAATAGAGGAGATAAATTGCAGACTAGTAGAGGTGATACAAGAAAAGCAACAAAAAAGTTAAACTAAAAGAGAACACAAAAAAGTAAGACAAATTGAAAGCACAAAAGAAAATGGTAGAAACAAATCCAAATAGATCAACAATCACAATAAATGTAAACAGACTAAATCATTAAACAGTCAAGATTGTAAAAAATCCACATGTATCTACATTAATAGAAGCACACTTAAAATACAAAAAGGGGGACACCTAGGTGTCTCAGTTGGTTAAGCATCTGCCTTTGGCTCAGGTCATGATCTCAGGGTCCTGAGATGGAGGATCTCAGGTCCCTGCTCAGTGGGGAGTCTGCTTCTCCCTCTCCCTCTTCTCCAGCCATCCCTCCCCGCCCCTTTCTCTCTCAAATAAATAAAACCTTTTAAAAAGTACAAAAGGTTTAATACATACAGTTTCTCCCACTAACATGGCCTTTGTTTCATCATTTTGAATCAATTATTGTGCTTTTCATAGCTTTATCTGAAGCTTAGTAAAACAAAGACCAACACTATTACAGCATGGTTAACTTTAGTCAGTAAAATGTTATGACTATCTGGTCACAAATCTGGTCAACCTTACTCACTTCTTCCTTAATCCATCTTCTCTTTGCTTCCCATGCCTTCCCACTGTTCTTGGAACCACATTCCATCTTATACATTTCTCTTTTAGCTGCTAAGCTCCAATTTGCACATTCTACTTCCCTGATTTAAGTGAGTTAGTTCTCCCTTGGTGACATCATGTCCCACCAAGTAGCTCAATCTCCCACAAGCACATATCTCTCAATTAGGGGATGGTATTGGCCACTTCCCCATTCCTCTCTGCAGTTGTACCCCATTACCCTTTTATCATGCTCAGTTTCTGTTTACCTGAGATCCCACTGTCCAGTAGAAGCTTCTCGCCTTTTCATGGACAGACTTCCTAGAGTTTGTCTTCATCTTTTGTGGACTTTATAGTTCACAGCCTTCCTCCTCCTGATTCCCTGCCATCAACTCAAGTAAGTTCTGTAAGATCAACACACTCAGTTCCTTCATATCCTGGGATCATGACCAGAGCCGAAAGTAGCCACTTAAATCACCTGAGCCACCTAGGCACCCTGAAAAATCTATGTTTAACTAACTATAAGTCAAATTGCACTATAGAAAAGCTTAATAAATAAAGTATTTTGGAGGGAAGAAAAGGTAGTCATTAGTTTTGTCTGGGGAAATTGGACAAGTCTTAAGAAGTGGCTACTTTTAAAATGACTGCTGAAGGAAGAATAGACATTTTGGAAATAATTCAGTAGTAGAAGAGCATTCCACCTATAGGAAATTTATAGAACTAAGGTATGTGGGTATAGAAGAATGTGATATGTTTGTAAGAATGACATATAAACTATTTTGCCTACAGCAGTAGTTCTCAAACTTCTGTGTGCATGAGGATCACACGGCAGGCCTATTACACCTTAAATGGCCGATTCAAGTAGGTGTGGGGTGGGGCCTAAGAATTTGCATTTCTAACCAGTTCCCCAGTGATGCAGATGTGACAGTTCTTTTTAGACAACCACTGCATCGATAAAAGTTGATACTGTTTAGGGAATTTTAGAAGACCCAATTAAAAAAAAAAAAAAAAAGATAGTGGCCAAATTATAAAGATACTGGATATAGGTGCTCAGGCATTTTTAGTTTATTTTAGCTAATGGAGAAAAGGTTAAATCTGTATCTTACATAGATTGTAGTTAGAAAACCCTGTGGGTCATTGAATAAAGCCTTCCTAGTTGATAGAAGGGCATTAGATGAGAGAGCCATCAAGGACACACAGCAGACAGGGCCTTATGATTTTCTGACTTAAAATAGGAAGAAGTGAGTAGTTTCTGTGAGTCTTAGCTTTGGTGGCCTGCCTCAAGGTGTGAACATGCACTAAGATAGGAGCTCAGATGCCGGCATACCTCTGGATGGTGGAGCACGGCAAGTGGAGGGGACTGAGAATGTGATAGGACTGACTTTAATATGCTGCAAAACATCCAAGGACAGGGGCCAAGGAGTTATTTGGAAATTTGCGTCTGGAATTCAGAAGAGTTGGAAGGAGAAGTTTGATGGATATGCATGTCAGAAATAAGGGAAGTCAGGAGATAGAACAAGATGTCCCAGAGAAATACTGTAAGCAGGAGAAGGAGAGGACTATGAAACAACAGCTGAGGATTACCTAAAAAGCATGGGGGAAGAATCCAAGATGCGTTGCAGAGTCTCGAAGTTTCCAAATGTTGATAAAATATATCTGCACTTAGTATATGGAAACAGAATAAATTTTCCTGTGCTTGCTATCCACAAAATTTGGAGAATTTCCCCCAAATCTTCTTGCCTATTCCCTGCTGAATGCAAACATGTTATTCTGAGTGTTTGTGGACTTGCTATAATGCGTTCTGTTAAAAAACGCAGACTAATTCTTAACCAAAGTTAAAGAGGTTAGGAGGTTCATGAGGCTTTCTAATCTATGCCAAAGCTTAAAATACTAAAAGCTTTTATGGAGAGGATGATGTCTTGAAACGTTTGCCTGACAAGATCACTTTGGTCCATGGAGAGAAGAATGGAGCTGGGAAGGACTGATTGGATGCAGGGAGATACATGTGGCTTAGAATACATGATGGAAGAAGAGAGAGGGGTGATGAAGGAATTGAGAGATACTAAACATGTATCAGATACCCCTTAGCATTCACGTGTATTTAGGTATGAAGAAAGTGAGTAGTTAAGAATAGCTTCTCAATTTCTTATTTGAGGAATCAGATGGAGAGTACCACCACTGAAAGACAATGTGGAAAAGAAAAAGGTCTAGTTGACTGAACTGAAGATTAATGTGAAATGTTCAATCTTGTCTTTTGAATCTCAGTTGAAAGAAATGTTTCAGACACTACAAGGTTACCCATGAATTTACTGTCATAAAATAAAATGGAAAAAACTTTAAAAAACCACAAACACACAGGAAAATTCAAGTATGGACCTAAGTATGTATTCTGAGTTTCATCTTTTCCAAAGGAAAGCAAAACTTTAAAAAAATCATGTTACCTCTACATCAAAATAAAACGTTTCTGCGTAGTGAAGGAAACAATTAACTAAACCAAAAGGCAACCTATGTAATGGGAGAAGATATTTGCAAATGACATATCCAATGAAGAGTTATGATACAAATTATAATTCTTAGAAAGAGCTTATAAAACTCAATACCCAAAAACCAAATAATTCAATTAAAAATGGGCGAAGACATGAACAGACATTTTTCCAAAGACATACACGTGGCCAACAAACACATGAAAACATGCTCATCATCACATCATCAGGGAAGCACAAATCCAAGCTACAATGAGATATGTCAGAATGGCTAAAATCAACAACACAAGAAACAACAGGTGTTGGCGAGGATGTAGAGAAGAGCACATTCATACACTACTGGTGGAAATGCAAACTGGTGCAGCCACTTTGGAAAACAGTATGGAAGTTCCTCTAAAAGTTAAAAAAAAAAAAAAAAAGAACTACCCTATAATCTAACAATTGCTCCACCAAGTATTTACCCAAAGAATACAGAAACACTAATTCAAAGGGATACATGCACACCGATGTTTACAGCAGTACTATCTACAACAGCCAAGATATATGAGCAGCCCAAGTGTCCTTTAAAGGATAAATTGATAAAGAAGATTGATAAATGAAATATTACTTAGCCATAAAAAAGAATGAAATCCTGCCATTTGCAAGGACATGAATGGACTAGAGAGTATAATGCTAAGAAAAAAAGTCAGAGAATGACAAATATGATTTCACTCATAAGGGAAATTTAAGAAACGAACAAACAAAAAACAAGAAAAGGTAAAAAAAAAAATAAGAGAGAAACAAATCAAGAAACAGACTCTTAATTAGAGGAAACAAACTGCTGGTTACCAGAGGGGAGGTGAGGGTGGGTAAATAGGTGATGGGGAAGGAGGGCATTGTCATGACAAGAGACAGGTGTTGTATGGAGGTTGAATCACTGTATTGTACACCTGAATCTAATATTACACTGTATGTTAACTCACTGGATTTAAAATAAAAACTTTAAAAAAATTATTTGATCTCTTTTACCATCTTCATTTTTCAAAAGTTATTGGAGCATGGAGATTTTGATTAATTTGAGAGCTTTTAGAGCTAGTCTACATATATATAATACAAGAAACTTTTAAAAACACTAAGACTAAAGGTAAAATCAAACCTGGGATTTGTTAACTTTTTCTTGATGACTTGAAAATGTCCAAATGAATGAGCATCTGATCCCTTCAGGAAGCCTGATGATAACATAGGAGAATTATTCACTCAGAACGAAAGCTCCAGAATGCGTTAGGAGCAGTTGGAAGCAGATACAATTACATCAGGTAAAGTTCTTTTATGACTGCTGGAGTTGCTCCGAGGTGAAAGAGAAAATGCTTCTGCTTGGGACTCCAGATGGCAAGAGATCTATTTTTAGGCCAATAGAAACTTATATTTGGTTTGGGCACTTAATTGAATGAGTAGCAGAAATGTGTTGAAAAAGTAATTTATACCTGCATTTGAAAGAGTTCAGCATGGAGCAGATGGGAGCAGGTGCCATGGAAACAGCCTAGGTCAGCCAGCAAGCAGGAAAAAAGGGGACAAGAGCAAATATTTTAGTGACAAGATACTTTGAAATTTTGGCTTTCCCTAATCCTTGCTGAGATATTTATAAGTACAAAAGTGGAAGCAACCAATACATAAGAAATTTCATCCTGTGCTGCAAAAAAAATGAATGTTAAGTTAATTATTTAGAATTTAAAATTTATCTTCCCAAGGGGTATTTTTTAAGTCATAGCAATAGATAGAGTCTTAGGCTAGTCAACAGAAAGCTCCTTTAATAACTGCTGATCTACTTTACTGTGAGACGGAAGTGAGGTTGGTTCCTGGGAACAGATTTTGGGCAAGATGAGGATGAGGAAGGGAAAAGGGAAAGTCCTTTTGCATTCCCAGGTGCACATTTTTTTGAAATAGGAAAGCTTAGCACCATTCTGGCCTCCAGGGCCACTCTCCATAGTCTATAGGAATAGCTTCAAACATCCCGAAACTGTGCGGCCCCCACTCACATCTGCCTTTTGCCCCCGATGCAGCAGGTTTAAGCATCCCCTCTGTGCGCGCCTGTCCACAGTCCTCTCTTCCCCAACAAGAGGCAGAGCTGCGGCCCCATGGGGCACTGTGATAGAGCCCAGAGTACACAGGATTTGTAATCAGCAGATCCGGATTCAGCTATTGCATCTAATTCACACTAAATTCAGAATTTCGGTACCATAGGAAGTTCTATGATTCTGTTTGCACATTGAAAGCAACATTGTAAATAATTTTAACATCACAAGATTATGGAAAAAACTTAGTGGGAAGAAAGATGTAAAACAGCTGGGTGCCAAACTTAATGTTAACGTTGTCACCTATTTTTTTTTTTTTAATTTATTCATGAGACACACAGAGAGAGAGGCAGAAAGCAGAGGGAGAAACAGTCTCCCTGTGGGATCCTGATGCGGGACTTGATCCCAGGACCCCAGGATCACGATCTGAACCAAAGGCAGATGCTCAACCACTGAGCCACCTAATTTTGTCACCTAATTTTGAAAAATCAAAAAAAATTGATAGTACTGAATTATCTAAATGTGTGAATTTCTAAAGAGCCTTCTCTAAAGGCTCTAAGGATGGATTTGATTTTTTTTTTAAATTTTAAACCAAAACAAATATCTAATTAATGGAATTTTAGGTACAAAATTAAGTGAAGTGTAAAGAGAAGTTAGAGGAGAAGGTATTTTTAGCCACTGGGACCCTGCCAGCAAATATACCACTGTGGTTACTAAATTTCTCCTTGCATAAAATTGGACTGATCATACCTGCTCCTTTGCCTACCTGCCAAAATTATGAGGAAAAGTTTGTAAATGTGTGTGAAAGTACTTGGCACCCTTGGAATAACTGTGCTATGTTATTTCACTATTCAAGTTCATGTGACTTCAAATTTAAAAATTTAAAGTCAGATGTCTGAAGTCAGATTAAATATAAAATATGTTATTCCTCTTTAATATTAAAATTTATATTTTCCATTTGATAGTAAGCATTATTGCAAAGTGTTTCTGATGGTTTACTGCTTATTTCTATGATTTAGTGCTTGAACCGGGGGTAGGGCTGTCATCGAGCCGGGTAAGCACAAATTATGCTAAGTAGAGCACTTAAATTCCTGCCCACATGGGATAGGAACTATGGACACTTTATTTCCACTCTTCCTGTGCTCCTTTCCTCAGCTTAAGAAAGAAAGAAATAGGAAAATGATGGTATACTTCGGAAAACCTGGTCTCTTGTGGGAAAACAGAAAATCCAAACTGGCTTGCAAGGTAATAGAACCAAAAGCTGCAGGAAAAAGAAAGAGTGATTTTCCAAGATCACTAGAAGTCTGTTTTAAAGCTAAGTTGCAACAGGAAGGAAGCCGTGATTTCAAATAGGGCTTTAAAGTCAAGGATCCAATCCAACCTCTATTACTGCGCAGATCCTATTGTGATGGTAATGACATGTTGCGTGGGAAGTAGTGGTTTTACTTGGAATGAAGAGAGAAAGAAACTTGCCATGATTGATGTACCATATGAGGGTCAAACCGCAAAATCACTAACTTGCTGACTGTCTAACTAAGTGAAATTGGGTTGCTTATTTTCCTAAGCATTCCAAGTTTTGTGTATATGTGTGTGTTTGTGGAACTACTTCATAAATTGAATACCTTTTCTTTGGGGGGGAGGGGTGTTACAGTTAACATTAGAGTCACTTTCTACGGGTTTATGATGGGTCACTAATCCGGATTAGAATCATCCACTCACCAGTTCAATGTAAGACCACCCAAGTGGTCTTCCGTGGTTTGCACTAAATTTCCTACATTTTAGCAACAAGCTATTGAAGGTAGCTAATGGGACATTATATGTCACCAATCCAAGTGTTTCACCATTTGGCTTGGGATCCAAAAGAAATAAATTTGAGGCCCCATTATTTTCAGAGAATTTACAAGACATTACTAGAACCATCAAAAGGATTAATATATTTTTTCATATTTTATATTCATTTTAACTTTTCCAAGCAAATGAAAGCATGGACACATTTGAAGGTGAGCCATAGCAGTAGCGAGTCCTTCTGAAGGATGCTCCTGGACATCCCTTCTGACTTAAACAGGGACAAGCTGGTAGTTGAATAAAGAAGGTGCCAGCATTTTTCTAAAGAACCATCACCACAAGCCTTGAAGCTCTCAGTGGGATTAGGAGAGAGATGTACACTCAGGTTTCTCAATCCAAGAGGTTGAATTTTACCAGATATCTTAAAGTTCTGGTAAAATGAAAGAGCCTTCAAAGAAAAAAAAATCAAGATTGTATTTTACTTTCAGGGGAAAATGGCTGGGCTTCAATTGAAAAATTGCTAAATATAAAATAACTTTTCTTTCCAAAAGAGGGCCTTTAAATCAGATCTAAGACTCTTTTAACTTTTTCCAAAATTCTGAGGAATCCACTTTTCTTCATCAGCTCTGAAAGAACAGTTCTTTTAGAACACACTGGTCTAGACTTCTCTGAAACATCATAACAATTCTTTTCAAAATAATTCAAAACAGTTAGACATCAATATGATGAATTATAATGGAATAAGAAATCAGTCTTCAAAAATCTAATATGTCTTTAATTGATTTTAATTTCTTTAGAGGCATGAAAAAAGTTAATAGAGAGCTTGCTATTTAGTATTTAATGAAACAAAGCAATCATCTTGAACTTTTCAATTTCCTGTTAATACGTTTTAAATTTTGAAAAGCTGGAAAAATGTTTAATAGTTTAGATCATCTTTCTAAACCAGGGTTCCTCATCTGAATCTCAGAATACAGAAACTGAGTTCAGTGACAACTTTCTCAGTTCTATCAAGGATGGTACATTCTAATAGTGTTCTCCAACAAAGGAGAGAAGTTAATTCATTACATACAGTCCATGATTCACACGCCTTAATGCTTCCTTTTCTCCCGGAGTTGCATTTTAACTGGCTTTCTGTGCTGTCCTATGACACCATTTTATTTCATTTTATTCTTATTTATTTAAAAAAAATTAATGAGGTGTAATTGACATACATTATATTAGTTTCAGGTACACTTTAGTGATTCAATAACTATATACATTGCAAGGTGACCACAATAAGTCTAGTTACCATCAGCCACCAGACATAATTACAGAATTTATTTTTCTGGTAATGAGAATTTTTAAGATTTATTCCAATAGCAACTTTCAAATATGAAATACAATATTACTATTGTTAATATATACTCATGCTACTATTTTATTTTTATTTTTTATTTTTCCCATGGTACTATTTTAGATGGGACATACCATCATGATGTGTTGGGGGCCCATTATTATTTAATATGTACTTCTCCTCTCTGATTTTTTTATAGTAAGACTTCCAAGCTCTACATCTAGGACCAATGTCAGAAGAAAAGAGTCACATATTGAGAGGGTTTTGGTTATTTTACCCTCTCATCTCTTCCACTCCCAGTGATTTTCATTAGCCTTATTTCCCCATCTGTGAAAGAAATGTAAAAATATTAAGATTCTTCAATATGAACAGTTCTGGGGGTCATTCTCATATAAAGTTCCTGTGGTTAACAGGTCAATGCCAACAACCAAATAATTCAAACTCAAGCACTGGGCTTTGCCAAATTGCAAGAAACTGAGGCCCAGTCTTTCCTGTGATCAGCATGTTGTAAGAACAAATGGTTCATTAGTCACTGGTTCCCTGACACTGTAGATTTCAGTCAGCCCAGTAACAAATAACTCATTGTTGTCCATACTTCTAAGATATTAATAGTCAGTTAACCACAAGAGAAAACTTCCACACTACTGGCAGATTGTATTCCAGTAAAACCTGGTTTGGTTGATGAATGTCAGTCTTGGGCATTAGAGTTCTTTTTTGAGGAAAAGGTATGGAAACTGTAATTTGCAATATATATAACAAGAATTCTATTGACCCTTGAACTAGGGATCCAATAAAACATATTTGCTCAAGACCCAAATTGTGAAGAGGGAAAAACTGAAGAAGGAGAAATGAAGGATAAAGGATATGGTGTTTGAATTACAGGAATATTTTTATTTAAGATCCCATTGTGAATAGATTTGTCCATAGATGAACAAAAATATTTTGTATGTAGCTGATTGGGGATATACATCACAAAAGAAAGTGTTTTGAGGAAAATTCTAACTTGGCACCAATTTCTTAGAACCCTGGACTGTAGACAAGATGCGGCAAAGCTACAGAGAGAGAGAGAGAAAAGGAGGGAGGGAGGGAAAAAAACAATTCCCTGTGTTAAATCTGAAATAAGAGAAAGGCTATGAATCACACTTTAAAAATATCTGAGGAAATCGTTCCAAGAAAGTATGGGTCCTCCTTGGAAAATTAACCTCCTGGGTCACTTTGAGAAGAATCGGCCAGGAAATCCAAAGGTTAGACTAAAGTCTCATCCCCACTCCCATTCTGACTACTGGAATAGCCTTGTGGATTTTCCAATACAACAGATTTCACACCCTCCCCTGTAGTCACCAAAGGGGAAATCTGAAAAAAAAAATTGGAAGGTGCTTCACCTGAGTTTATTGAAATAATTGAGTCCTTCACAAAATGACCAAGTCTTCTCTTCCCATCAGAATAAATAATAAGCAAAGAACCAATAATGTGCATTCTTCTAGGGAGAACTACCTCTAAGGCAGATGTTTTATTGTACCATGAAAAGAGTTAGTTGAGGGAAAGACTCCATTACTCCAGGTGACTTCCAAATGTCTATGCATCAGGAGCTTCTTTATGAAGATCTGTTGCTGTCTGACAAATATAGTTATATATCCTGTGAGAGAATAAGACCCTTGATATATTCCACTCGGGGATCCAAGAAATGTTTGCATAATTGGACTTTCTCCTCTAGCCAAAGTTATAGAGGCATGAAGAAAGAACTGAGAGGGAGAGGGGCACTCTAGACAAATGACTATACCCAAAGTAATACCCAATGTAAATAATTCATTCTTTCTTTTGGAGAACCAGGTAAGCTAAAAAAAAAAAAAAGCTGTGGATGATTTCATGTCACTGGGAGGTCAAAAAGAAAAGCTGTAAAAATAGACAGTTTTGAAAGAGAATATTCAAGATGCAAAAAAACTATAGGATGATCATCATATAAACACTACTTCAACTGCACTCTCATTTTAGATGGAAATGCAGAGCTGAAATTTTAAGTGGACATGAATTTAAAAATGAGCCTCATAAGCTTGTTTTATGTCTCATTTCATTTAAAAGACTTTGACAAAAAAAACAAAAAAAAAAAAAAACAAAAACATCTAATTAGTTAGATAAGAATGCCACATCAGATGTTACCCTAAGGTCATTGTTATCTGCAATTCACAGGAATTTGGCAAATGCATTTACAACTTCAAAAAACATACAAAGGAATAAATATTTTATTTTTTGGAATAAATATTTTAAATTAAGGATCAGTGCTATGAAAAATAGATTAGATAACTCTACCTAAAGAGTATGACTCTCTAATTTCTATATGTAGGTTCTTATTCAGGCTTTAATTAAAGTTGATTTATATCGGAAAAAAAAAATTTAGAGTTAGAGTCATGAAGCTAAAAGGGACTTTGAAGATCATGAAATTATAATTATATTTGATCTCATATTATTTTTTTCTCACAAAGGCCACTTTGAAGGGATTAGTATTTTAAGTGGCATAGGTGCTAGATTTATGGAAGTTATTTATGCAATGTATTAATTTGTAGGTTTCCTTAACCATCATTGCAAAAACCAATTTATTCCATTCAGAGCACCACAGAGGCAGACATTTGTTCTTTGACCTTCAACTTTTTAAGATATTCTGTTGATCAAGTGGGAACAAAGAACTAATGATTTTGGTTTCCTTTTCACTGGTAGAACCTGGAATAAGGCTGGAAGACTAAAATCGTAGCACAAATGATGGAGAATGTTTGAAAAAAATTCCTAAAAATTAATTATCAATTTTGAAGATGGAGTCCAGATTGTGGACATATTATTGGAGAAAATGTGCACATCTAACTGCAATGTAAAAGTTTACTTTATACACTCTTTCATTCCTTTCAAAGAATAGATCATTTCCTGCTATAGTTTTTAATACTTCATAAGAATTTACTTAAAATTATGGAATGTTTCATTACAAATTAAAAACAAGCCCCCTCTTTTAATTATTGTTAAGACTTTTTCTTGCCTAACTTTACCCAAAAGCCTTAAAACTTAAAGCAAACATAAATATCTGGAGTCTGTTATTTTTGGCTCATTAAAATTAAGCATTCAGAATTCCACTCCTCATCTATGGCAGGTTGGTTTGTATCAAGCACCAGCCCTGGGCAGCCCGGGTGGCTCAGCAGTTTAGCGCTGCCTTCAGCCCAGGGCATGCCTGGAGACCCAGGATCAGGTCCCACGTTGGGTTTTCTGCATGGAGCCTGCTTCTCCCTCTGCCTGAGTCTCTGCCTCTCTCTCTCTCTGTCTCTCATAAATAAATAGATAATAAAAATCTTAAAAAAAAAAAAAAGCACCAGCCCTCCTGCTGAGAACCAGAAAAACTGGATAAAATAGACTTTCCTTTTGGAGAGAAGAGTAACTTAAAGAAAAATGCACATGGGTGCATTCACCAAACCAGACCACATGCTGGACCATGCAACAAAACTCAAAGAATTTCAAAGGATTGATATCATACAGAGTGTGTTCTTTGTCCACAATTAGAAATTAGTAATAATAAAATATCTATGGAAACCTCAAGTATTGAAAATCAAACAACATGGTTCCAAATAATCCATGAGAAAAATATAACTAATGAGATAAATTAGAAAACATTTTGAACTGAATGATAAAATATAGCATATCAAAGTTTGTGGGATGCATATAAAGCAAGTGCTAAGAGGGATTTTCCTTTTTTTTTTATTGCTTTTAGTTGCTTTAAATGTTTATATTAGAAAAGAAGAAAAATCCAAAGCCAATGACCTAAAATTTCAATTTAAGAAGGTAGAAAAAGATCAAAGTAAATCCAAAGGAAATAAAAGGATGATGATAAAGATAAGAAATAGAAAATAGGACCAGAATATCAAAAGCAAGTCCTGAAAAGAAGAACAACGTTGGAGGATTTATGCTATTTCAAGATTATAAATCTACAGTAATCAAGATAAATGGCACTGACATAGTGGTTGACAAATTCATCAAGCAGCATACTACATAGCTCAGAAATATAACCATACTTAAATGGTCACTTGATTTTTGATAATGACAGCAAGGCAGGTTGATGGGGTGGGGGGAAGGAAAGCCTTTTCAACAAATGGTGCAACAGTAAATGGATATGCATGAAGAAGAATTGAGCTTTAATTTCTACCTAAATATAATTTAGGATGGATCACAGACCTAAACACAAAACACAAAAGCCCAAACCACATGCTTTTAAGGGAAAACATAAGCAAATATTTTGGCCACTTAGAGACAGACAAATATTTCTTAGGTCACAGAATTCAATATCCACAAAAAAATATGATAAATTAGGTTTCATCAAAATTAAAATTAAACTAAAATGGTCTATCAAAAGACACCATAAAAATAAGTAAGAAAGCCACAAAAGGGAGATAATATTTGTACTAACTATACCAGAGAAAGAACTGGTATCCAGAATTATATAAAGAATTCTGATTACCCAATAATAAAAAGTCAAATACTGCATCAAAAAAAATTGGCCAATGATTTAAACATACATTTAACAAAAGAAGAACATGAACAATAAACAAAAGGAAAAGTACTCAATGTCATTGGTCATCATGGAAAAGCCAATTGAAATCATGAGATACTATAACATATCCACCAGAATGGCTTAAAAATAGAAGGAATGACTAAATCTTGGTGAGGCTGCAGAATGACTGAACTCTTAAACGTTGCTGGCAAGGATGTAAAATGGTACCACTTTTGGGGACTTAGTCGGTTAAGTGCCTGACTTCAGCTCAGGTTATGATCTCAGGGTCCCAAGATAGAGCCCAACATTGGGCTGCACATTCAGCAAGGAGGTCTGCTTATCCTTCTACCCCTCCCCTCACTCATGCTCTCTCTCTCCCTTTCTCAAATAAATGAAATCTTTAAAAAAAATCTTTAAAAAACCAAGTTTTGAAAATTTTTGTAAGTTTTTTTTGTAAAAATAGACACATATAATTCTACTCCTAGGTATTTTGCTCAAAAATAATGAAAATACATGTTCATAAAACAAGACTTGTAAAAGAGTGTTTGCAGAAGCTATGTTTATAATGGCCCCAAATGAGACAAGTCAGGTGTTCATCAATAGAAATGGGTAAACAGACTGTGGGAATATACTCACAGTTAGATATTACTGAGCAATACAAAAGGAAAGTACATGCAAAAAATCATGAAGGAACCTCAAAAATCATAGGCTGAGTAAAAGGAACCTTATAAAAAATATAAATTGTAGAATGGCAAAACTAATCTATAGTGGAAAAAGAACAGTGGTTGATTCTGGGAGGGCAGGGATAGGGGTTGACAGAGAAGGAGCAGAAGGGAACGTTTTTCAGATTACACAGGTGTTATGTATTTATCAAAACTTAGTGAATTTAGGAGATCCCTAGGTGGCTCATTGGTTTAGTGCCTGCCTTTGGCCCAGGGCATTATCTTGGAGTCCCGGGATCCAGTCCCACATCAGGTTCCCTGTGTGGAGCCTGCTTCTCCCTCTGCCTGTGTCTCTGCCTCTCTCTCTCTCTCTCTCTCTCTCTCTCTCTGTGTGTGTGTGTGTGTGTGTGTGCTTCATGAATGAATAAATAAAATCTTTAAAAAAAAAGTGAATTTACATTTAAGATTTAGCAGTTCACTGAATGTAAATTTTACACAAAAGAAAATACAAATCATGAGCAACTAAACAACTTTAAGATAAATATGCTGAAATACTTAGAGGAAAGTATACTGATGTGTGCAGTTTACTTTTAAATGCACCAAAAATATGGATTAGTGGGCAGACAGATGAGTGTGTAAATAAACAGATGTTTGATATTGATAAAACAAGTATAGTGACATATAAATCAAAGAATCTATATGGTATGTATACATGTTTGTATTATAAAATTCTTTCAACTTTGCTGGATATTTGAAAAAAAATAAAATAAAGTATTAGAAAAAATAAAGGTAAATTAAAGTCATTTTTCACACACACATACACATGCAACTTCACCACCAACTGAATTAATTCACTAAGTAGATTAGCAAAGGAATTTGGGGACAGAAAGAAAATGATCCAAGATGGAAGCCTGGAAATTCAGGAAGAACAAAGTGTATAGAAAAGGTTGATATTTGGGTAAACCTAAATATCATTGACTGCATGAACAATATATGTAGAATTAAAATACACAAAACAACAGCATTAAAGGCACAACTAGGGTGAGTATAGTTAAAATGCTCTAAGATCCTTTCATATATTTGGTAATAGCACCAATTTATGTTGGACTAAGTCAAAGTTACATTTCATAACATCGAGGGTAAACACTATTAGTTTCCTAAGGCTGCCATGACAAATTACCACAAACTGGGTGGCTTAAAACAACAGAAATTTATTCTCTCAGAGTTCTAGAAGCTAGAAGACCGAAATAAGGTGTTGGCAGGGCCATGTTCCCTTTGAAGGCTCTAGGGGAGAATCCTTCCTTGTCTCTTCCAGCTTCTTGTGGCTCTTGGCAATTCTTGATGGCTCTTGGCGTATAACCGCATCATTCCAATATGTGCCTCCAATTGTCATATGGTGTTCTTTCCTTGTGTGTCTCTCTGTGTCTTCTCCTCTTCTTAGAAGGACACCAATCATTGGACTTGGGACCCAACCCGATCCAGGAAGACCTCATGTTAATGAATTACAACTCCAAAGACACCATGTTCAAATAAGGACACATTCTGAGGTCCACTGATGTAAATTTTGAAGGAACACTATCCATCCCACTTCAAGCACTAAAAGAAAAGGAGGAGAATACATAACAAATAGGCTAATAAAGAGGGAAATGTAAAATATAAAATACTGATCCAAAAGGAGAGAAGAGATTAAAAGAAACATTGAACAAATGGATAAATAGGAAACAAATAGTAAGAAAGGGGATATTTAAACCCAAATATATCAGCAATTGAATCAAATGGAAACTAGTTAAACACTGTCCTTGAAATACAAAGATTTTTCTTGGGAGGAACTCAATTACATGCAGAATTAAATTATATGAAGCACTCACTTTAACGGCAGAGCTTTAGTCAATGAAATTACAAGAAATATAATAATACAGAGTGTTTGAAGGTAATGGATAAGCAAAATACTATGTAAACACTAATCAGAAGAAAGCTGATGTAGTTATATTATAAGCAGACCAAGCAGGTCTTTGGCCCAGGGCACGATCCTGGAGACCCGGGATCGAATCCCACGTCGGGCTCCCGGTGCATGGAGCCTGCTTCTCCCTCTGCCTGTGTCTCTGCCTCTCTCTCTCTCTCTCTCTCTGTGTGATTATCATAAATAAATAAAAAAATAAAAAAAAAAAAAGAAAATATTTGTGTCCATGATAAGAAAGCAAATGACTATGATGATTATGTAACATATCATTTTTGCATGCTTTCAACGAAATTGAAGGAAGACTTTAGTTATATTTGTAGATCATTAAACATTTTGACAGAAGTTCAATATGAGATTTTTGGCATGTATCTCCAAAGGAGCGCCTAGAATTGGGTGATGTGCCCTTTTCTTTTCCTCCATTCTTACTTATTCCCATTATTTATATGAGGATTCTCAGTGCTTAAATCTCATAAGAAAGGAAAATCAGCATGGAATTGTTGCTGAGCCATGTCTTAGTATAGGCATTACAGTACTCCACAGAAACATGAACTAATAAGAAGCACCATCCATTTTTCTAATAGATAATTTGCAATAAAATTTTACTGACTAAAATGGAAAAAAAAAAAAAAAAAAAAGACTTTAAGGCTTTAAAGACTTAATAGACTTTAAAAATAAGAGACTTTTAAAAATAAGACTTTAAAGACTTTGTCTTTAAGACAAGAAATGTTACTAGAGGTAGAGATATATTTCATAATGATGCAAGAATCAAGTAACCAGGAAGATCGAATAATTCTAAATGTACAGGCATATAATAACATAACCTCAAATATATAAAGTAAAATTTAAAGAACTTTTAGGTCTTAGAGAAATTGACAGTCAATATAACTGACAGGAAAAAAAAAATACCAAAAAGCCAGTAAAGATATAGAAGACCTGAAGAACATATAATTAACAAACTTGAGTAAATTGACATTAACAAAACACTGCAATAAATGGTTGCACTCTTTTCAAGTATACCTGGAATAGTCACTAACATCAACTAATTGCAGAGTCATAGCAGTGGTCAAAAGGTTTCACAGCAAGGAACTCTTCTATAAAATGTTCTCTGAATACAATGAAATCAAATGACATAAAAATATAAAAACATAATTAAAAAATTCCTATTGTTTGGAAATTAAACAATAAAATTATAAATGATCCATGATTCAAAAAAGAAGGCCAAGTGGAAATTAAGTAATATTTGGAAATGAATTGAATGATAATGTAACCATGAAACAAAATTTGTGAAATATGGCTACCGCTTTCTTAGAAGGAAATGCATACTTTACTTACTGGAATATATTAGGCAACTAAAAACCTAAACCAATAAAGAAGAAAGGAGAGGGAGAGGGAAATATTAGAAGGAAGAGAGAAACAGAAATTAATAAACTAGAAAACATTCAATAGAAAAGAATATCAAAAGTCTAGCAAATTAATAAAATTTATAAAGCTTTGGCAAGATTGAGAATAAAAGAGAGAAAATATAAATTACCAGTGTCAGAGATAAAAGGAGGGGTATTACTAGATTCTACTGAAATTATAAAGATAAGAAGAGGATATTATATTCTTTGCCAATAAAACATGAAAAGTTAAAAAAGGACAAATTCCTAGAAAAACACAACTCTGTGAACTTGTCACAAAAAGAAAATGTGCATAATTCTATCTCTATTAAAGAAATTGAATCTGTAACTTAAAACTTTCCTACAAGCAAATTTAAGGTCCAGATGGCATCACCAGTGAATTTATCCAGATTTTACAAAAACGGGAAATAGAAAAAGAGAGAACACTTCCAATTCATTTTATAAGGCCAACATAACCTTGATACAAAAACCTGAAAGGACGTTTACAAGAGAGGAAAATGTGGGCCAATGTCTATCATGAACATAGTTGCAAAATCTCACTAAAAATATTAGTGAGGTGGTGAACCTGCTATACGTAAGAAGGGAAATATATCATGGCTCAGAAGTTGTATTCCAGCAATATAAGTTCATTTAATATATTATCACATTCAAAATATAATATGATCATCTCTATAAGTGGATCAAATTTAATAGCCATTCATGATTTAGTTGGAAAAAAATTTCTTAGTGGTCTAAAAGCAGAGGGGAACTTCTGTAATTGTTTTTCTTTAATCTACAAAAAACTTACAGCAAATATTAAATTTAATGGTAAAATATTCAATGCTTTCCTCAGGACTAAAAATAGAACAAGGATACTCCAATCACCACTTCTATTCAACAATTTCCTAAATATTCTAGTTAGTGTAAGGAGGCAAGATAAAAAAATAAGTGGTCTAAGAATTAGAAGGGAAATAAAACTATTATTTTTAGATAAACAAATACAAAAAATCTTGATAAATTATTTTATTAGTAAGTGAATGCTGCAAGCTTGCTGGATACAATATTCAAAAATTAATACTATTTTAAAGTAAACAATTCCTAAATAAGCAAATAGAAAATTTACTCAAAGACAAAAGTAACACACAGCATCATTAAAGATCAATTATTAGGGATAAATTTAATAAAAGCTATGAAAAACCTCCATATAGTAAATCACAGAACAGTACTGAGAGACAGGAAAAGAATACCTAAATAAATGGAATAAATGTACTCTTCATGCATCAGAAGAGTTGTTATTTTAAAGATGTCAGTTGATGTATAGATTCAATGTAATCCTAATCAAAATCTCAGCAACCTTTTATTTCAATTAAAATTGACAAATTAATTCTAATATTTAAATGGTAATGCATCAGAGTGGTAAATATTGGACCAATATTAGCCCAAATATTCTAGGAGAAAAATAAAATTAAAGTACTTATACTAACATATATTAAAAATTATTATAAAGGAATAATAATTAAAACAGTGTGGTATTGATACAAGGTTAGGAAAATAGGCTGATGGTACTGAATAGAGAGTCTAGGAGACCTACCTACATATGAATACCCAATTTATGATAAAGGGGGGATTTCAGAATGAAAGAACAGTCTTTTCAATAAATGATACCTGGTCAATTGGATTTCCAAATGGAAAAAAAAAATGATTCTTGATCACTACCTTGCACCATAAACAAAAAGATCAATAACAATTAGATTGCTTGTTGAAATATGAAAGGTAAAACAATGCAGCTTCTAAAAAATAAGAGACTATTGTATAATCTCAGAAAAGCAAAATTTTCTTCGATAGAAAATTTAAAAAGTAGTACACAAAAGAAAAATTGGTAGGTTAGAGTGTAAGAACCACTATTAAGAACTATTTTTTATCAAAATATACACTCGAGCAAGTAAAAAGTCAAACCATGGATGGCTAGAGAGCATCTGTAATGCATATATATAATGACAGACTCTTATCTAGTATTTACATGAAGAACTATAAATCAATAAGAAAAATACAGAAAACAATAATTTTAAATGTACTAAGTAATGAACAGCACTAATTTCTAAGAAAGAGAAAGAAAGAAAGAAAAAAAAAGAAAAGAAAGAAAGAAAGAAAGAAAAAGAAAGAAAGAAAGAAAGAAAGAAAGAAGAAAGAAAGAAAGAAAGAAAGAAAGAAAGAAAGAAAGAAAGAAAGAAAGAGAAAGAAAGAAAAGTACCAAGAAGGTATGGGAATATTCTCTTCTCAAAAGATTAAGTATATTTGCCAATAAATATCTTCAAAAGAGTTCAACCTCAAACATAAGGGAAATGGAAAATAAAGCCACAATAAAATGACACTACATCGCTATCAGAATGGCTAACATTAAAAAAACTTAAACCAAAATGTTGAGGAGCAACTAGAATTCTCATAAACAATTGTTGCAATCATTTGAGCAATTAAAATTATCTACAAATGTTAAACATCCACAGGACCCATCAACTCCACGTACAGATATATATCCAACAGAAATCCTTAAGTATGCTCCACGAAATCACACAGAAGAATAGTCTTGACAGAACCTGGAACAGCTGTAACAACCAAAACCTAGATGAGGGGGGAAAAAAAAAAAAAAACTGGCACTGCCCATGAAAAAGTAGAATGGATACATTAAACTGTGGAGTTCATATAATGAAATACTCAACAACGATGAAAACCACTGAATTACTACCATACCCAGCAATGTGTATGAATTTCCCAAACATGATGGTAGGCAGAAACGTCAGATAGAAAAGACTACATAATAAATGACTTCATTTATATAAATGTCTAAGAAAAGCCAATCTGTGGCATTAGAAGTAAAGATAATGGTTGGGGAGGAGAGGGTATAGTCTCTGGAAGGGTTTTGTGGATGATGGCACTGATCCATTTCTCGCTCGCTCTGAGTGGTACTTACTCAACTGTGTTCACTTTTTGAACATTCACAAGCTGTGAATGTTCACTTTGAGTTGTATACTTTTCTGAATATATTTCATACTTCAAAAAAGAGGTTACTTACAAAACAAAAATGAAATCCATAAATAGTGCATTTTTTAGCACCTTTCTACCACTTTCCCAAAGTCATTAAACTGCTTGGAAATAAGCAGACCTGGTTGTTTTGTTGTTGTTTTTTTTTTTCCTCTCTTTTATTCGTTATTTAAAAAGCTGATTTTGGTCTTAAAGCAAAATGTATCTTCTTTGAAATCTGAAAATGAAAGTCAACATCGTTCGCACAGTTGTTGGGGAATCACTTAATTCATTTAAAGATGAAATGAGGCCTTGTCATTTGGTTTCACTTTTCCATCTTGAATTAATATAACTGGTTTATTCCTTGTTAGCTATTCACTATTGTCCCATTTAGATATTTTGTTTTAGCTGAAGCTTAGACCCTGCCCTAAGCTACGTAGACTAATCTTATTGGATCTGTCTGCAGTCCACACAGGATTCCGAGAGCTGATGTCATCTGCCCTGGGTTTATTTGTATTTCTTTCTTAGGCATATGACAGACAGTCTAGTAGTGAGAATAGGTGTTTGGCTTTTAAGGAAGTTTCAGGTCTAGGCTAGTCCATCATCAAGGACTAGATATACTTAATTAATTTATATATAATTAATTAATATACTTAATGTAAACAAAATACATTGTATTGTAGTAGAAGAATATGGCCTGTACCACTATCCTTTAGAACTGCAGTTCTCTAAGTTTTTGGTCTCAGAAGCTCTTTACACTCTTAAAAACTATAGAGGACCCCCAAGGAGCTTTGGTTTACATGGTTTATATCTATCAATATTTATAATACTAGAAACTGAGAAATTTTACATATATGTATATTATTTTTAAAACAGCAATAATATATTCATGACATCTTAACATATACAATGCATTTTGATGGAAAACGGTTGTTTTTCAAAACAAAAATTAAATAGCATTCTTTTACATTTTTGCAAGTCTCTATGTCTGGCTCAAGAGAAGACAGCTGGATTCTCATGTCTGCTTCTGCATTCAATCTGTTGAGATGTAATATATCATAAAGCTTTTAGAAAACCTCACTGTATCCACCTGAGAGACTGAGAGTGAAAAAAGCAAATAAAATCATATATTACTATGAAAATAGGTTTGGCCTCAAGAACCCCCAAAAGGATTTTATGTACCCCCTACGGATCCACAGATCACTTGACCTGGAAAATTTTTAAGATTTCTTTTTTGTCTACTATATTTAGTCAATTTTTGTAGGTGTTCCATACAATCTTGGGGAAAAAAAGTGTAGGAAATTATATCTATAATGTAATTAGTACAAGTATAACATTAAATATGATATGAAATATGTGAATTCCTTCATATAAATATAAACCAAGGATTAGCAAACTATGGCCTGTTTTTGTATGCACCTTGAGCTAATTATGCCTTTTGTACTTTTAGAGGATTATTAAAATATATACACACACAAGTGCACATACACACAGAAGACTATGCATGAGAGATGATATGTAGCATGGAAAACCTAAAATATTTGCTATTTGGCTTTTACAGGAAATGTTTTCTGACCCCCAAATAAACAAACAAGCATTTATGTCACTCATATTAGATATAATCATATATATTTTTCTTCTGCTTCTGAAATAACTAATCACATTTATCAAAAGCCTCCCAGTATGAATTTGAGTTTTATGGCAGTTTTAAATTTTTGAATTTCATGTTTTGACAAGTAGTTCTGTCCACGTTTAATTTATCCTTGAATTTTATTTGTTCTTACGTTAATATTGCAACTTATTCTTTTATATTCCTCAGTTGTTTTTAATGTCTCCTTATAAATGTTGAACTATAGTTTTTATTTATTTATTTTTAAAGACTTTATTTATTTATTCATGAGAGACACAGAGAGCGGGAGAGAGAGAGGCAGAGACACAGGCAGAGGGAGAAGCAGGCTCTATGCAGGGAGCCTGACATGGGACTCACTCCTGGGTCTCCAGGATCACGCCCTGGGCTGAAGGCGGCGCTAAACCGCTGAGCCACCCAGGCTGCCCTGGACTATAGTTTTAAATATAATCGGAGAATATCTGACTTTAAGTAAGTTAATTTGGTCCATTCACATTTGTTGTAGAAGGAATGTTTCCTCTGTCTGCAGTCATCTTAGTATATCTCATATTCTGTTGTTTCATTTTAAATTTACTTTCTGAATTTGGCCACCAGCAATGCATGTGCTTTGATTTCCTTAAACTTCTACTAATTTGTAAGGTGTATGGCCCAGTATTATACAATTAGTGGTTACTAATAGCTACGCAAATGTTTAAAGCAACAATGTGAAGAATGAAATTATCTATTCAAGAAACTCAAGTAAGTGAGAAATAAAAATAGCAATAGCTTCCACTTATTATGTCATAAATCACCTCACGTGATCCTCACAAAAGTCCTCTAGGTAAGTAAGAATTCATGGGGCTTAAATAAATTGTCCCCAGTCACCCTCCCAATGAGTCAGGTATGAAGGTAAAATTGCTGTCCAGCTGCCTCTACAATCACCTCACTAACCACAGTGGTGTACTTTGGGCTCTAGCTACCCTGGGCAGTCTGTCCAGAGAACCTGGGGGGCAGGCTCCTCCATTACTGCAATCTCTTCTTCCATCCTACCCATTCTAGAAAGAGCTATGGTGAATTGTGTCTGCAAGATCCATGACCCCCACAGAAGCACTGTGGATTCCTTAGAGGTACTGAATATGTTCACTGAAGTCCCGTGAGAACTTGGGAGGAAGCACTAAGCTTTTAGGTCTGAGGGGGGCCAGTTAGGAGGTTATTCTCAGCTCCCAACTCACAACTGTCCTTTGAAGTCCAAATTCAAGCTACACACACCTGCATGGCTCTGGCCATCATATTAGCCCATTTTAATAGGAACTTACTGACCCTCTTAGAACTAAGCTTTTCAAATTTGCAGTATTTACCTAAGTCCAAGGTCTTTCTTTCTCACTTTTGTATTTGTTTTATAATGTGCGGTTTTCCTGTCTTTCTCTTTTAGACCATAACCTCCTCAGCACTCAGATGTGCCTTAAAAAAAAAAAAAAATCCCACAGCATTCTAAATTTGCATGGAGCCAAATAGTTTATAAATGTTCTTGTCTGACTATTCTTCACAACTTTTTAAATAATAAGAAATAAATGTTAACATATAGTTTGAATTTTGTCATAAAATCAACCCAAAAGATGAAGGGACAAATTATGTCATTTACCTTCTTTGTCATCCCCTTGAATCATACATAACTTTTCCAAACAGCCTACACTTGGCATTGATCCCTGTACATCCTTTAGTGGGATGGAGATGTGAGGAAAAGGCACCTGAGAGGTGCTGACTCACATGCTAGCTCCCAGCAGCAGCCTAGTGTGACTCAGCAGGTTGGAGATGGAAGGCCCTGGCCACCAGGCAAGAGGAGCACCTGGGATCCCAAGTGCCTGCTTAGTCCAAGAAGCCTGCATCCAGCCAGATGTCCAGGCAGCTTTGCCTGTGAATACAGCAATGGGGGCCTTCTGGCGAGGCATCTCTTCAAGGCTCTTGCTCTCTTTGCCCTCATTGATGAGGAGTAAAATTTGAGGCTCGCCTGTACAAAAAAGTATGGAACTAGAAGACCAGATCTGGCTACAAACCTGCCCCTAGGGATCCCTGGGTGGCGCAGCGGTTTGGCGCCTGCCTTTGGCCCAGGGCGCGATCCTGGAGACCCGGGATCGAATCCCACATCAGGCTCCCGGTGCATGGAGCCTGCTTCTCCCTCTGCCTGTGTCTCTGCCTCTCTCTCTCTCTCTCTCTCTCTCTGTGACTACCATAAATGAATAAAAATTAAAAAAAAAAAAATTTAAAAAAAAAAAAACCTGCCCCTATTTCAAAAGAGACAGCAAGGGCTGATGGAAAAAAGCTCCGGGGTGGGGATTGGCTTGAGCCCTAATTCTGCTGCTTAATAAGCTAATAGCTGTGAGATTCCTCTGTGTCACAGTTCATCTACAAGATGCAGTAATAATAGTATCTCCTTGCAGGGATGTTCTGAGTGAAGGAGCCAATGCACGTATATTACTTCATGCCAGCAGTGAAGCCAACATTTAGTACAAGGTAGCCAACATCACTGTCCTCGTTCCTATTCTACTTCTACAGCTTCTTCCCCTCTACCTTCCTTTCCTCCTCCTGACTGTCCCCCCTGCCTAATTTTGTTACTTAATTTTTAATGTTATCTTTATAAGCAATTTCCCATATTTTGAGAACAAGATGGTTATAGAAATACATTTTTATGATAAATAAAGAGATGGAAGGGAGCGAGAAGGAAGAGCGAGAGGAAGGGAGGGAGAGAGGGGAGAAGATAAAAGAAATATATGGAATTTTTTTTAATATATGGAATTATTCAGGGCAGAACTTTCACTTATTGTTTATTTAAGATGGCCTGCTCTCTAGCTTTCTTATGTAAACTCTCTGGTCTCCTCATCACTTCTGAAAAGAAACAGTATGGTTCTTTGACTCAGAGCTGTGCCTCCTGGACATCTGTCCTGTCTCTGGCGATAGCTACTAGTCTTTGCCCGCAGCCTGAGGCCACACTTGGTGGATACGTAGTCCCTCCCCCATCTCTAATTGACCAAGACTTCTTTCCTGCTGTCAGAATGGTTCTCAGCACAGCACTGGGCAGTCACCACCTATCACAGTGGGCTTGTGAGAGGGAGCAAACACACTGTTGCTGGCTTTCCATCTTGGTCAATGCATCACTGTCCCAGGAATTCTTTCCCTCTGCTGGGCTTCCTTTATGGTTTCAACTTTAGGAAGGTGGCTCATGATTCTCCTTGTCCATTTTACTAAAGCAGAGTAGGGCTGTAGTGGGGTTGAAGTGCGCTCATCACCTGGAAGTATCTCCTCAATTACAACAAATTAAATGTTTAGATAACTTAAGTATTTATGACTTTCTTATTTCCACGAAGGATGGTTATTTATAATATTTTCCCAAAATGGGCCTAGATAGATAGATAGATAGATAGATAGATAGATAGATAGAATGTGTGTGTGTGTATATATAATTATTTTGCCTTTGAAAAGGGAGTCTTGGAATAAAGATGATACAATTCACTAATAAAAATAACATGCTATACCTGGGTGGCTCAGTTGGTTAAGCATCCAACTCTTGATTTTGGTTCAGATCATGATACCAGGGTCCTGGGATAGAGCCCTGCACAGAGCTTCATATTCTGCAGGGAATCTGCATGGGATTTTCTCCCTTTCCCGCTGCCCCCCTACTCTCATGCATGCTCTGTCTGTCTCTCAAATCAATAATTTTTTTTAAAATAACATAAATGAAAACCCTGACATATTTCAGATTGAACATTCCATGTAGTTTTGGGGATACAATACCCAGAGCCTGGTACTAAGAGCTACTTGGTTTTAGAAGCCAGTCAACCACCTTATAAAAAAGAAAAGAAAAGAAAAGAAACCAGTCAACAAGCACCACACTAGGGAGGATCTGATGTTAGTATCTGAAATTTAAGGCTGTGGAAACAGGTCAAAGGGCTCAGGCAGGAGTTGCTTTTTTCCCTTGCTGTGTGACTTTTAGCTAGTCATTTAATCTTTCTACTCAGAATCTTCTTTTCTGTAAAAGGAAGGAGATATTCGAAGAAATCACTAAGAAACCTTCCTTTCTGTGATTTGACCCTTATAAATTCCACATTACAATTTAATCATATATCTGTTGAATTGATTGACGTTTTTTAAAGAGATACTTGAAACTTTTTCTGAGTACCTCTTTCCTCCCTTAATTTCTAACTCTGTAACAGCTTTAACTCTAAGAATAGAACATGGCATTGAAATGAGCTGTATACTTCTGCGTTTACATGGAAAGATTCTTACAGTGGCTTTATTTGCCTGTGTGGCTAGAGATTTAGCCCTTTAATTTCAATGTAATAATTCATGCATTGTATTCAACAAGGAGACAAGTGTGTATCTGATTTTTTAATTACAGTCACAAGAGACACCATTCCAACTGAACTCTGCTTCCTACTGAGAGGCCATGTTCATTTTCCTCTCAAGATTATACATGAACAGTGGTTACTGAAATAAGTGAACTCCTAGAGTCCCTAAAAATAGATACAGGTGTGTTTCTTTCCACTTGCATTTAACCTACACAGCAGCAATTCATTTCATAGGCATTCACTCAGGGTGGTATGTATCCTTTGAAGAGGTTCTTGATTTGATTGTCCATTTAAATTCTCCTCAGAAGAAAATCCCAGAGATCCCTAAAGGCTGCAGAATTAACTTCAATATAGTATCTCTCTTTCTCCTCCAGTAACTGCCATTTGCTAACTTCCCAATTAATTCTTCCCACCCGCCCTCCACCCACCTACACCCTTGCATACGATCTTAGTCATTTGACACTATCTACTAGAATCAGTATAGTAGCACCTTGATTAGTATTCGCAGTAATTGCTATTTCACAGATCCTTAGTAGAATGCACTTCTCATCTTCCAGCAAATCTTTAGGTTGCTTAAGGTCAAGCCCACTTCAGGGCAGAAGGAGGTCTTCAATAAACACCTTATCTAAGATACTTAAATAATTCTTTGCTTTGTCAAGGTTTGATTTAATTCTTTGAATTATCTTCTATGTGGAAGGTCCATATAGAGGGGAAGACCACATTAAAGGGAGCAAGAGGAGTTTGTAAAACAAGAAAAACTAAGGAGTTTATAATCAGCAAAGAAAATGTGGAAGTGTTTCTCTACTGGAAACGTCTGATTCTCCATTAGTGAATGACAAAAGAGATATTTAGGAGGAACTAGGGGGTTCCAGTTCTATACTTTAATGGGCAGTATCACAAAAATGCACAGATAAATGTGTCAATACATAAACATGATCATATATATAGCAAAACCTCTCAACAACAATAAATATGTTCACAGAAGAGTTCTCTTTTGTTATATTAAGTAGCAAACATTTTAAAGACAGGAATTGTACATTATTTGACTTTCTGTATCCAACTTCTATCATGGTGTCTTAAAATGGTAGTAAATGAATACATGTTACTGACTAAGCAAATAATAAGTAAGCATCTCCATCACTGCCATTATTCCACTTAGGGTAATACTAAAGTGCTACAAGGTATATACATTTAGCATTCTTATTTTATAGAAAAGATAACATATTTAAAATAATAATTTACTTATCTGAGATCTGTCCTCAGAGCCCATGATCACTAGGACGACTAAGTCTACTTTTTAAGATATTGTCATTAACTTGTTCATCTTCACATATTATTTTTAAAATAAATTTCATTCCATTATCATAAAACATAAGTGTTCATTATGGGAAAAAAATTTGTAGCCAAAAATTAAAAGATAAATCATGTAGTCCTAACACAATAACAGTGAAATATTGGTATATTTATTTCCAAGGAAAACTTTTAAAAAATTATTACTCACATTTTCCAAAATGTTTTCTTACAGTCATTGGAAATTGATGACTTTTGCCACTGTCATTTTAAAGGTCTGATTATAGAGGCAAAAGAATAGCTAAAAAAAATTCCTTATACAACCAACAAAGAATATATAGAGAAGAATATCATTTTATAACTTTTGCCTCAATGCTCATCCCACAGAATCTGAATATAAATAGTCTTTCCAGCCATTACACTGAATATTTTATTAGTTAACTGCTATAGGCTCAATTGGATCATTGGCCTTGTCAAATTTTGGATCTCACCTGGTCTTCATTGGCCCTCATTTTGAGCTGATTTCAACTAATCAGCAATATTTTGTTATCTTTTAGGAAGACCACAAAAAAGGCAATAATAAGCACAATATTTCGCATTGGGACTGCTAGCTGCCTTCCATTTTCTCTAGTAGCCACCCCTGCTGTATTTCCTGTGTTGACAGTCAAAACCCAAAACAGTCAGCCTTTACAAACTTATATTTACTGTTCATTCATCTCACAGTTTATAAAAAGGGTTATTCCTGAATAACTCAATCAAAAACCTGAGCAAAACTTGAGGGAAAAGACTATCCCCGGGGCAGTAAACTGCCTGATTTAGTTACATATTGCATAGAGAAAATAAACCAAATATCTTTTGAAATTTCACTCTAAAAGCCACTTCTTTTTTTTAATAGAAATAAAAATATGCCCATAATATGTTCTTGCTGGGCATTCTATAGATTTGCACCATTCAAAAGTGATATGGTGTCTTATCTGCAGAGATTTATAACTTACTCTTTCAATTTCTGGTTCAAAATTCATGTGTGTGAATAAATGCATGTTGGCCTTTGAATTTCCTTTTTTCTTAAATATTGTTTCTGATTATAAATAATTGTATTCTCAGTCTAGAAAATATGGACAGTGCAAAAAAAATAAGGATGTAGGAAAAGAAACAGGTTATATAATACCTTTTGCTTGGTTGGATTATTTAAAATTAAATCTCACATTGCTTCAATGGGAAAAGGACGAATTCTGGAAATAAAGGCACGGATACTAGTTTTGTTTGAAGAGGTGGACGAACCAAATAAGCAAATGAAATTCAAAGAAGTATATAGTATACAGGAAATCACGAGTCAGAGGGTGAGAACAAACAGTAGAGTTACGCGGATTTTCACAGAGTCCTGGCCCCAACTCTTGGCCACCAGCATCGACAGTGACAGGGAACTGGTCAGAACCAACAATGTGTTGGCAATGCCTATCCTGTGATAGCACTTTGAATTCCGTAAGTCACTTATCTTATTTCACCCTCATACCAACACCGTGAAATGGAATTTATTATCCTTTTTCTAGAGATAAAAACAGAGTCTCAGAGAGGTTAAATGGCTACACCAAAGCCACAGACTGATAAATGATAAAATCAGGATTACGGACTAAGTCTTCTGACCCCTAAACTAGTCCGTATTCTGTCAGAATTGACTGCTTTCATGTAAGGATGATGATCGTGATCACAATCATGATAAAGCTAACATTTACTGAGCTCTTATTATGTGCTTGGCGCTGTTCTAAATGCTTTGCATACATTAATTCATTTAATAACATGATGTAATAATCCCCCAAAAGTTCACAGTATAAAATTCTTTCTGCATTTGCAAATATGTAATTCCCTTTGGCATTGTGCAAAGTTATCACCTTCACGGTTCTGGAATCCAGAGAATTTATGCTAGATTGTGTGAAATGCTAGACACAAGCATGGAAGAAGCAGATGGCCACCCTCAGGCCTAGAAAGGAGAAAATGGACCCTGACTAGGGAGACAAATCAGTATTATTTCATATAATAAAAAAGGCTGATACTGTTTTCCTGGCTCAAACATTGCAAACAAAGTAAACCTAGGATTTTTGTCATCTTTTTCTAATTTGGTACTATGGGAACTATAGTTGTCTTTTAATTTGATTACTGATAGAGTCCGTTTGCGGAGAATTCATGATACTTCATTTAAATTCTGGTTCAGTTGTTTCCATGCAAAACATTTATTAGGGAATAGTATGTGAGTTTTGTTTCAGCAAAAGACAGCAAAATTTCATTTTAGTCATGGGATATATATATATTTGTATATATATAATATATACATATGGTTTTAGATCTATATATATGTATAGGTAATATACATATATATGCGTTTGCGTGCACACACACACACACACACACACATACAAAACCAAAACCTACTCTATATTTTATAGAGTTGTTGAAAGTTCTTCCATTTTTTCCCCTTTCCTTGGTTCCTGGCCTAGAGACTCTTACACAACTCTTAAATAAATGCAGGTTCACCACCTGTATTCAACACCTGTTGTGCCCTGTTTCATATCCTTCTGGCCAACCCCTCCTTCGACCCTTGCTATGGAAGCCTTCTGATAGTACCAAGTCCCACTGCACCATCCATCCCTCACGTTTTGCCTTGAACTTTTTGATCAAAGCATAGGTGCTTGTGGGAAACAGCCTGGCACCCACACAACAGCAGCCTGAGTATGTAAGGTAGTCAGTACTCTTGACACTGGGTACAAGGTATCAACACATGCTATTATCTTCTATCATTCAGATGGGCAATTCTCAGGCAAATGCAGCAAGGGTTCTCTGAGGATCCTGATGGAAGGTTGCCCTCAGGGTACCTGACAGGAGAGTACTTTTCTATACTGGTTTGAACCCCTTCCTTGGTTCACTGTCCAAAGTCCTTATTCTTTCGCCCTAGAATTATTTCCTAAAACGGCTCCAGCTCTGTTTTCTGGGGTCTTCCTGTGGGAACTCAGACGAGACTAGCCCATTTGTAAGTGGAAAAAAATGGGTTTGGATTGGGATCCCTTCCAAGTTAGATGGTGATAAAGGCTGCATTACTGATATAGGCCTCCTAGAAATACTCCTGGCCTGCAATAAGCAACACAATTCCTAAGATTTTCAGCATGGTAGAAGGAGAGAAGGTACAGTTAATAGGTGAAGCCTTGGCTATGGTGCTTGAATGGTACTAGAGGAGAGAGGAGATCATCATAAGAGTGTGGGGTTGGCTGGTTTTATTTTATAAAGAAAATAACCCAAAATAGCTAATCAACTCAAAATATGCTGTCAAAGCAGAAGGCCTCCATGCTAGCATTTTAAGATAGCTTAATTTTTGTAGTTACAAGGTAGAGTCTGTTGAAAATCAAGCTGAGGAGCTAATTATTATAAGAATAGTAGAACAAAAAGCAGACTGAATATATTTCAATTGGTCATCCACACAAAATCAATACTTAGGAGCCCTGAGAGGGAAAGAGTGGGACCCTAAGACTTTGCATGGATGAGCCTGACCAAATTGAACTTTCAGATTCTAGGCCAACAGAGGCAACTTTCTTCTTCCTTGAATACAACAGTTTCTCTTGCTCAGAGACCCTGAAAAGACTCACCTGGACCAGTTGCTTGTCTTTTTCAAGATCTCTTGATTCTTCTCTTTGGTTCTCAGAGGTGGCTACACAGTCCTGGCTGAGAAATACAGTTCCTTCCCTGGGAAAAACTTGCAGACATCCAGAGAATTGCAAGATTCAATTACTATTTAATAGTAGGAACCAGGGAAACATATATGGGGGATGGGTCTTCCAGGTATCAGAATAGGAAAAAGTCAACTATAATATTTTATAAGGAAGACATTATGACAAGCGCATGCCTTCCTGTGACTTGGGGTTTAACATCCCACTAAGGACACCTGGAGTTTCTTCTAATACAGAGATGGAGCATCACAAAGGCCAAGCAGGAGTAAGTAGGCTGCAGTGGGGCCTTTGCTGGCGAGGCTGGCCACGGAATGGGCGCCGTGTGCAATGCGCTGTGGGAGCTTCTACACCAGCTTCCGGGCACTGGGGGCAAGCATGTAAGTGCATCCAAAAACATCACAGAAACCAAGACTTATCTCCTTCCCTACCAGCTGCTGACAGAGGATTTCAGATGTCATCACAGGGCTGTCAGGCAGGTTTGGCCTCTCTGCACTGAGGTGGCAGCTGGTTACCCCTGAGGCGCTGGACATGTGCCCTACAGGACGCCATGCAGGTGGCCTCAGTGCATCTGGGGGCAGTTTCTGTGAGGCATCTGCAAAAGATGTGCGTGTCTGCTGTAACTGAAGTCTGCGTGGTTATGTAAGTGTGGGAATAGCTTTTGTCAAAGCTGACCTTTCTAAATAAATAACCTTTGGGACACTCAAAAAAAAAGGGGGGGAGAGACATATTGGACATATTGATGGCCTAGAGAAAATGTGGTAGAAAATGGTGACTACTACAGGCTCAGGGATAGGGAAATATTAGAATACAGTTATTATGTGAGACAGGAAGCCACTCTTGGATTCTCTAATAAGCTCAGCAGGGGCACTTTGTAGGCGATAGTTAATGGAGGTGATGCTGGGTATTTAGTTTCAATAGAGAGGTCAGGATTCTGGAAAGGCTGAGGCCAGCTGGTAGCATATAACCAAAAGAGATAAGATGGGCATAACTATCATTGCAGGGACCAAGAAATTCACCTGCATAATTCACCATTAATTCTTGGACCATTGTATTCTGAGTGATAAAACAAATGAGGAGCTGACTGGTATGGAAAAAAAATAAATCCATGAGATTTAAAGGGGAGAGGGCTGAATGTGCACTGCAATGAAAACGCGGAATTTCCCGCCCAGTTTCCAGATCTAAGGCAGTTCACAGATCCAGAGCCCCTGGGTTAAAGGAAAGTTCAGTCCCCTTGAGAAAGACCCCTGCCATGACATGAAAAGTATACACAATAAATAGAGCCACAGTCTTTCCCAGAGACACCTGGGTTCCTAGAATAAACAGCTCTGACTGAAGGAGTAGAAGTAGGATTGGTCTCTCTCCATGGCTCCTATGTCCCTTTGGTGGAATGTGTGCTCCTATCTCTGCTATTTTAGGCTCTGTGGAGTCAGAGAGGGATACTTCCACCTGGAGACACAGTAAGGGGTCTACACCCTAAGGCTATGATGGCTGCCCGGTTATTTTGGGTTCATCAAGCCCACAAAGCCCGGACCAAGAAAGGAACTGCCATACTGGAGAGGCAAATGACCCTTATCATAAACAGCAAGAGCTGCTATGACACAGTGAGGGCCTAAAGCAGCACATCCAGAACTCAGGGGGGTTGTTGCAAATGCCTCTCAGTGCTTCCAGGCCTATCAATAATTCTAATTGGGCAATCATAGCAACCTTGGGCAGGCTCAGCACCTGGCAAGAGACAGAAACTTTTAGGGATAAAGCTCTGTGTCTCCTCACCTGAAAAGCAACCCAGATCAGTTGCTGTTGGGCAAGAATGAGGAAAACCCAGAATGACCAGTAGTGTGGGGACACAGTGATCATTAATGCAAGTTTCATGATTAGTTGCAGCTGATTAGATATAGCTTGCTGTGTTAACCCCCTGACCTATGGGGTTGTTTTGTTTTGTTTTGTTTTGTTTTGGTAGAATGTGGCTGACTGCCTCCTAGAAGACCTGATAATGGTTTGGGGTTAACAGAGACCACAAGTAGATTGGAGGAGTGCAAAGTACAGCCAACATTGGCCCCTGAGATACCCCAGGGCCTCCTGTTTTCGAGGCTCATCTCTCACCCTTGCCACAGCCCTGGCAACAACTTCACACAGACACAACATGCCAGCACCCCACCTCAGCTGTACCTCATACTTCTAGCTTTCTGCCTGGAGCTGCTCTGATGCTGTGAGGTGGGAATTCGGGGGTGGGGGTTGTCTCTGTCGCACTCACACATACACAGCCTGGATTGTCAAGAGAGTTAAGACACATAGGACAACCCTGATAAGTGGCAAAGAGCAAGCAAAGAATCAGTGCTCTGCCCTTCCCTCTCCTGAATAGAGATCTGAGCCGCATTTCAACAGCTGCCTTAGAGAGTCCTGGTAGGGTCAAGCCCTTGTCAACCTAAGCCATAGCCAATCTGAGAACATCTCTTGTACTGATTTTACTTTCTTCCTTATTTTAGTCTTTTCTCTGATTCCTGGGATCACCTCCCTAAAAACCAACTACCTGCACACAAGCCCCGTCTAGTCTCAGCAAAACCCAGGCTGAGATGCCACTTAATACGTTGCTATGTCCTGTGTCAAGTGATATCAATCCAGAGGTAGATGAAATATGCTTACATCAAATATGATTTTCCTGATAGTGGGCACCCTCCCTTGCTCACCATCCCTGAATCACACTCCCCTTGTGTCTTTGCCGATTTTTCATTTTACATTTTAAATGGGAATTTTTAAAATGGGTTTCAGTGGGTGTGAGAACCAAAGGTTAAAGTGGCCCCCGTTGATCACAGGTAGAGCCTTATATTTTGAATCACGACAGGTCTGAGATAATCAGGTGCCTGTGGCTGTCTTTCGTCTGCTAAATATCCCCACCCCTCCCTCCTCTGTGAAAGATACAACTAGAGTTTGCTGACTAAACTTGACATGGCTTGGATTCGGCTATGTAAGGATCACATAATTTCATGGTTGAGCTTGCAATCACTGTGAAAGACAATAACACAGGGACACACAGCTTTTGTTTTATATTTTTGCCCTGCACAGGAATGCTTAAAAACTTTCCTATGCAATAAAACACGGTCAACAAGAACAGGTGTGCTAAGATGGGAGAGAAGCAAAAAATGCCGGAGCACTTAAGTCTTCTAATTCCTTTGTTATTACTATTATATTTAGGATTTTGAGTAAATTGGCCTTACTTAGTATCAGAAGAGATAGCTCATTATGGCCCACATGTTGTGGGTTTTTTTTTTTCTTTTTTGAGAGAATTTCTCAAGAAATTTGTCCTAATTTGTTAAAAAAAAAATAGAAAAAAAAAAATTCTTCTCAGATTTTGCCTTCTTAGTACCAACTTTCTGACATAACATCAGACAAGCAAAACACATACTTTGAAACTTCCTTCCCCATTCAGAACTCTCGTGACTGTCACCTTATGCCATCTCCTAGAACATCTTGAAGGTGCTGGTGTGGATCACAATGGCATCACATAATAGAATCAAGAGCCAGCTGTTTGTCTCTTAGGTTACTTGAGGTAAGCTTATTTGAGACAGGATGGTAATTAATGATTCAGCAGAGGTCAGAAAGGAGAATTAGCTATGAAACTGAACTTATCCATCATTTAAAAAGCATGTATTATAATCAACATTTATGAGCTGAAATATTCATTGGCTATTGCATTAGTTTCCTAGGACTATCATAACAAAATACACAAACTGAGTGTCTTAAAACCATAGACATTTATTGTCTCATAGGTCTGGAGTCCAGACACCTAAGATCAAGGTGTTGATAGGGCCATGCTCTCTCTGCACCACTAGGGTGGCAGCCGCAGGTGCCCCTTGCCTATGGTAGCATCCCTGCCATCCCTGCTTCAGGCATCTCTTAGCCCTCCTCTCCCTGTGTGTCTGCATCATCTTCCCTCTGCACCTGTCTGTGTGTGAATGTCCCCTTCTAAAGACACCAGTCATACTAGATTAGCACCCACCCTAATGACTTCATCTCAATTAGTTACATCTGCAATGATCCAATTTCTAAATAAAGTCACATTCTGAGGCTCTGAGAGGACATAAAAGCTAGTTGTTGCAACCATCTTACAAACAATCCTTGCAGTTTGAGGTTCTCCACAATGAACTCCTCTCAATTTGTGAGAACTCCACCATTCACATGAGCAGCTCTCTGGAAGGACACTTTGAAGGGTCATGGAATGCCAGATATTAGGGTACCAGGATTGCCCTTGGTCATGAGTTCATGCACTGCCTGGCATCTCTCTGCAATGGAACAGACCATTCTATCAGTGCAATAACTTATACTGTATTTCCAGAAAACAAGCATTACTCTAAATTTTGAATTCTTCATTGCTTGCTTTTTTTTTTTTCATTGCTTGCCTTTTGTGTAGCTTTTGCGTTGACCACACTTTACCGACAGTGGATCTAATGATGGAAAGAAATAACTTATGATGACAGCACTCCAAAGCGAAGAAAAATATCCAATCCAGTAGTTGCCCCAGGACAGAAGAATTTCAAAGTGAACTGACTGGACATCAGTATCCCATGGGCAAAGACAGACAGACTTACCAAAATGTACGTGAACTTAGATTTTTTTTTTAATAATTTAAGTAATAAAGAACACTTAAAATATTTTGTTGATACAAACTGTAATAATGTTGTGCTTATGATACTGTTATACTTTTTCCTCCTTCCATTTGACCTCATTCACAATGAATTTCTTGCCTGTAAGGATTAGTAGATGCTCATTCTAGAATTTTGGGGTTTCTTCTGTGGACCACAGAAATCTTTGGTAGAATGTACTAGTGACACAGTCATAGCAGAGGAAAATCAAATCCAAACTCAGCTTTAACCCTAAACAAGTGACAAGAATCAACATTAGACCATTTGTTGAAATATATCTGAACAACCCAAACCCGTGTTTGAAGTGTTGAAGTTAGAAACATCAACGTGGCAAATTTTATGAAAAGGACATTTCAAATATAAATATATATATACACATATGCACATAGGAATAGATACGTAAATATAGACACACACACACTAATCTATAGGGTTGTGAGGTGCCAATTCTCAGGAAACATGCAAGTGGATCGAGACGTATTCTCTTCTTTCATGGTGTTGTCAAAACTTGTTGAATGGGTCTTGATACATTTTTTTTTTTAAGAAAGGTCCTGGGATGGGGCAAACAACGTAAGGGGTCTGGATCCTTGAGAAATGTTAAATGCTAAAAGCACAATTGAGACTGCTGCAATGTACCAGGAAACAGTAAATAGAGACTTTTCTGAGATATTGTCATATATACTCCTCCTCTTATTTGACTTACCAGGGAAGCAGTGTGAGCAGGCTGACTGTACTTCCCAGGACAGTTTGCTCTGGGCAGGCCCAACTTTTGCTGCTTATACTAGCTTAATTACCAAGAACAACATATTTCACTTCTAAAAGTGTTCTAGTCTGGACAATAAATTATTGGTTTCCCAACAGAAACAATCTGAAGAAAAACTGCTAAAATTAAAATTCCACCTCACTTACACATCAGATAGGTCAGTGAAACTCTAAACCTCAGTTCACTCATCTGTAAAACATAAATGCTCATAATGACAATACTTCAATCCTGGGGTGGTTGTAAGGATCATACGCATTGATTAATTAATAAAGTACTCAGCACAATGCTTAGTTCACAGTTACTGCCCAATAAATATTAGCTTTTATTTTTCTTGTCACTGTATGATGCTTTCCTGACTTAAAACAGGTAACAAAAATGCCCACCCTCCCATTCCAAAGCCACAAATTGGAGATGCACCTCCACTCATCCCCTCCAGCGGCAGCTGCCACTCTGGTCCCTCTCTTAGGGTGTCCCCAAAGAATTTATAACCTGGATCTCTTTCCTTCGTCAGATGTGCAGCCACTTGACTTCTTTTCCAGTTCTAGTTCCAAGCGTGTCACTTTTCAAACAAACCCCATCATTGCCCACTAATTTTAAACTGAATTTTTGAAAATAGCTTATCATTAGATTTCACAGGAAGTCACATCCGTCACTCTGGGGTTGCCAAGAAGGAGGGTGCTGGAACTATTCCTAATCTGTCTTCTGTTCTTTTCTGAGTGGGTGTTCATACTTGTACAGCCTGCATCTTGGCCAGGAAGGCTTAGCTCTGGTGGGAAGGTTAGGTGGGAAAGCAGTGAAACTGTAGCCGGGAGCGGATGCCAGTGTGGTGGTGGCACGATGGCCCTGCGATATCAGAGTTCCCACCGAGAGAGATGGCAGTGACGCTTTAATTGTCCTCGACACTGCAGCTCAGTTCATGGAGAACAGAAAATTATTATTTAAACAGATGGCAAACCTGCCCATCCATAACCAGGCATTTAATGAGATAAAACAGAGCGGCCAGGGCTGTAGGTGTGTGAGTCCAGACCATTTTGGAAGACATCAATTTAATTGCTCTTCTATTTTTGTGAAAGCTGTTCCCAAATGCCTACCTTGCCCTCTATTCTACCTTCCTTCTTCCTCTTTATTTTTATCTTTCTTGCCTTTCTGGTGTTTGGATCACAATCAGATGGACGCTTTCCTTCCCTGACTCCCAGTGCCACCGCTTTTAAATTGCTAATATAATTGGGGCAACCTGGTAAAGCTAGAAGCATATGGAATCATGCTAGAGAGACATGGGTGTGAATCTGTTCCTGTATCAAGTGGAAGTTTCCTTTCCCATAAAATGGTCATAAGAGTCTCTATTTCGTTGCACTTTCGTGAAGTCTAAAAATAAAATATATGAATAAAATGTCAAGTGTGGTTCGTAACTCTTCATGGGGGTTCAATAAAAGTAGCTACTATTACTATTCCCAACTTTTCTTGCATGATATTGATTTTAGGGCTCTCTGGAGTCACTCTCCTCGATCAATTTTAGGCTTTCAGCCTAATACCCAGGATCATGCTCAAGGAAAACTAATTATACGGTAGAGTCATGACCACTTAATTATTTCTACTCATCACCCCATCTGAATTTCTCCTGCTCTCACAAGAAAGCATTACCCTTTGTACTGCCTCAGGGGTAGAAGACCCACTAGTTGATACCCACCTGTGAATAAGTTCTGTATACTCAATTCAAATCAGTGAGTTCCACTCTATGAATGACTACATGCATAAAAACTGAACATTACAGGTGCAGTGAGTTAGGCATAAGTCATGGCCCTGCCTTGTAGGCGATAGGTGATACCATCAAATAGTTCTACCCAGAAAAATGTACAAAAGTGATCCTCTTGTGGATAAATCATCCTGTTTATATTCTGTATTTGAATGTTTTTATAATCCCAATGTTACCCTGATGCTTCTGAAGTATTCTAGCATTATTTCTAAAATATTCTGGGGTCATTTCCTAAGTATCTGAGTACCATTTCTGAAGTATTCTGGTATTATTTCTGAAGTTCTCTAGTATCAATCTTTGGACTAGTTTTTCCATCATGGAACTTTACTATAGTAAGGAACAGAGTAACTAGGTATAACCTATTTCCCAACACATAAAAATAAGATTATAAGACCAACCAGAAGTTGAAAACATATGACAGTTAGCAGGGTGCCCATCTGGGAAGAGCAAGGCTAAAAATGGAACACAGGCCAAGGTCAGGAATCAGCAGGGTAACATGGGTCACCAAAGCAAAGCCTGAGCCAAAAGGAGGGAAAGAGGGAGGGAGCAGACCCGGGGTTCGGGGGCTGCTTGACCATGAATAGCTCCACACTTACAGTTTCAGTGGTGTTGTATCCCCCAGGAAGGCAAATTGGGAGCAGAGACTCCCCCTGGGCAGGTGAGAAGGCAAGAGAAAGGAAGAATATAGCACAGGTCCCAGATCAGCACTGTGTGGTTTGGACACTGGGCTGCTGCAAGAGCTCCTTGCTGGTCTTCATTAGGTACTACTCATAGGTGACTTCCCACTCAGAGAGAGCTTCATTCCTGGTAAATGAAGCTCTACTCCACCTGGTTAGCACCCTATCTTTAACTAGCAAAGCAATACCCTATTGCAGGGTTCTGATTTGTTAAAAACGAAACAGGCCCCAAATGAAGTATGTTATAGTGGGCCCCACATCACAAAGCCAAGACTTAATTAGTTTTGGCTCTCTCACAAATGTAGTCTTAAACCAGTCAATCAGGAATCATCTAGTCAGCATTAGTTAGGTCATCTCCCTCATAGACCCTTGCCATTCCCTAAAAGGATGCTCATTTTTGTAATTACTCATTTCTGTAATGAGTTTTTGTTTTCTTAACAGATTTAAGACATGACTTCATTTAGCAATAGTGAGTGCTATAGACAAAATATTGATTAAAAAGCCTTATGATTTTCTTAACATTTTAGGAGTTCAAAGAATTATAGCTTTTAACATCTAGATTTTTTTCCTGTTTTATATTTCATTACAGAGAAGGGATTTGTTTGTATGTTCTATGTCCTCTCTTTCCAAATCCTGATTTATACCAAACCACAAAATTGTCCTCATTATAATTAGCTATAGCATTATCTTAACAGTTTTAAGTTAAGCTGAGTTCTCTGTAGAATGAGACAGTTTTTTTTTTGCCTGAAGACAGAGAGGAACTTGCAAGGACCAGACTCAAATGTGAATGCTTTCAGTCACATAAATGCAGAGTTCAGGGCAACAGAGAATAGTAGAGTCGGTGGCCAAACAAGGGAATGCAGGCTCTACCTAAGGAGACTTGGGTGCAATTCATTCTTTTAAACATGTAGAGTAAAACTCTTCTGCAGGTTGAATTTGGTTGAAGGCTTTCATTTATTTGCAAATCTTCCTTAAATGGTTCAAAATATTGCTTAAAATCTAAAATTTTATTTCTAGGCATTTTAAGTTTTGTTTATAAAACAACCTAGTAGTTCCTTTTCAAAATCTTGTTTCAGTAGATCCAACTTAACCTCCATAAACTGAGAATAACTTTTGCAAACCTCTGTATGATTCCTTTTGTTGCCACTGCTTTTTTCATACTGAGATGCTGGGTGTAGCCTATTGAGTACAAGTGCAATAGGCTCACAGACAATTTGATTACATATGTTCAAGGATTAAAAATTTATTTGAGGTATAATGTACCCATCTTAACACTAAACAAACTCACACATTTAACTACTATTTTTCTATTAAGTTTTAATTCACCAAACACTAGCTGCATGGGGGACACTCACTGTATGGCTCCTAAGTGACTTTTAGACTATGAAATACAATGTGACACATTCTATAATGGAACAGTGGATAATTTGATATGATTAAAGAAGAGGTGCTTTATCTAAGGGGCACTGAGATAGTCTGAACTGAACAAATGAGAACTCAAAATTATTCTTGCAGGAGGAGGAGGAGTTTGCCAAGCTGGCACATGGGAGAAAAACATTCCAGACATCTACAGAAAATAGATCTAAACAATGAGTATAAAATTTGGCTCAACGCTTGGTCTTCATGTATATGACCATGTATAAGACCATTGTTTCGTAATGAAAACTGGTGTTGTGGTTTCCAAGACTGATCAGATGGTATCGTTTCAGAAGTTAGGCACTACTTTTGGAATGATAACCCAATGTTTTACCCCAGTACCTAAAATGATACCTAGCACATGGTAAGTATTCAGTCAGTATTTGTTAAATGACTAGCTACATGGATTATTTAAGGTTTAGTTTGTAGGACTGAAGAGCTTCATCTTGCACTTGACACATAAAGCCCCTGAGAATATTTAGCTTATCCAAATACTAAATGCACAATGTTTGGCGTTTAGTAACAACACAAGATACACAGAATCAACTGAGTGCCTGGTATAGCTCAAAAGCACAACTATGGGTCCCAGGCTGTTAAGAGTTTAGATTTCAAACATTCAGTCCTGATCTCTTCTTATTAGTATTAATACTGGCTATCGCTGATTGAGCTTCTATCCTTTGTGAGGCCTGAGGCCTGACTCAGGCCTGTATTGCCTCTCATTTTAAAGGTGCTCCCGTCCTGTTATGATGCAATAACCCATATACCAAGAGGAAAGTGACCTGGCGCAAATCAAACACAAAGTGTCAAAGTCCTTGGGGGATTTGCACTTCATTGATTTTGTGCTGTGGTTTTGAGTCCAGAAATTATGGTTAGTCTGTACTTCATTTACTAAGGCTTGCTGGATCACACAGAGTTATACGGAAAGTATAAAATGAAACCGCAGGTAAGAAACAAGAGCGCAAGAAGAGTCCACCACTGCCCTCCCCTACTGTTTCCACAGGCCTCCTACCCATTTGCTTCACACAAAACTCCTTCCACTTTCACACATGTTCCCTCTCCCTGGAGCACTGTTCTTTACATTATCACCGCCTTTCCATGATATTCCAGTCCAGATCAGGTCACCCTCATATTTTTCCTTAGCACTCTGTTGGTTTTCCTTATAGCATTTTCTAATTTTATTTTGTATTTAATTTTGTGTTCATTTCATCAATGTCCATTTCTCCCAGAAAACAGGAGCCACATTTGTTCCTGTCTTAGTTAGCTTGGGCCACTATAACAAACTGCCATTGACTGGGTGGCTTAAACAACAGAAAGTTATTTTTCACAATTCTGGAGGCTAGAAAGTCTGAGTTCAGTGTGCCAGCATAGGTGGGTGATTCTCTCTTCCTGGCCTCTTGCTGTATCCTCATGTGGCAAAGAGAGAGAGCGAGCTTTTAAAGGACAGGAAGGGAGAGGGGTGGGGAGACAGAGACAGAGAAAGTAAGCTCCCTGAGGATCCCACCCTCATGACCTTGTCTGGTCCTAACTACTTCCCAAAAGCCCCACTTCCAAATATCATCACACTGGGAATTAGGGCTTCAACATATAAATTCTAAGAGGACACAATTTGGTCTATAGCAGTTCAATAGAAGAGTGCTTGGCAGGGCACCTGGGTGGCTCAGTCAGTTGAGCCTCTGGTTCTTGATTTTGGCTCATCTCGGGGTGGTAGTCTCAGGTTGTGGGATGGAGCCCTGTGCCAAGCTCTGCAGAGTCTGCTTCTTTCCCTTTCTCTCTGCCTCTCCCTTTGCTTGTGTACATGTGCACACACATACATTCCATGGTCTCTCAAATAAATAAACGTCTTTTAAAAAAAAAGAAGAAGAAGAAGAAAAAGAATGCTTGGCATATCACAATGAATGGATGGATGGATGCAAAATGTCCAGAGATCTCTATGTTCCTTCGGAAGCTGCTAAATTACAACTGGAGCCAGGAATAGAGGGAGCGCTCCAGCATCAAAGTGAGCATGGCCTCTCTGGATAAGGAGCTCAGGAGCTGCTGAGAAATCAAGGCTAGATAAGAGAGTGATGGCTCCAGACCCTGAAATGACACACAAGCTGGGGGTAAGGCCCAGTTCTGGCCACCAAGCCAAGCTCTGTCTTTCCATTCTCCTTTTCTCTCAAGCAGGGCCAGAGTCATAGTTTGTGGGGCGCAGTACAAAATGAAAATACAGGACTTCTTCAAAAAAATAGGAAAAAGTACCATTAAAACTTTTTTTCCATGGTCTCTCTTAAGTTGTATTGTTTTTATTTATGACTTAATGTTGTTCTAGAGTAAAGAAAAATTAAGAATTTTAATTACTAACATGAATTTTACTATTGGGCAATGAGAGTTTTAGAAGCAAATATAAGAGCATTTAACTCCTACACGAAATCACCAAAATTACACAATTCATAATTCATACCTCATGTGTGCATATGTATTTCATTCTTACCAGAACAGTGGAAATGTTGGATAAAATGAATGCAGTTGTTTTTATTTCTTGATATGTACACATTTTACCAACACTCTCTGCTTCTGGCCTATTGATGAGGAAGGAAGGATGGGGAGGATACAGGGAGCTGTTTTTCCCTTTCCTTCTGTCATCGTTCTTAGTGTGAGAGGTTGGCTACCACAGGAAAATACCGGGGATAAGAAAGGACATGGTATGATTCCTTGGTTGGTTGTGTCTTAGAACACCATTGCCTTCTTTCTGGTTTTGGCAGACAGCCTGGCCTCTGGGGCTGTCAGTGCCTCCTCTTAGTTGTAAATGTAACACTTACTTGTCCTTCATGATGAGCTTCATCAAACTCCTGCACATTGTGAGCCCACTGGAATTCAATGCTCTAAGGCATCCGGATGCTGCAAGAAAAGGGATGGGAAAGGTACTCATCATTGTGCTCTGCTGTCCCACTGGACTTTCAAATGTTCATCATGGTCAACAATGCTGGACAGAGAAGAGCCTGGAGAAGGTGGTGGAGGAGGTAGAGGAGTGGGGGAGGACCCAGACTAAGCTCTCTGCAATTCCGTATCTCCTTTCTTTTTTGTCTCCATTTTTTCCCCTATCATTTCTCATTTTTCTGGGGAGCTAGAGATCACTTTGTTGCTATTTTCTCCCACAAGAACAGTCTGTAATACCCAGGAGGAGCCGCTACCTTTTGCTCACTTTTCTAGCTAAGATCAATAAAGCAGTCATTGGTAACCAGGATAGGGCGCCCAAGAGCTGGCTCTCCCTGTGATCTCATAAACAAGACTTTTGCCCTTTGTAAAGCCAAGCATCTTCATTTAATGATTTTAAATGTTTTAAAATTATAAACTGTTTTAATTCAGGTCACATGAATTTAGGCATTAAATAGATTGGTAAACATCAGAAACATTTTTTGCTAACAGCAACAAAAACCTAGATGACACTCCTAAATAAAGAGGTATTTTAAATTAAAGATATATGATGAAAAAATTCTGCCCTATAAATAGTATCCATTGATAATGATTCCTTACCAAAACAAGTAGAAATAGTTTCATTATTTAAGCATTATATTTTTTAAAATCCTTTTAAAAAATTATTCCACTATACATCACATAAAAATGTAAGGTAGCATGTGCGAACTGTTTAAAGAGCTTGTTAAAGATTCTTATAATAAGAAAAGCTGGGAAAAGTAGAGTCATATCTTATCAAACCATCTAAGAAATCTTAAGAATGCTGCTTTTCTAGTAATACATAAATATACACGAACATGAGCAAGAATCCAAGTAAAGAAACAGTTCTTATTCATAGGATTGACAGTTTTATTATTACACCAGCCTGAAATAACATATAATGGTGTGTGAGTGTGCACTGGAGTTTCTAAAAGCAGCTTTTAAGATAGGCTTAATGTGAGAAGGGTTCAACTTTCTTCTTTGAATTCTGGAGGATGGGGTCTCCTGGGGATAAAGGGGAAAAGGGGAGATAAACTTTTAATGTAATCTCCATTCTTGCCACAATTTGTTGTATTTATTTTTTCAGCTATATTTATTGTGTAGCTACCATATGCCAGGATCTGTGGATTCAGTGAGGGCTTTAACAAACACATGTTCTGCCTTCAGGGAGCTCAGAGCACAGGCAAAAAAACAAAGTATTAGAGAATGGAGAATGTTACAGGGAAGTCAAGATGTTTAGCACCACTTGGTGGGAAAACCTAAAGGACCAATGGTGGGAGGTCAGGGAAATCTTACAGGAAGAAGAAATATCAAAACGGAGGGCCCAGGAATAAGTGAGACACAGCCAGGTAGGATTGGGAAATAGAGAATGCTGAGTCAGTAGGAATCCTGAGAAATTCCTTCTGGACCTGACTTCCTCACATTTTTTTTAACTGTAAACTGAAATTCCATTTAGATCATCAGCATAGGATTGACTGAATTAGTAGAAATTTCAAGGACCAAAAAAATGAAGTCCTTGTTATGATATTATGTTGGTTTGGATTTTTGAATGCAGAAATAATGGGTGAGGTTGAATCAAAGAGGTAAACCAGTTGGGCACACTAAGTGTGGGGCCAAGAGGAACAACAGCTACTTCCAGTAAGGGATGGAAAAGGAAGTGCAGTGCTTCCTCTCTGGGCCACACCTTCTGGCTCCAGGGAATGCCCTTTTCTGGGTGAGGAAGCTGGCAATAAAAGAATCTTATCAGTTAGACCTAAATGGGTGTGTATCTCTTGGTGATACACATATCTAAAGAAACCTATGACACTCCTATGCTGAGATCTGTGACTGTATTAGGGTTCTCTAGAAAAACTGAACCAATAGGATACATTGATATAGATATATCTGGAGTTATTATAGGAATTGGTTCTCGAAATTATGAAAGCTAAGAAGTTCCATGACCTGTAATCTGTAAGCTGGGGAACCAGGAAAGCCAGTAGTATAATTCAGTCCCAGCTTAAGGGTCTGAGAACCAGGACTGATGATGGTGTAAGTCCCAGTCCAAATCCAAATGCCTAGAAACCAGGAGTGTCCAAGGGTAAGAGAAGGAAGATGTGTCAGCAAAGAGCAAATTCACCTTTCCCCAGCCTTCTTGTTCTATTCAAGCCCTTAACCAATTTGATAATGCCCATTCTCATAGGGCAGGATGTTTTTCTCTACTCAGTCTACTGATACAAATGCTAATCTCTTCAAAAATTCCCCATAGATACTCCCAGAGCATCTTACCAGTTATCTGGGCATCACTTGGACCAGTCAAGTTAACACTTAAATTAACCATCACAATGACCCCACTGCCAATCCTTGGCCATCACAACAGTGTGTGCTAGGTAAAGGGAAGAGTACATGAAAAGACCCAGGAACTAAGAGGCACCAGCATCTTTAGGTGACAGGAAATACATAAATAAGGGTGGGGCCAACTATCAAAGGGTGAATAGTGAAGGAGTCAGAGAGGTGGGCCAGTAAGATTTTAAGTGTGTTGAGATTTTTAAATACTGTAAATGGAAAGCCAGCTAATTTTATTTATTTTTTTAAGGTTTAATTTTTTTTTTTTTATTATTTATTTATGATAGTCACACAGAGAGAGAGAGAGAGGCAGAGACGCAGGCAGAGGCAGAAGCAGGCTTCATGCAGGGAGCCTGATGTGGGATCCGATCCCGGGCCTCCAGGATGGCGCCCTGGGCCAAAGGCAGGCGCTAAACCGCTGCACCACCCAGGGATCCCCAGCTAATATTTTAAGCAGGGAAATGATGATTTGCATTTTCAAAAGAATACTCTGGCTGTAGTATGGAGAATAGGCTTTAGGGAGATCACCCCTGAAGGAAGAAAAGTAACCTAAGCAAGAGATAAGAGTGGCCCAGGGTTGGAGAGTCTCAGTGGGCATGATGAGAGCTTGGCCTAAAATGCACCTTGGTGACTTATTCTGTGTATCTATGTTTGTACATGTTTGTGTCTTTATAGTGAAAAAAAAATGGAGGTGTGGTTGACTCCTGTGTTTTCTGCTATGAGAACTGGGTGAAAGGCTGATGCAGTGCAAAGAAAAAACATATAGAAAGAGGATTTGATGTGTCTAGGGCTATTCCAGACGTTACTATAACCTAACATGTCCAATTGCATGTGACATGGAACTGAGTGTTTCCAGAATAATGATCATACCCATTTGAGGGGAGTGCTTTGGAAAATAAAAAACATTTGTTAAGAGAGAAAGTACTCAAAGATTTTACAGCTAGAAGCGACCTTGACCCTGACTTCAATCCTTCCCATTGCCAACAGCCATTCCTAGCCCCACTCATCTTAATTTCATCCTTTCTTTCTGAGCTCTAGATATGAATCAAACCATTATGAAACAGGGGAGCATCCCTGATCAGAGATGGCTGCTTCCCTCCCCAGTGCAAAACACAGTGAACCTCCAAGACAGTCATCGAAACATCTAAGAACAAGATTAAGGCTCACCCAAAATTCTATTTACTCATTTTGTTAGTATTTTTTGAATCAACTGGAAAGAAAGTATTGCTATGACAGTAGCACTAATAAGGGTGATGATCATTTTATCTGCCTTTATTTATTCTCTACCAGTTACTTTATAAACATTATTTCTGGATTCACATAAACCCTACAGGTTTATTATCTCTATTTGCCACATGAGCAACATGAAATCAAAACTAAGTGGACCACAAAGAGAACACAGATCTTCCCTTTGGCCTTCTTCCTATGGTCTAAGCAACTGATCTATAAGACAATGGTAGCATTATTTCAGAAAAAACAATTGGAATAAATAGATGTGTGCTTTTGGTCCTGTCTTAATCTTCCATTTAAAACTTAAGAGTTTCTACAAAAAAGGCTCATGAGTGTTTAGCTATAGAGATACCACAATTTGTTTTTCATTCACCTGTTGATGGACATTTGGGATGATCTATTGATACAAATAATAATATGCATTCCATCTTATTAGTGAATCAGATTCCATTGTATATGGATGTGCTACAATTTCTTGGTCAGTAGGCAGCTTTCTTGAATGAAGTGAGGCCTGAGTTTTTTCATTTTGAAGTTCCACAAAATGTGGTAGGATGTGATGCCTAGGTATACAGTTGGCAAACAAGTGTAGAGAATGTGGAGCTCCATGTACACCTTGGCCCAGAAGTAACCCCTTCACAGACATATGTTCCATGTGGCCTCACCTTGATGCAAGCGTGTTGGAAAACGTAGCTGGATGGAGAGCTGCTTCCCAGCGATCACTCTGTATTATGCAAAAAGGAGGCTGAGATTGGACAGTTAGGTGTCACTATCATGATCGTTTAACCCACCAGTCTTTTCCTTTGTAGCTTGTAACTTTGGAGTCATGCTTAAAAAATAGTTCTTCACTCAGGAATTAGAGAAATATTCATCAATATTTTTCTACCATTTACAGACATTCTTAATTTATGATGGGGTTAGATCCTGATAAATTCATTATGAGTTGAAAATATATTTAATACACTCAATCTACCAAATATTATAGCTTACTCTAGCCTACTGTACATGTACTCAGACCACTTACATTAGCCAACAGTTGGGTAAAATCATTTAACAAAAAGCTTCTTTTATAAAAAAAAAAAAAAAGTTGAATAGCATATGTAACTTATTGATTATTACACTGTACTGTACTACTGCACTGAAAGTGAAAAATAGAATGGTTGTAAGTGTATTAGTTGTTTATTCTCATGATAGAATGGCAGACTAAGACTGCCCTGCCCAGCATCACAAGAAAGGATCATCCCAAATATCACTAATTCAGTGAAAAGATTCAAATTTTAAATTCCAAGTATGGTTTCTATTGACTACATCTAGCTTTCACACCATTGTAAAGTCAAAATATCTTTAAGTTGAACCATTGTAAGTCAGGGACTGTCTGTACATGTTATTATTCTTTTTAATCAGGTAGCCAAACTATCCATATGAATAATGTATTATTTCTTCCCACCAATTTGAAAGGACATTTTAATCAAATACTAAAATGACAGTAATATACACATAACACTCAGTGCTTTTTTAAAACTTTGTTATATTTTATTTCTCTTTTGTCCTCAGCTCATAGCAATACTGGAATTTTTTTAAAAGATTTATTTGTTTTTTTAGAGAGAGTGTGTTGTGTTTTGAAGGAGTAGAAAAGGCAGAGGGAAAAGAGAATCCTCAAGCAGACTCCCTGCTGAACCCAGGGCCTGGTGCCAGGCTAAATCCCAGGCCCCGGAGATCATGACCTGTGCCAAAATCAAGAGTCGGCTGCTTAACCAACTGAGTCACCCATGTGCCCCAGCACTAGACTATTTTAATTATAAAAATTGCATAATTAGGGGTGCCTGGGTGGCTCAGTCAGCTAAGCATCTGCCTTCAGGTCAGGTCATGATCCTGTGGTCCTGGGATTGAGCCTCAGCATCATTCAAATACATAAAATCTTACAAGGCAAGTTCTATAATTTAAAAACAATTATCTTCACCTCCTCCTCAAAAATTAGTCTTATTTTTTCAAAATCTTTCCCATTATATATTAAGTAATCCTTCTGCATAAATCTCTATCTCAACCCTAACATAACCCATATTAGAGTTTAATTAGTAGACAGATAAATGATAGATGATAGAAAGATTTGGGGGATATCTGATATATTTTCAATGCTAAATTTCCTATTTAGGAGCATGGTGTTCATTTATTCAAGTTTTCTTATGTGTCCCTCAATTATGTTCCCAATGTTGGAAACTTGGTAAGTATTAAATAAATATTTGCTGAATAGATGGTATTATTATAGAGTGCATATTATGTACACCTTGCACTAAACATACTACTAGGTATTTTACCTTCTACTTGGGTTACCTAATAAAAATATCTTTCACTATTCTAGTTTTAAACTGGTTACTGCTGGTATATGAGAAAGTTAAATCCTTATTTTAGAATGTATGACTTGTATTTATTTACTTAGAAGAAATGCAGGGGAGCCTGGGTGGCTCAGCAGTTTAGCACCCTGAAGACCCAGGATCAAGTCCGATGTCAGGCTCCCTAAATGAAGCCTGCTTCTCTCTCTGCCTGTGTCTCTGCCCCCCTCCCCATCTCTCATGAATAAATACGTAAAATCTTAAAAAAAAAAAAAAGAAGAAGAAGAAGAAGAAGAAGAAATGCATTACTCTGTAGAACCTTCATGACTGGGAATGTGTTGCTGTGCTTTCATACATGAATGATATCCCAATGAAAGTAGAATTTTAGATTGAAAATATTTATTTTCACTGAGGACTGCGGGGGTGACTCCTATTAGCTGATTAGCCCTATTGCTATAGGGATGTCTGGTGCTAACCCTACCTTTTCCTCTTTTTGTTTAGAACTTATTTTTCTCTGTTGGATGCTCATAGACTTTTACATTACCAGAAAGTACAGTATTCCACCCAGATAGGTTTATGTCCAATTCTCTTAATTGTTTTTTTCTTCTGATATATCCTAAAATCAATTTTTCAACTCAGGAGCTTTTTTTCAATGATTTAATAATTTTTTGCTCCTTTTTTATGTGCCTTGTGAATAAGACAACTTTCCATTATAAATATTCTTATTTCCTAAGTATTTCCTCCTTATCCCTTACTTTTCACTATCAGAATTATCTCAGGGTTCTCCTCTAAGTTACAGAATATTTTGAGAGCTGGACTTCTATTTCACTAATTTATTTTCCTGAAGTGTGGAATCTATGCTTCAGTGCCTCGGCTGCATTTTAATTTGGGAAATTTAAAAAGTCTGAAGGCAAGTTTTCTTTTATGTAATTGGTGCAGTTAAGCAACAATTCAGAAAACAATTAGATATATTTAAAAGATAACATTTTCCTGTTAATATTTAGTAGGCTTACTTTTTGGGGGCATATTTGCTCCAAATTCCTTAGTTTGGTGCCTATGTTTGGATTAATGTTTTATAAGAATGACATTTTATTTTTTTATTATGTTTTAAGATGTTATATATTTATTTGCCCGCAAGAGAGTGAGCATGAGCAGCAGAGGGAGGGGCACCAGGACAGGGAGAAGGCCTGCTGAGCATGGACCCCAACAAAGGGCTCCGTCCCAGGTATCCCAAAGAGTGACGTTTTTATAGCTGAACCTTTGTACCCTTTTACCAAACTTTCTGTTATTGCCCCCACCCCTCAGCCAGGGGCAACCACTTTTCTACTCTCTGTTTCCAGGAGTTCAATAAGTGATACCAGGCCCTGTTTGTCTCTCTGAGCATCTAATGTATAACATGGTGACTATAATAGATAATACTGCTGGTGCAATTGAGATTTCCCAAGAAAGTAGAACTTAAATGTTCTCACCAAAAGAATAAAAGCAAATGTCTGGGGTGATAGATTATTCATTAATCTAATGGGGGGAAATGGTTCACAATTAATATGTGCATCAGATCATGTTGTACACTTTAAATATCTTATAGATTTGTTACCTGGATCTCCACAAAGCTGGGAATAAAACAATGTTTTTCTCCTTGCAGTTTACTCCTCCTCAACATGACAATCATGTTTGTTTAGTTCTGATAAAAGAGGCACCAGAAATTGTTCCAGTATATAATGTGCAGTCCCCTAACAAAAGCAGAGGGGTTTTACTTTCAACAGCTTAACTTTATTCAAAGTCCATTTTTTCATTTGTGACTGCTGGTGAGCAAACTAGAACCAGAAGGATCCACGGCTGCAACCCGGGGTTCACAGGCACCACCGGCCTCTCTAACTGGTAGGACTTATTGAGCGGACCCAGTGGTAAGCTCCTGCTTTAGTCATACTCAATGGGCTTTCCTCACCAAATCAAAGGCAGAACTGCCACTTTCTCAAGTTCTGGCTAAAGGAAAGTTACTTTTTGTTGTTGTTGTTGTTGTTGTTGTTGTTGTTGTTGTAATCAAATCTCTGTGGTAGCCCAAAGATAGCTGGGGCATTGGTCCCTGGCCCTCACTGTAAACAACTGCTCCCAAATGGAGCCCACTCTCTCAATGGTCTCATTACCGTTAGAACACCACTGAGGCAAAGCATAGGGGGGGGGGGGGGGGGGGTGTGATGGCCGTGGCCGATGGTTCTGGGTACTGCAATTGTAAAGTCAGAAATTCCCTCTGGCTTCCCCTAGCCTATTATCATCTCCAACTCCCTCTTGTCTTATCTTAGGGATTTCTCCCTTATCTATGGGTTTCTGTCCTTTTAATAAGTCCCACATAGGCTTTTCCTTTGCAAGGGCCAAGTCAGGCTGGTTCATTCTCACCTATGTTAGGTCTCATGTGGATTCCACATTCCTGAATTCCCTCTGTGAATAACGAGTGCTTTCTGCTTTTTCCTTGAATGCCTAATCCAATCTTTCCTTTTTCTTCCTATTTCTTCAGCCATTTCAATGGAGATGTCAGATGTTAAATGTGTGAGATCAAATTATTCAAACTAAAGTCTACATTTCTTTTCTTTTTAAGATTTTATTTATTTATTTATGAGAGACACACACAGAGAGAGGCAGAGACATAGGCAGAGGGAGAAGCAGGCTCCCTGCAGGTAGCTCCATGTGGAACTTGATCCCAGGACCCCAGGATCATGATCTGAGCCAAAGGCAGACGCTCAACCACTGGGCTACCCGGGTGTCCCTCAAGTCTACATTTCTGTATTAGTTTTCATATTTTAGTCTCATGAGGTTTAAATAAGAACTATTTTATACCACTCATAAAGAAAATAAAGGAAAAGGGAAGAAAGAAAAGGAAGAGAAAGGAAGGGAAGAGAGAAAGTAGGAAGGTGAGGAGGGAGGGAGGGAGGGAGGGAGGGAGGGAGAAGAAGGAATAAATACCTAGATAGCAAAACACCATAGGAACTGGCACGTTTACAATAATTCACTTTTTCTATCAACAATAGTATGATAGCCAATAAAAGCAGTGGTGGACACCTCATAACATGAAAACAGTCTGAAAGAAAGTTAAAGTAAAAAGAAATGACCTAATGCATGTCTAATTTCACCATCCAAAATAAACCCTTCAATCTGCCCAATTTATCCTCAGGATTTACAACAAACCAAAGTCAATGCTGACCTTTGAGTAACCTCATGTTGAGGTCCTTAGTCTTTGTGGAGAACACCAGGGTAGCTTTAATTTCAAGGTTTCCCATTCCACAGCATGACGACTTGCTAAGGTGTCGCAGACCAGGTCAATCCCTCCAGCTTTACAAGGCAGTCTTTCAGATTACAAAACTGCACTTAAAAATGAGCAGAGCAACTCCGGGCGCTCTTGCTCAGCTCTGTAGCCTGCTGGCACGAGAACTCTTGGAAGACAGATTGGTGTCCTGCAGCAGTTCACTATGCTGGATGGACCTGAATGCTCCCCAGCACTGGCTCCAGCTGTCCCCCCTTCACACATGGCTGCCTGGCCCTGCCCCCAGAGCTCTGCCTGTATCCCCCGTTACCTGGTATACCCTCTATTCACGTGCCCCTTAAAGAATTCCCAGTTAAAACAGTCAAATGAAATAAATGTTTTCAAAGGTCACTTGTAAGCACACAACACCATTACAAAATTAAGTTCCCAATACTTTACTAAATTATGGTATACTATGATGCAGCCACTAAAAATGTCATATGAAAAGATTTTTAATGTAAAATTTTAGTGATATGGGAAAATTCTGTAACATAAAACAAAAATAGAGGATATACAGGAAAATATATAATGTCACATGTGTGGAAAAGGAAAACTCACTCAAGCAAGGTGAAAAGGAATATACCAAAATCCTAATAGTTGCTGCTTCAGGATGGTAGTTTATTTTTTTCTAATTAAATATCTCCAAATTTCCATAAAATACACTTTCTTAGATGATTTGTATTTCTTTATTTAAGAACATCAAGTTTCTAATTACTTGAAACATCAAGATCACTGCACATTATAAAATTCTCTGCATAATATGATTTAACTAAACAATGTAGACTTAAAAGAGACTTGATGAAAATACAGGGAAATTATTAATAGGCATTCTCACCTCTAGGTGACATAATGAGAGACTGTACACCTTAGTGATATGCTACTTTTATATTACAAAATAATGCTTAAGTAAGGTAGGAGAAACAACCAGTGTGCTCCTAATAAACCACTATGCTCCAAAGGCTCTGGACAAATTACAGAGTTGTCTTTAGAAATTAAAATTTTTCTCTTATCTCAAGATAATGTATTTCACACTCCCTAATTCACAAGTGGTAAATAGTTTCTCAAAAGTATTCTTAATGCTAATGTGAAGTTAACCCAAATGAGAGGAAATTCTGTAAGAAAAGGGAAAGAAGAAAAGTCTGTAAGAAAAGGGAAAGAAGAAAAGTCTAGCCAAAGGCATGGAATGGAACCCTTGCTAACACACATATCCTACTCACTTAAAGTCCACACCACTTGAAGGAATTGTCATCTATTCGGCAAAAATTAGAAAACCCAGTAGGCCTAAATTTTTTTCAAATTTGAGAAATAAATGGAGGGAATATTATGAAACATTAAGTCCACCAAAACAATCTATTTATTTGCTTCAAAAATGCCAATTTTCAGCTAACACTGAAGGTTGCTTTCCTTTTACACTTTTCACCAAATAAGGGGGAAAAGAAATCCCAAAACAAAACAAAACCATGAAATCTTCAGTTTTTTAAAGCTGAAATTTCAGCCTACTGTTTATTTCTCTTTGTGGTCCCACTCAGTTAATTAAACAAAGAGCTTGACATTCAAAGTTGGTTTGAGAAAAGAAAGAGAGGGCACAGCCAGTTGGGATTTAGCCCAACTACCAATAAATATGGAAGACAATAGTCATCAGAACAGCTTCATTATGACTTTATATTCATTCACTAAACTTTTCAAGATAGTAAAATGGATTAATGGGGAAGGAGGAAAAAAAATCTCCTAATTATCTCACTTAGTGCTTAGAGAAATTATAGCTATTTAAAGCAAAACCTCAAAATGATTACATTTCAAAATCCATTAGTTTCCAAAGAGAGATCTTCATTTACTGTTTATTTTCAAATTGAATTCTACTGCTGTATATTTTTTCTTAATATTCTTATTTTTCTATTTATATACCACCCCCAAAATAATAAATATACTCAAATAAATGATATAGGAAGATTTTTATCTCTTTCTAATTTTATGCTTAAAAGAGTTTTTGCCAAATTTAAACATTATAATATTTGTGATATATTTCATCAAGAAATGCTATACATTTTTTTGAATCCCTTTTAGTTCTATAATTTCATGTTTTAAAATACTGAATTTTAAAATATTAGTATATTTTTATTACTTAAACATTCAAATACAGTTTAAAAAATTTCCTGTCCCTCAATTTCTTCTCTCTTCAGATCTAAGTGTTAGGTATGTGTGTTTCCACATCTCTTTTTATAATCTACAAACACACACACAGATAGGGGTATGTATTTTTATAGGTAATGCTCTGTATATGATTCTATAACCTAATTTCTCCATTTCTTCTCTTATTCTTAAGAGAAGTTCTATAATAGTTCTACATAGTTCTGTAATAGGGAGATCAATCCTATTCTTCTCAATGGAGGCCAACAATTCCATTTTATAACTGTACCATAACTGAATCCCTATTGACGAGAGTGTTGATTGATTTTAAATCATAAATGAGGACATGAACATATTTAAAGCTCAAACCACATGGAATAGTCTAAATAATCTAAAAATAAGTTAAGCCTCCTTTTCCTTATCTGAAAGATAATGAGTTCTAATCAGTTTCTGTTTCTTTAAAGATTTGATAGCTAACATCATAACTTTTAAACAATAAATGTGTTACTTAATGTTCCTTGATAGTATTAACTCTAAACTTTTAAAATGGAAGATTTAGCATATTTGCAACCACCTCTAGCTTTGCTTCTCCCTCCTCTTTGTCATTTTATTCTTTTATGCTGTTAAATTTAATAATTTGTATATTGCTTTGTTTCATAAATATAATGAACTCTTCCCTGATTAGTGTGGAAAGGGGTTCTAAGATCCCAAAGGCAGTGAGATGGCATCCCTGGTATATTGACTGGCTTTGGATTATTTGGTGCAGAGCCAGCCATATGGTGTGATGAACCTATAAGAACACGGTCCTAGGTACATGCCACAATTTCCCCCAAAAGCTGAGGTCCAAAGGATTCTTATCTAAATTCTTTTTATCTTTTATAGTTGAATTCATGGTTAAGGGAAAGATAACAAGGTATTATCACTGAAATATAGGCCCAGCCCTGCAGCTCAAAAGCTGTGTGGCCACAGCTAGGCCCTTCCATTTTCTGACTTACACTCTTCTCATTTGTGGACTGAGAGATAAACCAGTCTGTCTCTGCTCATTTTAGCATTTTAATATTCTAAATTATTGGCTTCTACACAGACACGTGTTGCGGGATATGGACACTGCAGTCCTAGAAGCAGACTTCTAAAAATCCTTATTTCCAACTCCACTTTTCTAAATGACCATGAGTGATTGTGTAAGACTTGTTCTCCTTAATGCCTTCATCATTTTTGGTACTTGGGAATACTTTGAAAATATGAGGCAACCATCATTAACTGCTTTATAGGTTGTTTTGGTTTGCAGCAAAAAAGAAACACTCCTATTAAATCCTAGCATGTGCATTTTAAAATGTACAATGATCATTTATCCCTCTCTGTAATAGTCAAAGTTAACAATCTGGATAAAGCTGAGATATAGGAATATGTTGTACTTAATAGAGCAAACGGTATTTTCTTCTGCACTTGACACCCAGAACCTAGAATCATTTTCATTTTTCTCTTTCTTCTAGTGGTTATAGAGATGGAGATGTTGGAGACGCTGATCCAAAAGGCTAGTTTTGGGCACACGAAGCAGAAAGTCATATGTAACTCAACCAGCACCTGTATGCAGGGCCTTCCAGCCATTCCATCAGGTCAGAAAACATTCCTGGTAGACCAACCAGAGCCAATATGATCTCGATGTTTCTCTCTCTCTCTTTTCTTACCAGAGGGGATCAACCCAACACTTTGGCCTTATCAGCCCCCGCAGATGCTGCTCAGTGTCTCTTCCTGCCAGTTTTGGCTCAGCACGGTGTCTCCTGGGCCCACTGACTGTCGGTTGCCATAACAACATTGGGCAGAGGAGGAAGGCCTGGCGGAGCAGTGGTTGGACCAGGTGGAGAGGAGGAGGTAGAGCAGACCAAAGCCACACGGAGCCCTGTGTCCCGAGCCCCAGCAAGAATGATCGGGAGGCAGGTGGCCACAGGAAAAAGGAAGCTGCTGCAAGGGTAGGGGTGATGTGCAAGCAGCAGAACCAGCTTTTGCAAATTAGCAGAGTCTGGCCTCAGATGCTGCTGAAGTTGAAAAGAGGGAGGCAGAAACTGGTGCAGAAGAGCGGGAGGAGAAAATAAAAAGGTTAAAAAAAAAACATGACAGAGAAAGCATTAAAAAAAAAAAGTGGAGGGAATCCCTGGGTGGCTCAGTGGTTTAGTGCCTGCCTTTGGCCCAGGGTGTGATCCTGGAGTCCCGGAATCGAGTCCCACGCCAGGCTCCCTGCATGGAGCCTGCTTCTCCCTCTGCCTGTGTCTCTGCCTCTCTCTCTCTCTCTCTCTCTCTTTGTGTCTCTCATTAATAAATAAAAAAAAAAAAAAAAAGTGGAAACCAAAAAAAGACATTTCTGCAACTGGAAAAATGTCTTCAGATATTGTGAATATAGTGAAAACATCCTTCTCCATGGCCCACTTGTGCTTGGGCTAACATTATTTTAATATGAAATTGAAGAAAAAGGAGAGACCAACTTCAGGACAGAAATGATATACATTAGTCTTGGTTATGACAGACTTCCTGGTTCAGGCTTTATTTATTTTTTATTTTTTTAATTTTTATTTATTTATGATAGTCTCCATGCACCATGCTCCATGGTGCACCAGGCTCCATGCACCGGGAGCCCGACGTGGGATTCGATCCCAGGTCTCCAGGATCACACCCTGGGCCAAAGGCAGGCGCCAAACCACGCCACCCAGGGATCCCCAGGCTTTATTTAAATTTGTAAACTGGTTGGAAATACCTAACTTGCCTTCCTCCCTGAATTGTTAATGACTTCAATGAGTTGTTGAATATTCAAATGCTTGGTAAACTCTAAAACCTTTTACTACTCATCATCTTCTCTTGATTTTATCATTATCAATATTTAGTATGTTTCTCTTCCACCCTCCCAATATCCTTTGAACTATCATTGGAAGATTTTTTTCTCATTAATTATAGGGTACTTGGACTCGTGTATTTTTCCTATGGGAGCAATTGGGATTTATAATCAAACAATGCCAGATAGCTTTCATCTGCCATAGTTACTATCACTAGAAATGAAATAAATTTGGAACCTAGTTCAGTTCCAATGGGCACTCACTACTACGTTTAATCAAAAAAACTCTTTATGTTGTATCTTTGATGGATTTCCTTTTCTCCGAACCAAAGTGCCCAGAAAAAAACAAAAAGCAAAATAAGGAAAGATAAAATATATATATTGTACAAATACATATAAAAGTGCCACAATATAAATGAAAGGGACCTCAGGGATCAACAAGTAAAATAAATGTTCCTTAAACTTTAATTTGAGATGAGTCCTCTAGTGATATTGTTAAAATACAGATTCTAATTTGGAAGGTCCATTGTGGGGCAAGACTGCAGCCCTAAGAAGTTCCCAGGTGTGCTGATACCCAGGTCCTTGAGAAGGAAGAAACTGTTACAGTGCTAGTCAGAGATTTTGAGCTATAGATCACTTTTAATAAAAACCGATAAAACAACTAAAAGCACACATGTGTGCACTGAAGCAATGGTGGGGAGCCCAGTCCCCAGGGGCTTTGGAGTAATTCTTTAGGCAGTTCCACAGAAAATTTTAATCTTCAGAACATGATATGAAACACAGAGTCTAATCTAAGAACTTCTTTTGATCATAAGGAAACTGGGACTCAGGAGAGTTTAAGTATCAATAAATGAATTCTTAATATTCTATGTTCACAAATATTTACCCAATACGCATACATTTAAAATATTCACACACCGACATTTATACATTTGTGTATGCACTGTAGACAGCGGTTGCTGCTTTTCAGCATCCAGGCTCTACTTGGGAGGACCCTAACCAAAAGTTTAAAGCAGAGACAGTTCCTCTCTCTATGGCAGGTAGACTGAGAGAAGAAGTGACCTAGGCTCTCCCAATAAAAAGCTCATTCCATGGACTTCACACCCACTTGGAATGAAGCTAAACTTCAGGGACAGCTAGTTATCATTCATGGTAGCGACACTGGAAGCAAGAATTATTACTAAGAATTATGGTTTGAGGAGCTACTATTCCAGGTTAATCATGGGAAATAATTTTAAGGAAAACAGTGGCCAACATGATGGAATAATAGAATACCAAATGGAATAAATAGAGTATAAAAAAGTGGGAGAGCAGAAGAGCTTAAGATAATTGGAGAAAAGTTTTCATTGGTAAGTACACAGGAATGAGGCACACATTTGGGTTGTGTGGGCTAGCCCAGCTGCTACAGGGGATCAAATGATAACTTGGCACGTTACTTTGGATAATCTCTAAACTCCAGGACGGCTGGATTTTATCCCCAATCCTGGGCAAAAGGTGAGCCTTTTATATTTGCCAAATGAATGACAGATAGATACATATCTAAACAAACATATTTAATATTTCTCATAGGTGCCCTTTAGAAACATGGAGGACAAGTAGAAGTTCACAAGTGAGATTGGAACACTGACTAAAAGGTTATGAAGAACTTCAAAAGTAGAAAAAAAAAGAAGTCAGAAAAATCCTTTCTGAAGTATCTATGACTTTCTGACTGCTGCTGATGGTACTGAAGATAATGTAACTAGAATTATGGAGAAATATGGAATTGGAATGTATCTGTTTTCCTTCAAGAAGCTTTCCATTAAATAAAAGTAAATACAAAATATACCAAATTTGAAAAAAAGAGACAAATGGTTGCTAAGGAATTAAAGGGACAAGATCTCTGTGGTTAGTTTTTGGTAAGGGGTGGGGGGGTAAGTTAGGGCCAGGATTAAAAATTCATCTAATTTTTGCCAGATTTATTTGCTTATGATTTAAAGTTTTAATGATTTCACGAAAAAATTTTTGCTTGTTATCTTATTTGTATGTCATCAGATTTGTTCCTTAGGTATACAAACTTTATTTCTCTTACTTCCTACAATTTGGAAATCATTTTTCCAACTAATCGTTAAATTACACATAAAATATCTTATTATGTCTTTAATTCTATATATATATATCTAAGTATATTTCATTTCAAAAATAAAATACATATATCTGAGAACCCACCCCTTACATACACACATATAACATGAATAATTTTGAGAACAGTTATTCACACTCCTACTCTAAGACTTTGTTGGTGTAATTTGGGATTTCTTATCCAGAATATTATCATTTTTAAACGTTTTGTTTCTTTGAAATAATTAAATTTTTTATATTATTTTGAACTTCTCACTACATTAACAATAGTGATTTAAATATTGATTCTTTGGTTTTAATCATTCATCATACTTTCTTTTATAAAATTTAATCCTCATTATTTAGTTTTATAATTTCATTCCTCAGTCAGCTGGAATACTTTTTCAATTTTTTTAATCTTTTTTTTTCCAGAAAAGGAATGTGGATAAAAACATTTGGAGTCCTATTGTGTCTATTAATATTTCTCTATTACTCTAAATATGATTGATAGCCTGTCTGGCTATAACATTCTTGGGTTTCAATATATTTCTCTCAAGAGTCCTATGCTCATTTCTCTTCCATATTTTTCAAATTGTGGAGAGTCTGATGTCAACTTGAATTTTTCCTTTTATAAACAAACATTTTCCCCCTGTCCTCTTGATTTCATCATTTTGTTTTCATTTTTCATTGATTTTCATTTTTTTTTAATTCAGGACTTTCATCATATTTTTAGATAAGTAATTTTCCCTGGGTTTTAAGTCCCCACCACCAAGAAAAACTCTCCCATTACTCCTTTGGTAATTGCTTTAACTATGAATGGTCTGTCTTCTGCTGGATGTATCACTGACATAGGGTTTTCATCAATGCCCTTTATATTTCTGATTGTACATTTATCTCATTTTTTACTCTAAATTCTGGGACGATTTCTCAGTCTGGTATAGTAATTCACTGGTTCAGATATCTAGAATATTCAACATGTATTTTCTGCCTTCATGCCATTACAAACCTTTGTTAATCATCTTCTCCATTTGAAAGCTACCTTTCCTGATGGGTGCCTTGTTCAGACACAAAATAGCTCCCTGAATCAGATACTGTTAAAGACTTTCTCTCATTTCTTGGCAGTTTAATGTGTTCCACAGACTTTCAGGAGCATTTATTTTTCACAGGTTTTCTTCTTTGAACCACTATTTCACATATCTGGTCACATTTATCTGGTCACTGTTACAGTGGGCTACTACTTAGGAATTTCTACTTTGTTTTGTTTTTCAGTACTGAGACCGTAAGATGCTAATCATGAAATACACTGTGCTTCTCCTTTACACAAAATTAGGAGGACAAAAGATTAGGCTTAAGGTAGGTTTATTTTGTCAACTCAGAACTTTTCTTGACAGTGGGAGAGAGGAAGGATCAACAAGGGAAATCAAGCCAAGTGCCTGTGCCTACTGACCCTAAGCCAGAAGATTTATTCACTGACTCTTGCTTGAGTCCTTTCCACTACATTGTATGACTAAATTTTTTGAGCACAGAGGAAGCAGCATGTGTTACAGAGCATGATGTCAATGCCACACATTTCTGAGAACACCAATCCTGCATCAGCGAGCTAACAACACCCCACTTTCTCAGGGGTTTTAGTTCTGCCCATTGACTTCTCAATGGCCCACCCTCTGCCTCTGGCACTTGTTGTAGACTTCCTGAAGCCTGTTGGGGTTTTTCCATTATCTCAAATTCTTATTCCTCAGGCAAACTTTTCTATTTCATCTGTTGACTCATAGCTTGATCAGTCCTATCTCAATCCTGTCTCCCTTATAATATGTTTTATAAAATTCCTCCAAGCATCTAACATAAAAATGTTTTCCTCCTCTCACTGTTAATTATCTAATGGGTTTTTCTCATTTTATGTATCTTTTTAGTCACCTTAATGGTAAATGGATGACTTACATAGTGGATGGAGATTGTCATCTTTATCCTGACTTTCTTATTTCTCTTAACTTTCTTTTCTGCACATTTCTGGCAGTATGAAAACAAACTAATGCTGATTTTTAAAACTGATTAGTGAACTTCTAGCTTAAATTGAGATTCTGGAATTTCCTGGATCAGGTCTGTCCAATGGAACTTTCTGCAATAAAAAAAAAAAAATTTCTTCTGAGGTGTTCAATTCAGAAGCCACTAGGCTCATGTGGTTATTGAGGACTTGGAAAATGGCTCATACAACAGAGGAAAACTGAAACTTAAATTTTATTTTATTTATTTTATTTTTTTAGAAGGAGAGAGAGTGTGCTCAAGTTTGGGGAAGAACAGAGGAAGAGGGAGAGAATCTTAAGCAAGCTTCACAACCAGTGCATGGGTGTGGGCTTGATCTCACAACCCTGAGATCATAACATGAGCTGGAATCAAGAGTCAGACGCTGAACTGACTGAGCCACCCACCCACCCCTCAATTTTATCTAATGTAACTTTAAACAGTCACATGTGCCTAGTAATTAGTGTACTGAACAGCACAGTTTTAGATAAACATCCTTTAAGTTCCAACATCTTTGAAGGTCCCTATGCTTTACCCTAAACTTATAAAATCATATTCCTATATATGTTGGCATGGGGGAAGGGTCTGACTTTGAAAAAGCGCTCTCTCCATGATTCTTAACATACACTAAGATGACCTTAGATGGTTGTTTTGGTACCAGGAATAATGGAAACGAGGCTTAGAAGCATAATGACCTGTGTTTTACTGAGCTTTAATACAAACCAAGTAACACTGGAGTAGATTATATACATAAAAAGAAATTTGACTGGAAAATGATGAATCTATACTACCATTACTCTCTTTTGTCTGAGGCAGACATCACCTGTCAATCATTGTGCAATTTTCTATCCAACCCCAAAGCAGAATCTTTCTCAAACAGGTTCCTAGTAACTCCTGAGGATCAACTCTAGAAAGGAGACTTAACTTGAATCTACATCAAACATCAACAAAATTTTTCTGTCAAGGGTCAGATAGTAAACCTTTTAGGTGTTATGGTTCATATGTTTTTTGTTCCAATGACTCCGTCTGCCCATCAGATCATCAAATCTGTTATTGATATATACAAAAGAATGGGTATGGATGTATTCTAATAAATACATCCTATTTGTGGACATTGAAGTTTGAACTTACATATAATTTCTCCATGTAATGAAATATCAGGGTTTTTTTTTCCAGCCATTTGAAAATATAAACTCTATTACTAGCTCTTGGGCATAAATCAAAAGGCATCAGGCTGGATTTGGTCTCTGATGGTAGTCTGCAAACCCCATCTAGATGACAACTAAGGTCTCTTACATTTTTAATATTTTGTGAGTCAAGGACTTTCCGTTACACATTTCTTGGAGTAGGACATTAGTATATGCTTTGTCTTTTTATGTCTCCTTATATCAGGATCTGAGTGATTCAGTATATAAAACACAGACATAATACTGATAATTTCCTGAGATGTAATAATAGTGATAATTTCCTGAGGTGTAAAATCTCTACAATATGATGGTTGCAGTGTATATAGGTATAAAGCCAGTTACAGCGATGTCTGAGCTTTATGCCCTTCAATCTACTTAAAACATTTTTAAAGGCTTTCAAATAAATTTCTACCAAATTTCATTTCAGCAAAATAGATCAATAAAACTTTTAATTTGAAAGTACTCTAGTCATGCCATTTTTACAAAAGAACCAAGCATCTATTTATTTCTAAATTGCAATTATGTTCTAACTTAGAACAATATTTATTTCTACAACTCTACTACTAATTTTAGTTAACATTTAACTTCCTTCTCTGCATATTAAAGTGGATGAATAAGCAATGAAAGCAAAAGCTTCTGTGAAAATAAATAAAGGAAACCTCATTTAAAATGGAGTTAGGAAGCCCTGAAAGGGGAGCTCTCATGCACCCACCACTCCCTGAACCTTGCATCACCAGAAAGAAGATAAGAATCATCGTGACAAGTGAGGACATTTTTCACATTGGAATTTCATCTCCTGCTTTTAAGAAAAAGACAGAAGATCCCTCCTTGCCCTAGCAACAACACACTAACACCACTTGCAACCAACAAGATACTGCACAACCTCGAACTCTTGTCCTTCTCCAATGAACTTTTGTTTAAAAACAACCCTCCCCAATTTCCTCCTGAAACCTAATAAAAATGGACCTTTCCTTTGTTTCTTTGACCTTGCCTATGGTTCACCACAACTTGCATGTTCAGAATTGCAATTTATCTATTCCTGATAAACTCATTTCACTAATAAAATAACTGGCATTTTTAAGGTTGACACTTACATATGTGCTAAGAGAGATCCTTGTGAGGATGCCCCCAAACATCAGCTGCTATTCCCCAGCAACCCCCACTCTCCACCTTACCCTCCATGTCATTCACACTTCTATGTCAGAATATGTTCTTGTGCTGAGCATCAATCTCAGCAGGGCTCTGAGGCCTGCAATGACATCCACTTCACATTTCCCCAACACCTACACACTTTACACAGAGGTTATTTGCCTACCATTATTATTATTATTATTACTGCCTCCATCTACATTTTTCACTTTCTTCATATTTCATCTATTACATAGCCAATGTAAGACAGCTTAACATTAACATATGATTTTTTATGTACTCATATTTTAAAAATAAGGGCATTCTACTCTTTTTCAACTACTATTATGGATTTTAAAATTTTGTTTTGTTTTGTTTTTCTAACCACTTGAAACACATTCTCACATGTTGAGAGGTTGACAGTAGTCTTTTATATAAAGATTATCTTCTTTTGAAAACTATTTTAATAACTTCTAGACTTTTATTTTACTTTGCTCATAATGGTATATACATATATACCATTATGTTGAATGCAATTTCAAAAGTCTTTCCTACCTAATACTCATGAATCCAACTTACTTAATAAAATTTTCTTCCCAAATAAATGGGAAATTACTAGCAACCTCTGACTGGGTTGTTAATTACTATCCTGGGGCCAAGTTGATGTAGAATTGTCAACAATACTAAAAAGCAAAACAAAAAACATGCAAAATAAACTTATCTCCACAGATTTTAAAATAAATATACCAACGTTAAAATACATAAACCATTTCATGCATGCTTATTATCCAGCACTTCTCTTAAGTAAAACTTGCTAAAAGATTTAAAATGCTGAAGCAGAAAAAATATTAAAAGAAAAATAAAGAAGCAACACTTCTCTCATTTCCCATGAATTTCAAATACATAAAATACTTAGGCATCATATAAAAAATACTTTTAAATAAAATAAAAATGCTTAATGTTTTGCCCCACATCCTACTATTCTGTAAATGATATTCATGAGTCAAATGTAAGAATTTCATAGCTCAAAGTGACCTTAAAAATCCCTTCATTTATAGCTAAGAAACAAAGGCTGGAAGAGCTAGGTGACTGGTGTTCATTATCAGTAGAATCAGTCTAGGGATATTTTTCTTTTGTGAAACTTTTTACCAATATGTTAATTTTTCACCCCAAAGCCCAAAATATAAATAGCCACATTCATGTCGAGTTATCCTATTTGACCCCCGAGCAGGTCAAGAAATATGAACAAATGACAACCATTTATCATTTTCAAATTATTTTAAAACAGAAAATATACTTTGCTACACACTAGTATGGCTGATACATAAGTGACCAAAGCTATGAGAATGATTTTTCACTGGGGTCATAGGTATAGTAGAATAAAATGGGGAAAGGGCACAAGTTTCAGACACTGTGATAGCCAGGTCTAAATCAGTGCTTCCCAACACAGCCTATGGGCTGGGAAACCTATCCTCTCACGTGCAAACAAGCTGATAATAGAGTATAATGCTATTTGTGAAGATGAGTGAAAATTTATGTAAAATACCTGGTAGAGTAACTGAAGTAATACTCATTCAATGACAGCATTCCTTCTCCTGTCTGTTACTCCCTGTAGGAGGTCCTGTAGTAATTTGCTAAATATTACCATTTTGGTCTGACAGCATTATTACAACTTTACATACCTAACTGCTTCAGTTACTTAAACAAAGATGATATATAATTGCTGAATTATAAAACCATTAGCCCAAGAGATTAAAAACCATCACAAGAAACTCAAACTTCTCATCTCTCAAGACCACTGAGCCAAAAGTGGAGTGAGTGATTTCCCTTCTGTATCTTTTAAGAAGCACAGAAATAGAAGTTTGGAAGAGTCAGACTTTAGACTTCTGGTGAAATGAAACTAGTAGGCTACTTTTTTTTTTTTTTCTTTTTAGAAAGAAGAGAGGTTGGGGATTCATGCTCTGACAGCTCATTCAATGACTCTCCAGAAAGTGGTGGGAAAGAATTTGAAAATCTAAACTTCAAAGGAAAAGTAATATGAACATATCTCTGTGCAATAAATAAGTAGCCCTGCTTTACATGCCAACTCTGACAGCTATTATTAGACCCCACTGGTTAATTAGACAAACATATTTGGCTAATTTCCCTTCAAATTCACCATCAATGTCAACACTTTTGGATAATCCTAAAAGGCTGGGAATTTACAAGTCATAAACATTTAACAAAATAGCTAAGCTTCTTAAAATACTTTTCCCATCTGTGTTAAGCCACAGAAAATCTAACCGGAACAGCATTATATCCCCCAGCCTACATGAGTTTTTATTAGAGATAGTAAGTCACTTAGAGCTCCATGCTTTAAGTGTAAGGGGAGAAACACAACACAACAAAACAAAAACCCATGTTTTGGTTCTGCTAATAACCTAAGATTAGTGGGGAAAACACATTAGTAGTTTATAGTTAAACGGTCAGTTTTCACTGGGCCAAAATAATACGTACTAAACCCTTACATCTTTTTGTTCAATGATCCCATTGGGATCCCATGTCAACAAGGCTCTGTGCAGTCTTGCTCTAATTATCTCTCCCCCTTCCTCTGGGCTGAAGCCAGTTTTGCCTTCTCTGTTTTCCTTAAATTCACCAGCTCTTTCCCTCCCTGGGGACTTCACATGGGCCTGGAAGTCTCCTTGCCTATCTGTTCCTTCCTCCATCAGTTCTCTGTTTAGATGTCTCCATCCCAAAGAGGCCTCCTCTGATCCTTTCCCACTAGGTTACTCCTCCCTGGGAACCCTAGGTCACTGTACCAAGATTTGGTTCTTTTATTACATGGCCCATAATCTGTAATTATACATTATTAATTTGTTCTCTTGTTCAATGAATGTACCCTGCTGCTCAGTCTACTTTATTTGCCAATGTTCACTCAAACCCTAGCGTGGTGTCTGGTACATGACAGGTACTCAGTAGGTATCTATTTAATGAATCAATCCACAAAAAACACAAAGAATAAATGAATGAAAGAATAGATTGATGAGTCCCTGCTCTACAACTGTTTTCAATTTAAATCAGTACAAATTACCAAATGTCATAGTCTTGTCAAATTCTGTCATGGAGACTATCTCTATAAAGATCTAACAAGTTATGGTTTAGATTTCTGGTCAGTTTGAGAGTCTTCCATTTAATTATGGATTTTTTTTTAATTAGGAGAATTGAAATGTCCAGTGTATAAACAAATATTCCACATTATACAATAAGAAAAATAATTGGTGATTAGAAGTTGCATGGTATTTGGACAATAGATTTATTTTTTAAAGTCTCTCTTTGGCATATATGCATGCAGCATGCTTTTACAGTTTGGAAGAAGCCACATACCATTATGTCTACTAGATCTTTCCAAGTGTTCTACTCTCTCTTTTCCCAAACCTCATCCTCATGGCCATACTTGGGGTTCCTGCAGAACCATCCCTCCCCCCCCCCCACCAATAACCAAATACCTACTGTTTTACTCTCATTCCAACCCACTTCAACCCTACACATTCACACTCTTCACCCTAGCTCTTCTCTTTTTGACACAACTTCTAATACCAAAGTTCCCCAGAAGTCTTGCTTATTTTTGAGCAAGTTTATTTTTTATCTATAAATGTCTTTTCATGGCCTCCCTTCAAATCATCACGTGTACTGTGAAACCTGTCCTTTCTCCTTGTGACCTAGCAACCCCTTCAGCACTCTTGCTGATACTTTCATTTCCCTTAATGCACTAAAAGTCTGTGCCTTGCTCCCCAGTGCTACTTTTTAATCACTATCAACTGTTTCCCTTTTTAACATTCAAAGTCTATAAGATCTATTTTTATCAGCTTTTCACCATCTTATATCACCCTTCACAACTCACCATTACCTTCTTCAACCATTTCTGCGCCTGATTCATCATTTTCCTTTCTGCCTTTCTCTTTTGTCATCATTAGTGTCTTTAATATTACAACTGACATTCTGACTCATTGCTATTCACCATCCTTTACTTTCTTGGACCTTTGACTCTGGCATTCATCAGCCCTTTATAAGTATAGTCATATCCTGGAACTTGACCCAACACCTCCAAAGTCTGAAATATCAGCATGAGCTGATTATAGATCACATGACCTTTGGCTCCATATTTTTTTAATTCCATTTTTTAACTTAAGTTTTTGTTTTCACTAGCTTTCTGCTTCCTCATTTTCTAATGACCCCTGCCAGTATTGCCTCTTGTCCAGTTTGGGCTTCCAGGTTAGTTCTCTTTAATAGTGACTGACACATTCGGAACCATATTTCTTGGCTTCCTCTCTTCACACACATTGTTTTCCCCAACCTCTTACTGCTTATGTCTCCATGAAGGGTTGTTCTAAATGGGTGCATAGGAGGCTATGTCCTGGTCCTCTCAAAGTACACAGGCCCCATGGAACTCAGCTTTCTGGGAAGATAGGAAGATGTCCTCTACTCACTGTTCCAAATCACCCTTTGTCACTAGTGCTCAAAGTGACAGGACTTTAGGTCCAAAGTGATACTAATCCTCCCATAAGATAGCTCCCATTTTTTTTCCCCTGTACAAAGTCCTCTGCTACATACACTTCTCCAGGAGACCCCCCCCATCACCACACACAAGCAAAGGACAAACACACATGCAAACTAAACTAACAATCCCATACCAACAACAACATATACAACAGTTCTCCATCCCATAATTCCTCATAAAACATCCTCCACTCCTCCCCCAGAAATTCCAGTTTGTTCTGTAGACAATGACATTGCATTGGTTTTTCTGGAGGAACCAGTAATACACATGCATGCATACACGCACACCCCAAAAAGAATACTATACTCTAATATCAATTCTGAATATTTATTTAGTCCTCTCATTACACTGAATGCAAGCCATTGAGTACAAACTAGTTGCTTTCTCTAGCATTAATGAGTTTATTCTAAGAGCATAAGAATTTCCTGAGTAAATACAGATTCTTGGCTCCCAATCATAGCAATTCTGACTTGGCAGGTCTGAAGTGGGGCCTTGACTCTGTGTTTTAACAAGCACCCTAGGTGCTTCTGATTCATAATTTTTAGAATACTGCTTACCATACACCACCTGCTGCTTGGAGCTTAGCTTTATTGAGGTATCGGTCAATCACAACCAAAATACTATGGGCCTGCTCTGTTGATACATCTGCTTCCTCTGCCAACTACTCACCAGATCTGTGATAGGAAAGACTTCTAGAATACCAAATTCTTTACATTCCTTGGAAAACTGTACTGGACTAACCAACTGCAGGAACTCAGTGCTGACCTGAGATGATGTACCTGCCAAGGGCCCCTTTCTTTGCCTTATGTAGCACAAAAGGCAGAGTGTGTCTAGAGGCTAAGGCTGAACTTACTATAAAATTTCCACTGCACTTCATAGTAAAATAGTGATTATATTATTTGTTTCTGATGTTTATGTTTCTATTCACAATTCAATTATTACTGTATTTATTAGAGCATATTTAAAATAATGGTAATAACGAGCAATCTCTTTTCTTATTGAAATTATTCATCCTTAAAAGTAGTTTACATCTAGTATTCAAATTGTACTTACCAGAGTATGATGCAGGAATCATCAGTATTGAAAATGTCATGAGATTCTTGTTTATTATACAGATCCCCGAGTCCCCTTAAGTGGTATTAAATAGACTCTATAAATCTACAAATCTGCATTTTAACATAACCTCTGATGGCTCCAATGCCCACATACAGTTCCCATGTGTCAGCACCAGCCCCAGGGAGCTAATCAGTAACCTGGAGAACTTTTACAAACTACTCAAACTCATCCCTGGCTTAAAAACCAAAATCTAATGGTGACAGAGATAGAGGCTAACTAAAGAAGCTCATATAATCAATTTTTTTCCCCAAAAATGTGGACTCTAAAGGCAGAAGTTGAAGTTAACCAAATTTTCAAATCCTGGCACGTCATCATTATTAACATGTGCAAGGCTCCTTTTTGTTTGGTTTGATTTACTTTTCCCCTTCAAGCTAGTAGCCCTACTGCCATTTCATATCCTTTGGTATTTATAGTTATTGCAAAATAGGTAGTGTTGTTTGTGTATCTATGGACTTGCAATTTGCATGAGTATATCAGATGATAGATGTAATGTTTTAACTTATTTCATACAATAATGTTTTTAACAGGGGCACAGGTTGTTGCACGTTCAAGAGTAATTCATTTGTTAAGTCATTGTTTCTAACTACTGTGTAATATTCCATAGCATGCATCCACACATCCAAGAAATTTCATTTATTCGTTTATCTATTCCCCTAGGGAGTGGCATCTAGGTCGCCTCCAGTATGCCACCGTGATAAAAAACTATGAATAAGTATTTTTCTGAACTATATGATGAGATGAGAGATTGCTGAGTTAGGAAAATTTTTCATACTAGTTTCACCTAGAACTGCCAGATTGCCCCCTACACTGGCTACACTGAGCTTGCATATTTAGTAGCAAGTGAGGCTGAGTACTTTCTCATGGACCTGTTAGTCACCCACAACTCCCCTCTTATGAATCATCTATCTATCTATATGTATACGGACCATTATTCTATTAGGAATTTTCTTTTGATTTTTTTTAAAACCACTTTATTGAGGTATGATCAATGTGTAAAAAGCTATACATATTTAATGTATACATATTAATGTATACAAATACATTAATGTATTTAATGTATACAAGCTACACATATTTAATGTGTTTGGAAAAAAATATCATGATAAACCATTACTACATTCCATACCATAAACATATCACCTCCAGAAAGTTTTCTCCCACCTTCTTTTATCATTTGTTTTGATGATAAGAACACTTAAAGGATTTAACCTCTTAGCAAATGTTTAGGTATACAATATAGTATTATTATTCCTCAAATAAGTGGTATCACCTAGTACTTGTCCTTCTGTACATGGCTTATTCACTTATTCACTTAGCATACTGCCCTCCACGTTCATCCATATTGTTGCAAATGACAGAATTTTCTTTATCTTTTGTAAGATTTTATTTATTTATTTATTCATGAGAAACACATTGAGAGAAGCAGAGACACAGGCAGAGGGAGAAGCAGGCTTCTCGCAGGAAGCCCAACGCAGGACTCGACCCTGGGACTCTGGGACCACGCCCTGCACAGAAGGTAGATGCTCAACTGCTGAGCCGCCCAGGTGTCCCAAGATTTTCTTCTTCTTTTAAGGCTGAGTATTATTCCATTGTATATACATATATGCCACATTTTTAAAAATACATTTTTTTGTCAAGTAAACTTGTTAGTTGTAGATGTTGCTTTGCCCATAATTATTAAATAGAAATTCAAGATATGTCAAATACATCCTTTTCTCCCCTTATTTTTTATGCATTTGGGTTCATTAAGGTATTTAAAAAGTCCTTTTTTTACACCAAGATACAAAACCATTAGCTTACATTTTTCTAGATCTATTTTTATATGTATTTGATCCTCCCAACCTTTTTTCTATAAATGTAAGGATCTAATCATATTTTTCATAAAGTGAGCCAGTTACTCCAACACTAGTTAGTAAATAATTCATCCCTTCCCTACTGAGGTTCGCGCTATCTACTTCACATAATGAGTTTACACATGTACCAGATTTGTTTCATTGAGGTGTTCTGACACCAGTATTTTATTCTTTACTAATGTGGCTTTATACTTTGGCTTAAACCCTGTAGTGCAAGTCATCTTCCTATAGACATTTTACAATGAATTTGTAGAGTTCTGAAAAACATCCTACCATGATTTTTTACTAGAATTGATGTGAATTTATAGATGAATCAGTATTAATGAACATACTGTAATCTCTTCACTTATTCAGATACTCTCCTATTTAATGTATTTTTAAGTTTATTTACTTGCTTTACAGATGCATTATGATATATTTTTTTCTATTCTATTTCTTATGATGCTATACTGGAATAGGGGAAAACAATATTTCTAAGTTAATCTTGTAAATGTGGTTATTTTGCTCTTTGTTATTTCTAAAGGTTGCCTGTTGCTTTAGAGGGATTTTCCTTAGTAAATAATCATATAATGTGTAAAAACAGGTTTGCATCATCCTTTCAGATATTTCCTCTTGTTCCTTTTTCTTATCTTATTATATTGAGAATTTCTTGAATGACAGCGATGATAGTGGGCATCATTTGGCCTCTCATCATAATATGGGTTTATCTAAATTCTCTTATTAAGCAGAATGTTTGATCCAAGTTTTTGATAACAGGCTTCATTAACTTTAAATATGGCTTTACTTTGTCTCTGAATTTATTTTTATAATTTTTAAAACTTTTTTTTAAGATTTATTTATTTGAGAGAGAGAGAGAGAACAAGCAGGAGGAGCAGAGGGAGGAGAGAGAACAAGCAGGAGGAGCAGAGGGAGAAGGAGAGGGAAAATCTCAAGCAGACTCCATGCTGAGTATGGAGCCCAATGTGAGGCTCCATCACACCACTCTAAGATCAGAACCTGAGCCCAAACTAAGAGTCACACTTGGACGCTGAACCAACTGCACCACTCAGGTGCACTATAAATATATATAATTTACTCAATTTTTCCCCTAAATTTTTAAGATAATCATGTGTTCTTTCATGGTCCAATAGTGTGGCAAATTATGTTGATTGATTTTTGATGACAAGGCATACTTGTCTTCTTGGGACAAATCTGAATGTGACATATTGCAATATTACATACAATTTTAAATATATATTTATAATTATATAAATTTAAACAAAATACATGATATACTTAGAATATATGTTTAATAAGCTAACTTTTTTGTAGGATTTTGCATGTATTTTAGTAAGTGGATTGGACTCTAGATTTCATTTCCTTACAATGACTTTATCTACTGTTGGTATCAAAGTAATGCAAGCCATGTATTTTCTTTAAAGAACCAATTGTATAAGCTAAAGATGATCTAATCCTTAGAAGTTTGAAAGAATTTACATAATATAGCATCTGAGCCTCTACATTAGGAAAAAAACTTATTTAATGGTTTTTCTGTTTTATCTTGTGTCACACTGGCAATCTTATGATTGAGAAAAATATATCTTAACAAGATTTTAATACGTATTGTCATAATTGTTCACAGAATTCTTTTATTTTAAAACTATTGTGTATGTATTTTTTAATTCCACCTTTTACTTTTTTTCTTAGTGCCAGTTTTTCTCACTTATTTATCTTTGGAAAAAACTTTATTTTCTTTAATCTTCACTATGGCTTTTTTTCTCTATGTCATTAATTTGTCATTATCTTTAATAGTTTTTCTTATCTCTAAGTTTATTCTGAAAATCTCATATTGAATTGAAAGCTTTGCTCATTTAATTTCTGTATTTTTTCCTTTTTGATAAATGTACTTAATGCTTTCAATTTTTCTCTATGTGTTTCTTTAGCTGTGTTTATGAAATTTTAACGTGCTTTTTCATTCAGTTGTAAGGATTTTGTCTTTTTTTGTGGTTTCATCAACAGAAATGTTATCAAATAATGTGATTTTAGTTTTTAAGCTATTATTTGATTATTGACACCTAATTTTATTGCCTTGAGGTTAGAAAACAGATGCCCATTCTTTAATTAGACACACAATTGTGTATGTGGGGGGAGGGTTACAAATCTTCAAAAATAATATGGAACCCCTTTATACCGGATGTAAATTTCCCTATATATCTCTCAGTTAAAAACACATTATATTGTTGCCCTATTCCATAACTTTGCTTACTTTTTTGTACTTTTGATTTCCGGTTTTGATGTTCCTAAATTTCACTTTAATAGATCTTGACCTTAGTGATTTCTCCCCTTAGCAATATTCTTTCACACTTGAAGTCATTGTAGCCTGAGGCATTTCATTTGTCTTAAACTGCAGTAAAACCTCTATGATTAGCTTGACAACTACTGCCTTCCTTCCACTTATTTTTATTTCTCATTTCAAGATTCCTATGTGGTTTCTACCCTTACGCCTCTTGAATTTTTTAAAAAGATGTCGATCTCTTTACCCTTCCTGTTGCCTCCTATAGTAATTTATTCATCTGATTTTACAGAAACTTATTCATTCTGTGACCGTTTCTATTCTATTCAGTATCTTTTTATTGAGTTTTTAATCTACTATGCTATTTTATACTTAATTTTTACTATTCGTTCTTGGTAACTCGTTTCTTTATATCAATACCTTTTCTTATCTCTTTGATAAACTTAATTGTGCTGATGTTAAAAAGTTATTTTGCCTAGGCAGTTCTACTTTGTGGGGAATATAGGCTGTTCAGTTTTTTGTCTCTCTCTTAAAAGAGTTATATTCCTCAAAGGTTTTGTTATTATTCCCTAGGATCTAGGATTCCTTACCCAGGAATATACATCCATAGGGAGGGATTGAAATCCAGACCCTGGGGGGATACCTGGGTGGCTCAGCAGTTTAGCGGCTGCCTTTGGCCCAAAGCCCGATCCTGGAGTCCCAAAGCCCGATCCTGGAGTCCTGGGATCAAGTCCCGCGTTGGGTTCCTGGCGTGGAGTCTGTCTCTGCCTCTCTCTCTCTCTCTCTTTCTCTCTCTCTCTCTCACGAATCAATCAATCAATCAATCAATCAATAAATCTTAAAAAAAAAATCCAGACCCTAACATGCCCCTTCTGATATATTTAAAGCCTTTGTCATGACAGCCTGGGTTCCATTGTTTTTTGGTTAACCAAATCCTCAACAAATGGCCCTGCTCACAGAAAATCTCCCAGTATGCCCAGCTGGGTACTGCTTCTTCCTTAAAGCAAAGTTACATCCTTATAATCACTTAGACCTTAAAGTCTAAAGGAGGATTGGGGAGGCTGGGCTACTTGTTCTAATCCTCACTAACCACAGACACTGTGGAGAACAATCCCAGAACCACTGTTGACAAGTATGGCCTGTTTTCTCTCACAATGGGATGGGAGAGGACAATGGTTCACCCAGTAATGTGTGTAGGAGAGGGATCTACAAAACCACATACATGCATGCCATGAAAAGATCTTACCGTGCCCCTGACTGCTAGAATACCTTCCCTCTGGGTTGCTGCATCACCCTTTGCTCAATCCTACCCTCTTTCTCAGAGGTTTCTCAGGATGTAGCAACATAACTCTTGTTTCCATGGTATCAGTATATATGCAGTATTTACAGGGTTGAGATGAGAAGGAAATCAGAGGATTATGTTTGTTTGCTATCTTGACAAAGACTAAAATCTATTCCCAGGTTTCTCTGAGAGGTGCATTATCTGTCCACAATTTGGATATATTTGGACAAATACTTGGTTATCAGTTTATAAAAGTTAGTGTTGCTCTTATTAAAAAAATAAGATCAAAATGCTTTTATAATGACCTGAAATCAATGTTTTTTTTTTTAGGAATGTATATATAAGTTTTCAAGGCATCTATATAGTAAGTTTATGCAGATTGTATTATATTGATAGGGTCTCATTTAAACATCTGTATTACTGGGTATATTTTCCTTGATAATGGTGGATAGTTTTTTCATTGTATTATTTATTTCTTCATGTTTCATTTAAGATTTTCTCATCTACTTTTATAAGTGAATTCTCTATTTTCTAAAAAAGAAAAAAAAGCCCTTAAGTTTTATTTAAATTCTAGTTAACAAAAAAAAAAAAAAAAAAAAAAAAAAAAAAAAAATTCTAGTTAACATACAGCATAATATCAGTTTCAGGTGTATAATATAGTGATTCAACACTTCCATACGATACCCGGACTCACCACAAGTGTCCTTCTTAATTCCTATCACCTATTTAATCCATCCTCCCATCCATCTCCCCTCTTTTATTTCAGTTTGTTCTCTATAGCTGAGTCTGTTTCTTGGTTTGCTGCTCTTTTCTTCCCCTTTATTTCTTTTGTTTCTTAAATTCCACGAATGAGTGAAATCGTATGGCGTCTGTCTTCCCTGACTTACTTCACTTAGCATAATACTAACTCCATCCACATGGTTGCAAATAGCAAAATTTCATTGTTTTTATTGCTGAGTAATATTCCTTTGTGTATGTGTGTGTGTGTGTGTGTGTGTGTGTATCTCACATCATCTTTATCCATTCATCAATTGATGGACACTTGAGCTGTTTTCATATTTTGGATATTGTAGTTTGAGGAAACTCCATACCTTTTCCAGCATGGCTGCACCAGTTTGTATTCCCACCAACAGTGCAGGAGGGTTCTTTTTTCTCCACATGCTCATCAACACTTGTTATTTCCTGTGTTCTTGATCATAGTCATTCTAACAGGTGTGAGGAGATATTATATTGACTTGTATCCCTGAAGATCAGTGATGTTGAGCTTATTTTCATGTGTCTGTTGGCCATCTGTGGGTCTTCTCTGGAAAAGTGTCTATTCATGTCTTCTGCCCATTTTTAAACTGGATTATTAGGTTTTTGGGTGTGGAGCTTTAGAAGTTCTTTATAAATTTTGGATGCTAACCCTTTATCAGATAGGTCATTTACAAATATCTTCTTCCATTCCATAGGTTGCCTTTTAAGTTTTTGTTGGTTGTTTCCTTTGTCATGCAGAAGATTTTTATTTTGATGAAGTCCAAACAATTTATTTTTGTTTTTGTTTCCATTGCCTTAGGAGACACATCTAATAAGAAGCTGCCAGGGTTGATTTCAAAGAGGTTACTCTTTGTTTTTTCCTCTAGGATTTTATGGTTTCTTTTCTCACATTGAGGTCTCTAATCCATTTGAACTTATTTTTGTGTATAGTGTGAGAAAGTGGTCCAGTTTCATTGCTTTGCATGTTGCTATCCAGTTGTCCCAACACCATTTGTTGAAGAGTTTTCCCATTGGATATTCTTCTCTCCCTTGTTGAAGGTGTGGGTTCAGTTATGGATTTTCTATTCTTTTCTATCAATCTATGTGTCTATTTTGTGTCAATACTATATTGTTTTGATCACTATGCCTTTGCAATATAACTTGAAAACTATAAAATATTGATGAAATAAATTGAAGAAGAGGATACAAAGAAGCAGAAAGACATTCCATATTCATGGATTAAAGGCAAAAATATTGTTAAAATGCCTACACTACTCAAAGCAATCTACACATTTAATACAGTCCCTATCAACATACCAAAGTATTTTTCAAAGAGCTAGAAAAAATAATTCCCAAGTATGTATGGAACCACAAAAGACCCTACATAACCAGAGCAACCTTGAAAAAGAAAAGCAAAGCTGGAGGAATCACAATTTGGAACTTTAAGTTATATTTTCAAATTATTCTTATGGAGTGTTATTTTATTCAAGAAATTGTCACATTTTCATATAAGAAACAGCTTCCTATACTATCCCTTGAACGCTGAAGGGATATTAAGTTTCAAATATTCAATTAGTTTTGACCTTGAAAAATAGACATTTCATATGCCTTCATCATGACTATTAGGGAGAATACACCTTAAAGAATTTCTAATCAAGTTTCTACTTCACTAGAAGTAAACACTGACATACTGGTATTACTATTTTTTGATTAAGTAGAAAAGCATTTTTAATTTCTTTCCCTAACCTACCACACACATTTGGAATGATATACAGATGTATACTTTAAGAACAATTCTAGAAAATTTAAAAAAAATAAAACTATCCTTTTACTTACTAAACTTCTGGCCTATGATGTTCTAGACAAACACAGCAAAATTAGTTTCATCTACTGCTTGTCTTATTCATTCTGGCCTTTCTATGAAGGCAAAGTACATGGGAAAAACAAAACAAAACAGTGCACCAAGAACTCATGGGAGAGTCTTTCAGGTTCATTTTCTGGGTGAATGCTTCTCTAACCGACCACCAGAACAGAAGAGCTTCCAGGAAAGTAGAGAATTGAGAAATACAGAAAAAGAATGAGTCACAAGAGGGTCTTACCATTTTACTAAGAGGGAGAGTGGATAAAGAACTTGAAAAATCACTGCAACTTATTCGACATATGCAGTTATCACAGAATATTTTATTTCTCAAATTAAGCATACACTATAATTATTTTGTGAGGCTATGAAATTCTCCTAGAAATAAAGAATATTAAAATCCACAGGTCATGTTAATGTAAAAGATTTGTCTTACAAATTAAACCATATGATAAAAATTTGGGGATTTTAATAAAGTAGTCCCCTTGGATTGAGTCCAATATTGATCCTCTACATAAAACATGTTTTAAAAGTGAAAGAACACTAAGTTTCCAGGGCAAAAATACTGAAAAACTAACTGCAACCCTGCAGCAACCGGTTAACAATTTACTTTTGGTATATAGAAAACAATCTTAAAAGGTAAGCTAGTGTAGAGAACTAAGTATTCACCTGCTGTACCTTCACAAAATACATTTCAGAATGTACTCGCTGATTTGGGCTCATCAGACACAAGTTTGTGTTTCAGAAACCCTCTTCTCTGTTGCCTTTGCTCTTGCCTTCCTGTGGTCATGATGGTTTCCCCAGCTCTCCTCTGAGAATCCAAATCTACTGCTTCTTTCATGACCTGTTTCAAAGCTCATCTTTTAAAGAAGGATTTTCTAAATATTCTGTAAATATACTTCTTATGCCATTGACCATGTTCAAGTAGGAGAGTTGACAGTAGTCCCAGGAGGGTGAGCCACACCCTCTTAAGTCCACCAGACTCTTTCTCATCCCTTAATTTTTTTTCTCAGACTCTTCCTGTGTGTTATATTTACCCTCTCCTTGATATCCTCTTTTTAAAATACAAGTCTCTTGGGGGAAGAGCTAACATTAGACACTTAATACTTTAGTATGAATAAGATTATTAGACTACGTCCATTTGGCTCAGAGCTCTTACCAGAGTTCTAAGCACCTAGAAGAGAGAACGGTGGTGTAAAAAAAGAGAAACAAATTCTATAGTGATATCAGCTCACCATTTTTTCTTTGGCTTTCCTAATTTAGCAGATAACTATATTTTGGTTTAGTGTCAAAAGTAAGATTATGGGGATATAGCAAAACTCCCTAGGTTCAAAATCAGGCTCTACCACTTACTATATTTGTAACCTTGGGCAAAATACTTCATTTTCCTATCCCTTGGTTTCCTCATTTGCAGAATGAAAACAATGTACCTACCTATGTGCATTACAGGAGGTAATGCATATAAATTCTTAGAACAGTGGGTGGTATAAAATAGCCAATATTTTCTTCCTTTGCTTTTCTCTGCCTTGTCTCATGCATTATGTGCAGCTCCAAGACCCAGAATTCTGATGGTTTAATGGATTCACAGTTGAAATCCTCATTTGTCTCTCTCTATATATCATAATAACCCATACCTTTATCAATAAGTAGGATAGCTGTTGCCTAGGATGCCTGTCCAGCCTCTTCATGAACATGTTTTCCTAAAGACAAAGATCTCTGTTAAGTCACAGCCTGGTTGTTATTAGCTTTAAACAGTAGGAAACTTGAAAACATAGAGTGTTTCATTTACCTCTACATCTCAGTGCCTCATGCAGCATCTGGAAAATGACAACCATGGGAAATACTAGCTGGATTGAAAATATATTATTGTGATAATAATAGTAACACTTGGGGTTTACCCTATCTTAGCATTATAATGCCATCTCTCTGATAAACTGAAAGCACTCTATAAACCTTGTCAACTATATGGTATCATACTTGTTTCACATGGTTCTGAATTGGGAAATTATTCCCATTTAGAACTAAAAAGACATTTACTAAATGCCACTAGGTGCCAGGCAGTGTGCCCAGCATTTGGAAATTATAAAAAAAAAAAAAAAGAAAGAAAAGAAAGGAAAGGAAAGGAAAGGAAAAGAAAAGAAAAGAAAAAAAAGAAAAGAAAAGAAAAGAACAGTTTTAATTGTCCTACTTTCCTCTCTTTAGTGGGAGGTTCCACTTCTTATGTACATTTCCCCTCTTTGCTCTCATGGCCCACTCTCAATTATCCCTGTCATCTCCAAATATATGAGAATGATTCCATAATCACCTTATGCAGGTTTTATTCACACTTGATGGCAAAACTTACCAAGACTTTTTTTAGGGTTGTTTATTCTACTTTTTTACCCTGAATTGCAATAGCTTAATAACGTTTGTGGTATACTTTACAATAATACTTCCTTTTAATCAGTGAAAAAGATAAAAAAAATACTATTTTATCTTTAAATTGTTTGATGTTATATATTCTCTGAATAACAGGGCTATCCATGCTGTGCCCACTTTCTTATACCAAGCATATGTGCAAAAGTTGTATTTATATATTTATTTGATTGTTTAATAGTTATATAAATATGCATTTATTCTAAGCTTTTACTGGTATCTTCCTTAGGGATACATGGCACTCTTTAGCTTGCCTTTGTGGTTCAGTACACTTTTCTTTTGAAATCTGTGTTGATAAAATTTTTTTCCCAGAAGCCACATGCCCCAAATAATGTTTTCTTCTCACTGGAATGGCATTGATTTCCCAAGGTTCTCCTCATTTTCTAGTCACCAGCCACTGAAGAAAAGCATAGTGGATCCAAAAGAGTATGGACTCTGAGTTTCTGTTCTAACTCCCTGTATTAAGAATTACTGCTCATCACAGTTATTAATCTCAGAATCATTATTTCTTCAACTGAAAAATAGGGCTAATAAATACTCCATAAATTGAATTTTAAGAAGACTCAATGAGATGTCGGCTGCAGAATGCTTGGAAGAGTCTGATGAATGTTAACTCTTCTATCCCCATTTTGCTGACTGGATTAAAGGCCAGAGTAACCATAGTCCTCTGGATTCTTCAGGCTTTTCAGTTATAGAAGATTCTTCTGGGTACATCAAGAATATATCAACTGTTCAGATTTAGAAGAAAGGCACCGCCAACAGAAGACTAATTTCAATTCAAAAAGCATTATGCTAGAATCTAAGGGGGATTCAAAGATGAGAAAGATAAGGTTTCTGACACTAATAGTCTGAATACTTGAGTTATAATCTATATTAGGAAAGCATCAGTGTATCTTCTCTTTCCCTGTGCACTCTGTGGTTATCTCTCAGCAACATCATTTATTTTATTTCTCCTCTTATTTGTCAACAACCTTTTTAACATACTGTTTAAGACATCAGTATGCTTTTAATGCACAATCCACTCTGTGCATTAGATCTCTTTCCTTCAAGACAGAACTCATATTTCCTACAGCTGTTCTACATCCGAAGACTCCTCCCACCAAACTTCAGTGCTAGCCATGTATGGACCCTACTTCCATAAAACTGTGTTAATCAAATGGCAGATGCTGAGTGGTTCATGTCAAAACCTCAGAGAATAATTTAGACTCTGTGGTGTTCTACAGGTGCATAAGCTAAGTGCTAATACTGATAAAGGAGGCAGAAATGTTTCTAAGAGAAGATGGAATCAGTAGCACAGGGCTAGATACCACAAGTGGGGAGGGGTAGCTAAGAAAATAAAGGGTGCATCTTGGAGGCTGAGGAGAAGAGCAAACAGCAAGGTCACCACCTACACAGATGAAGCAGGGATATCAGTGTCATTAGAAGTTGAGGTCTCAGGGGAGAAGTATGAAATCAGAAGGAAACTGGGAACACAGGAGTCAGAATTGGTCAGAGGAATTAAGGAAATCAAGATATTTAGACAAATCAGATACTTTCTGAGATAGCCACTTTAATATAGCCTTGTTCTGTCCAGTTTTTAAGGTTGTGCTCTTACTCCAGAGTGACTGAGTACTCACATGATTCCCTACAAGCTCACCTGAAGTTATGAATACTGCTCAGGAACTATCTATAGCACTTCTGGGAATTGCAGTTCAATATCCCATTCTACATCTTAGGTTGTAATTCACCTTCCTCCACAAATTTCCAATTTAAGACCTGCTTGATCAGTTTGCCACACATATTTCTCTCTGAAGTTGATGTGCGCTAATAATACGGTACAGTTGTTAAGCAAGTGAACATACTTGCATATCCTTTTAATATTAATATAAATTTATAGTCCAGATAATAGAACTCTTGGAACTTAAGGTTTTTGAAAATCATCTACAGTACTCTGTGGGGGCACCTGGGTGGCTCAGTGGTTGAGCGTCTGCCTTCCGCTCAGGGTGTGATCCCGGGTCCCAGGATCGAGTTGCATGGAGCCTGCCTCTCCCTCTGCCTGTGTCTCTGCCTGTGTGTGTCTCATGACTAAATAAATAAATCTTAAAAAAAAAAAAAAAAAGTACTCTGTGAAATCTGGGGCTGTGCTTTTAAGAAATATTTGAAAAACTGAAAAAGGACAACCAGTAGAGTAAATGTCCTACAGATTTATTTTGTAATTGAGATGTTTGATGATGGATCTAGTTTTTACTGAGGAATACTAAAAGGTGAGATGCTAGATGATCTTGGTATTTGAAATATTCATATGTTTTTTTTAAATTTTTATTTATTTATGATAGTCACAGAGAGAGAGAGAGGGAGGCAGAGACACAGGCAGAGGGAGAAGCAGGTTCCCTGCGGGGAGCCCAATGTGGGACTGATCCCAGGACCCCGGGATCACGCCCTGAGGAAGGCAGACGCTCAACGGCTGAGCCCCCCAGGTCCCTGATGCATTTTCACTTTAGCCTTCAGTTCAACATGACTCCTTAGACTCTTATTTAAGCCTTCAGTAGGGGCCAGGTGCTGAACTTCTTATAAAATAAGACACTCTGATTCCTAGTTACCTATTCTTACTACCTTGATCCTAGCTATCACTTTAGTCCTTGCCCTGCTCTTCATATCTGAAGCAGTTTGGGGTATTTTCTTCCTTCCCAGCTCGGATTTTCTCTGTTCTTGACAATGATCCCTCATGCTCCCCCCAAGTCTGACCCATCTACTCTGTCAGCACCCACAAACAACTGGCTGAAGCACAGGAAAGAAAACAAGGTCTTGGAAATCATGAAACAGCTAAGAGTTGTGTTTCCTTTCAAAGTTAGGAGACATACTGTCTTATTAAATTAAAATCCTTGCCGATTCCAGAGAAATTTCTTTCTTCATGGAGAACAATCCACAGGAACATCTTTACATTTTTAGTCGTTTTAACCTGAGTCAAACTACGTTTGTGTGTGTGTGTGTGTGTGTGTGTGTGTGTGTAATCACTGTGAATTAACAACTATGGAGGCAAAAGATTAAAAAAAAAAAATCGGGCAGTCTGGGTGGCTCAGTGATTTGGTGCTGCCTTTGGCGGAGGGCGTGACCCTGGGGTCCCAGGATCGAGTGCCGCGTCGGGCTCCTTGCATGGCGCCTGCTTCTCCCTCTGCTTGTGTCTCTGCGTCTCACATGAATAAATAAAATCTTTTAAAAAATAAATAAATAAAACCTTTAAAGGAAAGGTGGTGGACGCCCCCAAATGGCGACGCTGTCACCACCCCCCACCCCCCACCGTCTGGGCTGCTTTCTGGAGCTGGGGTCACAGGAGGGCACTCGATGGAGTATTCAGGCGCTGCATTCAACCCTGGACAAGCTGGCTTGTTTCTGACCGCGTGGGCTGCTGAGGACCGCGTGGGCTGCTGAGGACCGCGTGGGCTGCTGAGGACCCCGTGCGCCGCTGAGGACCGCGTGGGCCCCTGAGGACCGCGTGGGCCCCTGAGGACCCCGTGGGCCGCTGAGGACCCCGTGCGCCGCTGAGGACCGCGTGGGCCGCTGAGGACCGCGTGGGCCCCTGAGGACCCCGTGCGCCGCTGAGGACCGCGTGCGCCCCTGAGGACCGCGTGGGCCCCTGAGGACCCCGTGTGCCGCTGAGGACCGCGTGCGCCGCTGAGGACCGCGTGGGCCGCTGAGGACCGCGTGGGCTGCTGAGGACCAGGTCTGCTGCTGAGGACCGCGTGGGCCCCTGAGGACCCCGTGCGCCGCTGAGGACCGCGTGCGCCGCTGAGGACCGCGTGGGCCCGAGGACCGCGTGCGCTGCTGAGGACCCCGTGCGCCGCTGAGGACCGCGTGGGCCCCTGAGGACCGCGTGCGCCGCTGAGGACCGCGTGCGCTGCTGAGGACCGCGTGGGCCCCTGAGGACCGCGTGGGCCCCTGAGGACCGCGTGGGCCGCTGAGGACCGCGTGGGCCCCTGAGGACCCCGTGCGCCGCTGAGGACCGCGTGCGCCCCTGAGGACCGCGTGGGCCCCTGAGGACCCCGTGTGCCGCTGAGGACCGCGTGCGCCGCTGAGGACCGCGTGGGCCGCTGAGGACCGCGTGGGCTGCTGAGGACCAGGTCTGCTGCTGAGGACCGCGTGGGCCCCTGAGGACCCCGTGCGCCGCTGAGGACCGCGTGCGCCGCTGAGGACCGCGTGGGCCCGAGGACCGCGTGCGCTGCTGAGGACCCCGTGCGCCGCTGAGGACCGCGTGGGCCCCTGAGGACCGCGTGCGCCGCTGAGGACCGCGTGCGCTGCTGAGGACCGCGTGGGCCCGAGGACCGCGTGCGCTGCTGAGGACCCCGTGCGCTGCTGAGGACCGTGTGGGCCCCTGAGGACCGCGTGCGCTGCTGAGGACCGCGTGGGCCCGAGGACCGCGTGCGCTGCTGAGGACCCCGTGCGCCGCTGAGGACCGCGTGGGCCCCTGAGGACCGCGTGCGCTGCTGAGGACCCCGTGCGCTGCTGAGGACCGCGTGGGCTGAGGACCGCGTGCGCCGCTGAGGACCGCGTGCGCTGCTGAGGACCCCGGGGCTGCTGACCCGAAACCAAGGTCTCAGCGTAGCCCCAGTTCAGATCACAAACTTCCTCGGTCACCCTGAAACGTTCCCTTAACCTTGCCGGTCAGATGACGATCATTTGGGTTCAAGAAAAAAAACCCGCAGCAACCGCGAGAAGCCAAGCAGGCAGAGCGGGGCGGAGAAAGGCCAACCTTTACCTGGCGGCTTCCAGGGCCCGCAAGGTGCCCCCGTCCAGCTCTAGAAGCTTCCACTCAGCCCGCACGGTCGGCGGCGGCGCCAGTGAGCAGGGGCCCTGCCGGGAGCGGAAGTCAAAGGGAAGCGCCGCCCCTACGCTCCCGGCAGCCCCCGGGAGAGCAGGAAACAGCCCGGGCTGCGCACGCGCGGTGCCTGCCAGAAGCCGGTGGCGCAGGGCCTGTCGGGAGGTGGAGGGGGGTGTGCCGGGCCCGCCCTTGGCCCAGTGGGCAGCACGGGGCCTGCCTTCGCCCGGACTGCGAGCGGAGCGGAGGCCCCGTGTCCAGGCTGCAGAGCCAGGCCTCCGCCCGAGGGGACCGAGGCCGGAGCCACGTGTCGGCCGACGGCCCCGGGATGCACCTCGCAGCTCTGGGCCCCGTGGGATCCGAGAGCGGAGTTGTGCGCAGAGATGGACGCCTCGGCCTCGCGCCGGCCGGTGCCTCAGTGCCGAAGGTGACCGCGCCTGTCGTCAGTGCCTGGGCCGTGCGCGGGGGAAGAGCCGCTTTCTGCACTTCCGGCCGCCACCGGAAGCGCGTACACAGCCCCGGCGTCGCACGTAGGGGCCTCAGCGCTCGGCTGACGGGAGGGCCTCGCCTGCGCCTCCCCGCCCCCGTGCGGCCGTCGAGCCTCTTCACAGGCGCGGGTAGGAAGCCCCGAATAGCTTGAGCAGCGCTCGGCGCCCCTGGGTCACAACCCACCAGTCTGTACAGCGAGGTGGGGATACCGGGGTGTGGGGACGAGGCGGGGACCACGGAAATCCCCGCGGCTCGGCGGTGCAGCTCGGGCCGGGGCTCGGGCCTGGGCCCCACTTCCGGCTGCCCCGGAGGAGCCTGCGTCTCGCTCGGCCTGTGCCTCTGCCTCTGTGTGTATCTCTCATGAATCAAAAAATAAAATCTTTTTTTTTTTTCCAAAAGATAAAATCTTAAAAAAAAGAAAAGAAAAAAAGGGTACACTTGAAGTTTCAGGAGCAAGATAAGCAGAAATAAACAAGGTGAGTCTGAAATACTTTGCTTTTACCCTCCGAGAAAAATAGAGCTGACCAAACCCTCCTCCGCTGCCGGGGACGGAAAATCCCCGTATTCGCCCGTGATTCCTGCCAAACGTACTTGCCGATCCTCCACGGTTGACCAGAGCCCTTTCTGATCGCACAGTCCGGTAACACATCCTCTCAGCTAGACGCGTTGCATAAAGGTCAGCTGGAAATAATCAAATGTTACAAGCAAGATCGTGACAACATACATTTACAGCCTCAAAGGAGTCCCACGTGGGTGCACCTGGGTGACTCAGTGGTTGAGCGTCTGCCTTCCGCCCAGGGCGTGACCCCGGGGTCCTGGGATCGAGTCCCACATCGGGCTCCCTGTGGGGAGCCTGCTGCTCCCCCTGCCTGTGTCTCTGCCGCTCTCTGTGTGTGTCTCTGTCTCATGAATAAATAGAATCTTTAAAAAAAAATTCCACGTGTAAGTGGACATTCATGGGTCAAACCCACGTTGCTCGAGGGCCACCTACACTAGTCTTCCTAGTGTGTGAATGGGACGATTGACTCTGCTCACCGCGTTCATGTGACTTACAACCTGTAGTATTTACTAAGGGTGGAGAGTTAGGAACCAATGATAGTGGGGATTTCTTGTCATACCCATTCTGCTCTTTCTGTGTTTTGTGTAGCTTTTGTTTTTTGTTTTTTTTTTTTTTTTTTGGTTGCTGTTCTTTTGCATATGTGTAGCCAAGAGGAACATAAATGTGGGTACATACAACTGAATGATTCATCTGCTAGAATTGCTAGAACGGCATTTTTTAATGAAATAATTGCTCGTGTGGTTAGCATTTGGCTTTAGTCAGGTGATGAGAAATCAGATAAACATTTCAGCAAAGCCTGTGTTTGAAGTCCTGCCTTCGGAGGAGAGGGAAAGCCTGTTCATACTGATGCATACTTCCAAATGCACGATGGGTGGTTATGTACCGGCATCCACCTGTTTATTCGCTGTTTCTGATTCTTTCTAGTCAAATGGGCTCTAAATCAAGGTTTCCTCTTGCTGGCTTACCTGACCTTGCTGAACAACTTGTGAGCACGGGGGAAAACGTTGTGGTAAATTGAAAATGCACAAACTTGATCAATAATATTGAATACCACATGTGGTTCTGTTAAGACACATTTGGGACAAAATTTTTGCTTCCATTCGGTTCTTCATTTTAAGCTTCCTCGGTGTTTTTATTTATTTGTTGATGTCTCTTCCCCACAAAAGTCTTAACTGACCTAGAAAAGGAGTAATAGGTAAGGGAAGGAGAAATTCTCAGAAAAAGTCCTGCGTTTTTCTCAGATTAAAAACACGACTATCTTCGGTAATTTAAAAAGTACACCCCACTGGCTGAGAAAAATAATTTAAATGATGGCCCCAAGCATGTTTAGACATTGGAACATGAGGCAAGTTTTAAGGAATTGCAAAATAGCTCTTAAATTTTTATTTTTACAAAGTTTGGTTGTTGTTGTTGTTTTTCCAATTAAATACTCCCTGTTCTGCACCCCGGTCCACCTTATTTTCAGAACGTTCTCTTGTAGTGATGGTTAGCAGTGCACTTACATATGGCCGAGGGGCTAACAAAATATTCCACTGGGGCTTTAGGAGCTTAATTTGTGGCATAAATCTCCGTTCTCAGGCCTCTACTCTCAGACCCCACAGGGCTGTCAAGTGGTGCTGGAGGGCAGTAGGACTTAGTTATAAGTTTTAACTTTTACAGCATTTCACATGACTCTAAGACAATTGTTTTCCACTGGATTTCAGATGAAGCCATTAGTTCCTCAGGAGTCCCTGCATCTGGGTTTCCATTAATCTTAGTAACAGGCTCAGACCCTTTCACGCTCACATGATCTGTCTGCATCTGTAACAGGGTAATGGTGGATGGAACAAATTACTATCTCATTGTTTTATGGTATCCTTACTCATTACAAAATCTTCATAAAGGATGGTACCTTGTGGGTGGGATTCGTAAAAAGGGCAAAACAGGAATGGCTTAAGAAGATTAAAACAGACACATTTGGTCTCATATTAAAATATGTTTTTCTAGAAAGACCTTCACACATGTGTGGGAGGGGGTGTGGGGCTAGCTCTGTGTTAAAAATAAGGATTATGGACATTAATCTACATAGAAATTCACTTTTATAGTTGTACAGCTCTATGCATTTTTAAATAAGGTATGTCTTACGTAAAGCAAAATCCATCCTTTTTAGTGAATAGTACAAGTTTCTACAAACGTGAACAAGCACATAGCCACCACTGAAATCAAGATATGTAATATTTTGGGGATCCCGGGGTGGCTCAGCAGTTTGGTGCCTGCCTCCGGCCCAGGGCCTGATCCTGGAGACCCGGGATTGAGTCCCACATCTAGTTCCCTGCGTGGAGCCTGCTTCTCCCTCTGCCTGTGTCTCTGCCTCTCTCTCTCTGTGTGTGTCTCTCATGAATAAATAAATCTTAAAAAAATATATGTAATATTTTTGTCACTCCAAAAAGCTTTCTTGTGCTCCTTTGTGGTCAGTTCTGTTCTCTCACCCTAGTGCATTGAAACCACGATCTTTTGTGTCTAACATAATGCTTTTGAGATTTCTCCGTGTTTTTACATGTATCAGTAGTTTGGTCCTTATTATGTTTGAGTATAATTCTATTGTATGGATATATATGTGCATTCGTTATTGTACAAGTGTATCAGTTCATTTATTTACTTGCTAATAGATGGACTTTGAGTTATTTCTAATTTTTAGTTATTATGAAGAAAGGTACTATGAACATGCACGTACATGTCTATGTGTAGACAAATGTTTTCATTTACCTTATATAAAATACCTAGAAGTGGGATTGGTGGATTGTTTGTGTATTTAACATTATAGTAGACTTCCAGACTTTTTCAATGTAACTGAACCATCATTGTATTCCCACCAGCAAAGTATGAGCATTACAATTGCTCCAAATCTTTGTCAGTACTTGGATTTGGGGATTCTTGTCAGGTTTTTGTATTTTGATTTTTGTTTGTTTTTCTTTGCTATTCCATGTGTGTAGTGATACCACGATGTCATTTGAACTAGAATTTGCCTAATAACTAATGATAGTTTATATATGCGTACATGCATCTGTGTATAATGATGATACTTATCTATGTATATATTTAGGGTGACTGTTGCAATACATGTACTGTCTTCTACAACAAGGACATGTTTAATAATCCCACTTTGGGGAATTGAGTTTGAAATAGTGGGAAAGGGAACTTTGCAGATAATGGTTTGAATTCTGACTAGTATAGACCTTATGTTCCTGTTTCCTCATTTATTAGGTGGCAGTAATAATACCTGTCTCATACAGTTGTTGGGAGAATTACATAAAATAACATATGTAATGCAGCTAGCAAAATGCTGCAGTTCCTTTTCTCTCTGGAACACTGCTGTTCTTAACACGTGAACCTTCTGTGAAAATATCCTCTATAGAGATCTGACATCTGAAACTTCAGAAGTCAAAACGTCATCTCTATGTGGAAGGGGAGGTGTTGGTAGGGTAAGGGGAAATAAGTAGTGACCCCACAAAGCGTCATTTAGTCCTCTGGGATGTTTGGCATCATTCAACTCATACCGTTACCATTATTCTGCTTTTTAATTATATGGAGAAATAGCCTCTCCTCTCACTAGACCGTGTACTTCACGGGGATGGGGACTATCTGTTATTCATCTCTATATCTTCTTGAATGCTCTGTCTGGCTAGAGATCACCTGGTACCTTAGCAGTGTTACACCTATAGCCTGAAGTTTGGAAATACCCTTTCTCCTTTTATAAGGAAACAATAGTTTGTTATGGGATTGACAGCAGCCAGTGTTTGGACATTTAAATTTATGTTTTGTCAGAGGGTTACGGTTTAGTGTCAGGTTTACATTCTCTCTAGCTGGTGTTTATGTACTCAGCTTGGCAAGCTTAACTGGAGAGTTCCATTAGTCTGTGAGATAGTATTTATTTCTCTCTCTTGCTCAAGCCAAGATTACCCATAGTCCTCCTGCCCCAAAACTCAAGTAGCCCAGGTATTGCAAGGAAACGAAACCTGTCTTTTGAGACACTGGGAAGAAACTGACTCAAAGCCTAAGCCACATACAGCCAAAGCTGGGATTTTGCTGATTCATTTTGATTGACAGATCATTGCTATGCCTTATATGCTCTTCCTTTGTCAAACACAGCCTATTTTCTTTATTTCCACAGAGAAACAAAATAAACAACAACAAACTTAAATCCACCACATTAATATCCCAGCAACAAAAACCACTTAAAAGTAAATATTAGACATCCCTATGCTCATTAAAAAAAAAAAAAAAATCCTTGGTTTCTCAAAGTCAGTCCAACATCCTGATATGTTGCCTAGATTTCTTTCTTTTAGCTCTCTAACTTAAGTAACCCGAATAAAACAACAAAACCTTCTCTTTTAAAAACCAGAAGATTGTTTTCATTTTCTTATAAATGGCATTACATTAATCTCTGTTCCTACTGGTAAACATCAATTTCCCCTTCCCTGGTTCTGATTCTAGACCTCATTATATCTTTTCAGATGTTCCTATAGCCCCTTCTTTACATCCTTTTATTTTTTTAAAAGATTTTATTTATTTATTCAGAGAGAGAGAGAGAGAGAGAAGCAGAGACACAAGCAGAGGGAGAAGCAGGCTCCATGCAGGAAGCCTGATGTGGGACTTGATCCTGGTTCTCCAGGATCACACCCTGGGCTGAAGGCAGGCACTAAACTGCTGAGCCACCCAGGGATCCCCTTTACATCCTTTTAAAAACCACTAAATGTCTTTCGAAGGTATAGATACAGTCAGCTTTTGCGGGAAGAAGAAATGCCTTATATCACTCATTTATAAAATAACAGGTTTCTTGCTATTACTATCTAAGAACCTTCACAATCTGGCCACAAATTAACTTCTTTCAATGAACTTTTCAACTTAAGTATGTGAAAATGATTGAAAACGTTTTAAGTACGTCTGTAAGCTACTTCAATTTGTGAATTCAAGACCAACATCTCCAAATGCCTTAGAGCTATTCCTCATGGATGTCTCTTACAAACAGTTCAAAATCAAAATGTCTAGAATCAAATCAATTATTTTTGTTATTTTATTCTCTTAAAACAATCCTCTGAGAATTAGTAAATGATAGCCATGTTGTAAAAGAAGAGTAAAACTTAACAGTACATAGAGTTTGCTTTCTAATGGCCTGGGCAAGAATGGCTGTGGGAATTGAAGGAAATTATGATATTATTAACTAGAATATTTCTTGTTGTATCTTGCATATTTTGAGTGGGAAGAGTTACCTGGTTAAGCAGATTTTATGTTATCATTGATTGATTGACATAATTTACCAGTTAATGCTGGGTCTAAGTAGGAAGCATCACTTGAATGGCCTTTCTAAATTATGAAAATGACAGGCAAGTTGTTATGTACTGCTATAGTACACAGATGCTGTAGCTTGACGAATGATACCTTTCTCAATACTCCTTTTGTTCAGAGCTGGTTGCTGGGAAGGGATGGGTATAGATTTGCATAGGGACCAAAGGAACAAATGTATTGAGACCACAGCTCCTTCTGTTATGAATTTCTGTACTATTAGATATTTGCCAAATGATTACAACGTATGCAAATGAAATTCATTGACAAGAAATGAGTGCTTTCCCATGTGCTTCACCCCTCCCCAACCTAAAAGAATGACAAAAGGAGGTCTTAGGATGGAAGTGTGGACTGAAGCCAGGGCCTATTTTGTCTGTTGTGTAAAGTGGTTGGTCTGAATGTAGCATGTGATTGAATCCTGACCCCTGTGATCCAGCTGCAGTAGCATAGTGGGTGTGTTTCACAACAGTGGCTTTCCCTTAGGTACTATGGGAATGTAAATTAATGAGGTAGCATTCATTAGTGATTAAACACAAGGAGTCTGCAGCCAGATTGAATTCAAAACTCATTTTGATCTGCCTATAATACAAAGATACTAATCTTACATATTTTCTAGGATTCTTAGGATTAATGAGTTTATATTGGTAACGTGTTTAGAATGGTCTCTTGTACACATAGTCAATGCTGTATGAATGTGTTTGTGAAATGAAATCTCAGCAAGTCAGTGGCATAGCAACATTAGGTATGGCAGTGGTCAAACTGTCCTCTCTTAAAGAACTAGTTTGTTTTGTAGGGATTTTGTAACTTTAGTTACCCAAAAAATAGTACACATTTTTCCTAAAATATAGTTTCATTTTAATTTTCTTTCCTTGTGTATGCATGGATATTTTAATAATTAGAATACATAATGGGACTAATGTTTTTACAAATGTTTTACAAATCCAAATGTGTTTACTAATGTTTTACAAATCCATAACTGAATATCCTCTGACAATTCAACCAGTTTTTCCCAGTAATGGCTTTTAAACCAATTATACAAATGTGAATGCAGATGTTTTGGTACTATAACATAAGGCTGTATCTTCGGGCTTGTGTGTACAAGTAGTCAGATGCATGTAAGTCTGGCAAGTTGCAATCCTGTTTAAAATCAACATCATAATAGAAAAGTGGTCTGTTTGCAGAGACCTACCCCATTGGAAATGACCTATCACATTCATTTCTCTTTCTTTTTTTGTGGCCTGAAACTGGGCATTGTCCCATTTTGTTAACCTCAGAAAATCCGTCAGACATTTGGTCATCTCCCTTCACTAAAACTAAAAGTTATTTTTCATTAAAAAAAAAAAAAAAAAGCATTGTTGACCCCTCCCAGTAACCATGATGAAATGGCAACACCATCAACATAAACAGCATTAGCAAATTCAAACACAGTGTTTCCTTTAATTGCTTCAGGCATCTGAAAGACTAAAAGCACTATTATATTCCTAGACAAGGTTAGCCTTTGTGGGAAAACCAGACTTTAAACTCAGGAGATTTCTGCATTTGGTAATTGTTCTCAGCAGTTCATTGTTTTAAAATAGAGTATCTCACACCTGAAACAAAAATGACATGTTATTTTTACAAAATATGAGTGCTTTATCTAAATTACAGCAAAAACTTGTATTATTATTATTTCATTTGTCCACTGGTCACTTATTTAACAGTTCAGATCTTTGGAATACGAACACAAATCTGAAATTAAACAAAAAGGTGGTCCATAACTAACACAAAGTCCATATGCTTTTTTCAGGCCCCACTTAGAATCTGTCTAGTCTTTTTTTTTAAGTCCAGTTCCAACAAGTTTGAGAGCCTGGTTTCTCAACCCATGTAGATTAGAGTTTGTGTACTTTAGGAGGGTAAGGCCAGAAGATGTAAGTAGAGTCAGGTCGGCACCTGATTGGACTTAACAATGCAGGACAATCATAAAAAAGCAAACATGACCTCTCAGAAGAAAAGCATGAGGTCATTGACCTTAATACCTAAAAATACCAAATACCAAACATTTTTTTCTAAGTCATTGCAAATAGATTATACTTAGGGTAATTTTAACACATTTTAGTTGGTTTACAATAAAAAATGGGGAGGGGGTAATTTCAAGTAGTGAACTCACGTAAGTGAAAAATCCACTTATACTTAAAAGCTCATTCTCTGTAGGCTTCTTGTATCTGTGGTTCTAACCTCAAAAACCACAAAATATATTTATCCAGTGTCTCCTAATATTAATCCCCATTTTTAAGTAAGAAAATTTGGGGAAAGGATCTATACCATATAGAATATTGTGACCGAATAAACTGTATTTTAGCCTAAGAGTTCCTGAAATTACTTTGGAAAGATTCTTCTTATCTAGAATTTCATCTATTTTTAGTGTCACAAAAGACAGCAAGAAGATGGAAGATGATTCTCCTTCTCTACCTCTACCACCGTCTTCATTTTGCAGCTAACACACTAACACTTCATTTTGCAACTAACACACTAACACACAGTTGAGGGACTACAGGTAGTGCTTTATTCTTTCTCTAAGTCCACCTTTGTTTGAGAGAACAGAAAAATTTGGAAGGGCACAGCTTAAGCTGAGAGACAGAAGCATGGGAACTGAAAAGGAAGCCAATTTCTGTCCTTCCTAGGATGTACCAGGAAGAAAGAATGTGAAAGAAGTGATAACAATGTGAGACTTTTGCCAATTGAAACCAGATTTTAAAGATTATGCCTCAATGATATAAATAGGTTCTGGGATGCCCAATTTGGTATAGCTGAAGAAAACTTCAGAAATTCAGTTTCTAGCCTATCCAGACTATGATTCCTCCACTGGTATACATTGTAGCAAAGAGCACTCCAAAAAGTTCAAGGGCAAGACAATGCAAACTAGTGATGTATTCAGATATGCCATTGGTCTTATCATTGCTCTAGCCTCATAAATGTCCTTATGACATCTAGGTAGTATTTTATTCTCCTAGAGTCAGATATGGCCTTTAGAACACAAATGAACATCAGTAGATGGAATAAACTCATTTTGCTTTGTAAAATTTAAAATTGTCTTTGCCTCAAGATATGAAAATATCTTGTACAAAGCACTTGATTCCTCCCTGATTTTATTTATAGTTATTAATGTCATCCCACATTCCAATTATTTGCTCCTTTACGAGAGTCATCAAGCTAACCCTTTGTGCACACTCTGTGAGCATGGTAATCATACATCCTTTCTCCATTGTCATTCTTAATGTACTTGGAGAAAAAGCAAGAAATGATTTGAGTTGTAAGACTTGTGCCATATAATCTTATTCACTTGCATTCTTAAAAATGATTTCGATTTGAATTGTTATTTTGTTAATGTTTCTTGTTTATGGAGCTTTTTATTGTTTTGAGCTAAACTTAAGGATGTTTTTAGGTATTTACTACTGATTTGTTGGTAATGTTTTAAATTTGACTACAGGGAGTCTGAATGAAAATTTCTCATTAGAATTTTTATGAAGTGTATATTTGATTATGATTTTAATGTCTTTAACCTTTAACAGTATAAGCTGCCAGCATAAGAAGCATGTTTTACATCATGGGGTCATGGAGTAGATTGTAGTGTTTCATTAGCACAAGCCTTGGGTAAAACTGGCATAGGTGAACATTTGGCTTTGCTATTCATAACCTCATCTTTTCTTTTTCTTTTTTTCTTTTTTTTCTTTTTTTTTTTTCTTTCTCTGAAACTTGGTACAGCTGGTATTCCTTCTGGCCTCGAGCACCCCTGTGTGCTCTCTTTTCTTCTATCGACCCATACTTGCCGCCTTAGGAAATGTCTGATTTTAGTTTTCATCTCTTTGTATGAATTTAGGTCTAGGTGTTACTCATATTGTGGAGGCAAAATTGATTGATTGGTCTCCTACTTAAAGTATTTCAGGCATCACTGAAGGTGGGAGAGGGGGCAGAGGGCCTTCCCAGTGACCTAGGGGTAAGGTCAGCCTTGATGACAGGAGCTGAAGGAGACCAAGAGGGAAAAAAAACAAAAAGGAAAAAAATCTGAACCAAACTCCTCAAATACGGATGAGATTGATACAATTGAATTTTTTTCACAGAATCATTACAGGCTGAATGAAATTGGCAGGCTGAAAGTCAGATTCCAATTTATGTCTTTCCTGTTACAGACACTAATTTCATCCAGGAAAACTGTTTACAAACCGCCCTGCATTTTTGTGTTTTCAAAGTGACATTGATCATCCTTCCCACCAGCCCATGATTAGATGAGGCATCTGCATTAAAGACATGGGTTGAGGAGTGCTTTTACAGCTCTGAGTCAGCTATGGCTGCATGTGTGCAAGCAATAGAGACATTAGTGAGGAAAAATTCAATGGCTAGGGGTGAAGATGATGATATCATCATCATTAGGAAAATGATCAAATAACCTATTTTTTTCTTGATATAATCAGTTACTTTGCATAGTTAGATTGTATCTCAAAACACATATTACCGAAAGCCTGGGTGGCTCAGCAGTTGGGCATCTGCCTTTGGCTCAGGGCATGATCCCGGACTCCTGGGATCGGGTCCCACATCAGGCTCCTTGCATGGAGCTTGCTTCTCCTCCCTCTGCCTGTGTCTCTGCCTCTCTTTCTGCGTCTTTCATGAATAAATAAAATCTTAAAAAAAACAACACATATTACATGAAAGGATTATTTTGACGAATTTATAAAAATTTTGATCTGATCCCATTACTTCCTTGATCTGAATTCTTCATCAGCTAAGTCCAGTTTCCATTTGCAGCCATATCTCTAGACACAGTTTAGCCATACATATTCACTTGAGTCCACACTTCTTAAATTAGAGAGAATGGCATAATTCTGAGGTAGTAGTTTATGATATAACTAGAGCATACACAAAGTTCATGAGGTAACTAGAACACATACAAAGACACAAGATGCACTTGAGATATCTTCCTGGGGTTTCAGATATTCCTCAAGAAAACATTAATTCACATGGTAAGCTATTTTAAAACATTATTTATAAACAAATACAAGTATGGTTTGGAATAGAATTCCAGATATTAATTTTTTAATAGAGAACAGAACTTGAAGTTCTACTTTGGTAAGATTATTTCCATCTTAACCCCAATGTTGCATAAAAACTTTCACCGTACTCCTTAGGGATATTTCGGAACAGATACCTGAGATGTACTTGATTAGTTATGCTAGATTATTCACAGGTTTCAGAACATTCCAGACACTTGCCTGCCTCAATACTTTTGCTCATGAATTCCCTCCATTTGGAACCCTTGGCTCATCTTATTTCTCTGGAGAATCCTTACTCAGGAAGTAGGTCTGGATCAAAAAATTATCCTCCTTTTTTTTTCTTTCCTTGAACACATCCCATCCAAACTTCCAAAATAAATCCTGCCTTAACCTCTTCAAATTTTTTTTTTTAAATTTTATTTATTTATGATAGGCACACAGTGAGAGAGAGAGAAGCAGAGACACAGGCAGAGGGAGAAGCAGGCTCCATGCACCGGGAGCCCGACGTGGGATTCGATCCCGGGTCTCCAGGATCGTGCCCTGGGCCAAAGGCAGGCGCTAAACCGCTGCGCCACCCAGGGATCCCCAACCTCTTCAAATTTTTATGGACAACTATTAATATTATACCACATTATCATGATTACTTACTTTTTTCCCTCTAGGCTGAGAGAATTTTAAGAGAAGGAACTGTTACATTTTTGTTCTTTGGGTTTGTGTAACGATTTTGCCTATAGGATGTCAGGTGTTTCTTGAATGAGTAATGAATTTGCTTAATCTAGTAATATATGTAATGTGTATAGGTCCCCACAAATGGATCATGGCAAGAAGGCTGGTATCTTTCAGGAAACTATGGTTAATGTATTAGAGATAGAAAATATTTTGAAATCAGATCTAAGTTTGAATCCCAGCCTCACTAGTTCCTATTTATGTAAATTTAGGGGATTATTTAATTTATCTAAGTCTCAGTGTTCTCACTAAGTGTTCAAACTGGAAATCATAACAACTACCTCACAATATGGTTCTATGGATTCTGAAATGATCCATACAAAATATCTGGCATCTAGAAGGTACTAAATATTGTTTGCTTCTCCATCCTTATGAATCCCTCCCTATATGATATAATTTGAAGAGTGCTGAATAAACTCCTACCTGTATAATCAATCACCCCTTCCCAAGGAATTTACATCTTAGAAACTGGATCAAGAAAGGGAGTGGGCTGGTTAGGTTGAAGAATGGGCAACTGGGACGGAGGGATGAAGTAAATGAAACACCATGTCTACAATGGAGGCAAAAAATAAGAGCAAATCTAAAGCTAAAGATCTATAGCTAAGCATCCAGACTAAAGATCCTAAGCAAGATAGAATGGCTTGGCTGGAGGAGCAAGTCTTCAGATTCCCTTTGATGTGTCCTTATGGGGAGGGGAGTTCATTTTCCTTAGAGCACCTTTCACTAACCTCATGAGGAGGGTCTGCTAAAGCTTTTGAGATTTACAGACTTACTGAATAATATATCACCAAAGCTTTAAACTTCTGCCCATCAAACTTCCTTTTTAAGTAATTTGTAGAGATGGCCACCCACCTCCCACCCCCCAAATTAGTAATATCTGACTTAAGAGCAACTTAGAATTTGATTACAGGGTGTTGTATCAAATTTAAAGATGTGACAACATAGCATTTTCTACTTTCAAGCAAGCAGAAAGCAGGATCCTGCTGGAATAAGAAAGAGAACAGGTAAATTTTGACACTGCCAGAATTCTGATGGGATATTATCAAGTGGTGGGTAGAAAAAGGTGAGTTCTGATGTACAATTAGTACTCAGACGGATTGAAAGGAGAAGAATATAGGATTGAGCAACTGAACAGATATTGGAAAAATCACATTTTCCAAGACTCTTTCAGTTCATAAAACTCATGAGATTGGAAGACTCTGCTTGGATCCCAGTCCATCATTCATGTAGTTGAAAATTGGAGGAATAGTCCATCCACTGAGTAGAAATGGATTAAAAAAAAGAGTTCAAAGAGAGTTTTTGAAGGATCATTCCTCTTAAATTCCTGTCCTTCCTCTCTCCAGTCCCACAGGTAAACCCAAATTGTCACCAGCTTGGTGTAATCCTAGTGAGTACTTCTCCTGGCTTTGCTTTTTCCTTTGCATTCTCTTTTCTCTCTCCATCTCCCTCCTGCTTCCAACAGTGACCTGCAGATAACACAGCAAGATGAAGCTGTGTTCTTTTCCAAATATCAGGGCACAAAACGGTATGGAGAGAAACAACTACCCTTGCTTCCCTTCCATTTTCTTTCCTAACTCTTAACACTCTTATCCTTTACCCAGCAACCTTGGTGATTTGAATAGAAAGTTCTCTAATGTCTGATATTTAAATAACCCTTCTTGAAAATATATAAACTTCAACTAATAATATAAATGTTCATAGGCACCATTTTGGAACTAAGAATGTTATTCAACAGAATAAAGATAAACTTTTTCATTATCAATTCTCCCAGTGAACTTTTCTCACATAAGATCTCTGATACTGATGTATTTCTTTGGTTCAAGAGAGATGATTTAAGATAACATATTGAGCCATGAAGGACTAGTAACCGCCAAGGACTACCTACCCCTTTCTTAAGACATAAGGAAAATATACTATGTCTTTGTTACTGACACACAGACTAACATCAGGAAAGTATTCAGTAAAACTAATTAATGCTATTTGATTCCATCGACAAATGTCACTGGCATAGTATTTGTGGTTATCTTAAGAAAATGTAGTCTGTCCAAGCATGGAAAAACAAAATAAAGTACTTGTGAATTAAATAGCAAAATAATTCAGTAAGTGCATTTCTTGAAAACACATTTGCTGAAAAATCCCATAATGTTACATCGAATTTAGTGGTAAGTTGGTACAATTTTAAACAACTACTGACCTATTAACTTGGAGGCTTTTATGGGGTCATCTAATCGAATTCTTCCTCTTCAACCTAAAAGTATCCAAAATAGATAGTTTTCTATCATTCTGCTAGCATATTTGAGACCAGAGATTTTGCAGCTTCCTTCAGTAAAACAGTGTGAGGTAGCTGAGTCATTCCTTGAGTTTACCAAGTAGCAGCAGTGGATCTGCACTGCAGAGGTTGGAACTGGTCTGCTCCCTCCTTGCTGCAGAAAATAGCAGGGAGGAGGAGAATGGGCTACACAAAGGGAAAGAAAAGGTACGACTACCCCCTGTGGAAAAAAGGCTGAGTTTTACTTGAGTTGCTGAAGTTTATTACTTGGAAGAGTTAAGAACATGCTTGGCATTTATCAGGGATAACTTGATCTGATTTAAATATATGAGCACTGCCACCCACTGTTACTACTACCCACTGTCATTGGGGGATGTGGTTCCACACCCAGGCAGCTCGTGCCTCTTGTGTATAATTTTGTGAAATTACTGCTACATGCAAAACTGCAATTTGGATCAGTGGGACTTTACTGATAGCTTGAAATTCTTCCTGCCAGGGGATCTTGGTTCAGTTCGTGTGACTGTGACCTCTGAGTGTCCCACAACTGCCTTGATATTCTATGACAAGGATTCTTAGTCGTTTTGGAACATAACCTCCTTGAGAAAAATAAGGACTGCTATGGATATAATACTGCACAGGAAAACTGTATAGACCCCTTGCTGCCCATCCATGAGTGCCTGAGTCACCTTCCATCACTGACATTACAGAAAATAGCGAGTGCAGCTGGCCAGACTGAAGGCCTCACATTTTCTTTTTCTTTCTTTCTTTTTTTTTTTTTTTCTTTCTCTCATTTTAGAAACAGCACCACCAGGAGCAGGGACTTTCACATATACAGTAAAAATGTACAGTATCTTCAATGCAAAGTTGGATGGGTGCCAACCCCCTCCCCCTCTCCACCCAGAAGCATCTTCATTTGAATTTAAAGGGGTGGATGAGTGACAGCAAGACTCTGTTCTCCTTCTGACAGGGCTTTGGCAGATCATTGGTTGTCATCAAACCTATTCCATTTCTTGCTCCCTGCCAGGAATTCCACCTACATGCCTGATGGCAATTAGTCCCTTGTAGGTGCTAATGAATAAAACGCAGCACGTAGACTTCACGAGGATGAAAAAGCCTACGATCCAGATCTAAAGAGTCACTCCAAAGATCAATCCCCCACACCGGTCCCCCCTCAAATGTAGCTTTCACTCTGTCCAGCACATGCTGGGGCCAACCAGCCTGCCCCCTCCTCTGTGCACTCCAACAGGGGAAGGAGAAGGGAGCTCCGTGATAAAGACGGGGCTCAGCAGAAATCACGAGTTTAGAACCTGAAGTATTACCTGTTTTTCTGTTACTGTCACAACCTGCTGCTGGTTTCGGACCCTCTGTGCTGGGTCTCCAAACCCAAATGTGCTTTGGAAGAAGTGTATGGAGACCATGTTGGAGAGCATTCTGCACTGAGTGGGAAGTTAAATTATCAGTGATTCCGAGGACTTGGTGATAACCAGACGCTCCGAAGCAGTCTTTAAATGTACAAATTCCTTGGCCCTGTCTCTAGAGATTCTCTGTTGAGAGGCCTAGGATAAAGCCTGAAAATCTAAATTTTAAAAAATCTTCTCCGATGAATCTAATGCTCCTGCCAGGTTCGGTACTCCAGGAATAGATGAGCTCCTGTATCCCATTCAACTCAAAAACTCTAGGACTAGGTGTCAATTGAAAACTCAGAGATTGTGCTCAACACTCATCTGTACCTCTACTATGTCTTGGGCATTTAAAGGAGGTAAACAATTCTCTTTAGTAATCTATCAGAGATGAATCAATGTTCAAATATTCTTTTTTGAAATGAAGCTGTAGGTGATTTTTAAATTTTCCTTTATACTTTTAATTTCCTAGTTTTATATCTTTATCAAATAAGGAGCATGTATTTTTTTATAATAAAGAGTCAGCAAATGTTACTTTTAAAGAATTGTCTGCATCTCAAGGGAAATTAATTTGCTGACAGGGAAAACTGTATTTTAATACAATTGCTGTTCTTTAAATCCTATGTTTTCAGTTATGCATTCAAAATATTACTTAGAAAAGGGATCCAGAGACCTCACCAGACTATCACCTTGGCAGTCCAAAAGGGTTAATAAAAAAAAAAAAAAAAAAAAAGGCTTAGGACCCCTGATAGGCCATAAAGACTAGTTTCTTACTCATATTTTGTGTGCACAAAACATTTTCTAGGGTCTCAAAACACATTGTAAAACAAATGCTGAAGCTTTGGAGTGATGTGTGCAGTTTGGGCTCCTCTGATTTTAGCAAACCAAAGAAAGTGGCAAGAAAGAAATTTTTCTTCCACTTTTCATGGGTTCCAAAAGTTAAGATAGTTTGAATAGGATTCCCTGGAGCATTCAAACTCCATCATGTTTATCAGAAAGAACTTAATCCAAACCCTTTGAGGTTTGTTCTTCTCTAGTCAATATCTATTTCGGCAAAACAATCATGGTTTTAAAGTATAACAGAGAAGCAAGGAAGAAAAGAGAGATTTTTCTTTCTGATAGTGAAATGGGCAGGTGCAGTTGAGCCTGAAAGGCCATAATTAAAACATTGTTCAGCTGAGGCACCGTAGAAGTTCATGCAAGACTGCACAAATCCTCCCTCTGCCCCGCAAGCCCAAGTTCAAGGTTTGGGCAGGAAAGGAAGCCCAAGGTGCACTGTTTAAGAAACAGAGCCCCAGAGCCTGAACTTTAGTACCCTTGAGGGACACATGGAAGAAATTCTATACTGCCGGACCAGTAAAATTGGCCTGTTTAAATCTATACGTTTTAAACCACATAAGAAAGGAAAGGAAAACAAGCACTTTTTAATTGAACATATAGTTATATGACAGGATTTATGTATATATTAGATTTTTAAAGGTCTAAGGAGATAAGTATCATTTCTACTTTACTGATGAGAAAGTAACCTAACTTGTCCAATGTTAAAATCAAAAGCGTTTAACTGGCCGAATTTTAGGATGAACATTGACTGCATGTAATCATGTTAGAATATGCAGACTAAAAGGATGAAAACATAATTTAAAAATTCCTGATGCATCCTCTCAACCCATTCCTATGGCAAGCCTCATAAATTGATGACTATTTTCTGTGTGTGCATTTTGCTTTTTGTTCTTTTTCCTTTTTGTTTTTTTGGCTCAGAAACTTACCCAAGGAAACATTCAAGGAAGTTACTATATATCACCTGGAGTTAATGTAGAGATGGCAGGTAGCGCCAGGATAGCAAGGATTGGATGACAAAGTGAGACTCTAGAGAAGATGGACAGGGGCTGGTTGATAATCCTTCTTGGTCTCTAGTCCCTTTCCCAGCCCTGTGAAGGGGCAATTCTGCAGGAAATCCTTACATCCTTTAAAAATCCTATCCCTTTAAAAATCACCTAAATAATTGAAATCATAGTTTATTGTGTTCACTTTACCTAGAATCATTTGTAGGCTCTGGATTCAAAAGAAATAGATGGCTTTAATGCAAAAGATTTAATCTCTGTCGAAGAAATGACTTACTTCTTGATTAGAGGTTAAGGCAGTTTTCTTTCTTTCCTTTTTTTTTTTTTTTTATTATTTTTTTTTAATTTAGTAGAGCTTTCCCACATCTCTTTGTGGGTAGCTGCCTCCTCTGCATATGCATAAACCAGCTGTCCTTTGGAATGACACAGGCCCCCACAGTGTCATGGGGTAAGACTGGGGGGAGTTGACTGAGAACCTTGAACAGCAATGGTGGGTGGGGCTGCTAGCAGTTGTGGGCCAGGTAATACTTTGCCTGGGTACAAAGCCAGAAGGCCAAGACCTTTGACCTGAACCGTCATCTTTCAGGCTGCAGACCAAGGATTGTTGAGGCCTAATATAGGCAGGGAGTCAATCAGGAGAACTTAAGAGGGGAAAAAAAAAAAAAAAAAAGACTCTGCCTTTGCTTAGTTCTCCAGATTGGCTCTCCAGATGGCCCTCTTTTCTCTGGTAAATTATGCAACAAGCTGCTTCAGCCGAGTTTTGCAGACCTGGATGATCTTGAACTGATTTCAACAAACGGGCGGACTCGTGGGGTTGCAGGGCTTTCTCTTAGTCCTTTCATCCGAGGAAGAACACTGGGGAAAGAAAACCAGATAATTTCTGGTACCAGTCATAGAAATAGAGCAATACACACACAGAAAGTACTATTGCTGTATGTCCACCTTATAAGAAATGATTTTGAAGAAGCTAAGAGGCTGTCTTATTAGGAAAGGTTAGAGTTCATCAAGATTACTCCACAGAAAGGAATTTGGCCTTGCAAATTCTCACTAATTAAATACCAGAATCATCATTAGTAATACTCCTGGAATTGAAAAGGTAGAAGCATTGTTTTCAGCATAAAAAGGTATGAAAGTCTCACTCTTTCCTGCTATTAACATATCCTGGAACAAAAATCAACAGTGCATGTACCTGAGTCTCTTATTATTTCTTCAATTTGCAGAATGTCTCACCTCACTTGTACTCTCTTCACTGAGGCAAGATGGCTTTGCTCATCAAGCCTCTGGACTGCTGCTAGTGATGAGAAAGATGGCAGGGGAGTGGGAGGGGGTGGCAGGGGCAATGGGAGTCAGGGCCACTTTGTGCCTTCCCACCCCTAGAAGCCAGATCATGGCCCAACACAGCTTCTTCCTGTCCCTGAACTGGGAAGTAGAGGCACTAGGGCCAGATTTGCCCCCAAGCAGAGAGGGAGGCAGAGTGAGAACAGGAGGCAGAGTCAATAGGCCAGGTGGCAGGGGGAGCAGATGGGTAGGTGGTGGCTGAGCTCAAAGCTACAAATGAAGAGTTTTAGGAAGGGGAACAGCCCACTAAGTAGTATAATTCAGGAACCAAAAAGAAAGAGAAAACAAATAGAAGTGTCCGTGGCAAAATCATTTCTTGAAGTGATGTAAGTATACAAAAGCCAAATTATAATTCACCCAGTCATCCAGTTAACACAAGCTTCTTAAGCACCTTCAGACCCTACACTGTGTGTTGGAATGCAAATAGGAACAAGATACGGTCTATGTGCATAGTCTAGTACGTGGGTGAAATCTTTAAAAAAGAACTGAAATGTGATGTGATAAACTGCCTAGAGAGAAATACTGGGTGCTATAGGGACACAGAGTGGAGACTGACCCAAGGCATTGAGGGTTAGGGGAACCTTAACAGAGGAGGAGTTACTTTTGTTGCAACATGAGGTTGATCAGGGTTTTTCAGATGAGAAGGGGGAGAGAGCTTCTCAGGGATGGAAGCATCAAGGCAAAGGCATAGATGAGGAAGTGGAAGAGCCCACTGGTACTTCTTTTTTTAAAAAAAATTTATTTATTTATGAGAGAGAGAGGCAGAGACACAGGCAGAGGGAGAAGCAGGCTCCATGCAGGGAGCCCGATATGGGACTTGATCCTGGGTCCTCAGGATCACACCCTGGGCTGAAGGCGGCGCTAAACTGCTGAGCCACCCAGGCTGCCCAACAGTGATACTTCTGAGACAACTTCTGAGGACAGGCTGTAGAGTCAAGAGATGGTCAATCCAAAAATATGGGAAGAGGCTGGCACCAGACTTACATGTCATGCTAAGAACTTTGGATTTCCCTTTGGAAAATAGAGCTCATTTGAAAAAGTTAGAAAAAGAAATAAAATTAGTAGAGAGTAGAAGGTCAGTAAGGAAAGGATTAGTGACTCTTTAAATTCTAGTTCCCCAAATCAGAGCTTCCTTACTCTCCCTCCAAGCATAAAGCCAATATCTAAGGAGTAAGACCTGATCCATTTAGTGACTCAAAATATAACTCACAGCTGATTTGATTTTTAGTTATGCACCTGAGAAGAACCATTGTAACCTAACAGAGAAGAAAATGCTAGTGTGAATAATTACTATTCATTTATTCAAACACTACCTCTACGAACATGTTCTTCAAGTCAGACACTGTGCCTGGCACGGGTTAAATTCTAGTCATGTTTTCTGACCTCTTGAAGCTTTTATAGAAAATGGAAAAACAGTTAACATGCCAATAAATACATAATTATAAACCATGATGCAGCCAATGAAGGAAAAGACCAGAAGGCCAAAAGAGACAATAACAAGGTGGAGGGATGAGTCCAATTTTATATGGCATGTGAGTAGGAGATTCATGACAAGGCTAAGATTGTAGAAGGAGTGGGGGGAAGGAGGGTGTACGATGTTTGAAGTGATGTTGGAGAAATATTGAGAGAACAAAATGTGCATGGTGTTACAGGAAGCCCAAGAGTTTAATCCATCATTCTACATAGAGTTGCAAGCCCACTAAAGGAGATACTTTGAGTTTTTTAAAGATAACTCTGGAGACTGTGTGAATGGATCAGCTAGAGGGTAGTGGGCTAGGAAAGAGATAATTGTAACTTAGGAAATAGTTGTTCATGAAGATTAGAAAAGCAGATGAATAGGAGTGTTTCTGAGGATCCAGTATAGAAAGCAACTAGAAGGCACTCTGTTTAAAGTAGAGAACAATAGAAGAAATTTAATTTATGGAGTTGCTAGTCAGGTGATGGAAGAGATAATAGGGGAGGTTAAGACACCTTAACCTTAAGATACTTTCTTCCTTCTCTGCTGGAAAGACCAGAAGGAAGGTGGCACCATGGGAGCTCCTGAGCTAGAGTCACTCAGTTGGAAGCTGGAGCCATTGCAGAGACGCCACCTATATTGGGGTGAAGGAAGACATACCCTTTTCTCTCTTTTTGTTCTATTCTCTGTTATCCTATCAATGCCCTCCGTTTATGGAACACAGCTGGAAACTACCTGGTATGGGAGCCTGGAAACACACTTTTCAGGGCTAAGTTTCCTATGTTATGGAACAGAGAAGATAAAAGATGAAGAAAAATTTGAATCCAAATAGGTCCCGGACTGGATATAACATATCTGTATTTCAATGCTTTAAAATGTTGACATGACTTGGTGATAAATAAGATGTGGGGAGATAAGCAGGGAGGAAATGTCAAGAATGACCACTAGGTTTTTGGCTTGAGTAGTTGGTACCATATCAGAATGATGAAGACATTGGACAGAAATAGATTTGATGAGGAAAAACATAAAAGAAATCATTTTGGGAGTAGTTAAGTCTAAGGTGCCCATTAGATGTCTATTTAGGAAGCCATTAAATCAGGAAGTTGAATTTACAGATCTTCAACTCAGAAGAAAAGTTAGAGCTTTTAGTCTGGAAGTTGTCAACAGTTTTTATTTATAGCCATGAAATTTTGATGGGGTCAACCTAGGAAGAGAATTTAAAATAAAAAAGATGGCTAGGACTAGCCCTAAGAAGCCCAACATTTAGAGGATAAAGGAGGAGGAACTGAAAGGAGGAGGAATTCAATTGTAATTGAAATTGAAATGTCCTTCCTTGAAAAGGAGATGGGGCAGGCAGCCTATTTTAGCAAAACAACAGACAAAACTTACCAGCCTTGACTCACAGCAAAATGCCCTCTAGTTACAACCTACTTTTCTGCTCCCTTTTTAACCACAACTTCTTGATTCACTTGTCTTTACTATGGGGTTTCCTCTGCTCACATGCTATCCTCAGCCCCATCTCCCCAGAGCAGGTTACTTCCATACCCTCCCACCACAATTGGTTATGTTAAAGTTCCTTTTATCAACCAGACCACCTCACCTTGGAGTGCCCTGGGACTTAGACTTCTTTTCTTCTCTATCAAAAGCCATTTGCTCAGTGATCTCATTCGGTATCATCAATTTCAAATCCATCCATAAACTAGTTTCTCTCAAATGTATCTCCCTTGTTTGAAAATCTCTGCTATCTCAAATACTTAACTACACAAGTACACCCATTTCTTTTTCTTTTTTTTTTTTTTTTAATTTTATTTATTTACTCATGAGAGACATACACACACACAGAGGCAGAGACATGGCAGAGGGAGAAGCAGACTCCACGCAGGGAGCCTGACATGGAACTCAATCCCGGGTCTGCAGGATCAGGCCCTGAGCCAAAGGCAGGTGCTAAACCGCTGAGCCACCCAGGCATCCCAGTACACCCATTTCTATAACCAAACTCTGATCATCCTTCCTTACCTGTTTTGTAATCTGTCCCATCTCAAGTTAATGCAACTCTATCCTGTTTTTGTTCAGATCGGAAACCTTGGTGCCATCCTTTACTTTTCGCTTTTATTTTCACACTCACATCCAACTCAGCAAGAAATACCAGCATCTGTTACTTCCAGGTATTTCCATAATCCAAATGCTTTTTACCATGTCCACTGTAACCACCCTGGTCCAATGATTGGACAACTGCAGCTACCTCCTTGCTTCTGTTTTGCCCCCAAGTACTCTTCTCAATTCAAAAGCTAGTGTTGGGGTCCCTGGTGGTTCAGTTGGTTAAGTGTCTGACTCTTGGTTGTGGCTCAGGTCATGATGTCAGGGTCATGGGATCCAGCCCTGCATTAAGCTCCATACTCAGCCAAGGAGTCTGCTACTCTCCCCCCACCCCCCTTAAACCCTGCTGGGATGGATAGATAGATAGATAAATAAATCTAAAAAAATAAAAAGCCAGTATTATTCTGTGAAACATGTTAGTACATGTTGTCACTTGCATGCTCAAAATTATCCAGATTTCTATCTCAGAATACAAAACCAAAGCCCCCAAACACCTACCAAGCTCCCAGTTTTCCATCTCTGCTTACAGACCTTATTGCCTGACATAAGGCAATATGACCTGAGAAGACCTGAAAAGCCTTCTCAGCCTTCTTTCTGGTCCTCAAACAAGCCAAGAATGCTCCTGACGTTGGGCATCAGCTCTGGCTATTCCCTCTACTTGAACAGATCTCTCACCATTTACTCACCTGGCCCCTCCATCCTTTTTGCTCAAATGTCATTTCAGTGAGAGATTTACTTTTCTCCTTAACATTTATCATTATCTAATATACTATACATTCTATGTGTTCATTTTATTATTTGTCTCCCCACACTGGAATGCAAGCTCTGTGAGGTTGGATTTTTTTGTAGTTTTGTTTACTACTACTGTATCCCACCTCTTGGAACTGTGCCTAATGCAAAGTATAAACTCAATATTTTTAAAATAACAATGAATAAAACATTGGTCATAGAAGAAGAAAGAAAATCAGAAGAGGATTGTGTTACAAAAGCCAAGAGAAGAGTGTTTGACAAAGAAGAGAGTGATCAGTGGCATCCAGTGCTGTTGAGACATTTTCTGAGATGGGACTTGACACCCTGGAGGTCTCCATTTATCTTAACAAAAGCAGTTTCAATGAAAAAGTGGAGGAAAAATACAGACAGAAGGGTGATACAGACTGGAGGTAGGAAAGATCAAATGGGAGATGATAAAGGGGATAATTCAGGGTGCATAGCAAGGAGGGAGGGCTAAAGCTGAGCCAGATCAGTGTCATCAATAAATACGCAATCAGCCGCACTCCAAAACAAAGAATTTCTTTGATTCTCAATCTACTATCCACTGATAAAACCCTAACAACTGATTCTCAATTCAATTTCAGTTGTTAGAAAGACCTCTGAATTCCACTTATTCTTTTTGTTGTCATGTTCTTATTTTAACACTTGTATTTCATTACATTCCATACCATCAGTAAACAGACTGACATCAGGCTCATCACATTTTTGGAGTTCCCCTCAAAAGAATTCAATAGACTAAGGGATGGGATTAACAGAGATCAGGGATGAAGAGAATAAACCAGAATAGTAGGGGACATCTTCCAGCCCCATTAACACAATAGTCTAAAACCATGTCCAAAGAGGCTTATCAAATTTAGGTCTAACCCTTACCAAGATCAATAATTAGTGGATAATGAGGGTTGGAGAAATTGGATGTGGTATCCAGATTTCCAGGTGGCAGCTACTCTCAGTGTGTGATGATTTTGCAAGCCAGAAAAAGGCTTTCAAACTAAAGAAGTGAGAATACCAGCTACATGGACTATGCCCAGATAAAAAGAAAATGACAGGAGTAAATCGAGTTAACTGTTCATAGCTGATGGGCTGGAACAATGACATGAGTACCAAAGAGTAGAAAGAAATGAATGAATGGACACCTAGAACCTAAGCAGAGATTTTAAGAACAGATGGGTCATGTGGGAGGAAAGTAGACAGGGAGACTATACATCCAGGCACAGGAGTCCAGGATCAGGACAGCAGGATATTTTCAGATCTCCTTTTCTGAACGCAAGGAGACTCCTAGTATATTGCCTGGTCCAGTTTGTATTAAATCAGACTGAGTTGGTGAAAAGTTAAGTACAGATGCTAAACTGGGGCTAGAATGGGCTGCAGCCAATACAGGTCTTCACACCTGCATTCTCCCTCCTTTAGTTCCATCCCCTCCTCTTCAGGACACTAAAGTTATCTTCTGAAAGCACATTCTGATCATGCCACTTCTGTGACTTAAATCACTTAATCATTTTCCACTTAACAGCCTTGACTCTAACTTAGCTTTCAAATCTTCATGCCCTTCCCACTCTCTCCATTCTCTAATCATGAGAATAGGGCCACATTCTTACTAAGCTCTTGTAATGCTCTTGTACTGCTGCAGTCCTTCACCTTCTCCCCTCTCTATCGGATGAACTCCTAGTCCTATGTCAAAGTTCATTTGACTATCAATTTCTTCCCCAACCATGGAAGAACATTAATTATTTTCTTCTGTTCTTTTTTCCTTTATTGTTTACCACTATTACAAGAGCTTATACACAATTGTAAAATACAGCATAATAATATAAAAGTGAGATTTTTGCAATAGAGAGAGCAAGAGAAAAAAACAAACAGCCCTGGGCACTGGAAGTGAAACCAGGGATGAGATTGATGTAAACATGCATTTTACAGTGTCCTATACAATTGGGTAGGCCTGATTGAATACCCGAATGATTAGGCCACAAATTTAGCATTCAGCCTTGTAGTGCCCAAAGTGAGAGAAATTGGTCAGTTACAGATATCTTCTGCCTGTAAAGAGCAGACAACTGGTTAGCGGATGCATAACTATTCCTCACCCTCACACCAGAAGAGAATTTTTCCAAAGGATTCACCTATAAAGAGTAAACTGCAACAGAAAACATCTTCAGTAAACATCTCCACAGGAGAAATAACTCTTAGTATCATAGACTATGCCTTAAGGCTTGATGGCATATCAACGAAGTCCAGTTCTATAGGGGATACTGGTCCAGATTCAGATTACATAATTCTCATTTCCTCCAACTTGATCTAGAAAGGCAATACGTTTTAACTAAGACATCTGAGAAATTCTCTAGTTTCCTAACCCCTCCAAAATTCAGCACACATTTTTGCAAACATTTTCCATTTATTGGCATTCATAAACCCTTTAAAACACAAGGACCTCACAGTTGAAGAATCTATAGGGAAATGAACTAACTATCCTCAGAAAGTCCTTCATATATGTTGTTTTTCTTATGTACTTAGAATGCAAATATTGTGGTCCCAGTGAAAAACAGAATCATATGTCATACTACCTATTTTGCAGTCCAGTTATGAGTGGGAATGATGTCATCTGATGAACACTAGTCACTGCTTGAGAACGTATACCTAACTGAAAGATCATCTTACCTTAACTGAGAAGGGAGACAGAAAAGAACTTACTGGCAGGATAAAAATCATCTTTATAATTTTTGAATCCTCATTAGAACTTCTAACAATGATCCACTGAGGTTCCAATCTCCTCTTCATTTCGTATGATCAAAATAGTTTGTCTTAAAAAGCTTCAAAGAAGTGAAGAGTTTGTTTATCTTAGCCATGAAACAGTCTTGATAAAGCATCTGTAGGATGCCTAGTTTTGACCAGGGGCTAATTTGAGACATTCTCTAGAATTACACCAAGGTAAATATATGAGGTAGCTTGCTGAATAGGATTGCTAATATGTCAGTTAAACATCAAAGAACTTTCATTTTAGGAGAGGTTGTCTATAACTTTTCATTCTGGCAATAATTAGATAGTAAAACCACTTGCCCATAATTTTCTGCTCTTTGGTACTGACCTATGAACCATGAATGGCTCAGATTTTGATTTGCGGGCAGAGTAGTGCCACAAATCTCCCCCAGTTCCTTCCACTGCTAAGAAGCCCTGATTCTCTAAACAAACCTGGGTATTAATGAAGGACTACATCAAATGCCACAAACTAAAAGCAAATGTCTTAGCCCTTGAGATGATTCCTCAGTGTTTGTAGCATTTTAAAGCTTTAAAAATGTAATGACCCAGATAAAAGTGGCAAAAAAAACCCCAATAGTGTTTAGCATCATCTTGTATGTTTATGTGACAGCATGTTATGAGACCATGGTTCTATGTTCTTAAATCAATTTTTTTTTTGAAAAGCCAGTATTAGAACCCATTAACAGCATCCCTGGCCTTTGTATTAGGTGAAGGACAGGTAAGTTTAAAGCAGTAGTTCTCAACTGGGAGCAGTTTTGCTATATAGGGGACATTTGGCAATGTCTGGAAACATTTTTGATTGTTCTAACTGGGGAAGAGAATGCTTCTGGCATCTAGTGAGTAGAGGGCAAGGAAGCTGCTGATATTAGGTTGCCATGGATCAATTTATATTAAGAGGAGTTTTGAGAAGCCTGGAATGAGCACCATATAGAGAGAGGGCTTCTGTCTGATTCAGAGGAGGGAGCAAGGTAGAGTTAGATGCATGAGGCCAGCCAACTGTGGCAGGAAGTGGCCGCAAGTGGGCTCTGCCAAATGTAGCACTTCACAGAGCTCAGCTGAGAAACTACTAATGTAGTGAAAAGATGGGTTTTTAATTCATTTAGATCTATGGTACATTGTTGAATCTACCACTTAATAATTTCATAAATTTGGATAAGCTATTTAATCTCACCAAGTCTGAATTGCCTCCTCTGAAAAAGGAATAATAGCGATCACCTCACAGAGTCATTGTGGGGGTTAAATAGGATGCTTATAAAACTCCTAAGCCAATGCCTGGGACACAGTTCTTAATATCTGTAAATTTTTTTAAAAGCAAATTCTTTCTGTCCTGAAGAATGCCATAGTTAGCTCCAAGAATACTGACTGGAAGATTTTTAAAGTTTGAGGTTTACGACTATAAATTTCATTTTTGACATTTAAACAGTATGACTTTATAGCAATATTATTAAAAAAATGAGAACATTTCCAAATCTCATATTTCTAGGATTACCCATTTACCAAAACAATCAGCAAATGTTATTAATAATGATTGACTGTATATTTCTACAAAGCATAGGAGAGTGAGATATAATGTACTATAGACATGCAGAATGTTAATATAGAGTTGTAAGAGTAGAGCAGTAGCTATCTATTATTTCACTTTCCTGGGCTAGCATACACACTTCTGTTGGGACATCTTTCTTCCACTTTAACACTGGGGCTTAAATAGAAGCTTCTCTTGGTTTATAAATCCTTTCCCTTGACCACTGTTTATCGTTCCAAGGGAAGACATATAACCCGAGCTGGAACATCCAGCTATTTCATGCAAATATGGCCTCCTGATCCATATGACACCAATAAAGCCCTTTCTTGGGTTATGAGAGAAACACAAGCCTGAAGTCTCTGGGGTGGTGAAATTACAACATATAAGCCAGCAGGTGGGTTTCCTACAGTCTGAGAAAATGAACAGGAAGCTGAGATGTGAGCATGTGTGTGTCTATCAGGCTGAGGGGTAGAGGCAGTGACAGACTCCCTCATCCCAGGCATCTCTCTAGGGCCTGGCTATCCACCAGCTGAATTCCCTGCCTTCATGTATGGGTACAAGTCAAGGAGTTCCCTCTTTGGCTCAACCTAGTTCTATTTGGTTTTCTATCTAAAATTCTTGAACGTCTTGAGTAACTCAAGTGAGTTGCAATCAGTTGAAAAAAGAAAAAAATGTCTCTGCAGGTGTCTAACTGGAGGTTTTTAGACTGAGGGCTAAAGGAGTAAGAGATTTATTTAGTCAGATAAACTATGGTTTATCTAGATAGTACAAGTTGATTGTCAGAACTTGAAAGTTAAATGATTACTTAGTCTACTTAAGTTTTAGATTCTGTGAAGAGACAGAAACCACTCCAGTTAACTAAACAAAAAGAACCCAGTGTAAAGAACTGTTTAGTACCTGTGGAAGAACTGAAAGAGTAAAGGAGAATTTTAAGATATCATGGAAATAACACGGGCAGGAAACAGCACCCACAGGTCTAGGGTAGAAGGAAGGGAAGAGGTTGGCATAATGTACACTTCCAGACTTGGAGGGGCCACTCACTGGCCGGGACCCAGGCATATGAGAAGGCATCCTCCGTGGATGCCTGAACCTCTGAGGCAGTTTTCATGAGACTGATTCTGTCAATATAGGAAAATCAGCCAGTTCAGTAGACTTGGCTACTGCTGCAGGAAGGCCCCATCATGGCTACAGTGAAGAAGTGTCACTCCAGGGCTGCACACGGTCGGGGAAGATCAAGCCCCGCGGTCTCCTTCTGGCACTGTCTATAAGCAGAACATAACCAGGAGGCCTCCGGCAGGCAGAAATATGCCATCAGTGTCTCAGGCCCAGAACACAAAGCTGATGGTGGAGGTGTGTTTGAAGCTGAGGGACAACAGTTTCTTAGCTGGCACAATCTGTAAGGATGATGCTTCAGGAGGATTTGGGAATATAGCTGATGTAAGTCTAAGAGGATTCCCTGAAAAGGAGGGAGTAGTTGTTCAGTTAACAATTGTTTCCCTTCCTCCAGTGAAAAATTTGGCCTCAGGAGACTGCTGCAGGCAGTGGTAGAAGTGCCCAGGTCTCACTCCTCCCCAGGGAGGCACTAGTCATTTGTCTCCATTAGGGTCAATGTGATGCTGTATTAGATGGCTCCAAATCAGCTTCCCAAACTCTGGCTATAATTAGTCATTTCCAGTCTGTTCCCTGCAATTCAGATTTTCCTTGCTCTTTCATCGTTTGCCTTCATAGAATGTCTTTTTCAGCTGTTGTCCACCTTCAAAACCCAACACATATTCTTTTCCCTCTGGGAAAATCTCCAGCCTAAAGTGATTTTTCTGCCGTAGTGCATTTACTATATTTTTTCTTCTTTTCCAAATAATGGTGACATGTCTTGTAATGTGGCTGGGGTCCATACCAAGGCTCAAATCTCTCCGAACTGGGGAAGAAATTGGAAGGAAATATGAAGGAATTGGTGGGGAAAACGTGTAGCTTGAGCTGAAGTGCTAGCCATGTGGTCTGCATCTCATGGTGGGACTGGGAAGTGAAACGAAAACACTGAGTACACTATTCACCTCCACATTCTTGGATCTTAGGGAGAAGACACTAATAAATTATCTCCAGTTCCTACCTGCTCATATGGAAGAACCTAAGGCTATCCTGCCAATCTAAATTTGCTTTAATTCCAGGACAGGGCACATTTAAGGCTCTGCTTGAGTATCATTATGGACTTACAGAGTTGGGTTACATTTAACATTGTTTAGATTAGGCAGTGATTTGTATCCTCATGGGTCTTTACCTAGGTTCTTGATAAGCTACTCCATGTAAAGGAATTATCTTCATTCTTCCCAATGAAGATCCACCCTCCGTCTCGATTGAAAAGACTTTTCCAATCTTATACCAGTTCTGTCCCAAGATTGAACCTAAATTTTGCTCTGGATACAAGTCTGAGATATTTCATTATATAAAATTCCCACAATTAACTGTAGGTCGTGATTAACAAAGATCATTGTACTCATAGTAGAATCCAGAAACTATATGGGAGGGTAAAAGTTTCTGCTGATGAATACTGCATCCTTCCTAGAATAAACCCTTTTAATGGGAAGATTTCTTGTGATAGATGTTATCTTCCCCAATTACTTGCAAAAGTAGGTTGGTAGTGTAAAATTTCTTTTGAAGGTACTCTATTAAGTACATCTCAAATAGTGTTTACTGTCAAGCCAGAAATTTATGCCAGAAAAATAGAATCACTTTCCTTTATAAATCTGTTATTAGCATCAGGTAGACAACCAAGTTGCAAAAAGAGTTTTCATTAACATTCACTCGTTACCAAGAAAAAAAAAATCTATATATATTCCCAGTAAAAATATGACTACTATTTATTATCCTGTATACCAAACTTTGTGCTAAACGGTTTATGCTCATCATATTCGACACAGATCAAATACTTAAATGAATGAAATTCATAGCCATTGGTAATTTAAGGCCATGATCTTTATAACAAGTGTGCTCCTCATTGTTTATCAGTTTTGTTAGAAATTGTATGTTTCAATTGTTGAAATTGTTTTCAATTGTTATTGAAAGCACTGCTTTGCTCTTAGTTCCTTGGTTTCTCCTTTCTAGGCAAGCAATGAGTAGTGAAATGAGGAAAGATGGTTTCAAAACATACAAAACCTGTTCCTTGTGTAGATACAGCTTAAAGAATATAAACAGATGGGTTTCTCCCACAAGGACAGGTCATCATACCATCAGGGGAAAATGAGTTGGCTGCTGCTGAGTTAAGAAGCAATGAAGTCATTGCTATGCACATAATTAAAATGTGATATTTCAAGAGGAGTGAATCCAAGGAGGAAAAAAGAAAAATTGCAGATAATACGCACTGTGGTCGTGGCTTTGAATTAATGTGTGCCCGGGTGCAGAAGAAGCAATGCAAACAAATGTCAGCCATCAAAAATAGGCAAAATGACGATACATTTAGCTCATAACATACTCCACTCCACCTCCCTTGACACACAAACTTAAGGCTAATAGAATCTACTTTTGCTAAGCTCATTTGAACTCTGTAAGTGTTGTAAGCAGGCTGGATTTAGGATATGTAGAATAGCTTGATGAACACCATTTTGATGCCCTCTTCAGTATGTAATAAGACAAACTAATCTAGAAAATGTGGTTCTGGGTCAAATCCCTCTCAATGTTGCAATAATAGATTTTGCATCTAAATCTGAATTACTAAATAGACCAGTTCAGGAAAGAAGCTCTTGTCAAGACCGTTATTTGGCTTACACAGGTATTCTTTTCTGAGCAGCCTTCGGCCTAAATAAAGAAGAGAACACTATAGGATTTTGAACAATAGATCCTGTGCCCTTCCTGTCCAGGAAGCTGCCTAGTGAGGAGAAAACAGCAGATGCACAAGCAACTGTTATCTCGGGTAAAAGAGATGCTTTTCTTGGGACCATATCACTTTCATGTTTACAGCTCCTCTAAGGCTATATCTATATGATGACAGGCTTTCTGGTGAAAGCTGAGAAATTCAGTTGCAAATCTGAATGCTACAAAATGTGTGGCTATTTGGCAACGGGAGGATCAAACATCTGGATCTTTGACTCAGTTTTTCCATTTTCACCCAATATTTTCATATCGTGAAAAACACCAATTAAAAAAAGCAGCCAATCTGGTGTTTTGGCTTTCTTAACAGCCAATTTGTATCTCAGAATGGTTGGTCCAATTGATTGTGCTGCTTTAGATGGCCCAAATGAACAGATCAAGATAAAAATAGTTGGTTAGGTAGCTGTTCTGATTTGTTTCAACAGATATGGTGGTATTGTGATCTCTAACTGATAAGTGCTTTACAAATGCAAATAATTTCTGCTGTCTCAGAATTCCATAATCTGTTAGGAGGTAGATAATTGTTATTTCCCTCCAGTTCTGCAGATAAAGAAATGGCATTGAAAGTACATGATTTGCTTTGGGAAAAATACAGGAAGCCAGTGTTCATTCTCTGCTAGAACTTGTGGGTTTACTTTCTCAGTGGGGCCTCAGACCATCACAGTGAGACCAAAGTACATGTAAGTATTCATTGACAGCAAACTGCAGTTTACTTTTGAGACCCTATGGAGAAAAAGGAAAAGGAAAAAAAAAAAAAAAAGATCAATCTTCCTAAAATCCTGTTTTCCTGTGTATTACATTGAAGTTTCCAAATATTCTCATTCTGGAGAATAGCCTATTTTTTCAGAGCATCAATCAATGTTAATATACTAAATACATTTCCTTTAGAAAATTAAAGGGTATATAGATTGGGATAGAAAACACTGAAGTTATGATACAGTTTCTGTACAATTACACTTGAGTAGATCTAATATCCAAGTGGTAAAAGCCCTAGTCGGGAAATAGGTTGATTTTTGGTAATATTTACATAATCAGGAACCATTTGAAAAATAAACATAATTACATATGTAAACAAAACACCTTTGCATCATATATGCCATTCTTTTCCAATAAACCTAGACCTGCGAATAGGAGTGTAACCATTTTTGTAGGCCTGTATCTAGGTTTCCACATGATGGTGAATCTATAGCTGCCTTCAAGATGACATTTTTTTTTCCCTCTGGCAACGAATCTGATGCTATGGAAAGATTAAAAAAGAAAAAATACTAAGTCAAAGAATAAAATTGAAATAATATTTAAGGAAAATTATTTTCTTTCCATGTATTTTTAAATTTTACAGCTTTCAAAATAACCCAGCATACAGTACCCCTCAGATTGACTGACTCATCTTCATGTCCACACACTTTCTTTAAAAACAGAAAAATCATTTTTGAAAATGATCAAAACATAACATTTTGCTGGAACAGATGCCTTGCCTGCGCTCTGTGCCACATTTTTGTAGTATTTAAAATGAACGTTTCAGTTTTAAACGCCACGGCATGACTAATCGCCAATGGAGAGGAAAAGAAGGTCCTAGTGGAGTCAAAGTAGGGTCTTCCTCAACCCCATTTGTGAGAACCACCATAGCTTGTGATCTCTGCACACCTAGCACTTATCATGGGGCTGCCATTCTCAAGATTGCTTTTTGACAAGAAGTATTTTTAAAAATTAACTATCTTGAGTTCAAAGAAAGGGGGTAATTTTTTATATCCAAGACCAGTATGCACTTTGGGGTGATCTGTTATTTCATTTTGCATATCTTATTATATTCCATGCTCTTCTTTAAGTACTATTTGAATTTTGACCTTTCAGGATACGTTCTAAATCCCAATTTAGAATAATGTCCCAATGTATGGCTGTTAATCCAGCATAAGTTTTAACAGTAGTCTCTTTCCTTTTTGAAATTGGCCTAATTTGAAAGATAAATTGTATAGTAACCCAGCATATAAAGATTTCCTGTTGAGGATAAGACATTTATAGCACTTGATTTTTCTTGTTACATTTCTATATTAGTGATTTAGTGATAGATGGATAAAAAAAGATGGCATTTTAAATCATATTGATTTTTCCAAGTTTCTACAAATTTGAAAGGCTGGCTAACCAGGGTAAGAAATCAATCTGGCTTTGCCCTGTAATATTTTGGTGATTGTCACTTTACAGATGACTGCTTTGACTAGTCTGGTGTCTGTCATCTTCTTCCCTCACTTCCAGCTCAGTGTGTGTGTCT